>NC_092821.1:112762459-113362459 GCF_023375885.2 Dermacentor andersoni | reverse complement strand
TTAGGCCTACGAGCCATAAAATCCACACTCGAATTCGGAATCAACGGCGTCTAATGAATCAATCTTCATAACACACGCTAGTTGAGAGAAAGCGATAACTGCAGTCACTTCTCCTAGCTTACGAACTTCACGCATTACCGCGAATCGAACCCAGTTTGGTGCTAGGTTAGAGCCGTCGCTTCGATGGGTGCCGCCATGTTCGTTGACGCAAAGCTTTTGGGAACGCTATTTGAGCTCCCGCTAAATCGGTGAAATAGCGTTCCCAACGCAAAACCCAAACGCAGTTTGCGTCTCGCGCATGCGCAGTGGCTTCGACGCTATTTCTTTGGGGCCCCAAAACGTTTGGGGCCCCTATTCTAAAACTCTCTATTGACGGCTTCGGCTTTGGATCATTTTGTATCTGCACAACTGAGCAAAACAGTTGCGCTAGTTTCGGTTTTGTTTCCTCGCGTTGAGATAAAAACTGTTTGCTTACTGATAATTTTACGTCACTTAATTAATGTTCACGAATGAAACAGCCATGAATTTAACAAGCGTCTTGAAATACCCGCTACATTCACTTGGCAGAAGCAAAATTTGCTCGTCCGAGTCTGGTTGCGTTTGAAATATCTATCGTTGGGCTGTCGGAGCGTGCTCGAAGTGTGAAGACGCGGCGTAATTGTCCCTAATTTGCTTAGATATAACGGTGCGGCTGCCCTTGATTTCTGTCGAGTGCAGTTTGATCTGATGTAAGGTAGAACTACAAAGCCGCCCATGTTACTGAATGATCTAGTGCACCTGAAGCTGCCAGAACTCCGGTATTTCCTCCACAAGTTCTTGCGACTGTTTGCCGCTGTCACCAAATGCGAGCGTAATCATTTGGCGGAGATTTAGCAACACATTTTCTAGAACTATAGCTCACCGCTCTATCACGACATGGAGAAGCAGCGTGGTTGGTCCTTAGTAAAATTTTCTATTTATTGCGAATTTTGCGATAGCAATTATATGGACACAACTGCCGAAATATATCTGTCGGTGTTGCCGTGAGCTTACGTATATAGTCAAGTGCGATAAGATCCTATCCTGCGCCGTTGGCTGTGCGCGTTAAAGGAAGTGTACGAGGGTGAGCCGAGACGTATAGTGCCTGGATGGGTGTCCCAAGTAGCTATAGGTGGTCACGTGATAAAACGCGCGCAAGCGGGGAAAGGAGGCGCTGGTTTAGCACGCTCCTCCTCTGGCCGTTGCTCTAGCCCGGTCTGGCGCCACTCTCGCTGTCTTGGCGATAATTTCCGATGTGTGCAAAGCGGGGGGGAGGGGGGGGGAGAGGGGGAGGGCGCTTTTATAGCGCCATTTCAAGTTTCGGAGACGCTTTGAAGGACGAGGCAGCAGAAACGTTCTGTCCGCTCTGTTCGCGCCCTTCATCACGCCGACGCTGTGACAGCGAGTGTTCGCGGTCATTGAGGGAGATCTGTTCATGTTTGCACGTTCGCGCGTGACCCCGTGCTTGCTAATTTACGGAGTAAGCGATTGTTTACTGCACTTTATTCAGGCGATGAAACTACGAACCTTGGTTCGTGCAGTTGTTCATGCAGTGGTTCATGCAGCATTGGGGGGAAACTGCTACATTTTTGTTTTTACATTTCTAAGGGGTTCAAAAGCAGTGCTGCGCACGCTAATGTTTGTTTCTGGTCGCGGAACGCAACGCACTGCGGTAGCCCAGTGGCTTTGGTGTTGCGCTGCTGAGCTCGAGGTCACGGGTCCAATCAAACTGCAGCAGTCGCATTCCAATGGAGGCAGAATGCGAAAACGCGCGTATACTGTGCATTCCGTGCACATTAAATAACCCGAGCCGCTGAAAATAAATCTGCAGTTTTCCATTACCGTGCGCCTCATAACAAGATCTTGATTCTGTAAACTAAATCCTCAAAATTTAATTTTACGTAGCGCAATTACATTTAAATCGACACTGTTGAGTGCGCCTACTGAACTTATCTCGTTGCAGTGCTCTCGTTAGTAGCCAATGCTTTTTTTTTAGATTTACTTATCGTCAGAATCCATTGTGACAAATCCGGGTCTTCCTTACTATAGAAGCCAGCTATCACTTAAGCGTGTGAGATATGAACAAACATGTTCAAGGAAAATCGATGTTTGGAGTTCGATGTAATTGCAGAACATGACAAGGACGAAAGAATGATACACCGCATTACAACTAGGACAGGAACCCGAGGGCCTGCCTAGAACAGAAGACGTTATCTGGTATTTCTTCTCCTGCATTTTAATCTTTCTCTCGCCAGACTCATCTCGAATATCAGAGGAGTCGCGATCTTCCACCGCGACTCTTCGCGTGCTATTAAGAGTCAAACGACCCATACACAAATGTTGACTCTTGTTTTGTGACTCTACCCGCGCGAAAATGGGTCTTCGTAAGAAAAAAGAGAGTCAAGTTGCCGTGACTCACTTTTTACTCTCTTTTTTCTTAGAGTGTTGTAGACCAACAGACAAGAGTCTGGCAGCCGAAAGCGGACCGACTCCTTAACATTAGCTACTAGGTGCACGCAGGCACCCTTGTGTGAATGTCAACCAAGTCTACACTGGGTCAGAGCCTTGAACTTCTGAGCCTCGCAGAGATACGGCCGTGCAGCACGTCTGGACGATGACGTGGGAACGCGGATGAAGAAATACAAATAAAATGGCCTGGGCATCCTAAATGAAAGCAACCGTCCACGTGGCTTTGCGGAACAGTGCCATAACTTAATCGAGATAAGATGCGACGAGGCCATACAGCAGGCCATGAGCTTATACGATGCCTGCGCGCTGCAGGATTGACTAATGAGTGTCCAGGTGACGAGATGGCCGATTCACAAGAAATTTCTGTTAAAGTCTTAGATCGAAGCACAGAGACGTGATAAAGGACACGGGACAAGCTGATTTCTTCATACCTGTGCGGTCATTTGTAATCGGAAAAGCCAAGCCTGGACGGTGAAACAGTGACTTCAGAGAAAGCCCTTTTCTTTTCCCTTTGGATCGCACGGTGGTCTCAAGGCGCTGTTTTGTTTGAGATGGGTACCAGACTGGTCGGTTGTGTTCCTACGTTCTCAACTTCCGACAGTATTTGACGAGACGAGGGAATGAGAACCGGCTAGTGAACCACTTTACGGCAATTTCTGGTGAGGAACGTTTGCGACATTATTCTGCTTGGCTTCGCGCTGTCTGGCGCAGGAGAACAAAAATATGATCGAGCCCGAGTGGGAGTCGGGAACATAACAAAAGTGCTCGTACTCTCATATGCAGAGAACAGGACAACGAAAAACCGGAGGCAGAAGAGCTGTGTGGTTTGTGAGATCCTTAGAATAGACACAGATGGGCCTTAAGCTGTAGCTCACACTTGCATTTTGCTGTGACCAAAAAAAAAATAAACAGGGGCACGTCGTCCACATCCGTTTGAGAAGCTCACGTGAAAAGGAGATTTTTTTTTCGTTTGTTTCTTTATCGTTTTCGAAAGAAACGATAACGGATCACTCGTCTTTGAGTGTTTCTGAAAACAACAGCTCGAAGATTGGTGCAGTATTGTAACTTCGAGCACGCGCTTGCGTTATTATTTTCTTTTCTTCTTCAAACGAATGGAAACATTGACACGAGAAATCTGCGGAGGAAGAAACAGCGCCTAGACGTCTTTTCGGAGTAACTCGTGCCGATAACGCGCTTGAGTGATTGCGCAGGGCAAGTGTGCGCCCCGCACCTTGTCTACACGGGCTGAACTCGGCGGCGACTCGTTTCCTGCAAGCAGCTTCCCTGGCGGTGCGAGCTCCTGTTGTGCCTTGTTGTGCCTTTGAGGAACCAAACCCCGCGCCTTAGAGCAAACGCAGGGAACTCATAGGTGAACGTTCCACTGCCTGCTGTTCAAGGCAGTGGTGGAAATGCAAGCGTCAGTTTGATTATATACAGAGTCGAGAGGTCGGCGAGACGGCGGTGCTCCAAGATGGCCGAGATTGACGTCACGAATGTCATCGGAGACTACGGCAAGTTCCAGAGGAACGTCTACCTGTTCTGTCTTCTCAAAGGAATTCCCAACGGCCTGCATTTGTTCATCTACAGCTTCTTCCTGCCGGCGGTCGAATATTGGTGCGCGAGGCCGGACAGCCTGGCCGCGAACGTGACGTCCGAACAGTGGAAATCGCTGGTGCTGTCGTCGAACTGGACCTCTGGCGCATATTTGTCGTCGCTTCGCAGTGGTCGTTGCCGGATGTTTGACTTCGAGTTGTCGGACGAAGGCATTCCAGAGTTCGGTAACGCTACGGTGCGCTGCGACAGCTGGGAGTACGGTCGGAGCTACTACCGAAGTTCCCTGGTGCAAGAGGTGAGTACGCATGCGAAAAGACTTTTGCGCGTTCGCTTTGCGAACACGAATCACAGAAGCCAGTGTAGATTTTCCAACCCTTGCTGATGTATGTAGTGCACTTTTTCGTTTTATTCTTTTTTTTCAGCGTGATAGTACATACGAGAAAGTAGACATTAAAACACATAGCTCATTCTAAGATGAAGACATTATTTTAAAATAGCACTACATGTAGCAAATACATTCAAAGGCAGGAGCACGAAGCGAAAGGATTGTGTGGGGTAGAAACGTGAAATACCGTAGTGCACTTTTTAAAACCTTCAGCTGAGAGTTAGAGTTGTCATTGTCATTAGAGTTGTCATTGTCATTAGAGTTGTCATTGTCATTAGAGCCGCCATTGAAATATGAACCTAGCAACGTTTAACGCTAGAACGTTATCTAGTGAGGCGAGTCTAGCAGTGCTATTGGAGGAATTAGAGGGCAGTAAATGGCATATAATAGGGCTCAGTGAAGTTAGGAGGCCAAAAGAAGCATATACAGTGCTCAGAAGCGGGCACGTCCTGTGCTACCGGGGCTTAGCGGAGAGACGAGAACTAGGAGTCGGATTCCTGATTAATAAGAATATAGCTGGTAACATACAGGAATTCTATAGCATTAACGAGAGGGTGGCATGTCTTGTTCTGAAACTTAATAAGAGGTACAAAATGAAGCTTGTACAGGTCTACGCTCCTACATCCAGTCATGATGACCAGGAAGTCGAAAGCTTCTATGAAGACGTGGAATCGGCGATGGGTAGAGTGAAAACAAAATACACTATACTGATGGGCGATTTCAATGCCAGGGTAGGCAAGAAGCAGGCCGGAGACAAGTCAGTGGGGGAATATGGCATAGGCTCTAGGAATAGCAGAGGAGAGTTATTAGTAGAGTTTGCAGAAAAGAATAATATGCGGATAATGAATACCTTTTTCCGCAAGCGGGTTAGCCGAAAGTGGACGTGGAGGAGCCCGAATGGTGAGACTAGAAATGAAATCGACTTCATACTCTGCGCGAACCCTGGCATCATACAAGATGTAGACGTGCTCGGCAAGGTGCGCTGCAGTGACCATAGGATGGTAAGAACTCGAATTAGCCTTGACTTGAGGAGGGAACGGAAGAAACTGGTACATAAGAAGCCAATCAATGAGTTAGCGGTAAGAGGGAAACTAGAGGAATTCCGGATCAAGCTACAGAACAGGTATTCGGCTTTAACCCAGGAAGAGGACCATAGTGTTGAAGCAATGAACGACAATCTTATGGGCATCATTAAGGAGTGCGCAATAGAAGTAGGTGGTAACGCCGTTAAACAGGAAACCAGTAAGCTATCGCAGGAGACGAAAGATCTGATCAAGAAACGCCAATGTATGAAAGCCTCTAACCCTACAGCTAGAATAGAACTGGCAGAACTTTCTAAGTTAATCAACAAGCGTAAGACAGCGGACATAAGGAACTATATTATGGATAGAATTGAACAGGCTCTCAGGAACGGAGGAAGCCTAAAAGCAGTGAAGAAGAAACTAGGAATAGGCAAGAATCAGATGTGTGCGTTAAGAGACAAAGAGAGAGAGAAAATGATAAATGAAAGGTAGGGAGGTTAACCAGGACTGATCCCGGTTGGCTACCCTACACTGGGGAAAGGGAAAGGGGGATGGTAAGATTAAAAAAAAGAGAGAGAAAGTTCACTGGAGATATCAGTCGGTCACTCAGTCCGGATCACAGACGCTGACTCAATCCGGTCGCTTTCAAATATCGCAGCAGCGCTTTTGTGGCCTTTTGTAGCTGTGATATGCGAGGCCATGATCCCAAGATCTTGTTCAAGGTGAACGGCTTTCCATCTAGCTGATTGAGAGCTGTGCAGAGGTCTTGCCTTTCATTTTCATAAGATGGGCAGTAGCACAGTAGGTGTTCTATGGTTTCCTCGACACCGCAGGCATTGCACTCGGCGCTATCAGCTATTCCAATCAGAAATGCATAAGCATTTGTGAATGCGACGCCCAAACGTAAGCGGCACAGCACTGTTTCCTCATTTCGCGGAAGACCTGGTAACAGCCGCAGTTGCATAGAGGGATCGAGGGAATGTAAGCGATGGTGAGTGAATTCAGGTGTGTGCCACTTCTCCAATGTCAAAGAGTGCGCTAGCTTGCCTAAGTGTTGGGCTGCGTCGGTCCGCGATAAAGGTATTGAAACAAGGGTTGCTCCCTCGTGAGCTTTTCTAGCAGCTTCGTCAGCGAGGTCGTTGCCGGAGATACCGCAATGACCAGGCAGCCACTGAAACACGACGTCGTGTCCTTTCGCGATCATGTGATGGTGCATTTCTCGTATCTCCGACACGAGTTGTTCACATGACCCGCGACGAAGAGATGCCAGAAAACATTGTAAGGCCGCCTTCGAATCGCAGAATATAGCCCACCGATTAGCCGGTTGGTTATTAATATAATCAACGGCACCTCGGAGGGCAACAAGCTCCGAACTAGTCGATGCTGTCAAGTGAGAAATCTTGTATTGGATGCTTAGTGAACGGGATGGTATAACCACTGCGCTGGTGGAGCTGGTCTGAGTGGAAGAGCCATCCGTATATATATGTACTCGATCAAAGTAGAAAGTGTGCAAACAATCCAGAGCTGCTTGCTTCAAGGCCAAGGTAGGCAGGTCGGTCTTCTTTTTTATCCCTGGAATCGTAAGACGCACTTGAGGTTGTTTTAAACACCACAAAGCTGAGGTTGAACGTGCAGAGGGTGTGAAACCCGATGGTAAGGAGGCACGATGGATGTTGACCTTGTTGGAGAAGGACGCCTGTGGTCGTCGTTCTGGCAGGCACGCAAGAGAGCTTGACTGCATCCGTGAAACATGACGAACATGGGCTCTAAGCGTTTCGGTGCTAATGTAAGTCGTGATCGGATGGTCTTGAGCTAATATAATGGTTCCAGCTGTCGAGGCGCTGCGCGGAAGGCCTAGGCAAACACGTAGTGCCTGCGCCTGCACGCTCTGAAGTTCTCGAAGATTTGACTTGCATGTTTTAGCAAGCACGGGGCAGCTATAGCGTAGGAATCCGATGAACAGTGCTCGATATAACTGTAGCATGGAGCCCACTGACGATCCCCATGTTTTGCCGGCGATGAACTTGAAGACGTGAACAATAGATGTGAGCTTCTTCTTTAAGTGGGCAACATAAGGGCTCCAAGTGAGGTCCCGGTCTACAATGACGCCCAAAAACCGGTGATTTCTCTTGTAGGAGATAGGCTGACCATTGATGCATACTGGATAAGGAGTCATCGTTTTTCGCGTAAAAGCGACTAATGCACATTTTTCTGTTGAGATGGTAAGGCCTTGTGTGTGAAGGTAGTCAGATGCCTGTGTTGCTGCTTTCTGTAGCCGTGCGCGAACCCGCAGGCGAGTGACCGCTGATGTCCAGATGCAGATGTCGTCGGCGTAGATTGAAACACTCACTGTTTCCGGTAGGGATTCGGCCAGCCCAAGAAGCGTGAGGTTGAAAAGAAAAGGGCTTAGAACACCGCCTTGGGGAACGCCTCGGCATGTGTAGTGGTCGGTAGTCGGACCATCTTCCGTTCGTACGAAGAAGGACCTTTGTGTCAAGTAATTACTGACCCATCGATATACTCGCCCTCCTAGTTCAATTGTCAGAAGTGCGTCTAGAATGGTTTGATGGGAAACGTTGTCGTAAGCGCCTTTCACGTCAAGAAAGAGCGCTACTGATAATCGCTTCCGAGATTTTTGTTGTTCCACAGATGATACTAGATCGATGACACTGTCAATCGATGAACGACCGCGTCGAAATCCCGCCATAGAATCAGGGTAAATCTTGTGGTGTTCTAGGTACCATTCGAGACGCATGAGGATCATACGTTCCATGAGCTTCCCGACGCAGCTGGCAAGAGCTATAGGCCGATAGGATGCCAGTTCGAGCGGTGACTTTCCTGCTTTTAGAAGCGGTACCAGGCGGCTGCGTTTTCATTCCTGTGGGACGGCACCATCTTGCCATGAACTATTAAAAAGGCTGAGGAGTTCTCTTCGTGCTTCTCTGCCTAGGTGGCGCAAAGCAGTATATGTTATGCCATCGGGTCCTGGTGAAGACGAACACCTACATAGCGCCATAGCAGCTTCTAACTCTTCCATAGAGAATGGAGCGTCCATACTTGCATCTCGTGGGCTGGGGATGTTGCCTAGAGCCATGTCAGGGACTAAAACTGTGCCGCCGGCGACTTTCGCACAAAATTCCTCTGCGACGTCTATCTCGCGGCGGTTTTGATAGAGAGCAAGGGCGTTGAATGGGTGTCGTTGCTGGGGACTTGAGCAAAGACCCCGTAGGGTACGCCACACACAGGACAATGGCTTGCGGGGGTCTACTGAGTCGCAAAAACATTTCCATTTTTGATCCGCTAGCTTATCCATTCGGTGTTTGATCTTCTTTTGCATGCGCCGAGCTTCTCTGAGGTCAAGAATTGACTTCGTGCGCCTGTACCTCCTTTCAGCTCGGCGACGTAGTGCACGAAGCCTTTCCAATTCAGTGTCATTCTCTGTACGCTTTGATGGATGTGTGAAGCAGCGTGTACAATCTTGCATTGCGTCTCCAATTGTGTCTTTTAATCTGCGTGCAATATGTGTCTTGCATGTGTCTTCTACGCGATTTTGAAATACTGACCAGTCGATTTGGCGAGAGACTACCGGTAATGCGGCGTCTAGTCCATCGATTCTCACATAGGTCGGAATATGATCACTTCCATGGGTTTCAATATCAGTGAACCACTGCACGCTCAGAGTCAGGCAACGTGACACCAAAGTCAAGTCAAGGCAGCTACTGTACGTAGTTTCTCGCAGAAATGTCGGGCTTCCGTCATTTAGAAGACACAGGTTGTGGCCTGATGCAAAGGATACTAGTGACCTGCCCCTCGAATTTATCCTGGAGCTTCCCCATATATGGTGGTGAGCGTTGAAGTCCCCTGTTATTATCCAAGGACCGGGAGTATCAGCCATAATATCTTCCAGTCTTTTTCTATCAAACCGACTTGTTGGGGAAAGGTAGACGCCAATAAGAGTAAAAGACAGCTTCTTCTTTTTCACAGTAACACAGACGTATTGGTTAGCGTCGTGTGGTGCTACGTGTTGGGAAAAATACGTAAGGTCCTTGCGAATGTAAACCAGAACCTTACTACTACGGACACACGTGTTTGAAAGAAAAGATTCATATCCCGATAGTCTTATGGAGGCTGATAAGTTCGGTTCACAGATGACCAGTATAGGAAAATGGTTTGCAAATACGAACTGTCGGAAATCCGAAATACGAGACCTCAGGCCTCTCGCATTCCATTGGAATATGGAGGCACTTCTCACATCATCCCGGAACGATCTTTGTTGTTGTCGATGAGCCATGGTTCTGCTGTAGAAGTTCTCAAGTACTGGACTTCTGAAGGCTCGCCAGAACCGGACTGATGGCATCCAGCACTTGCAATGCACTTCGAGCTGTTGGTGTCTGTAGCTTGTCCAGTAGAACACGAATAGCACTCACCAGAGAGCTGATCATAACAACAATTTGTTGATCTTGGTCCGCCAATTTATCAGGAACAGACGAAGTGTCCCCTACTGTAGAAGTATCATTTCGCTCAGTAGGGGCATGTAGCTTCGGGACAAAGCCGGCAATATCATTACTAATATGGATGAGATAGTTCAAGTGGCTGAAGAGTTTTATAGAGATTTATACAGTACCAGTAACACCCACGACGGTAAGGTGAGAGAGAATAGTCTAGAGGAACTTGAAATCCCACAAGTAACACCGGAAGAGGTAAAGAACGCCTTGGGAGCTATGCAAAGGGGGAAGGCAGCTGGGGAGGATCAGGTAACAGCAGATTTGTTGAAGGATGGTGGGAACACTGTCCTAGAAAGATTGGCCGCCCTATATACACAATGCCTCATGACCTCGAACGTACCGGAATCTTGGAAGAACGCTAACAAAATCCTAATCCATAAGAAAGGGGACGCCAAAGACTTGAAAAATTATGGACCGATCAGCTTACTGTCCGTTGCCTACAAAGTATTTACTAAGGTAATCGCAAATAGAATCAGGAATACCTTAGACTTCTGTCAACCAAAGGACCAGGCAGGATTTCGTAAAGGCTACTCAACAATAGACCATATTCACACTATCAATCAGGTGATAGAGAAATGTGCGGAATATAACCAACCCTTATATATAGCCTTCATTGATTACGAAAAAGCATTCGATTCAGTCGAAACCTCAGCAGTCATGAAGGCACTACGGAATCAGGGTGTAGATGAGCCATATGTAAAGATACTGGAAGATATCTATAGCGGTTCCACAGCCACCGTAATCCTCCACAAAGAAAGCAACAAAATCCCAATAAAGAAAGGCGTCAGACAGGGAGATACGATATCTCCAATGCTATTCACAGCATGTTTACAGGAGGTATTCAGAGACCTGGAGTGGGAAGAATCGGGGATAAAAGTTGATGGAGAGTACCTTAGCAACTTGCGATTCGCTGATGATATTGCCTTGCTTAGTAACTCAGGAGACCAATTGCAATGCATGCTCACTGACCTGGAGAGGCAAAGCAGAAAAGTGGGTCTAAAAATTAATCTGCAGAAAACTAAAGTAATGTTTAACAGTCTCGGAAGAGAACAGCAATTTATAATACGTAGCGAGGCACTGGAAGTGGTAAGGGAATACATCTACTTAGGGCAGGTAGTGACCACGGATCCGGATCATGAGACTGAAATAACCAGAAGAATAAGAATGGGCTGGGGTGCGTTTGGCAGGCATTCTCAAATCATGAACAGCAGGTTGCCACTATCCCTCAAGAGGAAAGTGTATAACAGCTGTGTCTTACCAGTACTCACCTTCGGGGCAGAAACCTGGAGGCTTACGAAAAGGGTTCTGCTGAAATTGAGGACGACGCAACGAGCTATGGAAAGAAGAATGATCGGTGTAACGTTAAGGGATAAGAAAAGAGCAGATTGGGTGAGGGAACAAATGCGGCTAAATGACATCTTATTTGAAATCAAGAAAAAGAAATGGACATGGGCCGGACATGTAATGAGGAGGGAAGATAACCGATGGTCATTAAGGGTTACGCACTGGATTCCAAGGGAAGGGAAGCGTAGTAGGGGGCGGCAGAAAGTTAGGTGGGCGGATGACATTAAGACGTTTGCAGAGAAAACATGGCCACAATTAGTACGTGACCGGGGTAGTTGGAGAAGTATGGGAGAGGCCTTTGCCCTCCAGGGGGCGTAACTAGGCTGATGATGATGATGATGATGATGATGATGATGTTCTCTACTTGTATATTCAGCTGCAAACTTATTGCCGACAGGCCCATTATACATGTATCACTGTTGTTCTATTAGTCATAGCGCGTTTCTGCAACAATGAAAGATAAGAAAGGACGAGCCATAATCAACAATCGGTGTGGATATTTCAATGCCTAACTGACAATCCATGTGGACCAGAAGCCGGCCTATGCTTCATGGCCGCCGCGCCATATTCGCCTCTGCAGATGGCGGAAGTGTGCGCAGACTATCAGCAACCTGAAAAAGTATCCGTGCACTGGTGATGCGATGATGTCAAAGTCGGCCAGCTTTGAAAATATGCGAAGATACTTGTTCAGATAAAAAATTGAATTCTACACATAACAATCACAATATTGCATTGCACGAGAGAAACAGAATATCAACGTGGCGACACAATACTACAGCTTCTTAAAGTGCTGTGCGCTATATGCAGGGCCGGAATAAGTCTCAATAAACCTTCCGAATCTACGTGGCATACGACATATACATTGCTGGTCAGCCAACTGCGAGGACATGAACAAATTCTCACCTGATCCGCAGTATTAGCGGGATATAAACACACGAAGATTGTATACAATCAATGATGACACGAGATGGTGTATTTACTAGACGTTAACATTGACGTTGGAGAGTGCGCGCGCACACGTATATCACGAGTGCGAGCGTACTATACAGTAGACGCATTCAGTAAGTGTGATGACGTAACAACATTATTATAGAAACTTAGAGCGGGTTAAACACAGATGACGTAGAGAAGCGCTACACACACACCATGCGCTCACTCACAACTGATGTTTAAATGCACGTATGGAAAAAAAAAAATGTGTCCGCAAAACGGAGTCAGTACGTGTGGTGTGCGTTTCTTTTTCTACTTCCTGTATACTTACAGCGCTGTAAGTTTTCTTAATGATGCATGACCAACTAACACCCCTATCCATCCTTTTGCGACGTAACCACAGTGCGCGATATTGCTTCGACTCTCGATGCTCCCGGTAAGGAAGACATTATTCTTTTTTCTACATCGGAAAGACCCAGTTGACCGTGTCCTTCACGAAAAACTACTGGTTAAGCCTCGCAACTGTAATCTCCTGTCTATCGTATTAAACTGTATGAATGTCCATCTTTCACATTGTGCTCATTTCGTACATATCCGCGAAACACATTACTGCTGTGTTCGGGAACATCTCAAGAAACTTTTCGTCGCCGTTTCTTTTAATGTGAGTGAACGACATACCAAGACAGCTGCCGTGATAACCCAGTGGCTATGGTTTGAACTGATGAGCGGAAGGTCGCCGGTTCGATCCCGAACCCGCGTTCCAGTGGGGGCGGAATGCAAGAACACCGCGTGCACCGTGTTTTGGGTGCACATTAAGCGTCACAGAAATCGAGGTCGTCACAATAAATGAGGAAGTGCCCTCCTACGTCGTGCCTCATAATCAGTTCGAAGTTTCGGCGCGTAAAACTCCATCATTTTTTATGTATTTAGGAATGCCTCACACGCCTCCAGACAGGCATTGAGTGCGGGAAGTGCGTGGGTGCACTTCAACACTTGATGACATTTCTGGTACAAAAGATTAGCAAATAAAAGTGCAATCACGCAATCGACAATAATATGGCATGACAAGCCATGAACAACAAAAAAAAAAAGCAACAGCGCAAGGCAGAAACCTAAAGCACTGGAAAAGGAAAATTATCGCTACGGGCATTATCTTTAAGTAAACAGTTTCCACTGCCTGTGAAATAATGCAATGAAAACAACAAGAAAAAACAAAGATGGCAGTTGAAAGAGGACAATGACACATTACTGGCATTACAAAAGTGTGCGTACGCACACACTTCGCACGGTGTTAATAAAAACAATGGGAGAGAAGCAAGATAGACATACTGGAAAAGGTCAAAATGACGCGTCATCGGAATTACAAGCAAGTATATATGCGCTCACAGTTTGTTAAAAAAAGAAAACAAGAACAACCGGTTCGGAAGCAAGAAAGTGTTTGGCTAGGTCATTACTGAATGAGTCATGATTCGTGAGGGAAACAACTTCATTGTAGAAGCTATTCTAGAGGCGGATGGAAGGTGACTGTGGTGAAAAGTTACCCGCCCGTGTCACACCATATAGACGGACACAGCTGAAGTTGTTTAATCGCGGAGCGATTTGAAGACGTGATGTTTAAAGCATTGTAGGAATGAACGATCACAGCGAGTGACCTTATGTAATAACGATAGGCAAAAAATTACCGCGACGAGTGTTCAAGGATTGTAACGATAGTGTCACGTGGTAGTGACGTTAAAGAACACAGTAGCAGTACTGTGAAAGACAAAACTAGCTTTTATTGGGCGAACCTGTGCCCACAAAACAGGCTACACTTCAAGCACAACGATAGCGGCGAACACAGTCGGCGATCGTCGAAAATCTCATCAGCGGGTCAAGCGCGTCGGCTTTTATAGAGCAGTCGTCGAATCTTCCAGACTAAATCGTTCGGACCCGCGTGCCTTCCGCAAAGTTCTACACCATTCGCGTCAGGTGAAGAAATCAGATAACATAAGGCTCGGCGACAACAAACAGCGGATAGAAGCATCGATAACTTTCCAGAAACTTCGGATACATGCAGGCGCGTCCCGCGCTGTGCGATAACATTTGTTAGGCGGCGAAACGTGGTCGGCCGATAAAGATAAGTACGCGTGTCAATAGTTCAATTTTGATTTCAGTTGTGCTTGACTGAACGCTATGATTATAAGAAATAAAGTACTTATTATTACTTTTTGTTTTGATAACATATATAGATGTATACACAAGACTCGCCCTAATTTGAATTATTTTCAACATTTCAATAAGGTATCTTTTTTTTATCTGGTGACCATACTGGGGAGAGGCGCACTCAAAATGAGTGTCGAACGAAATTTACATAGGCCAGTTTACGCAAGGCAGAAGGCGCACAGCGCGAGTTCCAGGCAAAAAAAAAAATGCTAATGACTTGTACGGGTTGGCAGAGTTGCACGTAATGTGCTCAGACCATGATAAATTCGGTGTGAGTTGCACGCCTAGGTTCTTGTGTTGTGTAGTGGGGGGTACAAGGCTGTTGTTAGTGAGGCAGAAAAAACTGCGATGTGATAAGTTTACGAGCGAAAATTTTTTTTCAGCCTTTTTTACCGTTAGAGTCATGAGCCACGTATTACATCATACATTAAGAAGTTCAATGTCTCGTTGGAGCGCTGGATGATCATCGCTGTTATTTATCGGACGATACATTATGAAATCGTCGGCGAATGTATTTCTATGCAAGAAGGTATGTTGCTGGGAAAATCTTTAATGTGGATTAAAAATAGCGAAGGCCCGAGGACGCTGCCTTGTGGGACGGCAGTAGTTACGTCAGGTGGGAAGAAGAAACTTTATTAGAGAATAGTCCGGCAGTTTTTGTTGGGGTGGCCTCACGCGGCGGCTCGAAGTCCTTGGACTCGGGCGGCATCTTCGGCTTGCCGGACGGCCCAGAGCTGGTCTGCCAGCTCTGAACTTTTGAGAGCCGCCTCCCAGCGACGGCGACGCCTACGGAGAAGGTCGCCGGCGGCTCCCGCATCCAGGGCGGCGTCGGCAAGAAGCGAGCTCGAGCCTTCCCGTACTGTGGCAACGGCTGCGATTATGGACGCGTCGCGAACGGAGCTGGTTTGATTATCGTTGTTGCCGGCACATTCCCACAGCATGTGTCGCAGCGTTGCTCTTTGTCCGCAAGTTTTACACGCGTCTGTTGGATATAAACGCGGATAGCACTGGTGTAAGATAGCGGGGCTAGGGTAGGTGTGTGTCTGGAGCAAGCGTAAAGTTACGGCCTCGTTCCTGTTCAATTTATCGTGCGGTGGCGGGAATGTGCGTCTTTCGAGTCTGTAGTGTTGAGTGAGGTCTCTGAACGTGGTTAGGCGATCACCCCACGCCCAGTGTGTTTCTTGTTGCTCTATTTCTGTTGTAGTGTCCCGATCCGGCAGATCCGATGCCCCGCTCTTGGGGGCGGAGGCGGCGGCACATAATCAGCGGCGGCTCGGCGTGTGAGACCTCGAGCCGTGGCGTGGGCCGCCTCGTTGCCCGCGAGCGGGACATCGGTGTGTGCCGGGGTCCAGAAGAGGAAGACCGTAGAATTTTGGGGTTGCGAGGGCGATGACGAGTCGCCGTCATCAGAAATTTGGAGTATGTGGTCCGCTTCCCGCGAGACACGACCGCGCGCGAAGCCGCGGATTGCCTCCTGCGAGTCACTGATCACGATCGCAGCGTTCGGCACCGCGGCGGGTGCTAGGGCTATCGCGGCTTCTTCGGCCGCCTCCGTGTGTCCCGTGGTCACTGTGGCGCTCGCGAGACACTTACCCATGCGGTCTACAACCGCGATCGCGTGTGCGCTTCTCCCTCCTCCATTCCGCTCAGCGTCTACGCACACCGCCTCGTTGCTGTCAATAAACTTCTTCTGAAGGTCGCTTGCTCGTTTGTTGCGTCTCCCGGCGTGGTGCTTCGGGTGCATGTTCTTGGGAAGCGGCGGGATGATCAGGCGGTCGTGGACCGAGGCCGCAACCGCCGTCTTTTCTCCATGCTGAGTGTGGTACGTGATGCCGAGCGACTCGAGGATGCATCGACCTGTCTTTGACTTCGATAATCGTTCGTATTGCGCAACGTCGTGCGCCTCGATTAACTCGTCAAGTGAGTTGTGAAGTCCGAGCTCCAGAAACTTGTCGGTGCTCGCGTTGAGCGGAACGCCGACCGCCCTCTTGAAAGCCTTTCGTATCATGCACTCGACTGTTTTTTTTTTGGACCCTATCAACTTCAGGTAGGGGCAACATACGTTATGCGGCTTATCGTGTACGCCTGCACTAGACGGATCGCGCACTCTTTACGCATACCATTGCGTCTATACGTGATGCGACGCAAGAGTCGGATCGTGTCATCTACGGATCGACGAAGTCTTCGCACCGTCTCTCCGTTATGGGCATTTGCCTGCAGGTGTAACCCCGGGATTCTAATTTCGTCCACGTGCGGTACGGGAGTACCATCTGCCAATATAATGCGTATTTTGGCGTATTCCGGTTCCTCGTCGCGCAGAGTTTTACGACTTCTCCTTGTGGGCTTGTAGAGTAAGAGTTCGGACTTAGTAGCCGAGCACTCGAGGCCCGTTCCACGCAAGTAATTCTGAACCGCATCTACTGCTGCCTGTAGCGTTCGCTCGACGTGACCGTCACGTCCTCCCCCGGGAACCCAGAGGGTGATGTCATCCGCGTAAAGACTGTGATGTAATCTTTCTATTTCTGTTAATTTCTCGGGTAGACCGAGTAGAACTAAATTAAAACGAAATGGTGGTATGACGGATCCTTGCGTGTGCCGCACGCACCCGTCTCAAATTCCGGCGATTCCTCGTCCCCGACGACGACGCATGCGCGCCTGCTCGCGAGGAAATCTCTAATGCAATTATACATTCTTTGGCCTAGTCCTAATGTTGTAATTGTTTTTTAATATCGCTTCGTGTTTAACGCTGTCGAAGGCCTTTTTATTATCTAGGCCTAGAATTGCCTTAGTGGAGCTGGTAGTGCCGTCTACGATCTGGTGTTTAAGCTGAAGCAATATGTCCTGTGCGGAGATGTTGCGGCGGAATTCTAGCATGGTGTGCGGGAACGCGTCATAGTCTTCGAGAAAGTCGGTCACGCGGGTGAGAACTGCGTGTTCCATGACTTTGCCGACGCAAGACGTAAGCGAAGTCGGTCTAAGATTATCGAGCCTAACTTGCTTGCCGGGTATAGGAATCATGATAACGTGGGCCCGTTTCCACGCTTCGGGAAGGGAACCCCCTCGCCAGCACTCGTTGACGTAGGCCGCGAGTCGGGAGATTGACTCGTCGTCTAGGTTGCGGAGAGTCTTGTTGGTAACCCAAGCCGGGCCGGGCGCCGATCGCGCGTTTAGTTCGAACAGGACTATCCGAATTTCTGATTCGCTAAATTCCGTGTCCAGTTTCTCGTTTGCGACGCCATCGTATTCGGCGTGCTGGATGCTTTCGGCCTTCTTAAACTAACGGTCACGTATTGCGTCGAGGAAGTTATCGCCTTTATAATCTCTTACTAGTCTACGAGTCTTGTGGCCTTGAGCGGCCCGAGCCTCCTCCGGATCTAACAGGAGTCTAAAGAGGCGCCAAGCGCTCGCCCCGGTCATCTGCCTCTCAAGGCCGTTGCACGTGTCTTCCCATTGTGCCCTGCATACCTGGAGTGCGTGTTCTTCGATGTCTCTGTATAACTGTGGTATGCGTTTGCGCAAAGGCTTATTATGTCTTTGGCATTTCCATCTCTTTAGGAGGGCTCGCTTTGCGTCCCACATGTGTAGGAGCCTGCTGCCAATTATTTCGAGGTTCGCCTTGGGCGGAACGTCGCTCGTTGCTGCGTCTACGTCCCTTCTGAGCGTCTCGGTCCACTCGTCTGTGTCCGTAATCGGCTCGTCGCCTCGCCCCGCTTCTTCTCGTTTCTTGCGGAACGTGTCCCACTTCACGAGTTAGAGCTTACGGCCTTTGCCTTGAGGGTTAGTCCCACGACCGCTCGGGCCCGTGCCTATCGTGATATCGACCAGCGCGTGGTCACTCCCCAAGTCTTCCTGCGTATTTTGCCAGTGCGCTGTGGTTACATTCGAAACAAACACAAGGTCTGGTAGCATGTCGGCACTCACGCTGTTCCCTCTGCGTGTAGGATCGGCGGGATTCGCGATCAGTTCAAGCCTTTGGTCTTGCGAGTCTTCCCAAAGGTGTATGCCCTTGGGTGTTTTTCGGGTGTAGCCCCACGCTCCGTGGGGCGCGTTAAAGTCGCCCGCAACAAGTAGAGGCTCGCCGCCGGAAGCCGCGCGCGCGCCCCGCAGCAGGTCCCCGAATCGGTGCTGCAGCGAGGGTTTACTGTACACGTTAAGGACGAAGAGTCCTCGGCCACTCTTAGGAAACAATTCTACGAACACGTGAGGTACGCAGGGAAGTTCTCGCTGCGCCACAGTGACGTTACGTCGAAGGAGGACGGCGGCGACCGGCGACGGGCGTGACGGGGGAGACGGCCGGCGCGCCGCCATTGCCCCCGGCCCCGCGCCACCCGCCACGCGGGGTGTTGCCGGTTTCCTTCTTTGCCTGTTCTCCGTCGCGGTCACGTCTATGGCTTTGTAGCCAGCTAGTCTAACCGGATGGTTTGTCTCCTGTAAAAGGATCACGTCTGGTTTCGTCTCGCGGCTGCATATGAATTGCTGGAGATTACCCCACTTACTCCTGTAGCCCCGGCAGTTCCACTGCCAGATTATGTATTGTTGTTTCCCAGTGTTAGTGTGCTTCGTTGCGTGTGTAGCCATGGTGATGCTTGTGTTTAATTTCACCCGTCGCCATCGAGGCGACTTGGTTGCTGCTGCGGTTGCGTCTCTACGTCTGTGAGCGTGTTTTGCTGCTGCTGATTGCGTTGTTGCTGTCTAGCGTACGGCTTGCTCATCGTTCTGATTGGTCTGCCTGCAGCTGGCGGCAGCCTCGCTTCTACGTCGTCTATGCGCGCCAACTGCGCGGCGAAGATTTGTGTTATTTCTCCAGATAGCTTAGCTACCGCGTTATTGAATATTTCGTTCATATGTACCGTCTGTTTTGTAAAACATTCCTCGATGCTCTTCTCGATGCTGTCTACTCGTTTCTGTAGCTTCTCTTAACGGCCACATTGCTGTTTGGTGTCCGGTCTTGCGGGATCTAGTGCGATCCTTTTCGCGGTAACTGGACGATCATCGCGTTCATCCGCCGTCTCCACCGAGCTGCCCTCGCCCTCCGTGTCCATCCCGGCCGGCTCAGGCCGTGATGGAGTCGGTGATCGAGGCGCCGAGGACGGCGGCATCGTCGTTTGACGTTGCTGTGGTTGCTGCGGTTGTGGAGCCCCGCCTTTCAATTTGAAATTTTCCTCTCTAAGGAGCGCATTTTCGCGTT
The DNA here is from genome assembly GCF_023375885.2 of Dermacentor andersoni. NCBI lineage: Eukaryota > Metazoa > Arthropoda > Arachnida > Ixodida > Ixodidae > Dermacentor > Dermacentor andersoni. Next base: position 113,342,842 of record NC_092821.1, on the reverse strand, counting down.
TAAGCTCGGCAATAATCGACTCTAATGGTTCCAGGCGTTGTCGTAGTACTCGCTCTATCGCTCGCTCGAGCTCGTTCCCACCGCTGCCGCCGTCGGCGGGCCCGCCAGGGCGGCCCGCCGGAGTGCCTCCGCCGCCGGGAGAAGCGGCGACAGCCGCTCAGCTCACCTGTTGTCCAGTGCTCCTGTGATCTTGTTGTTGCTGCCACGGATGCTGCTGCTGAAGTGGCCGACAGCTGCGATGCCCAGACCGGCGCCACCGCGCGTCATCGACGTGCTTCTCGGCCTCTGTGCCTGGTTGCGAGAGCGGGATCGAGATTTTCCCGCGTCGCCCTTCCCGCCGCGGCTAGTCGAGCGTCCTCTGCGGTTGTCGGTGACTGAATGACGGTCTATCTCTGGAAAATTGAGGTAGTAGCCGGCGTTGCCATGACAGTCGCTGCTGCTGTTGTAACCGCTGCCGTACGCTGTGGCTGCTTCTTCCTCTTCTTGCCCTTTTCGCTCTAGTTGGCGACGCTTGTCAATGTATGGGGTCTTGTATCTCGCCTTGCACCTGCGGTCTCCCGTTAAGTGTCCCTTGCCGCACAGTCGACACCGCGGCTCGCATCGATGGTCAGGCGACGGATTGTTGCGTCCGCATTCACGGCAAACCTTGTCGTTGGGATTGGGGCATACGTCGGCGTGGTGTCCCAGCCTTCCGCACTCTCGTAGCACACGTCGATCTGCTTCCTGTAGAGGGAGCATCTAACGAGCATAGGTTCATAATATACGTATCTCGGTACGCGGAATCCGTCGAACAAAACGATTATGTTGTCCATGCTGCTGCCCATGCGCTTGGCGTGCAGCATTCCGGGGTTGCGCTGCGTCACTAGATTAGCGATGACCTCTGCCTTGCTCTCGGCCATTGAAATGTTCCTAATCAGGCCCTTGGAAGCGTTCTCCGGGGCGGCTTGATAGGCGTTCGCCTCGAACGCCAGCGCCACCACTCACAGACCTTGGCCAAGGTCTGTGAGTGGTGGCGCTGGCTAACATTCCCAGGGTTTACTAGTACACATAAATACCCAAGAAAGTGGATGGGGAAACAGCGCCGCGGTAGCTCAATTGGTAGAGCATCGCACGCGAAATGCGAAGGTTGTGGGTTCGGTTCCCACCGGCGGCAAGTTGTTTTTTCATCCACTTTAATTTCCATTAATTTATCGTTTCTTCATTCCATTTATTAAGCACAAGTAATTTCCCCTATGTTGTCCTTGGTGTCAGTGTTTGTTGGCTTCTCATGATATGACTATACCAGGTTTAGTCACATAAATAATGACGTGGATGCAAGAGCATCAACAAATGGAGTATCAAAGATACGCACACGTGTACTACTGACAGGCGACAAGCACATTCACTCCACGTATACATTGGATCCTTGTAATCATCTCGCGCCATAAATAGGGTACCCGCAACACAATGATAAACCACGAGAAGGCCACCCGCGAACAAGTGACTAGAAGAAATGAAAACGATCTGTTCTAAAGCCGCGAAAGGCAGAGTGCACGGCGAATGCCAAAATATGAGCTTAAACATTGCCTCGGGATATGGCGATGTCAAGTGGGAAGCAGGTGCCCTGCCATCTGGTAGACATCGGCTAGTTGCTCAAGTGCCACTGAGATATCTCTTCAAGGTAAGTTTTAGCCGATGTGACAAATATGAATCGTTTACAATGGAGGCTAAAAATTCCCTACGCGGCACATGCTTTTTAGCCGAGTGCTGCTAACTAGAAAGAAGTGAAATCTATAATGTTTATTCTTGCAGAAGAGAGAGAGAGAGAGAGAGAGAGAAAGGCAAAGGAAAGACAAGGAGGTTAACCAGAGATTATCTCCGGTTGGCTACAATGTACTGGAGGAGGGGCGAGGGGATGCGATAGGTGAGAGAGAGAAGGATAAAAAGATAAAAAGAAACCTACACACACACGCAACTAGACACAAACTGTTTCTGTGGGAACTGTCACGCAGCCCGCAAAGGCGTTTGTGTGTTACGTAGTGTCACCATACAATCCTACATCACAAGTTGTAGTAACAATCGGTCAGAAAGTGCCGTGTCCTTTAAGTACCGCATCAGCGCCTTCATAGCGGATGCCGCTGATGTTCGCGTAGGCCAGTTTCCAAGGATCTTGTTTTCTGTCATTGGGCGCTTGTCTAGTTTGTCTAGGGTGGCTGAGAGGTTTGCTCTTTGCGGGTTGAAACGACAGCACTTACAAAGAAGGTGCGCGATTGTTTCATTGAACCCGCAGAAGTCACAAAGTGGGCAGTTGGACATTCCGATAAGAAAAGAGTGCGCATTTGAAAATGCTACTCCAAGCTACAGACGGACTAGAAGGGTGCAATCACGTCGTGGAAGCTCGGGAGGAATGCGGAGCTGTAAATTAGGTTCCAGGGTATGAAGGAGTGCACTTGTGAACTCGGATGAATTCCATTGAGCTAATGTCAAGTCACGCGCAAGTGCGGAAAGTTTTTTCGCTGCGTCGGCTCTCGAAAGAGGAGTGGCAAAGCAGTTGACGCCGTCATGGGCAGATCGGGCAGCGGCGTCTGCTCGATCATTGCCATGTATGCCACAGTGAGTTTGTGCAGAAGGAAGGAACGGAGGAAAAAGTTGAGAAGGAAAGGCAGGGAGGTTAACCAGTATAGCTCAACCGGTTTGCTACACTCCATATGGGAGCGGGATGGGGGGATGAAAGATGGGGAGGAGAGAGAGAGAGAGAGCAAATAGCACAGCACACACATCGTCAGTTACAGTCCGTCACTCTTGCGTGGTACGTGACATCACTGTCGCAGCCGCTTGTCCAAGCACGTCTCTTTCAAAAACCGAAGTACTCCCTTCGTCGCCTTCAGCTGCGGTATATTCTGTCGGCGACATGTGAAAATCGTTTCAACTGACATCGGTCTATTGTCAAGGTGCGCTAGAACAGACGCCAGGGACTGTCTCTGAAAATTATATTCAGCACAGTCGCACAGAATGTGTTCAGAATGAGTTTGTGCAGAAAAAGTAAGAAATAGGATGGCACCTTGGAGTTTCTTGGAGAACACGCTTCCACAGAAAACGCTACAGTGAATTGACCCTAATACTGTATAGACTCGTCTAAGAGCCGCACTAAGGGCTGCTCCCCCAACTTGGTAGCCCAAAATTTTGAGAAAAAAAAATTCTGAAAGCGCAGCACTCGTGTCCTGTGCACCGATGTCGCGTGCGAGCATCGGCAAATTTTCGCCCCCTGCGTACTTCCACATGCCGCTACCAGATGGCGAGAGCTACGCGTTGAGCTTTGATTGAATGGATCCGTGATGCACAAGTCGCCGGCTGCGCCAACTCCATTTTGACCAAAAGGTATTGCCCCGTCTCAGGGCCGGATCTCGTAAAATTGTGCAAAACAATGCGGCCCTTACGCGAGCCTATACGGTAGCTGTTTCTGCAGTATATGTGCTCCACAGTCGGCTATGTTCTCAACACGCGGAAGTAGGAAGAAATATCTGCGCTTTTATAATGCGTCGGACTTGTTGAAGCGACCGTGATCAGCCGCGACAGCGATTGCTCGCCATCCAAACTTGCCCTGATCGGGGGCCGTATTCCACTCGAAGACCTTTCCGGTGGAAAAAGTCGTCATTGATGGACTGCATTCTCTCAAAAGGAGTCATGCGACGGCAAATATTGGTGCCTAGTTTCAATGTTAACATTTACGACGTCTTGCGCATATACGCTCTTTTTGTCGCTGGTGTATGGTGTATGCGTTCAGCTTTGTGGTACGACGCTTGTACGTGGTACATTCTTGCAATTACTGAATCCCTTCCCCTGTTTAAGGTAGCAAACCGCACGTACGTCTGGTTGACCTCCCTATCTTTCCTTCCTTCCTTTTCCTCCTCCTCCTTCTCCTTGTAAGTACTGCTGTTCACCATTAGGGTTGCCTTGAGTTTACTTCGAGAAAACATTGCTTTTTTTTTCGCTCTCGATACTTCTGTTCATTTCACTCTCTCTGGGTAAGTGAAACTCCTGGACTGCGGTTTTCCGATTCGTGTAATGCTATAGTGTGTCGCATAAGCATGTTCCTGGCCGCATACACAGTATGGAGTGCAGTGAACTGTTTTATGGGACGTTGAAGCGCATGTTTACTTGGTGATGGTAGTCATCTGCGCTGTAAAACATTTTCAATAAATATAATGCCACACTTCTAGCCTAGAAATGACATGTTGATGCGAGCTGCACATTCGTATGTCCTCGACCCCATTCATTAATGGGCTCCACAGCGAGGGTATGAAATAGCCAACTACAATTTGTCTTTTAAAATACACGTAAAACGCAGAAATTCTTTTATGGGACAGCCGGTGGACTGATCTGAAAGAAATTTGCTGCGTCTGAGTGATAGATATATTCGAGAGACTGTAGGAAACATAATTTAATTTATTGCTTGAAATTGTTTGCGAAAATCGATGAGTAAACAAACAAACAAACAAACAAACAAACAAACAAACAAACAAACAAACAAACAAACAAACAAACAAACAAACAAACAAACAAACAAACAAACAAACAAACAAACAAACAAACAAACAAACAAGCAAACAAACAAACAAACAAGCAAACAAGCAAACAAGCAAACAAACAAACAAGCAAACAAACAAACAAACAAGCAAACAAACAGACGAACAAACAAACAGACGAACAAACAAACAAACAGACGAACAAACAAACAAACAGACGAACAAACAAACAGACGAACAAACAAACAGACGAACAAACAGACGAACAAACAGACGAACAAACAGACGAACAAACAAACAAACAATGAAAGCACGAGTTTTGAAAGTTGGTAACTGTGAACCAAAAACAGATATCGCAGTTCCGTAAACTGCATCCGCTAGATCTGCTAAAGCGGACAAAACTGATATGCAAATTTACAGCTTAAGTTAATTCACCACGACGTTTACATGGGCTTTGGAGCGGTTATACTCACATAGTAGTGGTAATTTCCAGAGCGGTGCACAATACATGTATTTTCTGTGTTGTATAGGCGCGTTATGACGTGCAGTTTACGCAATTGTGATATATTTATATATTGCTCAGTTACGGAGTTGTCAACTCTATAGTTTGTTCATTTGTAAATCTCCACTTCCCAACATTTTTCATTAAGAAAGTCCACAGGTTAAGTTAAAGATCTGCTTCGAACAGTGACCACGTTTCATTATTTTCTTTTAAATTGGATCCAGTGGTTGCCGAGAAAAACGATTTCTCCGTTCCATGTATTTAGATAGAAGTTAGAGTTTTCATTGTCGAGGAAGCTTTAGGTCGGGGCGAATTCTGATTTCCCCATGGAAATACCCGTAAAGCGCAGAAATCCTTTTACGAGAGAAGTGCTGGACTGATTTCCCGGAAAGTCGTTGCACTTAAGAGATAAACTTAATTCTAGTGAAGCTATGTAGCAGAACTTTAATTTGGGGCCTTAAAGTGTTTACTGTAATTGTTAAAAAGTGGCGTGGCAAAAAAAAAAAAAAACGGCTCAATATTTACAATACTCGGTACAAAAGACAGATAACACAGTTTTGTAAGCTGAATCTTTTAATCCCAGGTGAAGGAGAGTGAGATACAGCTTTAAGCTTACGTGACAATGTTAAAATGCTTACGAGGGGTTTGCAGAAGTTACTGTATATTTCAGAGCGCTGTGTAAGATGTCGCTTTTGTTAGGTTGCATGAATATTTAGGTGCATATTAATGAATTGTGATTGATTTTGGGGAGCTTAAAGAATTGAGGCCCTAAATTAAGATTTCGCTTTCTATAGTCACTAGAATTAACCATTCTCTCTCATCTTCCACAATTTTCACTCAAAAGGTGCGAGCGGCTTTCTCATATAGGTGTTTCAGCGTTTCGCATGTATTTGAATAAGGATATCAGAGGTAGGCCCCGAGTTAAGGCTTCCTCTTAAGGTGGGGTGAATTGATTGTGGTGTACAGAGTTTTACCAATGTATCGAGTGATGGCTGAATCTTAAATGCAGTGGGATCTGGTGTGTGATCGAGCATGGACGAGAAGCCTGGTGCAGACGGCCACCATGAGCGGAATGCTCGTCGGCACGCTGGTGTCATCACTGGGAGACAGGTTAGTATTCTCGAGGGGACGCATTGCGACGATCACTTTCGGTGGTACTATCGCCTTCGCGTGACGTAGTGCTCAACCAGCCAATCAGCTAATCCGGTGTGGCTGAAGCAGCCAATCAGCGCGCGCTTGAAGGCCGAGCCGATAGTGTCGCCGAAAGTGATCGTCGCAGAATCCGTCCACAGCGTTAAGCCTTCCCATCGTGGCGAAGAGAAGAGGGATAACTGCGCAGAGCCTTCCCTCTCAGATTACGACAGCATTACTGGGTTAGTGCATGTCAAAGCAACGGGCGTGGAGTACGTCACGAAAGGGGGGAATGACGCTGATAGGGGGGTAAACGGTCAGCGACATCCTTGCAAAACAGGGCTCTTTTGAGGAAAAAATAGATGGTTGGACCGAGAGAATAAAAAATTTGGAAGACGTGGTGGCAACTATCTACACCGTAAAAGCAGAAGTAGAGCATATGAGGTCAACTACTCATAAACTGGAAGCCACTGTGTCACACCTGTTAATTAAAACCGACTACTTGGAAAATAGAAGGCGTAGAAATTGCTTACTTATTTACGGCATAAAAGAAGAGGAAAGGGAAACAGAGACGGAACATACGGACAAAATAACAAAGGACCTTCTTAGCGAAAAACTTGTAGTTACGATAAAGAGCAAGCAAAGATGCCACCGAATAGGTAGGAAATCAAGCAGGAATCGTCCTGTCATCATAAATCTACATGACTACCGAGATAAGACTTTAATAATGAAGGCACTGCCGAAATTGAAAGGTTCAGAATATTCAATCAGCGAAGGCTACTCGAAAAGAATTCGTGATGTCAGAAAGAAATTATGGGAAAGCGCATCACACGAAAAGGATAATGGTGCTAAAGTTAAGCTGGTTTGTGATAAGTTAAGCATTAACGGTGATATGTTTGGATGGGATAATGCACAAAACAAACGATATACAATCCCGAAGAACCATAAATGACACCACAAAGAGACCAGTCCTGCATTCAAAATCTTGAACATAAACTGTCGTAGCGTCGTCAATAAAGCTGCAAAACTTGAGAGCATGCTGTTCTTGCATGACGCAGACGTTGCCATGCTTACTAGCAGTGAAATATTTGACACTGAGTTTATTCCTAAGGGCTATAAGGTCTTTCGGGGTGACCGCAACAGAAGAGGTGGAGGAGAGGCCATTTTGTACAAATCATCAATACAACTTTTTAGTATGCCCGATGCGCAAGATAGTGAAGCTGTCTTTTGCAAAGCATACATCAACAAGGTCCGCTTCATCCTTGGCGTTTTTATAGGCCTCCAAGTTCTTCTGTTGCGGCACTAGAAAACTTAAGGGAATATATGCACTGCCATGTAAAATCAGATGACAGAATACTACTGGCAGGGGACTTTAATTTGCCAAACTTTGATTGGCACACCATTTCATTGCATTCTGCTCACAGCATTGATAAGAGGATCTTTGATATTGTATTCACGTTTGGTTTACTGCAAATGGTAAATAATTTCACGAGAGTACAGGGAGTCGTAGGCTCAATTCTAGACTTATTTTTTGTAAGTGGCTCCATCGGTAATGCGATAACCTGTGAAGTCACAAACGGCATTTCTGATCACAAAGCTGCCCTGTTGAACTTTTCAAATGTCTACACTGATCGCAAAAAACGGTGTTCCTTTGTTTCCCAGTTTTTCTCGTGCTGATGATGAATATATTCTGGATATGCTTGCATTCTGCTTCGATGACTTCAGAAACAGCACTTGCAATATAAATGACTTATGGATTTCCTTTAGGAGAATTGTCTCTGATTGTATCCGCCGTTTCGCTCCCAAAATTGCAAAATCTTCTGTGCACCGTAACCCATGGATTGGTCGTGCGACGTTACGCTTACAGCGAAGGCTTAAAAGGTTGAAAGCGAAATCAAGAACAAATGTAACTTTAAAATTTATTGTAGAAGGCACTTCAGAACAACTAAAACAGAAAATAATTTGCGACAAAGAAAAATATAACAGGACGACCCTGCCTTCGTTTATTAAAACGTCTCCCGAGAGATTCTGGCTCCAAATCACGCCTAAATCTTCTTCCGCCAGTGGGTTCATGATAGACGGCAAACGTGTAAGTGACGAGACTGTCGTTTGTACTGCTTTTAACAAATTCTTCCAGTCGGTATTTACCAAAGATAAGGGTAATTGCCTTCCCAACTTTTCCATATCGCTTCCTGTTATATCTGACGTTGTTATTTCTGAGAGCGGCGTTTTTAATTTGCCATTGAACGTTGATACTAAATAGTCACCAGGACCAGATGATATACAAAATGCGTTTTTTAAGCGTTATGCGGAATGGTGTGCTAAGTACCTGTATGTCGTATTCACCAGATCTTTACGCGACTGTTCCTTGCCGGAGGACTGGAGGACGGTCGAAATCCCACCTTCACATAAATCCGGGAAAAAACACACATAGAGAATTACCGACCAGTATCTCTTACATCTACACCACGCAAAAGTTTAGAGCATATAATTCATAAACGTATATTAGGTTTCTTAGAAGAGCACAAGGTACTTACAGATGTCCAACATGGTTTCAGACATATATTTTCTACATGTACTCAATTAGTTGAGACTGTTCACGATCTCGCACAGGCGATTAATGAAGGGAAGCAAACAGATATTGTGTGCATAGATTTTCGTAAAGCATTTGACAAGGTGTCACATAACAAATTAATTCATAAATTAGGGCATTATATAAAAAATGAACAGATTCTTACTTGGATTACAGCCTGTCTTACTAACAGACACCAATTCGTCACGTTAAACAATATTTCTAACAATGCAGAGGTTGCGTCTGGAGTCCCCCAGGGATCCGTTTTGGGACCACGTTTATTTCAGTTATTTATAAATGACACAGTCGCAGAACTTTCAGTTTCCGTGAAACTTTACGCAGATAACTGTATTTTGCACGAAAAGATATATTCTGTTCATGATCAGGTGCGTCTAAATAATGACCTGGCAAAAGTCACTGCTTGGTGCGAACAATGGCAAATGTCTATTAATATTGAAAAAAACTGTTTTTATGAGAATCACACATAAGAAAGAACCTCTTCAATTTGCGTATAATATTGACAACGTATCTCTATCAGAGGTAAGAGAGTACAAATATTTGGGCCTGTGGATAACCAATGAGCTTTCCTGGACGAAGCACATAGATGCTGTTGTTGCAAATTCTTTGCCTAAACGGTTTTTCTTGAGGTGCTCACTGAAATCATCTACGTCCAGTGTTCGTTTACAGGCGTACAATTCCTACATTCGTCCGTTGTTTGAATACGCCGTAATTATTTGGGACCCATTCACTTTAACCAATGTTAAAAAACTGGAACGTGTAAAGCATAAGGTAATTAGGTTTGTTTTTAATTCATACGGCCGTGCGTCTGTTGGTGAGCTCGTAAGACACAGTCGATTACCCCCGGTGACTGTGCGCAACCGTATCTGTTGATTAAAGTTCCTCTTTCAACTTGTAAACGGCCATTGGAAGGTTAACACTTCCAAGTTCTATACTTACTCATCAGGTTATAACACGAGACGAAGGCATGCTTTATCAATAGCCCCCATCAACGCACGGAACAACTGTTTCAAATATTCTTTTTGTCCTAGGACAATAGCAGACTGGAGTAATCTTAATTCTGATATTGTTACCCAGAATTCCTTATAACTTTGTGTGAAAAATGCTTGCAAATGTTGTGAATTTGTGTGGTTTATTTGCTTGTATGTCATGTATTCTTCACCAATGTTTGAAAATGCCTGCATATCTGATGAATTTTGTATGTGTTTACATGCTGGCATATTTCTATGTATACCCACCCGGCTATCATCTGATTTCAGATCGCAGTATCTATAAATAAAGATTATAAATAAATAAATAAATAAATGAGGGTCTCGCGCGAATGGTCCGCTAATAGACACATTACGAATAAACGTTTGGACAATGTCAAAGTTAACGGGCGTGTACCCCAAGTGAGTCATCATATATGAGGGCCTTCTCGGGAAACAAGCAAACGCATTCTGTAGATACAATTCTGTTTTGTTTTTTTCTGACATTTCTTTATTGTGACAATCCTTGGTGAACATACTAGCCCGTCGTCGCGCATTTCTCCCAAAGGTACCGTGGTTGCACACACATACTTGCATACAATGGGAACGCACGAATAAATTCACGCACACAACAACACCACTAACAAAAACGCAGGCACACACCTTTATGTAAAAAAATAATATACTTTGCTTTCAGGTTCATTTTATTTTTTATCCTTGCGTTTTTCAGCTGCCAGCTATGAAGTTTCATTGACGTTTTGTATTTTTCTTAATGAGCATTTTTGCTTTTCTTCTTTTTCTCTTAACCCCTTTTTCCAGCACAGGGTAGCCAGCCGGTATTTACACTGGCTAACCTCCCTGTCTTTCCTTCCTTTTTGTCTCTCTCTCGTCTTCTTTTTTCACCTGTGACTTACCATAAACTCCATTCGCGCCACCAAGAGAAATGCGAGGCGTTAGGTTGCAATGTGAACTTTCGTGACCTCCCTGATTTCTTGCCGTCGTTTCGCCCACTAGTGCTTGAAATCTCATAATTACGAGCTAGCCCGTACAAGCACCTTGTGAAAACGTGCCCTCGAAAATCGTTGAAGTGCTCTTGTCTAAGGGGGAGTTTTGGTTTGCCGCCGTTCTGTAGGCTCGGACGACGACCCATGGTGATCGCTGGCTACGTGACCAGCCTCGTTGGCAGCGTCTGCGTCGCGGTGTCCCCGTGGTTCTCGCTTCTGGTGCTCTTCAGGGGCCTTCTGGGCCTCGGCTTCGGACTGGGACAGACCGCATCTTTTTGCCTTCGTGAGTCCGCTTCCAAGTTTCTCCCGCATTGACATGGGCTCCTGGTGGGGGTTGTACGAGAGAACGCTGTTGGAATTTCTGCTTAACGCTGTCGGAACTTCTGCTTAACGCTGTCGGAACTTCTGCTTAATGCTGTCGGAACTTCTGCTTAATGCTGTCGGAACTTCTGCTTAACGCTGTCAGAACTTCTGCATAATGCTGTCAGAACTTCTGCTTAACGCAGTTGGTCCTTCTGCTTAACGCTGTCGGACCTTCCGCTTCCCACTCTCACCAACGCTCCCAGGCTTACTTCTGAGCTCCCTTCACCTGCATACGCAAGCGCTCAATGTTAGCCAAGAAAAACACAAGTGGGCTAACGCAATGGTTATTTCATAAACAAAACCATAGACATGGACTCTCCGTCTGCATAAGTGTATACTCTTCGAAGGTCAGTGAACCAAACTAACGATAGCTATCTAACAAACAAGGAAGCTAGTTAGGCAGCCAGCCAGCCAGCCAGCCAGCCAGCCAGCCAGCCAGCCAGCCAGCCAGCCAGCCAGCCAGCCAGCCAGCCAGACAGCCAGCCAGCCAGCCAGCCAGCCAGCCAGCCAGCCAGCCAGCCAAATGGACGACCGACTAACTGACAGACCAATGAAGCGAGCAAACAAGCTAATCAGTAGACACGCAAATTAAGTCTGTTAGAGGGACTACACTTAATTATCAACGTAGATTGTAGCTTGCCGTCGTCGAGACGGTGACCTAAGTGTTTTAGGGGGGTGGGGGGGGGGGGTGTAATGATCAACGAAGCAATTGTGTGGTGAGAACCCATCACTGAGATCGAGATTGTAAAAGGTACAAAAAAAAAACGTGTTGCCTGGAACAGATTGAACAATGAAACGCCAGCTCGGTTCATAACCCTAGAAGAGCCGGAAGAAGAGCGGCTGGTACTGAGAGCTCATCGTAAGAGTTGCGGAAACAGAGCTGTTGGAAGAAGAGCTGCTGGTCGCATAGATTCTTTGGGATCATCTTCGTCTGCCTCGTAAGCGCCATTGCAGGCACTCATTCGACGTTGTAGGTGCGCCATCTCCATTTAAGTAGTATATCCAGCCACTTTGCATGTAGTACAGGAAAATAGGGCTCTTGACCATCTCTCTGAAGAGGAAGCTTTAGCTCGGGCCCAACTCCGACGCGGCCTATTCAAATACATGTAAAACGAAAAAACGTTTTTCTGAGATAACCTCTGGACCGATTTTAATGGAATTTGTTGCATATGAGAGAGAAAGTTAAATTCTGGTGACTGCTGCAAGCGAAATTTTGATTTCGGGTCTGAATTTTGTTAAAAGAATTTTCAAATATTCGACAGTTTGAAAAAAATAGAAACACGAAGTTTACAAATTCATAGCTCGGCATCAAGAACAGATAGCGCGGTTCTGTAAACGGCATCCATTAGATTATTCAAAGCGGACAAATTCGATATGTCAATTTACATCTTACGTGAATTTGTTACGTTGGTTACAAGGGTTGTGCAAAAGCTGTATTTCCATATTACTAAATATTTGGTATTCATGTGTAACGTACCAATTTTGTCCGCTTTGGATGTACTATTAGATCCAATTCACAGAATTGTATTATCATTTTTCATTGTTGAGATACAGAATTGTAAACTTGATAGTTTCGCTTTTGAATATTTCCAATTTTTGCCAATTTCTAAGAAAAAATTTACTACCTAACTCGAGAATTCGAACCCAGCAGTCACCAGATTTCAAGTTTTTCTTTTAAATGCAACAAACTTCGTCAAATTTGGTGGAGTGGTTGCCGAGAAAAACGAATTCTCCTTTTACATGTATTTAGATAGGAGCACCCGAGCTAAAGCTTCCTCTTAAGACCATTGAACGAGGGTCGATTTCGTACAGAGTGTTTTCGAAACTGCGACAACTGCAGATGAGGACGCGCTCTCGTTCCATATCCACTGATCGCGGCGAACAAATGATAGAAACGCCCGATTATTGCCGGCGTAGATTCGTCTACTCCGCTTCAGCGATAAGAGGAACAAATATGAGAAACTGTTCTTGTAGATATTTCTGATGATTGATCGCATTATTCTATGGGAACCGCAACGAAAAGTTAATGAGCAGGCAGGCCACCGTGCCTCGCCAGCCTGGTTGTCGCTGGTCTCCCGTTCTCGCCGCGTGAGGAATTTCGCGCAGAAAGGTCGACAACTCCGGACACTGAAAAAATCGCGTGCGCAAAAGGGGACGACAGCTCATTTGCATTAATTTGGCCACGTCGCGTGTGCGTGCCATGTTAAACGATCGCAAATCCGGCGTTTTCAGTGATGGAGGTGATCGGTCCTCAGAAGCGGACGACCATGGCCGTAGCTTTCAGCGTCGGCTTCGCTATCGGCATCATCATGCTTCCGGGATTCGCGTGGCTCCTCCAAGACTGGAGGTCCCTGCAGGCCGCCATCAGCGTGCCCTTCCTGTTCTTCGTCGTTTGGTCATGGTGAGTAAAAAAGAACAATCAATTCAATGCCCATCGCGTAAAACTGCGACTGAAAGGACTCGCGATAGAAGAGTCAGGTGGATGGTGCTCATGGTGCAGCTGACACTAATGCTTTTGCTCACCGGACTGCGTGGCCGTGCCCACAGAAACAGTTTGTGTGTACGTGCGTGTGTGTGTAGGTTTTTTTATCTTTCTCTCTCTCACCTATCGCGTCCCCTTGCCCCTCCCCCAGTACAGGGTAGCCAACCGGAGATAATCTCTGGTTAACCTCCCTGTCTTTCCTTTGCCTTTCTCTCTCTCTCTCACCGATCGTCGATTGAGGTCCTCGCCGACGAATTCGTGCAAGCGAGGCGCAGATAGCAGGATATCTTGGTGAGGATACTAGGCGGTTGGTGAAGTCTCCGAGTTAGCTGTGGCAACATGTAATGGCGGCTTCTTCCAGCACGTGCTCGCCAATTACCGGCTGTTGCCTTCTAGATTTTAGTGCATCTTCGCATATTTAAGTCGTATATTTTTTTCCGTTATTAGACAAGTAACACGCAATACGATTAAGACAACATGACGCGAACGAGTGCAAATTCTAGGCAAAACTTGCTGTCGCAAGTAAAAAAAAAAAATGCGTGATATGCACATCTCGACGTGCGTTACGGCACACATGGAATCAACGGCTTCCCCGTCAAGCACGAAATCTTATCTGATTTCTGAGTAACACGTCGCGTTCGTAACAAGCAAACTATGATGTGGGCTATCGCCTCTCCTCACCGGATGTAAATGGCAAATATTTAACCACAAGACACCGCTGCTCTTTTCACGATCGGTTCTCAACGCGATGCCTAGTACGACCACAGTGCAAAGATTCCGGCCGGCGTGCACTCTTATCTGGAATGCTCTGTCCGACGACTGCAGTTGCGTTGAGTCGAGCCAACACCACCTAGATAGCACAAGGCCTGTTCACTACGCTCCATGACGTCAGGGTACTTGGCCCGAAATTTCTATTTCCAAGGCTGGTGTGACGAAAGCGGCGACGTCAAAGTCACTGTTGCTTACTCGGGAGCATCCCCATTAGATTCTATGGCAGTCGGGCCAGGTAGCATGACGTCATGGATAGGAGTGCACAGGCCTTGTGCTATCTAGGTGGTGTTGGTCGAGCTCGCCTTCGCGACTTCAGCTAGAGTTTTAAGCGTGTCACAAAGTGCACGTACTGTAATTATTTATGACTTTGTTCCTTCTGCCACAAATTCGTTTCAAGCGTGCGACGCTAACACAAGCCGGGAAATTGACATGAACGCAAACCCAAGAAAGGGTGGTTGGCATTCAGCCATGAGCAATTACAATATCTTAACCACTGGGGTGACCTAAGCTTGCCCCTATTTTAAAGATGTGTGTAATATACCTATTTGCGTAATGATTTCAGGTACTTGCCGGAGTCTCCGCGCTGGTTGATAGCCACGGGAAAAATGACTGCGGCCCGAAAGGTCATACTGAAGGCCTGCGCTGACAACGGACAGCCAGTCGACGACATTGACTCGGTGCTTGGGCAACTAAGGAAAAAAATCTTGCAGGTGACATTTCTGTATAAGTATATTTTTTTACAGTCTATTAGGAGATTGCGCGCTAATAGAACGCCGGCTACTCCTACGCACATAGGAAGGTGCCGCAGTTAAATATACATCTTTTCTGCACTTTTACACATACTCTTGTAGGAGCTTCTTACTTTTCTTCCAAAGCATCATTAAGTATACAAATCATCGAACATTAGGCAAGTAGTCACAGCCGCAAAATGACTCTGCAGCCCTCTCTTACATGTTTGTACTAGCTCAGTGTATACAAATTTCAGTAGGCCAGTATAGGCCTTTATGGATAGCATTTCTAGATAGTAAGGGAGCCTACAACAAGGTAAACAGGGAATTGTTAAGGGATATTCCCAAGCACGAAAGTATAGATGACAATCTTGTGGGCCTGGTGAGGGAGATATATAAGGTGGGCAACTGAGTACAAATAGTATGGGAACGACGAAAGCTTAATGAAGTGGAGTAAATTTACCAAGGACTGATGCAAAGATGTCCTCCGTCTCCATTGTGGTTTAAGCTTCATGTTAAGGGCATAGAAAGACGACTGGAAAACAGTGGATTACGGTTTGGTTTATCCTACATGAGTAATGAGCAAAGGGTGCAACAGAAAATCCCTGGACTGATGCATGCGAACGGCATAGCGCTCCTAGCGGACGATGCAATAGATTTACACAGACTTGCAAATATCTGCGGCAACGCGGAGACAAATCTTGGCCTTACGTTAGCGCAGAGAAATCGGGAATTATGATCTTTAATGAAGACACAAGTAATAATGTGGTACCCATTCAACAGCAAGTCATACCCATAGTCAAGTGAGATATCTACCGCATACCTGTATATAAACAAAGGAAAGACTTGCTCCATCACCTACACAAGATAGTCTGAAAATAAAATGGAAGCGGAATTCAGCAATAATGAAACGTAGAGCCCTTTGGGACCGCCATAAATATTAGCTGGTGCATGGAACCTGGAAAAGGAGTAATGGTGCCAGTACTAACGTTCACAAATGCCATTGTGTGCTTAAAATCGGATATATTGTCGGGGTTCGAAGTTACCCAATGATTCGTAGGCCGCTTCGCTTTGGGAGGCCACGGTAAAACCACGAAGGAGGCATTGTAGGGTGACATGGGCTTGACCTATTTTGAAGTCAAAGAAGGGATGAGAAAAATTAGTTTTGAAGCAAGACTCAGGAACATGGGTGAAAATAAATGGGCGGCTAAAGTGCACAAGTATCTGTGCCTGAAAAGCGTGGTCACAGAATTTAGGAATCGGCCAAGAAAGTTGGCAACCAAGTAAAGGGTAATTGTCAGTGTCGATAGATGACCAGTAGCCCTCAAGAAGAAAGTGACAGAAACAGAGACAGTGAATTGGATGCAATGAATGGAATTAAAAAAAATACCATGGAGATATACAAGAATGGGGAGGAAGAAATTAGAAGGGAAAATCTTTACGATAACACGAAGCGGAGTGTCTTACTATTTGAGGCTCGAGTTGGTTGGCTAAGGACTAAAACAAACCCGAACAAATATTCGCAACTAAGATGTGGCATCATGTCTGCTGCAGCAAAAACCCGTATATCTCCGTGCACATACTAATGAAATACGAAGCTATCAGCCCAATGAGGCCCGTAGGTAACGTAAACTTTCCAGAAGTACCCGGATTTAAAGTGTACGGAGTATCAACGGGTCAAGAGTCGAGATAAGAAAGATTCATATGGGGTACTTGTGGAAAGAAAGCAGGGAAGAGATTGATACGACCGCAGCCGTTACAGGTGGCACAAGGAACATGCGACGTTTTGAAGAAGAGTAAAAAGATAAGGTGATGTATACGAAAATTCTTGAACGAAAAGTATATGCAGCATACCCGAATAATTCAAAGAGGCTTGGTGACTACTTGTGACCATTCTGTTTCAAAAGGAATGCTGAAAAATCACCATCATAATCATCATGTTCTCACGCTTTCATACGGCTCAGTACAGAGAATTGCGTTTTACGAGAGTACGGTCCATTGAAGTGACGCCCCGTACCAGTCACTGAATCGAACGACCTCAAAAGCTGTAACGCTTAGGAATACCTTGTTGTCCTTCATATTTAGCTGTGAGGTCGGAGCTGTGGTCGACAGAGCTCGGGGTTACTGCGGTTGTCTCAATGTGTATTTTAGGATGAGAACACGATCATTATTGCATCCACGTTCTTTCATTCCGTCCCTTAACCAGACGTGTATCATGCTGACCTTCCTGCCTTTCCAAAACCCTTCACACCCTTCAATTTGTGTTCCGTTTCATTTCCTAATAACAGGGTGCATTGAGATGAAGCTGTCTTACGTTCCTTAAATCAGACGACCTTGTTCTTCAGCTCCCTGTATTTCTGCGCAACTTTTCAGCAAGAGCAAGCGGCGAAGAAGAACGCCGGCTGCTTGGACCTTGTGAGGAGTCGGAGGGTGTTCCTCTACACCTGCATTCTGGTCTACGCTTCGTAAGTGACACGTCATTACTATCCTATAACAGAAGTTCGCGGTATACGGAAAATTGTACGCTTTTCTGGTCCAAGAGAGTGAAACAAAAGAAAGGCGGAAGGCAGGGAGCTTAACCAGAGCGGAAAACTTGGTTTTCTACCGTGCACTGGGGAATGGCAGAGGGAGAGGTAAGAAGAAAGTACAGAGAGCGAGACAGAGAGCATAGACGCACAATCGCAACTAGTCACGGCCACTGCACATAATCACAGCACATGCACCACACAATGAATACGAATTCTCGCTACAAGCATTCTTGCAGGTCCGTAGAGCTTAAAAAAGTGTATATAGAATTGTCTTTGTTGATGTTGATCCGATGGCTTACGAGATGGACATACTAATATGTTTAGAGCGGATAATGGTCAGTGTCCAGGCGACCTTGCGTACTGGTGAACGCTCGTCTAAGTTCAATGCCGCGGGTACAGTCACACTGTTCAAGGATAGCGGTAACCTGCCTGTGATTACTTGGCAATATTCGCCTTATGCAATTTATCTCCCTTTTTAACCTTCTCTGTGTTTCTTTGTGATCCGAATCTCCTTGACTAAGTGGCCTGTCTAGATAAAGGTATTCTTCTAGCAATTGTGGAGGCTGACAGAGTATTACCAAATCTTGTTCTATCATGAGAACATCGAACATTACCATATACTTTTTGTTTTAATATTCAGACCTACTCCTGCACTTTGACGTCTAACATTCTCGATCATTTCTTGCAAGTCTTCTCCAGAATCAATAATGAGGATAGTGTCATCTGCAAACGTAGGTTGCTGAGATGGTCCATGTTGAACATCATTTCTAATCCCCATACCAGTTTAACCGCTTCAATAAATCTTTTAAGTATGCAGTGAAGTACATGGAAGAGAGTGTGTCGTCTGCCTGACACCTTTCTTAATCAATACAAATGCGATCAGCATTCTTCGTCTATTTCCGACGTTCTGAGCTTATCTATCTTTCCTATCTATCTGGCCCCTTACGCCGACCAAGAGAGCGAAATTGTCTAACAGCTTCGTTCACTATGTATATGCTCGTTGTTCTGATGCCGTCATTGTCGTTCCATCTTTGTCACGTGTCTCTCGCTATGCCGTTGTCGTCATGGCTTCTACGCCTACCCGGTGGGGCAAGTTGACTAATAGCTTGGACCACTAGTCATGTTGTGGTGGTGATTCCGTCGTCCTCGTTGCGACATCGTCATTCTAGTGTCGTGAACAACCTCTCGTTATGCAGTCGTCGCCAACCCGTCGTCGTCACCATCGTCATCCTATAAGCTTCATGATACAGTCATCGTTATACCATTGTCGTCATACACTCATCGTCATCCGATTGTCCTCATAGCATTGTCACGCCATCGTCGTCCGCGTGTCGTCATCATGCATTCGCCGTCATGCCGTGTTCGTGATGGTGTCGCGGTCGTTCTGTCTAGATTACTCTAACTACATGATAAACTTTCATCATGCCGTCGTCGTCAAACAGTCGTCTTCATACCATTGTCATGTCGTTGTCATGTCGTTGTCGCTGTCATTTTACCAGTGCCGTCACTTCAGTAATTTCATCCCATTATCATCCACGCGTCATCGTCATGCTGCGTTCGTTGTTCCATCGATATCAATTATTCTTATTCATTCAATCATAATTTTGAGGCCACTATTCGGTCGTGATTATGCCGCCGTGGGTCATGCCATCGTCGTCGTGGCGTCGTCTTCAGACATCCGCTATCATTCATTTGTCGTCATATAACGTCGCCGTGCCGTACTTGTCAGGTTATCGTCATCACGCCAAGCCGTCATACATCCAATTGTCCTCATGTCGGCGTCGTCACCTTGTCGTCGTTGCACCAAAGTTATTATTTCAAAGAATAATTATCTCATTGTTATCATGCTATTGTCATGCTACTGCAGTTGTCGTTCCATCGACGTCATTCCTTCTTTTCCATTCCATAGTAGTTAGTGCATTGGTGTCATACAGTCGTTGCGATGTCGTCATGCCACCATGCTTAAGCGTTACTCTGGGAAGCGAGTGCCATAGCGACATGGGAGGAAACTGGATCATGCCACACATAACCAAAGAAAACGCAGGTCTCAGAATGACAAGTACGCATGTTAAACAAACTTGACTTCATTAATGTGATGTGTCGGTGCACTGCAGGAAAGCTAATCGCGTTACCGTCGAGAGTCCTCGGGAGACGAGCGCTGCCGTAATTTTTTCGTAATTGAGGCTGTCAGAAAGAGTGCCCCTTCGTGTGTCTGCTGATGTGGCGATTAAGAATCCTCATAACATATACAACATATCAACACAAATTAGAAACCCACCACAAGAACGACAGGTAATCGCAATAACATCGCCATTCATGGTCTAAGAATGGATGCGCCACCAATTTTTATTGTGCCTTTAAATCTGGAACGAGGCAGCGCGTAGCCTGCAGCACCACGGAGGAAGTAGCCACTTATATGACCAATCCATGCTTGTCTCCTCGCAGTGCGGCGAGCGGCATGATCTTCTACGGCCTGCAGCTCTCGGTGACCAACCTAGGCGGTGACCCGTACCTGACGTTCGTCCTCGCCGCGGTCGCCGAGCTACCCGTTGTCGTCATCTGCTACGCGGCCATCCGGTGGTGCCGCCGGCGTTGGACCATGCTCGCCGTGTACGGCATCGCCGGCGCATGCGCAATCAGCGTCGCCGTACTGCCGCCAGGTATGCGACCGAACGCTTATGCCTATTAAGGGGCCTCCTCGCTGCTCCTCGTCTCAAATATTGGCTGTGCCCTGGAAGTTGTGGGCTGCCACTTGTGGAACGTTCGACCGCAAGAAATTTTCAAATTGGTTGATTATTATAGGATAAAGGGAGTAACCGAAATGTCGCTTTTCCATGGTGCCAGGAGGCGAGCTCCATTGCCAACGTAGGCACTCTGAACCTTCTGCCTCGGCTAGTGTGCCCAAGCGACATTTTTTTCCCTTGCTTTCTTTCACACCGGAGCCGAGGATCGCGTCGCGACTACGTCTTAAGACCCGTCTCCTTCTTCCAATCTACTGTTTCTTTTAAATATATTAACATGATAAAGTTGATGTTAGTGCACGATTGCAGCGCCGGTGCTCGTTAGCTCTTGAAAAGTGGTAAATACAACATACAGTTATGTTATCACATACAAATAAAAATAACACCACAAGATTGTGTGTGCGTTAATAACGCCTAAAAATGCCGCTGTCCTCACGACATTTCTTCAACGCTATTAAACGCACTTTTGTATGGCTCTTATTTGCCGCGGGCCTAATAATGTCTTTACTTAAGCTGACAGGTTTACGTTCTAACGTGATTAAATGCTATTTAAGTAGGCTTCTTGGAGTTTCATGACTCGGGAGATTTAGAAGGCCATGTGTGTCTTCATCAACAAAGCCAGAACCACACTGAGGTATTTCAGCGCGGCCAGTTCTGTGCAAAAGAATGTTTTTGTGTAGGCAGTTCGCGGTCGTAACCGATGGATAAGCATTTCTGTTTCTATCTGAAGGTAGTGGAATGTCGAATTCAGTATCAAAGCCCTTAGAATTTTGGTAAAGCACCATCCTTTTAGATATTTTGAATGATGTTGCCTTTAGAATGCAGCGCAGTTCATTTCCTGATAGTGTGAGGGAAGTCACATCGTCTCTGAGACGTTGTTATCGTTCTGCTGCATCATCTGCTGTGCTGCATTGAATATTACAGCGGCCCTATGTCCTTAAAGTACGGTTGCCTACTGGGTTCGGTTGCTCTTTGAGTCTCTCATAAAATTATTGCAGCAAAAATTGTTTTAACTTAGTGCTGCAAAGTGATGTGATTGCTACTGGGCAGTCGCTGAAATCTGCCTACTTTGGAGCCTCACGTACAGAAGTCGTAAATTTTAAGGCACATAGGATAGCGAATAATTCAACCATTGTAGCCGACGTTGTATTAGATAACCTAAATGATTTTTGTTTATTGAAGTGTTGCTGACAAATGATGAAGTTGAAGAGTTTGTTAAACTGGCGTCATTCGTGTTTAAATTCGTACCTCCTGAATACCGCATATATATTTGGTATAGTGCTAGTTGTTGAGCCACTTTAATGAAGGTGTGTCGTTTTTTAATTGTACAAACTACCGCCAACTCTATTTTCGGGAGCGTAAGCAGCCATGGAGGGTATTCGACATCTGATTTCCAAAACTCATTCTTTGGCAGGAAATGGAGAGGCTCTCCAGTTTTTTTGTGCACACGACTTTTGTCCATGCTCAATGCGTCTAAAGTCAATGAGTGGTTTTCATGTTGGGTTTAAAGCCGAAAAAAATGCCGACATATTTCTGAAGTTCTCGGAGCTGGAAACGGTGATTGGCAAGCCTAGGTAATAACCAGGTAGCTACATATAGAAGTCACTCGTGGAAATGCTAGGCATATACGAAGACCTTTCGCTAATAATCTTTAGAGTCGTTTTTCCAACGTGTGGGAAAAACCGTGTAAGATGGGTGCTGAGTATGCTATTTTAATGTCGAAGTAAGGCATTGGGAACGTTTAGCATGGATGATACTGATCCGCCCCTACGCAATGAATTAACCATCACATTGACCTCACTTTCCAGTTCTATATTTAAGTGTGGACCCCAGGGTAGCGGCCGATCGGGAACAAGAAATTGGTGTTGTGTGACATCCGTGAAATGTTTCTCGTGTTTGTATTTCTTTACTTTTGCGGCGCCGCTGCGGACTACCAGTGACAGTGTTGCGCGTTCTGCATAATCCTTCAAATAAAAGACCCGAGTGCGGAGCAGTGGGAGAGGGCTGCTCATGCACATCTTGGCTACTCACATGGCTACTCTCCAGCAGCGACCCCAAAGTCCAGCATGGACTAGTAAGGCACGCTCACCGAGTAGCCACCTGCAGTGGTGCCCTGGAATAGGGGCGTCGACCCTGCGCAGATGGGGAAGACCGTGAAGACGGCCGACCACATCTTCCACCGCTAATTTCTAACCAATTAGAGCAAATAAGGGTTTTGCTCCTCCTCCTCCTCCTCTGCATAACCTGAATGACCGAAGTCACGGACCACAATCGGTGATGTCGTGGACTGTGCGTCCTGCATAAAGGCATTTGTGGATGTGACCTTGACTGTCCGACTAGAAGCGTGGTTCCTCGTAGAGGGAGGGCGCAAGACTTTTTCTGTAAAATTTCGGATGTTTCAGTGCCGTGCAGCCGTTGATACATTCTTGACACGATTCTCACCACATGCTCTACGCGAAATGCTGGTCTGCTTCTGATTTCCAAATCTGGTGAGGGGCCCTTTAAAGTCGCGATTCGTTTCTTTTTTTTGTGAAGCTTGCCCTGTGGCACTGTGGGTTATATAACTGAAGGCCTGGCGGCCCTCTTCATGCAAAAAATTGCAGTAGTAGTTTGCCAAAGTGGCCGTCCATGGACCAACGTGTGCAATAGTCGGCTTGATTTGTTTGGTGCTTGGCCGGTCGTCGCATCCTTTCTGGAATGAATACACGACTCAGTTGTTCCATAGCGTAATTCCCGCATGGTCATATGTGTTTCTATTGTTCCATACTGGTTAACCTCCCTACCTTTTTCTCATTTGCATCTCTCCGTATTGGACCGTACGGCTTTTCATACAGGAATTCATATGATCATATGGATATCAGGGCACATGAGGTATGTGGTTTCATGCAAAACGAGAGCGCGCTTCGCAGCGCATAAATCCAAAGTGAACATGTATGGAGGCCGATAGAAGCGAACGCACTGTGGATAATACGAAAGAGACTGTGACAATATTCGAAAGTTTCAGTACAAATCGAATCCTTCGATTGGAGAACTTGATACTAAAAATTTTCGCGAATTTAATCACCTATCGTATGTTTGATTGCCTATTCGACGGCCTAAACCATGATACTTGAATTCCGCCAGAAAACATCGTATAGGAGTGGTCCTTATTTCCAAGAGAGAAATATATAGAGAGAGAGGTTTTTCATGGTCTCTTAAAGTTTCCTGCTGCAAATCCAACTCAGACAAAAAATAATTGACATTTTCCTTAAACAACCATAAAGTTAGGATTGCTGCATGTAACACGACATATGTTTTACACTCATTTTTGCCACGTACGCCCAAAGATTGGAATGAACTTCTCTCTGATATTGTTTCCATTAATAACAAAGATAATTTTCGAAGAACACAGCTAACACTGTATAATAGCAAACATTTGTACCAACTACTGCTGGTGTTTTCTTTTTAATGTTACTTTTATATGTCATGTTATATTACTGTATTTTTCGTACTTTCAGCTAGCATTGTATAATTACCAAACATTGTGTATAGGCTCGTAATATATTTCCTCTTATTTGCTGTATAACCCACTCCCCTCTCTAATGCCGAAATGCCCTGAGGGTACATAAAAAATAAATTGACCACATTAAAGGACTCTGTTTCAGGGGGGGGAGGGATTGTTGTAAGGGGCCGAAAAAACTTTGCGCACACAATGTTGCGGTCACTCAGTGCCGCGATGCTTGGGTCTGAGTCTTCTATGAAGCACAGTGCTTCATTTTTGCTGGGGCTCGGAGAACGCGCTCCCGGTATAGGGCCAGTGAAAGACTGTAAAAGTCTTCCGTAGGCGATTTCCTGGCACCAACATCCGAAAACATCGTTGTAATGAAGCCATAATAGGAGCACAGGTTCAATATGCGTGGCAAACGCTGGGGGAGCTTTAAAGTGTGGAACCAAAAACCGAGTGCCCAGGACGGGCTGTCTGCATATGTGCATTCCTGAGGCTGCTACACGTGGTGCGACCGCGGGCGTTCTACTGTATGTCCCACCGAATTCAACTACTAAATGCTGAGTCGCTTGTTACAGCTTGTGTCGTGAAAAAAGTACCTGGCTACGTGTAATTGGTTACGGGAAAAAAAAGCAATTCAATTGCAGTGAACGTTACTGAGTAAAAAAAGGTAATCAATCAAATATAAATAACGAGGAAATGTAATTAATTACATGCGATTCGTTAGGTTCAAATGCTGTAGCTAGTCAGAGAGGCGCCACGTCGTTATCTTCTTTCATGTGTTGCATCGTTGTCACGGATTCTTTATTTTTGTTGCCGTCGACGCTGTCTATAACTTCTCGTTTTTCGTCAGCGTAGCGGCGACGTTCAAATTCAGCGTAGAGTAGTTTTCTCCGTTCGAATTTAGGAAACGTGTTTTTTTTTATGGTTAGGAAGGCAATGAGAAACATTTTCTTTTCCGCTCCAAAAGGCAACTCAGCCAACTTAGAGAAGAACATGCATGCAGTTGGGGAATTTCCTGTGCCCAGCACAGCAGCGACGATGTCAGCGCTTAAGCCACAGCTAGCGTGCCGTCATCTCGCCATATGCGGAAAGAACACGGGGGTATTTTTCACCTGTGACGTTAGAGTGCGCGCAGCTTTACAGCAATCTACTTTCCTCCTCGCAATCCTTCACTCATTGTTGCGACATGGCAACTTCTTGGGAAGTAACCAATGAAACCCTATCACACTTGAAAGCAGGCGTGAGTGAGACAGCGGAGCATGGAATAGCATAGCTGGAAACGAGGGTTGACAGGTCTCGAACTAAGAAAAAAATTGGCTGAAGGCTTAGCTTGCTTAAGCCTGGAAGAGAGAGAGAGAAAATAGTGCAGAGAAAGGCAGGGAGGTTAACCAGAGGTAGTTCCGATTGGCTACCCTGCGCAGGGGGAAGGGTTAAGGGGAATAAAAAGAGAAACAGAGTGGAAAGGGAGATAGAAAGAAAGGAAGACAAGCACGAACAAAGCGCGTACACTACAGAGCGGTAGGGGGCGGCATTCTTAGAGTCTGTCGTGAAGCCCCGTGGACCGCAAGAACCTTAATAGCGCGAGTAAGGCCTTCAAGGCGGATGTTCTGTCGGAGCATTGGCCTAAAGCTTTCAGTTCTGAAAGTGGACGATTGTCCAACTGGTCCAGTACTCTGCACATCACTTGTCTCTCAGCACTGTACCGTGGGCAGACACAGATAAAGTGTGCCTGGAAGATTGCGAAAGCAATACCCTTGGCTACGCCTTGGCTCGGCTGATGGTATGGACATGGTTGCCGTTTGTTAAACTTATGGCTATACATCATCCGACATAGCGCAAGGCAGCGCGCCGACCACTGCGAGGAGGCGAGCTGTAGTACCATTTATCCTCCTAGCGTGACGTCACACCAGCGAGCGCCCTCTCTCGGTAGCGCCGCTGCAGCGGCGCGCAAGGCTTCGCCTCCACCATCGATGCCGCGAGCTGGGGCCCCGTCTCTCGGTCTGGCGTGACGTCACACGGTCACGTGACGCAAAGCTGTGTAAGGAGGCGCCACGACCCCCGATGGGCCGAAAGTGCGAGCAGTATTGCTTTCGCAATAAAAGTGACCATAATGTTAATGAAAGGAGCCAATGCACTGAAAAGCCGCCCGTGGGTAGCTTCGGGATGTTCATCCCCGTAATTTCATTCTCCCCAAAACTTATCTAGAGTGGGTGGTGCCTCGTCAGATGTGCGCCATCGGCGGGAAGATGCTGGCCTCCGCCTCGCTGACGCTGGTGTGGATCTTCGCGGCCGAAGTGTTCCCGACGTTGTACCGGACGGTCGGAGTCAGCGCCTGCCTGGTGGGCACCCGCATCGGTTCTTCGACGGCCCCGTTTCTGTTGGAACTGGTAAGCCGGCACAGCTCGGAGCACATTTCCTTAATGTTCCCTCTACTTTCACCGACCGGCAACTTATAGAGGTACAACAATACGAATAAAGTTGTTCGAGCTGCATCAGCGAATTATACGGCTACAATATCGAAAACGGCACGCTTGAGATGAGACTCAGTAAGCCTGAAAGCGGCAGAAACAAAAAGAAAAAAAAAGACGGGGTAGCGACGTCGTCTTTAAGTTGCCGCATCAGGTCGACAAGACGTCAGGCATTTCTACGATATCTTCTCGGTGCCTAGTTAATTTTTTTACTGGTAAAGATGGACTACAGAGTAATTCAATACAGCCCCAGGCTTAATAGGCTTCAAGAAATTTTACTCAGACACAACGGCCCTTAACCCCCCACCCCCCCCCCCAAAAAAAAATATATTTTGTGATGTCGCACTGCCGTACGGGCGGTGGTGGTCCCGTGCCAAATTAAAAAAAAAAAACGAAGCACAACTTTCACTTCCACTGGTGGCGCTCCACCACGCCAGCGTTGTGAGATGCCTGGTAGCTTTGGGGGCGTTGTTCCTTCTGCACAGCAGCAGTTGCCTCCCGAGCTGCGTCACGCCAACAGGCCACTGCCGCGTATGTATAGAGAACACTCGTCGGGGAGGTTCGTGCGCAACGATATACCTTGCAGTCGTTGTCAGTGCAGCACCCTGCGTGTGCAGCTGCCACTTTCCGACTGTTATGATAGCAATTCCAATAACAACGTCTCGGTGTGCTGTTTCCCGCATCTGCAGCTTGCATATGGCTGCCTGAGATAATTCAGAGCTGGCGTGTTCTGGGCAAGCCCTGCGTACGTGACTCCCAGCGCTCCTCTGCCGATCAGGACGCGATAAGCTGGAACACTTTAAGGGCAACTTCGGCCATCTTCAGATGTGCACTGAGATTAATAAAATTTTGAATATACGTTCCTTTTTGCACTATCAATATCCGTACCAAACCATATGGCTACAAGTCATTTAAGTTTCCTGAAAATTAATTTTGAAGACTGGCTGCGCGTTCCCAACTCATTCCAACGAATGTATTACCTTTTACTGGCCACCCTGTGTTTGTGATGTCAGACACTAGACCGCCACTTCGCCCCAAAACGACGAAGCTGGCTCGTTTTTCTACCAGACGACTGTCGACACTGATCGTTTTGACAGACGTGATAACCAGCACTTCTCTTCGTCTTGCCACAGCACAATGCGTTGAGCTTGGGCACGCCAGCTGCCTCGTGGGGCGGCGGATGGTCAAAAAAGCAGCAGACGGCGATTCTTCAGCGTTCACAATGTCGCCGAAATCGCCGCTGTTTAGTTCGAAATGAGCTGGAAAAGCTCGCCGTGTCATCAGGAGACATCGTCAGCTTCACTTTTGTTTTTGGCATCAGCACCACGTGTACTGCCTCTTTAGCACGCGTTCTGCCTGTTTACATTATACGGTATTGTAGGATCTGACGTCGTCGACTCATCGTGACGTCACACAAAACAGCTACCCATTTGTTGGCGATAAAAAATTGTTGAGGAGTGTTCAAGCAAACTGAACCCATCCCACCTTTGACGGGACTGGCAATGCATTTGAAAGTATTAACATCTTAATATGGTGAACAACAACAACAACAAAACGTTGCAGTTGCTGTTTAAACGCCGCATTCAAATAAAATGGCTATTTTGCTGAGCGAGAAAAGGAATGCTTCCCAAGATGGCTGGACACAGCATGTATCTAAATGGAATGACCGCTTCAGCAGGGAATATGAATACGCCGGTGCGTCCCTCGTCTCGAAGCGCGTTAAGGCTGAACACTGTGCACTATGTCTAGTGCAGTATGCCGAGTTCACTCCGGCCTGGCCACGTAGGTGACAGCACCCATCTAGCAGCGTATATCTCAGCGAAGCTACCGGGCAGCTATCGCTTGACCGTGACAATCATCCTCTGATGTATTCCCCTCAATTGATCTTTTAAGCATGAAATTATTTTTGCTCCCGTTGCCGGCGACTTTCAAGTGACCTTGAGCCAAAAGCTGGAGCCGTTATCCGAGCAAGGTGCGAGAACAAAACGAGATAATCCGAGCAACCAGTCGAAGCTTAAGAAATTCCGGTCTTTGGTCCCCACCCTCTTTGTACAGGATCGCATTACATTGGCTAGTTACTGCCCAAACAAGTTACAAAAAATATTTCGTCCGAGTTCTTCCTAATGTTTGTTCACAATATCACTCAAGCTGTAACTTCTAGCACGCTGAAGCTTCATTTGTCATTTACAATACCAATGTTCAAAAGGCACATACAGGGCACCATACACTTCATTGTCATCTTTTGGCGCTGAAATAGGGTTGCCTGTGTTGAACGCCAGTGGTCCGCGAGTTCCGTGGCACAGGGTTTCTCGTCGCCTCGAGAGATGGCGTCACACTGCGTGGCGCTCCTTCAGTCGATTTTCTTCTAGCTGGACATTGAGCTCTGTCTATCTGACGTGTGTGGCTGCCTGTCGTGCCGCCTTCAGTTGGTTATCCTCTAGGTAGGCAGCGTCCGTAGGGACCAGTGCACAGTATGGTGTGGTGCGGTGTGGTGGGGTGTGACGTTATGAACATGCACTACATTTTTCTTTAAGATTGTGGCTAGTATCATCTACAACCAATCTGCTCTGCCCGTTACCATTTCATGCGTACATTTAGTGTCCATTATGGGAGAGCCATCAATTTTCAATCATTAGGTTTGTCAAAGTGGAAAAACTTGTACATGAAGTGTGTGGAAGCCAGCTACGTTGTAGAGGTTATATATATATATATATATATATATATATATATATATATATATATATATATATATATATATATATATATATAATCATCATCAGCCTAGTTACGCCCACTGCAGGGCAAAGGCCTCTCCCATACTTCTCCAACTACCCCGGTCATGTACTAATTGTGGCCATGTTGTCCCTGCAAACGTCTTGATGTCATCCGCCCACCTAACTTTCTGCCACCCCTGCTACGCTTCCCTTCCCTTGGAATCCAGTCCGTAACCCTTAATGACCATCGGTTATCTTCCCTCCTCATTACATGTCCGGCCCATGCCCATTTCTTTTTCTTTATTTCAACTAAGATATCATTTACCCGCGTTTGTTCCCTCACCCAATCTGCTCTTTTCTTATCCCTTAACGTTACACTTTTCATTCTTCTTTCCATAGCTCGTTGCGTCGTCTTCAATTTAAGTAGAACCCTTTTCGTAAGCCTCCAGGTTTCTGCCCCATATGCGAGTACTGGTAACACACAGCTGTTGTACACTTTCCTCTTGAGGGATAGTGGCGACCTGCTGTTCATGATTTGAGAATGCCTGCCAAATGCACCCCAGCCCATTCTTATTCTTCTGGTTATTTCTGTCTCATGATCCCGATCTGTGGTCACTACCTGCCCTAAGTAGATGTATTCCCTGACCACTTCCAGTGCCTCGCTACCTATCGTAAACTGCTGTTCTCTTCCGAGACTGTTAAACATTACTTTAGTTTTCTGCAGATTAATTTTCCGACCCACCCTTCTGCTTTGCCTCTCCAGGTCAGTGAGCATGCATTGCAATTGGTCTCCTGAGTTACTAAGCAAGGCAATATCATCAGCAAATCGCAAGTTGCTAAGGTATTCTCCATCAACTTTTATCCCCAATTCTTCCCACTCCAGGTCTCTGAATACCTCCTGTGGAGAGATCGTATCTCCCTGTTTGACGCCTTTCTTTATTGGGATTTTGTTGCTTTCTTTATGGAGGACTATGGTGGCTGTGGAGCTGCTATAGATATCTTCCAGTATATTTACATATGGCTCATCTACACCCTGATTCCGTAATGCCTCCATGACTGCTGAGGTTTCGACTGAATCAAACGCTTTCTCGTAATCAATGAAAGCTATATATAAGGGTTGGTTATATTCTGCACATTTCTCTATCACTTGATTGATAGTGTAAATATGGTCTATTGTTGAGTAGCCTTTACGGAATCCTGCCTGGTCCTTTGGTTGACAGAAGTCTAAGGTGTTCCTGATTCTATTTGCGATTACCTTAGTAAATACTTTGTAGGCAACGGACAGTAAGCTGATCGGTCTATAATTTTTCAAGTCTTTGGCGTCCCCTTTCTTATGGATTAGGATTATGTTAGCGTTCTTCCAAGATTCCGGTACGTTCGAGGTCATGAGGCATTGTGCATATAGGGCGGCCAATCTTTCTAGGACAGTGTTCCCACCATCCTTCAACAAATCTGCTGTTACCTGATCCTCCCCAGCTGCCTTCCCCCTTTGCATAGCTCCTAAGGCTTTCTTTACTTCTTCTGGCGTTACCTGTGGGATTTCGAATTCCTCTAGGCTATTCTCTCTTCCACTATCGTCGTGGGTGCCACTGGTACTGTTTAAATCTCTATAGAACTCCTCAGCCACTTGAACTATCTCATCCATATTAGTAACGATATTGCCGGCTTTGTCTCTTAAAGCACACATCTGATTCTTGCCTATTCCTAGTTTCTTCTTCACTGCTTTTAGGCTTCCTCCGTTCCTGAGAGCCTGTTCAATTCTTTCCATATTATAGTTCCTTATGTCCGCTGTCTTACGCTTGTTGATTAACTTGGAAAGTTCTGCCAGTTCTATTCTAGCTGTAGGGTTAGAGGCTTTCATACATTGGCGTTTCTTGATCAGATCTGTCGTCTCCTGCGATAGCTTACTGGTTTCCTGTCTAACGGCGTATATATATATATATATATATATATATATATATATATATATATATATATATATATATATATATATATAGTGCCACTGGTGGTGGTGGTATGCTACGGACGACTGTCAGTTGCACTTCGCTCCTCTAAGAGGCACAACATGTGTCGAGTGAGCTCCTGAATGGAATGGAATGGAAAACTTTATTGAGTCTTTTAAGGTTTTAGCGGTTCGAGGCCGAAGTCTTCATTCTTGAAGCTTGGGTCCTCTTCAGTCATGGATGGGCCCCTAGTCCAGGGCTCCACTGAGCCGGGCCGCCTGGCACGCGTGCGCTATTAGAGCTCTTTGAGCCTCTAGCTCGCGGCTGGTGAGCCAGCTCTCCCATTGCTCCGCACTTGGTGTTTTGTGTTTGTGTAATGCCTGGTTTCTTGTACACTCCCATGTAATGTGGTATAATGTTGGTTTAGCTCCACACCACGGACAGGTTGCGCTATACTGCGTGGGGAACATCCTACTTAGTATGTGTAAGTTTGGGAAGGTGCCCGTTTGCAGTCTCCGCCATCCTGCGGCCTCCTCCTTTGTTAATGCTTTATGTGGTGGGGGATATTGATATCTTAGCCCCTTATAGAGGTTTAATAGCTCTGAATAGCTGTTCCCGCAGTTGATCCGTGGCCCCTCTGGGGCGGTTGACGTTCCTGCTCGGCTGGTCATCCCTCGAGCTAGGCTGTCCGCCCCTTCGTTGCCCCTGATCCCTGCGTGGCCTGGTATCCAGATAATGTTATGTGTGGGTTGTCCCTCAGCGATTGGAACTCTGCTGAGGATCTTGAGCGCCGTGCTACTAATTCTGCCTCTTATATAGCTCCGGCACGCCTCTTGTGAATCTGTTAGAATATTGAGGGATATTCCTGTTCTATAACCTTCTTCCGCTGCCAGTGCGACAGCAATTTCCTCTGCCTCGGTTATGTTAGCCACCTCGGCCGTGAGTCCTGTGATTAATTCTCCTTGATTATTTACTACTACCGCTGCCGCGTTGTTTTTGTGTGCTTGTGAGTATAGGGACGCATCGGTATAGACTGTATTGTCCTGATGTCCCATCGTCTTTTCGTAAAACTCTGCCCTAGCCTGTCTCCTACTCGCATGGAGGTTTGGGTCCATGTTGCGAGGGATAGGTTGTATTCGTAGTTTCTTTCTTAGTGGGTCTGGTATTGTGGCCCTGCTACTTTGTGGTTTTTCTACTTCCCGACCTAGCTTTGTCAGGAGCGCCCTTCCTGTTGTTGTATTGCTGAGTCTTCGTACTTGTGCGTTGAGCTGGCATTCCCTTAGTTCTTCAAAAGTGTTGCTGATTCCAAGTTGCATGAGTTTGTCGTTGGATGTGTTCCTTGGGAGGTGGAGAGCTGTTTTATACGCTTTCCGGAGGATGATCTCCACTTGCTCTTTTTCGGTTTTGGTGATTGCATGGTACGGCAGTGAGTATGTGACCCGGCTTACTATCAGGCTGTTGACCAACCTGAGTGTGTCCTCCTCTTTCATGCCATATCGCTTGTGTGCCACTCTGCTAATCATTCGGCCCACCTGTCCTGCTGCTTTGTTTAGCAGGCAGATTGTGTGGCTGCATTTCCGGCTTCCTTGCAGCCACATGCCGAGGATTCTAATCATTTTTTGTTCCGGGATGTTCTGTCCTTCTAGCCTTACTTCGAGCGGGGCATCAGTGGGGTGTCTGCCCACCCTGAGGAGTTCAGATTTCTCCGTGGAGCATCTGAGGCCTCTTTGCTTTGTGTATTCTTCGATGCAGGTGGCAGCTTCTTGTAGTGCCTCTTGTTTATCCCCTAGTGAGCCTTGAGTAGTCCAGATCGTTATGTCGTCCGCGTACATTGCGTGACTGATTCCTTGGATTTTGCTAAGTTTCTTGGTAAGGTTGACCATCGCTATGTTGAAGAGTACTGGCGAGATTACTGAGCCCTGCGGAGTGCCCTTGCATGGCGTTTGAAAGGCGTCACTCCGTAGGTCTCCCAGGCCTACTGTCGCTGTTCTGTCGGTTAGGAAGCTTCTGATATAGTCATGGACTTTCTTCCCGCAATTAGTGGTGTTGATCCCCTCCATAATGGCGGCGTGGGACACGTTGTCAAAGGCTCCCTTGATGTCGATGGCCATGACCACGTTTTCCCCGTGTTTCGGCATTGTCTCGAGTACCTCTTCCTTTAGCTGTAGCAAGATATCTTGGGTAGACAAGTTTGCCCTGAAGCCGAACATGGTGTTGGGGTACCATCCTCCGTCTTCAAGATGCGCTTGGATTCTTCGGGTAACTATTCTTTCGTACAGCTTGCCTAGGCATGATGTAAGCGAAATTGGTCTGAGATTTTCAATTTGGAGTTTTTTGCCGGGTTTGGGAATCATCACCACTACGGCGTGTTTCCACTCCGCTGGTACTTTGCCTTCCTCCCAAAGTTTGTTGAGGTAGAGGGTGAGCTGATCAATTGCTTCGTCGCTGAGGTTTCGAATTAGGGAGTTTCGGATTTTGTCCGCCCCTGCTGCTGTGTTCTTCGTTGTAGCCCTTACAGCCTCGACGACCTCTTCTCTTGTGATGGGTCGGTCTGTAGTTGAATTTTCTTCACCCTGGTAGTCGCCTCGGTAGCCTTCTACCGAGATCTTTCCGTAGCATTTTTCCCGTACTGCTTGGAGCAGTTGTTGTTCTGTTCCTTCATACTGGTGGACTAATCTCTGAATGGATTTGCTGCTTTTCGCCTTGCTCTTGCTCGGATCCATGAGTGTTCTGAGGATATGCCATGTTCTGGCTGTGCTTAGGGTGCCATTCAGTGAGGTACTAAACTGCTGCCACCCCTGCCTTGCCAGCTGCGTTGCATACTCCTCTGCTAGCTGAGTTATTTCGGCAATTTTCTTCTTAAGCTTTCTATTTAGCTTCTGACGCTTCCACCGCTTGGTTAGGCCTCGTCGTGCCTCCCATAGCCTGAGGAATCGTTTGTCCACTTCTGGTGCTTGTTCTGTTCGTTCCACTTCTTTTGTGTAGAGATCTCTTATTTGTCTGAGTTGATGGCTCCAATCCTCTGCCGAGGTTATGTCCCCTTTTAGCTGTCTACAGTGGACTCGAAAGGCATCCCAGTCTGTTAGACTTGCCTTGCCAATCTTCCTCCTGATGATTTCTGCCTCTGTGCTGACCCTGATGATGTAGTGGTCGCTGCCGAGGTTTTCTTGCAAGTTCTCCCATTCGACTTGCTTAGCGCCCCTGACAAAGGTTAGGTCGGGACACGTGTCCACGCTTACGCTATTGCCCTGTCTGGTGGGTTGGCTTTCATCTGTGAGTAGCTCGCAGCCTATGTTTTCTGCAGCTGTGCAGATACTGCGCCCTTTCTTGTCTTCGATTCTACTGCCCCACTGCGGACTCTTCGCATTGAAGTCTCCTGCTATTATTAGGGTGCTTTGCCCTGCAAGCTTCTTCGCTTCCGCAAAAAGCTTAATAAAATTTCCTCTGTTTTTAGGTGGGCTATATAGATTGAGCTCCTGAACAACATTTTGTAGTGTGGTGAACGTAATTGCAATCGGGAATCCGGGAGGTGAAAGATGTGCGACGTAATGAAAACGCCCTTCGCCCACATTCGCGGATAAATCGCTGCTCAATTTCTTATTTATTTATTTATTCTATTTTTTTGTTTGCAGAGAACCTACCTGACTGACTCAATCCCCATGGCCACTCTGGCAGCCATTTCTATTCTGGCCTCTTCACTGATGCTCTTGCTGCCGGAGACGCTACGGGTTGCGCTGCCGGACACGATACGCGAGTCCAAACAGCTGGGGAATTCGAGGTGAGCGCTTCGTGCGTGTTTCGGAAGCGGCGCGATAGAAATAAGACCCGCGGGCGCCGCTTCTTCCTTGCTGTGCTGCTTAGATCAGTAGCGACAAAGCAAACTGCAAAGAAGCGTTCGTAAGACAGTTTAGGCAGTTGATTGATTTTCCGTATAAATATTTAGGAAGCGCTGCAGCTGACGCACACGAAAGAAAAAAAAGGACAAGTGTAGAGAAGCGCCGTCCCGTTGTCACATCATTCGTTGCACCTGAATTTTTTTTACGTGCATCATCTTCCGAGCTTCCGACAGTTGTCAAGGATGAATAACGGCTAAGTAGCTTTACTACTGACCATCTTATGGAATGGTATCTCTCTCTCATCTCTCTCTGTATATATATATATATATATATATATATATATATATATATATATATATATATATATATATATATATATATATATATATATATATATATATATATATATATATAGCAGGAGAGGCGCGAGGACTTTGAGAGTTCGAATGGGGCGCAGTTCTTGCCTCGTGAACTGCGACGTTCAGTTTTCCTGGTCAGGTGGTGCGGGTCGCCGACGCATTGGGGAGAGCGAGCGTCAGCGAGGGGATGGCGAGCGACGCGAAGGAAATTCTGGGATGTCAGCACGAGCGTACGGTTGGGGGGAAGGAGCGGCGTATTGGCGAAATGGCTGGCTGCCGTACTGGAAGGGCCGCGAGGCGTCGCCGAACGCTTGAGGGCGACGGCGGCAATATCGGGCGACGTGTCCGGGAGTGCAGCAAGAATAACAGATGGGTCGATTGTCAGGTGTCCTCCAAGGATTAGCTCGCGGTGCGGTCCAAGATGTAGCATGGGCTTCCGGTGGCAGCGGTTGGGACTGGGTCGTGAAAGACGCCTGTGGAGTCCTGCGTACTGCCTGCGCGTACGTAAGAGGCGCGGCCACAGGCAGGACTTGCTGCGCGTAGGTGAGAGGCGTGGCGACAGGCTGCACTGCCCGCGTAGAGTTGAGATTCGCGGCAGCAGGCGGCTGATGGTGTGCGGAAGGGACAACTTGGGCGACCTCTTCGGAAATGAGGGTGCGGAGCGTGTTTGGAAGACGGGAGGTGGGCTCCTGAGTGAAGGGGACTAAAGAAAGTTGGCGGGCAACTTCCTCACGCACAAAGTCCTTGACCCGCTGAAAGAATGAGGATGGGCCGTACATGTTGTCAAGGCTCGCCAACAAGTCGTCGCTTCCCAAAGGACGCCAAGTCGAAGCGCGTTGCTTCCATAACTCATCGTAACTTTGGCATAGGCTGACAACTTCAGACACAGTGCGCGGATTCCTGGCTAGGAGCATCTGGAATGCGCCGTCATCGATGCCTTTCAGTATATGGCGAATTCGCTCAGCTTCGGGCATTGCGGCGTTGACTCGTTTACAAAGGTCCACGACGTCTTCAATGTAGCTTGTGAACGTTTCTGCCGTCTGCTGTGCTCGGGCGCGCAAGCGCTGTTCGGCACGCAGCTTGCGAACAGCGGGTCGGCCGAACACTTCCGTAAAGGTTGTCTTGAAGACTGACCATGTGGGCACGTCACTTTCGTGGTTGTGAAACCACAGTTGGGCAACACCAGCCAGATAAAAGATGACGTGAGTTAACTTGGCTGGATCATCCCACTTGTTGTGTGCGCTCACCCGTTCATATGACGCAAACCAGTCTTCTACGTCTTCATCGTCTGCACCGCTGAAGACCTTGGGGTCCCGTTGTCGTGGGACGCCGGTGCAGGTGACGGACTGTGGCGTCGGCGCCGTTTGGGATGAGCTGTCGGTCATGGCGGGCGATAGCGTTCTTGATCGCAGCTCCAGGGTTACAAGCGACGGGGTTTGAGTCCCAGCACCTCCACCAATTGAGAAGAGGCTTATTGGCGGCTCCTAAGGCAAAAGCGCAGCGACCGGGAACGGCGAGACAGCCCGAAGCATTGTCCAAAAAAGGCGACAGTAATCAACAGCGCGAGCGGAGCCGAGCCGCGCGTTGGCAATGTGTCTGTGCCGCGAGGCGCGTCTTCTTCTTCACAATATATATATCCGGTAGACGATTTTGCCTTCTTGACAAAGACAATGCGCAAACGGAGTGAATCATAAGGAATTTGAATACTGGCCGTGCACCTTAATAATGGAAAGATCTCCTTTGTCGCGTGCGCAAAGCGGAAGCAGCATTTCCTCTTAGGCCTGATAACATCGTACTGTTCAAGGCTAACATTGCAATGATTGGCCTAGGGCATAAACTAAGCAAAATCGAAGGCATACAACACGCCATATATGCAGATGACATCACCATCTGGGCCACTAAAGGCTCGCTGTGCCAAAAAGAAAGCTATCTGCAAGAAGCAGCCACTTGCGTGGAAGAATACGTCGGGGAAAGAGGCCTTGAGTGCTCAATGGAGAAATCCAAGCTTCTGAGAATTACACGGGGCAAGAAAAGCAAAGAAAGCCTTAACATACGGCTAAAGGGGCAGCCGATACCGGAAAGCCAACAAATCAGGATCCTTGGAATATGGGTGCAATCCAACCAGCGCTGCACCCACACGCTGAAAACACTCAAGCAGTCAACAACCCAAATAGCACGCATGATCACGCGGGTGTCACACAAGAGATGTGGGATGAAAGAAGGAGACACACTTAAGCTGGTTGGCAACCTGGTGGTCAGCAGGGTCGCATACTCACTCCCGTACTTCAACTGCACCAAACAGGAAATGCAAGAAGCGGACACAATTTTACGCAAAGCGTACAAAACAGCACTTCACCTGCCGAACAATACATCGACAGAGAAACTAATGGCACTTGGTTTAAGCAACACCTTCGAAGAACTAAAAGAAGCCCAAGGTATCGCACAGCTCATGAGACTCCAGCAGACCAAAACGGGAAGGGAACTGCTAATAAGGCTAGGCTTCGCGGAATCAATCAAAGAAGCCCAAAGAACGGAGGGGATTCCTGATGAATATCGGAAAACATACACTGTTAGCCCCCTACCCAAAAACATGGACCCAAACCTGCACACGGCGCGAAGGGACGCAAGGGCGAAATACGTCGAAAAGTACCTGGCCACAAAAAACACAACAGTATACACAGATGTTGCAGTATACGCCAAGCAAAGAGGCACAGACATAATAAAGACAGCTGCGATAGTAATAAGCCATGACTACAAAGAGATCAGCAGCGCGTCAATGAAGGACTGCTCGGTAACGGAAGCTGAGGAGATAGCCGTAGCTCTAGCGGCAGTGGAGGGCTACCGATCCAAAAGGTCTTTAACGATACTCACCGACTCGCAAGCTACGTGTCGGAATTACATGAACGGCAGAATAGGACGCAAAGCGCTTCACATCCTCCGCTCCTGCAGGGCTAACAACAAAGTCAGGCATACAATTTTCTGGGTACCGGGACACGCTGGAATGGAAGGGAACCTAAGAGCGGACAAGGCAGCTCGAGAGCACACAAACCGAGCGGCCACAAGCACCGACCCTGAGGAACCCATACCAGTCAACCCAAGCTACTCAGACATTCTGAATTACTATAAGGGGGTCCGAATCAAATACCCTCCACCCCACAACAGCCTAAGTCAGCATGAAGCAACCTCTTGGAGGAGGCTGCAAACAGGAACATACCCAAATCTAAACACACTAAGCAAGATGTTTCCAACCAAGTACAGAGACATTTGCCCCTGGTGCGGCGCCAAGCCCACTTTATACCACATTACATGGGAATGCTTTCAGAACCAACAATTCCTTCAAATAAAAGACCCGAGTGCGGAGCAGTGGGAGAGGGTGCTCTGCAGCAGCCACCCGAAAGTCCAGCATGGACTAGTAAGGCACGCTCACCGAGTAGCCACCCTCAGTGGTGCCCTGGAATAGGGGCGTCGACCCTGCGCAGATGGGGAATAAGACCGTGAAGACGGCCGACCACATCTGCCACCGCTAATTTCTAATCAATTAGAGCAAATAAAGTTTTTCCTCCTCCTCCTCAAGGCTCGCTTCTCCACACAGGTCCAATGGACTACGTATGCCCCTTTTCGAACTGACGAAACGTCCGATACTCATCAACAACACCCTTTTCTTTATCGGCGTCCTTTTGTTTCCGTTGCCGCGAACTCGCTACACGACCGAACGCGACGCCGCCAAGCCATCCGGTTTGTTTGATATACGTGTGTTCCAAGTCCCTCCCAACCATCACGTCTACTCGTCTTCGTGGTTCTGTGGTTGTCGTCTTTTTGGCTACTGAACCTGAAATTGCGGGCTGAATGCCAACCGCCCGGCGGCCGCATTCCTACGCAGGGAGGGTGGAGTACAAAAACGATCCTGTGTCGAGCTTTGAGTGCACGTTGAAGAACACCAGGTGGTAGAAATCGTTTCGGAGGCCCCCACTGCGTCGCCCCTCATAACCCGGCGCAATTTGAAGACAAACTCTAGAATTTCATTTTACGCTAGAAGTGTGGTACGTCGCAGGTGGGTGTACTGTTGAGCTTAATTGTCATTGATGAAACCGACATTAGGCCGAATGCGACCCAATAACGCAATAATGTATTTTTTGTTTTTTTTATAACAAAGTGTGCTGACATGTTTTTCGATTTACTGATCATATTTGTTATTCTTTCCTTCTGCTTTCCTACGTATTTTCATTCTTTCTTTTCCTTTTATTTTATTTTTAGTTCATCGTTCACCATTACCATATATGGTTTAACGTGTCGACCATTTCGCTATGCTAGCATCTTCAGCCCTCTTAAAGTATTCCTCTCTCTCTTGCCTTAGATGCCTACTTAAGGACTTGCGCTTTTGACTGCCCAAAGTGTGTTCTACAACCTACAGGCAGCAGTCGCTAACGAGTCAATTTCCTTTGGCCTGTGATGGCCCATCGACTTCCGAATGGTTTGGCAGTAGAAAATGCTTAGGTGTGCCATTCCACAAAATTGTAAGGGCACAAAAGTGCGCAGGTTGTGTATAAACTGCCAATGACAAAAAAGAAAGACATCTAAAAGCTGAATGAATTTTTTGCGACGGTTGGGTGGTTGTAAGCTTCCGCCGTCTTCGCCCAGTTGTCCGATTAGCTCTACTCTCAGAAGCACTCGGCGTACTGCATAGGTGGCATAGCAGTTGTGTAGGGAATGCACAGTTCCCTCCTACAAAATGCGAATTCAATGTTTAGGGCGGTCAATGCTTCCAGAAGCCTGTGCCCGGTGTTGTGCCTGTCGATCTTAGTCACGGCAATGAGCCTTACAGAGTGTTATAACAATTATCACTGTTCAGATCGCCGATGGAATGGTGTTCTGACGGTCTCAGGGCTCAGTTACCGGAGCGATTCATTTGCATTCCGTTTTATGTCAATACATTCCGCAAACAAGACATAGTTTCGCTCTCTTTTTCTTTGTTTTTTTCAGGAAAGCAGATAAGGACGTCTCCTCTAAGGACACTACGATCGACTCGAAACTTCAACTCGCGGGGACTGAACCAACCGCACTTGAGAACGACGTCAAGCACTGAACTACCTCCCACCATCCATCACCAGGACTTCGCTATGAGAATGCCAGCAATGGCGATAACCACGATGGGCTGGTTCGACTGCCTTGTTGAGGCGCCCGCATTCAACTGAAGGTTGAATGCGAAATGATGAACGTAAAAGAAAACGTCAACTGGCCAAGGATGCCATGAAGAACAAACCATGACTCCCTGGAGAGCTGAATTGTCTCTTTTTTGACCCCATAGGACCTTTTACTTTATTATTACCAGAATTAAAAAAAAAAAACATTCTCCTTCGCTGGTGTCACAATTCGGCTTGATCAACTGGATTACTGCAAGACGCAGACATTATTTGCAATGAAAAACTAAAAAAAATGGTATCGACAAATGGTCAAAATTTTGCTAATTACATTTTAGAAAATGACGATACATATTGCAATTTGCGAACTGGATCCGGCGAGTTCGCGAACTATGCATACGTACTTATTCCTGATGTGGAACTGATATCGTGAGGGCAGGTTAATGGGTATAGTTGTGATATGGCCCTGACGAATGTGATTTCTACTATGAAATGCTGGTTTAGTAAATTTTATGGTTACGTTTGAACAACGCTACCTTGTGACATAATATTTCAGGCAACAACTGACCTAGCGAACTTTTCTTTCATGCTGACTATCTTTCTCTCTTTCTCTGTGTGTGTATAAATATATATATATATATATATATATATATATATATATATATATATATATAAAGATTGCTCAATACGTGCTACATAAAAGTGTTTTTCCGAACGTTAAAGAAGCCCGCGAATACACGCAAAGTGCCTCGAGCGGCCAGTGGCGCGACAATTTTGCATGTATTCGCGGGTATCTTTCATGCTCAGAAAAACACTTTTATGTAGCACGTGTTTAGCAGTAGGGAACTGTATCGGGAGTTTCTCATGTTTCTCTACAATTTTCTCATTGACACTTTTCCTCTATTTATAATAATAGAGAAGCTAATTATTTACGTCTGATTATACACGTAGGCAGAATTTCCACGCGACTTCAAGGAACATTACCTTGGTTCTGCCCGGCTACGTAGCATCACCACATTTTTAAGGTTTGGCCCAATTTAAGTGAAACACCCTGTTATTACACAGGCGCAAATCATCACTATCAAGATTCTCGGTTCAATATAGTTCAAGAGACAATTTAAAAGCCTTAAATTTATGCTGCGCAGGGAAGCGGCTTAATTATAATTCACTTAGCATTTCTTGCGCAAAGTGACTGATTACAGTAGTCACTTCCAAGGGACGCCGTTTGGCCGAAGTATTATTTTACAAGCATAATTAAGATCTTCGATGCGTCAGCATTAATTCTTCTTGTTCTGCCATATCGTGAAAATTGAACAGGTAAGCCTCTGAAACGCCCTGCAAGCTCCAGGAGAAAGAGATATGAACTTATAAATAAATAAATAAATAAATAAATAAATACAGTAAACTCACAGTTGTACGAACGTCGGTTTATCGAATATTTCAGAATAACGAACTTTTTAAAAATCCCCGGCAGTTTTCTTATAGATTCTATGCAAAAATGTTTCACTTGAACGAATTTCGGAAGTCAGTATTTCAGTTTAACGAACTCGCTCAGAGGACCAAGGCTTATTTTTACGATCAGTTACTTACTCAGTTATCTGATCGTAACTTATCAGTTACGATCAGATACTTCGTTTGAAGATTATGCACAATGTGACAGTGCACTGATTACCTGTGCTGGACAGACGGATCTGGAGATTGTTTGCAGTGTTCATCCTGAAGAAGAAGAAGAGTGCGACGAAGAAGAGGCAACTGCCGAGCCAGTTTCAAGCCCTATAAGTCTAGCTGAGGTTGTAGGGTACATTGGAAAGTTGAAAGACTTTGTGTCTCAACAGCAAGCTGTGCCAGAAGAAGTGTACAAGAACATTGACTCTTTGGACAGTTTGTTACTTCCTGTGCTTTAAAAGTACAAGTGCAGAAGAAGATTACAGATTTTTTTTCTGAGTGAGAAAGGCAGCATTATAACTGTTATGAACCTTGTACTTGTTGATATGTACAAATTCCATTTCACACATTTCTAACACTATGGATGCCATTTCTTTTGCTCCATGAATTGCACTTCAAACTTTTGACTCTGTATGCCATGTCTTATGATGGTCTAGTGAATATTCAGTTTAGTGAACTTTCAGTTAAGTGAACTATTTCCTTCGGTCCCTTGAAGTTCACTCAAGTGAGAGTTCACTGTAAAAAAATAAATAAATAAAATAAGCAAGTCATCCGGTCGGTCGATTGATCGGGTCGGTCGGGTCAGTAGGATCGGTCGGTGTAATTTAATTGGTACACCTTACCCACGTTCTTTACACGTCATTCAACGCTTTGTGTAGAGACAGATCCAAGGCTTGCCGTAAAGCAATACTCGATTTTGTTGTTGGACAACACTCCTGGTAAGCCAGTAGTTAGCCGTTTGGGGTGGTACTGCAAACGCAAGAAACGTTATTCGTACCGGTGCTCCCATGTGAGGATCGCAAGGGAAAGGAGTGGGGAAAACCATGAATAATTTGACAGTAATCCAGACATTGAAGGACAATGTGGAAGAAGAACGTTTACAATTTAAACACACGTTCGGCTGTAGTGTAAACGGAACGCTTCGCGGCAACGCGCTCGTAGTCGCGCGTTACTTGGAAGAGCGTGACATGCGACTTCCGGAGCAATAGCGACAGCCATAGTTTATTTCACGAAATATATTTACAAAATATTACAGCCCACCCGAGGGATACGCGTGTGTTTTAGGCTGGGTAATCATGCAGCCCCTATTGTCCAGTAACGTCAGTATTAGAATATAAATGAGCGGCGATTGTATCCAACCCACACCGTCATTAATAACGAAATGTAACATCCCATAGAAAACTTTATATTTCCTCACATCTTTCCTACCTGCTCATGTACAAAACAAATGTGAAAACGTCCCGGCAGAAGTTGCCCAGAATCCCACATCGCTAAATAAATTAATCAGTCAAACCTAATGTTAACCAACAACAGTGCTATATAGCGGGCAATAAAAACACTGATGAAAGTTGTTCACTACCCAGCAGCGCCGACATATTTTTTTGTTTGCAATTTCCCAAGGTTGGGGACAGTCTATAACTTAGGAGGACAGGGACGTAAACTGGTCAGGTTCTTGCCATGGTTAGCGTAGCACATGCGTCAACTGCTTAAACATTAAAAACGCTTCTATCGTATCTGGCCGTTTGTCGTCGCTTGCTCGGAAATCGCCACACTAGTCGGCACCTGGCTGACTTGGCTTTCAAGACTTGACGTCATCCGTCCGCGAGGCGTCGCAGTCCATCGAGATGTGGCTTCGCTGTCTGCGGTATGAAAGTCCGCTCTTGACATTGGCTGGAAAGGAGTTGATGACCAAGTCGCCAAGGAAAACGCATCACTCGGCGTCTGAAAACAAAGGGGATGGGGAATAAAGTGCGCAAACATGACCATAGGGATTGATGTAGAAGGATCGACATTTGGGCGAGTTGGTAGTGGTTGAACATCTTGAAGGGGCAGCGCAAAAATACGAAGACAGAAGGCAGAAACACGCGCTGTCCTGTGTGTTTCTGCCTTCTGTCATCGTCTTCTTGCACTGCCCCTTCAAGATAGGGATTGATCCTGGTTCCTATGCTTGAAAGAACTGAGGCTCATAACACGCGCAGGCGATTTGTCAGACTTGCTGAAAGGGTCTAATATATTTATACGCCGAATCGCTTCAAAGTGAAATTTGAATACGTGACACTCGAGGGTGCCGCTAGAATTGTCTCCCGTTTCCTGCTCGATACTTTGCCCATTCCACTGAAATCGGTATACGTGCCGTAGCTTTAGTTTTGTTTGCTTGCTGAAAAGTGAAGGTAAGAACTGCACGGAAGACGATTATTTCATTCGGCGCCCTGTCGTTAGACTACGCGCTAAAATGCTATAGCAAAATGCCGAATTACTGCGAACTTTCATTTCCAACCCAAACCGTCATTTCATTGAATTGAAGAATTAAAGAAATTTTACTCTGCGGACATGCCAATCACATATACTTCG
Source organism: Dermacentor andersoni (assembly GCF_023375885.2). Taxonomy (NCBI): domain Eukaryota; kingdom Metazoa; phylum Arthropoda; class Arachnida; order Ixodida; family Ixodidae; genus Dermacentor; species Dermacentor andersoni. The sequence continues at coordinate 113,298,567 of NC_092821.1, read as the reverse complement.
GGTGAAATCAATCAATCAATCAATCAATCAATCAATCAATCAATCAATCAATCAATCAATCAATCAATCAATCAATCAATCAATCGAGTATCAATCGCAGAGCATGCCTGTTTGTTCATTTAGTTTCTGTGAACCTACAAAGCCTGTTTGCAGCGCTTTAGCAGTGCGTGAATGAAACGCCACGTTGAAGAAATGCAGGCTCCGGGCTGACACTTCACTTGTTGCTCCGAAGTTGATCCCTCAATGTCGCGATTTTTTTCTGCGACCCCCCGGTATTGTTTCGGTTTGCAGCTGCAGTTGCACTATTCTTTGTTTCCCTCTTCACAGCCGTGTGAACACTTTTACAAAGACCGCGCATAGTTGCCGTCAGTGGGCCATGTTGAGGTAGTAGACCTCAACTTCTTACCACGATACTTCTTACCGCGGACGAGTCGAACGGATGCGACTGCCACGTGGCCACGGACTCTGGAGGATCAACGGGGGCCTCGGACGGGGGCGGAAGTGACGTCACCGGAGCGGAGTCAGTCTCGCCCCTCGCGGGCCTGTACACCGGCGGATCGGGCACCAGGGATCGGCGGGGAAGCATCCTGGCGTCTCGCAGGATGCTCGCCGTTGCCGGGTCGTCGAGTCGCGTGCTGATCAGGAGACCGGGTGAAACCAGTCGCAGGAATGGCCGCTCGTCCACAGGAGGCCGCTGCTGCTCGGTGTCAGCTTGCTGCGCGAACGACCATTAAAGCATATTGCAACGGCCGTTCAGTGAAATAACTGCAGTGAACATGAACGAAAGGATTGCAGGGAGCTACTCAAGGGAACATTCAAGTCGCGGTCATACAGTGTTACCTCCCCCCCCCCTCCCCCCAAGAAAGCTTAAGTTGGGATATAATCAGAATTAGGTTTGTCGACTCGTCAACCTAAGGTTGCATCTAATAATGCACAGAATGAGGTCCCGAAAATAATGGCTGTAAAGAGGCATCTCGTATAAAATGAGATTGCAAAGGAAGCACTGATGACGTTGATGTTCTTTCAACACAAAAACAACAAAATACATATAGATCAAAGAGAGGGCAAGTGGTGCTATCAGCTAAGGGTTATTTCGTTGTTTATGGGGCACGAAAGCATCAACGTCAATAGAGCGCATCGACCAGGCCAGTAGGAACTTCTTCAAGCGGATATTTCTTGTAGTGCGGAACCCGCTTTTTCTACCGTTGCTTTTAGTGCGTATCAGCAGGCAAACATGCAAGTCTGCAACACCCTTTTAAACGTTGAGTTTGTGGGTGCAAACAGAACGAAGGCAATGTTGCAAGCCAATTGTAACCCAACAGAACTCTCTTGTACCGTAAATAAATACAGAGAGCCATTGAAGTGAGCCCTTCAGAAATACCACAAAGACATTTTAGGTGACCTGATCACAACGAAATTGGCATAAATGTCGCGGTGTCTACACGATGGGTATTTCTTTTTCTCAATATATTATTTTAACGTTGCCATGACAGCTCGTCATGATGATTTTCCGCGCTTCGTTGGGAGGTACAAAGTTGACAGTTACTTTAGCATACGCTGAAGAGGAAGAAGGCGAAAGCCTGACCACTCAGGAGACATTTATTACTTTTCTTGACATTTTCATTCTAGCACGTTGTTACATCCTGTTGTTTTCTCCCACCGAAGGTGGTGGATACGAGTGTCTTAATTACCTCCTCCCTAGTTAACACCAAAGATCGCGGGTTCGACTCCCACCAAAGGTCATGGGTTTGATCGGCTTAATTAACTCTATCTTAACTATGCCTTAATCAACTTTGCCTTAATTAGTCCCCCAGGTAGTGCTGACTGTTATTCTTCGCTTCGGTTTCACGCTTTCTTTTAAAGAAATTGATGGCATATTTTGCCCCAATTAACAGCAATGTTCGTCGGTTCGACCAGCCCGAAATAGCCAGGGCTCGACTCCAAGCAAAGGTCGTGGGTCTTAATTAAGTTCGCCCTAATTAACACCACAGTACACTGGGCTCGACTCCCACCAAAGGTGGAGGGTTTGACTCCCTATGAATTTTGGTGCCACAACGTCACACAGTGTAAAGCTGGACGTGACATTTTTCGCTCCATGAGCCGTCTAAGGCTTTCGCCTTAAGATATGCAGAAAGTCAATGGAACTGATAACAGCTACCAGCAAAAAAGGTGCCAGCATCCGTATTGAGACACTCGCTCCCGGAATCCGTTGTTGTAGAGCGAAACCCTTCGAAATTTTGAGAATTACTAACCACCCACATTTGCAACTAATTATGCAAAAACCAGTTTTTTTCAGTGTCTTTTCAGTTGTTGCTTTTTGTTGTTTTGTACATGACCATTCCTTCGATGTTTGTATTATTATATTCCCCCCCCCCCCCCCTATGTAATACCCCACATGCCCAATGTGGGGTATTATACATACCCCACACGGGGCATGTAATACCCCACGTGGGCAAGCTTCCAGGTGGGCAAGCATCCACGTGGGCCATGGCTTCCACGTGGGCCATGGCTTCCACGTGGGCTACGTGGGCAAGCTTCTTCCCTTATGAGGAAGCTTTAGCTCTGGCCCAACTCCGACGCGGCCTATTCAAATACATGTAACACGAAAAAAGTTTTTCTGAGATAACCCCTTGACCGATTTTAATGACATTTGTTGCATTTGAGAGAGAAAGTCAAATTATAGTGACTGCTGGAAGCAAAATTTCGATTTAGGGTTTGAACTTTGTTAAGATGATTTTCAAAGATTTGACAGTTTGAAAAATACAGAAGCACGAAGTTTACAAATTCATAGCTCTGCATCAAGAAGAGATATTGCGGTTCTGTAAACGGAATTCATTAGATCATTCAAAGCGGAGAAATTCGATATGTCACTTTACATCTTACGTGAACTTGTTACGTTGCTTACAAGGGTTCTGCAAAAGCTGTATTTACATATTACTAATTTCTTATATTCATGTGTAACATATAAATTTTGTCCGGTTTAGATGTACTATTAGATGCAATTCACAGAATTATTACATAATTTTTCCTTGTTGAGTTACAGAGTTGCAAACAGCAAACTTGATAGTTTCGTTTTCTGAAGATGTTTGCTTTTCGCCAATTTTTAATGAAAAGTTCACAACCTAACTCAAAAATTCGAAATAAAGTACCACTAGATTTTAAGTTTTCCTTTAAATGCAACAAACCTCGTCAAGTTTGGTGCAGTGGCTGCCGAGAAAAACGACTTCTCCTTTTACACGCATTTAGATAGGAGCAGCCGAGCTAAAGCTTCCTCTTAAATGCTGATGATGATTATGATGATTATGATGATGATGATTACACTATTGTCATCGTGTGCCCGGCATGCGGTCACTGGTTCCTGGGGCTACTGAGGGTGTTAAGATGCCTTCATAATGCACAATAGCTCGGGAAGTGGCATAAAAATTAGCGGAGTGAGCACCTAATACAGAAAACGGCAGAAACGAGGTGTTTGTACGCGCTGAACTTATAGGGTAATCATGAGAGCTTTTCGACAATGATCTTGAGATGAGAATTTATTGCAGTAATAGGTTCGAACGCTCATCTTTCTTACTACCTATAAAGCAACATTCGTTTGTCAGAACTGTGTGTAGACGAACGCGAGACCTACGCAGACCTTAAGGTCAAAACCAGAACGCCACATTTTTGAGCGTGCACATCTCATAGGTGCCCGTTCCTGCGGCGAGAGTTTGCGTATCCGAGCGAACCTGCACAGCGAAAGATGAAAGCGAACGTGGAGTGCAGCGGTGGATGAAAGACGCGAGGAGGAAAGCTGAGGAGGAGGATATGGCGAAAGGGTGATAAAAAGAAAGCGTAGTGCGGCGGCGACAGCAACGAGATGGCGCTAGAGTAGCGTGCGTCGTCTGGGAGGCCTGTCGGTGGCGGCATCTGTGAATCGCGCCCACGCGTGAACCACGCGCTTCCTCTCGCGATCGTCCGATTAGCAAGGCAGTCGCGCCACACCTTCGCTCCGTTTGCAACGCGCCGCACGAGACATATTGCCCGCGCCTGCCAGTATACCGCGAAATGAAAACACGTATAGAGCTGCGGTCAAATTTCACATTAGGGAGGATCGTAATCTTCAGTGAATTTTTTCTATATGCCACTGTGGCAAGCCTTCGTGCATTGTTACAAAGGCGTGTCAGGCTTAAAAAAAAAACATACGGACGTCCGCGCGACAAGCACTCGCGTACTATCAACGGCAGCACTGAAGCCGTCAAAGGTGCGCTTGGGGTATTCTATCTATCTATCTATCTATCTATCTATCTATCTATCTATCTATCTATCTATCTATCTATCTATCTATCTATCTATCTATCTATCTATCTATCTATCTATCTATCTATCTATCTATCTATCTATCTATCTATCTATCTATCTATCTATCTATCTATCTATCTATCTATCTATCTATCTATCTATACCCGCCGTGGTTGCTCAGTGGCTATGGTGTTAGGCTGCTGAGCACGAGGTCGCGGGATCGAATCCCAGCCACGGCGGCCGCATTTCGATGGGGGTGAAATGCGAAAACACCCGTGTACTTAGATTTAGGTGCACGTTAAAGAACCCCAGGTGGTCGAAATTTCCGGAGTCCTCCACTACGGCGTGCCTCATAATCAGAAAGTGGTTTTGGCACGTAAAACCCCATAATTTCATTTTTTTTCTATCTATCTATCTATCTATCTATCTATCTATCTATCTATCTATCTATCTATCTATCTATCTATCTATCTATCTATCTATCTATCTATCTATCTATCTATCTATCTATCTATCTATCTATCTATCTATCTATCTATCTATCTATCTATCTATCTATCTATCTATCTATCTATCTATCTATCTATCTATCTATCTATCTATCTATCTATCTATCTATCTATCTATCTATCTATCTATCTATCATGTAAGTGCACCAAGTGTCCGTATTTGCGTAGGCGCGATCAATTGCTTCTGCTGCTTGTCCCACCGCTCTTTGTTTGCGGATCTCTGGTGGCTGTAATCGAATCCTCTTGGCCTTCTAAGGAACCCGCTTCTAGAAGGATGTCAGTACTGCTTTTCTATTATATATTTTTTATTCGTTTACGTTTTCGTTTTGTTTCATCTCATATAGGTTAAGGGACACTTGCGTACCCAAAAACAAAGAAGAAAGAAAAGAATTGAAGCCACTGAGCTATCACGCAGCTCCTAGCTCAAGGGTGCAAGATTCATGTAGTCCGGAAGGACCTCGCCCTCCCCACCGGGGTTCTTTTCTATACTACAGCTCGACTCGAGAGCAGGGCAAACACGAAGTCGCGACTTTCTGTCCGACTCGGAACACAGCGTCGAGGAGTGCGCCGAGTTCTGTTGTTCCTCTTACCGCTCTCTTACGCAGGTACGTATCGCTGTCAGGTGAGTGGGTGAGAGAAAACGGTGCAGACGAAGGACGGCGAGAAAGCTCTTTAGGGGAGCTTCTCGGCCTCCCGAGGATATCACGTGGCTCGGCCCCCTTGGCGCCAAAAAAGGAAGCACTCCGATAGGACTTCGATGACATGCGTTTGTACCATAGCGAGAATATGGGTCGCCTATTTTTGGAATGGGTGCGAACAGTCGAAAGAAATCTGGGTCGAGTATTAGATTGAGAGATCCGCGATGGGGAAGTGTGCCGGCATACGATGGAAGTGGGCTAACGCAAGACGGACGTAACCGGAGATCACCCGGAAGTGGCCTTCGTCTTGCAACGGAGCTAAGTAGAACAGGTGTGGGTGACGGTGATTTCTGGAGATTTGGGCTTATTCTGCCACCATAAGTTAAATGCCATGGCATAGGTGGCACCGAAAAATACAGCTGGGCACAGGTGGTGTACGAATAGCCGGCTCAGCGACGCCCTCCCTCTGGATAACGTAAAACCCTATAGCACTTGCGAAAAATCATCCAGCGCCTGCAGGGCACTGGAAGAGCGCCCTGCGGTATTTTTGTGCGCCCTGCGGTATATATTTTGTGTCGAGAGAAGTAAACATAGATAATGTTTTTTGAATTTCCATCTCAGTTTCCTCATTTCGTCAGTTATAGTTCCATCAAGATGGGGCGATGACAGAGGTAACACATTCCTACGTCACATGCTCACGTAATACCCTACTCGCTGCTCTTTTGTTGTTTAACTGCGCTTAAGCAATGTCTGTAACATGCTCTTTGGGAAAAGTTATAGTTATCGCCAGCTGGTGGACTACAGCACCATAATCGTCTCAGTCACGTTCACTGTCAGGGCAAAGGCCTCTCCCATGAAAGATCAAATAATCCGCTATTCCTGTATCAACTGTAGCCTCAATGTAGAGATTTATCACTCAATGCACGCCTAATTTCTTGCTGAGCTAGACAAACTATCATCCTGCTTAGCAAACATCTCGATGCCCTAATACAGCCCCAGTTATGTGTAACATGCATTCCATGTCCAAGTGCACTTCTTCCCGTTAACTCAAAACAGAATATACATATAGATTTCTTACGTGCACGCAATAATCACGAGAATAATTTATGAGAAGTCGGCTGGCGAGTCAGCCTAACTTGGGATCCCTAAACATCCCCTGGTGGTCAAAATCAATCCGGAGTCGCCCACTACGGCGTGCCTCATAATCAAATCACGGTCGTGTCTCGTAAAACAGCAGAATTCAATTCGACACGCCAACGCTAGGCCAGAATAACTTTCCCTCCTTTCTGGGTCTTCATAGAGCGCCCTGACAGGAAAAAAAAGAAAGGATAGAGAAAGAAAAGCGTGAACGTCGATCGCGTCTGACAGCACCCTAGGACCAGCGTGCTTATCGTGTGAGTGACGAGCAAACGAACATCTATCTCTCGAGCACGCCATACATATACGCGAAAGAGCTTCCCGTTCCGGAACGGTGGGGGGGCATCCGTGACGGTAGGAGCAAAGGGTGAACCCATACCCCGACAGTGTCCTCCGCTAACGTGAGGGGTACGCGATAAGCGAAAGGACGCCGTGTCGCCCATTCAGAGCGCCACGGTTCCCTGGGCCGTGCTCTGGAAAAAAGTTTCGCCCCAAAGAATGGGCGTGCTACCCGTGGAATAAAAGGAATGATAAAAGGGAAGAGAGAAAGAAAATAAAAACAGAAAGGAAGGCTTCGGGCGTAAGTGTCAGGGAAACTGAGACTATAACCCTAACTGTATGTGGATAGTGTGCTGCTTTCCCGACGCGCCGGAACTCGCTTCCTGCGCGCGGCGGAAGTTCTCGTCCTTTGCTGACGTGGAGAAAGCTTGCAGCTGTGCTACAGCCACCTGCTACAGCGCGTAGCCTCGCACACTTGAGGCTCCGCATCACGGTAGGTAGCGTTGTCATCAGCGAATGATCGAGCTTGCGATGCGAAGGTCTCGCTCTGATTGGCCTGCCTACCACTCCTGCCTGCGACTGAAGGTTGAGCTCTTATCAGCAACTGTTGCTGATAAGTTTAGCTACGCCTCCGTGTAGCCAAAGTGTTGGCTTAGGTAGGTTCTGCACTAACAAACTATTTGCGGTGGTTTGTACGCTTTTTTAAAGTGTGAGTAAACTGATAAAAATATTTGGATCTTAATTGCGGTGCAGTTTTGCTAATACTACGTGAACTACAGCGTCGTGGATTCTTAGGGGAAACGGAAATGCGTTCGCCGAATGCATGGAAGTTGTTACTCACAACTGTTAGGTCTGTATACGAACAGCAGCGTTGAAACTGATCGACCCGTAAGGGTGCTGACCTTTGTAGCAGTGAATTTTGAAAATAAGCTTAACGTAAACGAACTTCCTTTTCGCGATCAAAGTGACTTTTTGCTAGAAGCTCTTTGCTAACAGTTAAGCCAACGATGAACCTATAACCGTCCACCAGCATCGGGTGATGCCAAATCTGCTCGCACCGTGGGAATCTTAGGTGACCACACAGCGTAACTTGTACGTCTTACAGTTTTCCAGTATTGTGCATTGCTTAGTTTTAGAGTGCATATTTAGTAATCTCTGTGCATTGCATCGCGCCAAAACAAGACAAGCGGGACACTCAAGCCGATGAAGACAAAAACAGTGGGACACGCAATCCTGGTTTGTTGTTGTTGCCTCAAAAAATGGCTCGGTACCCACGAGGCGGATTGGATTACTGATTCGTTTCTCGTCTTTTTTCCGTGCTGCGAGATTTAGCTACAGTGACATTAACTCTTCCAAAGGCACAATTGCAGTTAGCCACGCCTCTGTGTAGCCAAAGTGTTGACTTAGGTAGGTTCTGACTTGATGCGAAACCTGATTGTGGCTTTATGGATGACATTTGTGAATGTTTATCATCAGAGTGTTGAACTTGCTTTCACCTTTGCGCATCCCTCTTGCTATGTCATCATCATCCCTCATCACATCTTTATGTCCCGTTCCCCCTCCCCCTGTGCAGAGTAGCAGGCTAGAGCACCTTAGCTCAGGCCGATCTCTCTGCCTTCTTTTTATTAAATTATCTCTCTCTATTTGCGGTGGTTTGTACGCTTCTTTAAAGATGGCGTAATCTAATAAAGAGCTTTGCATCTTAATTGCGGTGCAGATTTGCTCAGACTACGTGAACTACAGTGTCGTGGATTCTTAGGGGAAACAGAAAATTGTCATTTGGAAATGTGCATAACGGCGGGAAACGCTGATAATAAAAGATTAGTTCAACGGATATTATGCTAAATTTAGGGTTCTGTGAGTGCTTGAATAAAGGTGAGGTGTTACCACCTAACAGTGGACAATTTTGTGAGCCCTAGGAAAGGCTTCTTGTTCCTCGCTTCGCACCCGGGTAGCGACAATGAACGCAACATTATTAGCGGTGTCGGACACGGGGATCGTAGAGCGTTTCGAATTCAAGATTCGCACTTTTGGTGAAAAGGAAATATACATTAAACGAAAGTAGCGTGTCTTGACATGTACGATAGATTGCCACGTATGTCATGGACGTCGAACATCTCTTGCCAGCATTACATGACGCTTTGATTGGACATCCTACGGTATCAAAAAAAAAAAAAACAATCATGGCAGAATTTTTCTCACGATGACTGTCGTCGGTAACGCGACTAGCATTCGAGCAATGTGGCGACAGACCTGATTCCTGAAGTCCCGTTTATTTAACACGTGTAGCGATAATTCTGAGACTTTTGTCGCTTCGGTTATATGCCGCATACTCTTATATCGTCGCACATTGCTATGACACTCGCCTTCCACGATCGCCTTTGAGCATGGCAGCACCACGACGACTGTATGACGTCGACGCAGTGATGATGGAATGATGAAGAAGGAATAACCTGGCTGAAAGGGCAAAGGTGGTATAATAAGGATGGCATATGACGACAAGGACATGCCGATTCCTAAATTTTGGGATGGTATAACGACAACAGCGTGACAACGACGACATGACCACAATGAGGCGACGACTGTACGACGACAGCATCGTGACGTACGACAACCGGATGAAGAAGCTGGAATAACGACGACCGCATCCCACCAACATCATGACGACTACGGTACGACAATAGACGCGTGATAGCGTCCGTCTGACGAATACGCGATGAGGACGACGACTTGAAAGTGGCGGCACAAATCACTATTGAACGACGACAGCATGATTACGATAGAATGACCAACGAGGAATGACGTCGATGGATCGACAAAGGTGGTATGACGACTACGGGATGAGGACGATGGGGATGACGTTAGTGAAGTGATGACGATAGGGAAGCGACTGCGGGATGACAACGGCACGATGACGACGGTATGACGACTACTGTGTGACGACGACGGCTCGCGACGGCGGTATGACGAGAATATGATGTTGAACTTACAATGGCGAGGATATAACGAACGCATCGGCATCACGAGAATGATATGGCGACAAATGCATGACGACGGCTGTATGACGATGACACAATGACGACGACGATGTGAGAAACGCACGAGGACAATAGGATGAGTACATGATGACAATGGCGTAACGGTGACTGCATTACGAAATATGCATGACGAGGATGGGGCGACAACAAGCGCATGACGAGAGTAGGATGAAGAAGCTAGAAAGAAGACAATGCAACGACAACGATGGCATCCCGATCACGAGCCGACACATAGTGGCCCAAGATTTCAGGCTTTTTGAGTCACTGGGATCTCGATGCTGGGATGACAACACGGGAACGACCACGGCGGTATCACGACCAGGAGTGCGTTGTAATTGGTCCAAGCAACTACACAACTTTGGGCACTGGGTGAGCGTAAGAGTATAGATAGATAGACAGGCTCAAAACGGCTGAAGTAGCCAAAGAATGCTGTTCGCATTAAAATATTCGTTGGTGTGTGCCGACCAGAGAAAATCATACATCAAGGTTAGCGAAGCCGTGTTACACCTTTAGAATGTAAAACAGCAGCCCGTCGGGTGCACAGGCCTTGACGTCATCCCCGTGTGCCCCACGGGAAGGCCAGCGATGATGGGCTGAGGCCCCCCTAAATATGCGCGATTGCCGGCAGGCCCGTGGAAGCGGGAGCCAACTCCGATGAGACGCTGGTCGCGCGGGAGCAGGAACACTGAGGTGCTTGATGTGGCGCCCAAGATACAATTGACTTTAGCGGAAAGGCCCAGACGCGATGCCCGTTAAAACCTTTGTGGAATTGGGCCCTTCCTGGCTGACCTCTAAAGTGGAGCTGCTTCGGCACGATGTAATAAGCAAAAATTATGAAACACTGGCTAAGATTAACAGGCAAACAAGTTTTCTATTCGAGTGAAGTATACATAAGGTAACTTTTCTGTAACTCGTGATGATTACGTTTCAATGCATATATTTAGACTACGGCACAGGTTGAGCTGATAGCTACCGAGCACGCCGGCCTTCACCGCACCGTAACGGCTGCGAAACTACGCTTAACAGTGTCGCCGTAAAAAATTCTTCATAGTTGTCCACATCGCGACGCATAGGGAACGTGCAACGAAAAAAGGCCTGACGAAGAATTAAGTTGACGACGCAGCGCCCTTGCCTATTACGTACGCAGCAGCTGAGAACGCCGAACTAATCCGTAGTCAGCGCTTTAAATATATTTGTTACGTCCCTCGCTTTAAGCGTTGTTTTTTGACGATTATGAATAAACAAAAAGCCCAATATCCCGCACTCGCTAAAGATGCATTATGTCAGCCTGGTCGAAATCGCAGTGTGGATACGTATGTGCTTCGCACAACATCGAACATGCGCTCGCATTGATGGAAGTGCTGCGTTTTGCTGGGGGGTTGCGTTGAGCATATCCTCGACACGACGTATGATTATATTCGCAAGCGAAAATAGTTTCAAAATTATTTTATTCATATGCCTCGCAGTTTCCGATTTGGAACATTGTGTGACGGGTGGGGATGTTTTAGAAGTAATCAGTTTGATTTAGGTATAACAGCTAGAAAAATAGGGTAGCGGACAAGGAAATCGTTATACGGTTGATAACGATGATATTTTAACATAATAATCTGGAACAGAAAAAGACTATAAGATAAAAGGAATGCGCTTTTCCCGAAAGGCTGCACAGGTGTGTTTTGCACAGCCCCAGCCAAGAAGTGTCAAAGCAAACTTTCCGTAAAGTTCACCAAGATAACCGTAGAATGTGTCGGAAGTGTGTATGGTGGTGTGTAGCAGACCACGTCTTTGGGGTTGCCTCCAACGAACAGTCCACTGTGGATGTCTCCGTTCTGCGAGTATGTAACTATTACAGCAGACATCTACATGAACCATTTGATGATGAATGAGCTTGATTGCTTAATCTCGGGCGGACCCCTCTTGTAGAGCCCCACTGAGCACGGCGGCTCGCCAGGCCTGGATCGCCAGTCGGCTTCCCAGTGCCAGCTCGGAAAGCCGTGCCTCCCAAGACGAAGTTGCGAGTGTTTGTGATGAGCTCACCAGCCTGTATACTGCCTAGGCTAGGCGCTGCGTACACAGGTAAGTAATGTGTGTCAGTGTGGCTGTGTGGTCGTTGCACCAGGGACATATCATGGTTCTGTATACCTCTGGAAAGATTGCTTGCATTCTCGATATGTGCGGGTGTGCGGGCTTGTTTGGAGGCAGCGCTAGTCCCTGGCTTGTTGGCTGCTTAACTTGGAATGGAAAGGAGCGCACTTCCATCAAGTCGGGCGCTGGTCCTACAAAATTTGCCTGCACGTGATGGGTTCTTCATGGTGGTCTGTAGGGGGGGGGGGGGGGGGGCAGCGAGGAGGGTTCTGCGGCTCGGCCAGCAAGTCCGTGAGCTAAGCAGTCTGCCTCCCCTTTGGCCTCCAGGCCCGTGTGCCCTGGGTGCCAGACGACCCCATGGTCCTCGGTCAACGTGGGACCTAGGATATCAGTGGCGCACCTGGGAAGTGCGCCTCTAACATATAACCGAGAGGCGCCTTGTGAATCTGTCACGATGTATGCGGGGTGACCCCTTCGCTCAGCTTCGCTGATTGCACGGGCTATGGCTGCTGCCTCCGCGGTGGGGCTTATAGATGCGGTGCGTATAGATGCATGCGACGCCACCCTGTTTTGCTTGTTTACTGCAGTAGCGTATGCCTGTTTTTGGGGGCCTTGTGATGGTGTGGAGTAAAAGCTAGCGTCGGTGTAGTAGGTATCAGGACAGTTCGTTCTCTGGAGCGGTTTTCGTGCTCGCATTTGCCGGCGATTTTTGTTGCATAGCGGATGCATGTCCTTGGTGACCGGTTCCCCGATGATGCGAGCGCGCAGGTGCATTGGTACGATGGCCGTTTTGTCTCTGCAGTATGGTCTGGGAGGGGGGGGGGGGGGATGAGTGGGCATCCCAGACTTTTCAATAGTTTTTTACCCACGTGTTTGGTGTTCAGTCGTTCTCTTCGTGCGGAGAGGTTGGCGGCTGCCAGTTTTTCATATGTGTTTCATGTGCCGATCGACATGAGTTTGTCTATGCTCGTGCAGTTCGGAAGTTGCAGTGCAGCTTCACATGCGAGTCGTATGAGCTTGTTGGCGTGTTCTAGTTCGGTCTTGCGCGTAGCTTGAAAGGGTAGGGCGAAGGTGACTCGGCTGAGGAAGCACTAGCTGTACGAGGCGTTGTGCCTCGACCTCTGTCATCACGTTTTGATAGCTATAGGGGTTGTAATACTCTTGACGGCGTGTTTGAGTTTGTCTATTGCCGTCTTTGCGCTGTTATTTTCTTGTACGTGCATGCCTGGGATTTGTGCAACGGGGTCCTATTGATGCCCCGTCCGGCAATAATCAAATGAAGGGGTGCGCAACGTTACACTTGGTGCGCGGTGATCTTATTTGCAGGTATTCCTATTTGTTTGGGGCGCAGGTCATACCTGCTGCCTGAAGGTAGCTGTGAATCTTGTCTATAGTAGTTCGCAGTACAACTTGCCATTGCCCATAGGAGCCCCTGGCTGCCCGTAGAGTGACGTCCGCGTAAAGCATACATCCTAGGTTCGGTATATTCTCCAATCGTAGGACTAGTTTCCAGAGCCCGACGTAAAGAAGACTAGGGGACAGGATGGAACCAAGGGGCGTGCCTTTCAGTGGGAGGTCGCATGGTGGGTAGTTAGTGCCGGCCGTGCCAATGTGTGCCTTGCGAGTAAAAAAATTATATTATGGAGTTCTACGTGCCAAAACCACGATCTGATTATAAGGCACGCCGTAGTTGGGAAAATTTGGACCATCTGGGGTTCTTTAACGTGCACCTAATTCTAAGTACATGGTTGTGTGAGACCGTATAGTATAGTAGAGTCTGTAAAGTGCGCGATGTTGTCGAAGGTTTTTTCGATGTCGAGCGCAAGGAGGAAGTCGTTGAGGCTACCTGGAGGTGGCTTAACGACCTCCTCTTTATGCAATAAGAATGTGCCCTGGGCAGACATTCCTCGCCTGAATTTGTACATACATGTTGATAGGAGCTCTTGTGCTAGGATATCTCGTCGACAAGGACGGTATACGGCCACATCTCGAATAGATTTCGGCTGTTTGCAACTTTAAGCAGTCGAAGACAGTGAAAGACCTCAGAACTTTACTGGACCTTTGTTCTTATTTTCGCAGGTTTATTAAAGACTTCGCCCAGCTTTCTTGTCCACAGACTGACCTGCTACGCAAGGACGCTCCCTACATATGGTCCCCTCAGTGCGAGACTGCTTTCCAGGTGCCGAAGTTTTTGCTCACCTCTGGGCCACTTCTCCGCCATATTGATCCGGAGGCGTTCACGGAAGTGCATACCGATCCGAGTGGTGTGGATGTCGGTGCTGTGCTCGTCCAGTTTCATGACGGACGCCAACAGGTCGTTGCGTACGTTGCGTACTTTGACTAAAGTAGAGAGCAACTATACAGTCACGGAACTAGAATGTCTTGCCATTGTTTTTGCCATCCACAAGTTCAGATATTATTTGTATGGCGGCCATTTCAAGATTGTCACCGGCCGTCACTCTCTCTGCTGGCTCGTTGGACTGCGTGACTCAGCCGGGCGGTTGGCCCGGTGGGCCTTGCGTGTTCAAGAATTCGACTTTTCGGCTGCTTATAAGAGCGGTCGTTGCCACACAGATGCCGGCTGCTTATCTCGTCTTCCCTCTCAGAGCGAGGGTACGGATGATGACGATTTCGACGACTACGTAACTACAATCTCAATAGACTTTCCTGACTTTGCCGTTTTCAAGAACGAACAACAGCGCGACCCTTCGCTAAAGCCGATCATTGATGCGACCCACAGATCCGAACGGGCTACACCATTTCTGATTCGTGATGGTCTGCTTTACCACAATATTTATGTAAAACAACGGTGCTCCCCTGCTTTTCGTCGTCAAAAGATGCCTGCGCCTTGCTCGGTATTTGGGCCACGCACGACAACCTTGAATTCGCTCTAACGCTCCACCGCCTCCCACAACGTTTCTGTTGGCCTCAATCACGGCAGACAACCAAGCAGTATGCACGCCAGCTGCGATGTCCGTCAGCGCCATAAACAACCGACTACAGCTCCTGCGGGAACTCTGCAACCGGTTTGACCGCCTACTTCACCTTTTGAGAAAGTGGGCATATATTTACTCGGTCCCTTCCCCATGTGTTCCACCGGCAGCCGCTGGATAATCGCGTGCGTGCAATATTTACCACGTTATACTGAAAGATTGGCACTTGTTTCAGCTACGGCATTCTATGTTTTGGGGTTCCTTCTGCGCTCGATTATCCTCCGCCACGGGGCTCCTCCGTTGCGGCGTTAGGATATCTTTATGACACGTCACGTCGAAGCACGACACACCATCGCCGCCGCTCGCTCCGTGCAACCGATCACGACGAGCGTTTTTCTTGTGCAAACAGGCTCCATGAGAGCCAGACTTTGCTTCCTCAGAAGCGCCACCCACTTGCTTTTCGTGACGGGTCAGCAGTTGCTAGCACTTTCTCTGTGGCCAGCGCTAACGTCTAGACTGTCCCGGACGGAGCTGCCAAGTAAAGCGGATGCCATTTCCTCATCGGTCCGCTGGGAGCGATGAAATAGTTGCGCTATGTTACCCTATGGTTGCACTATCACGCGGTTGTTTTTGTATTTCGGAAGCTTTCTTTAAGGGCAAATACAAGAATATCCACGACCGGTGCTTAGTTGCATACACTTCATTCGGCTATATTTAAATGTGATCACCAACGTTCTTATCGGCAGTTTCTTGCTAAAACCAGTATTTCCAAAAGTAGGGCAAATTTTTCATACTAATTAATTGACGTTGCAAAACGAAAAAGAAAAGTAACGCGGACTAGGTACCCTCGATCCTATACACCGCATTGTTCGTTTTAGCCCACAAGCACGCTACGTCATTTTGAAAACCTTAGTCCCTGGCATCCGTTCTCGCGCACCTTGACACTAGACCATTGTCCCTCGACACGATTTTCACATGCCGCCGACAGAAGACATCGCAGGTGAAGGCGACGAAGGGACTCCTTCAGTTTTTGAAAGAGACGGGATTGGACAAGCGGCTCTGACAGTGTTATCACGTACAATGCCAGATTGATGGACTCTACCGGACGATGTTTGTGTGCTGTGCTATGTGCTCTCTCTCTCTCTCTCCCCCTTCCCCATCTTTCATCGCCCCCATCCCTCTCCCATGTGTAGGGTAGCAAGCCGGTTACGCTAAACTGGTTAACCTCCCTGCCTTTCCTTCTCTACTTTTTCCTTCCTTCCTTGAAAACCTTCGTACTTTTGGCTGGAGCCCACACACACACACACGCACGCCCCCCCCCCCCCCCCCCCACACACACACAAACGCGCGCGCTCGCACACACGCACCCCCCCCCCCCCCACACACACGCACACACACACGCACGCACGCACACACACCAATCTATTTCGTAGTGTGAGTGGACAGTTGCTCCGACCTATTGGTGTGCGCACCGCGAAAGTTTATTTCTCCGATAACGTGTATCAAGCCGAATTCGCACTACTTGCTCAATCTACTCACGACGTAATTCTTGGCCTCAATTTCCTATAACAGCGCGGTGCCACTGTTGACTGCGGTACTGGCGAGCTTTTCCTGTCTCCTCTTGCCGACCAACATGTTCACGCGCTCTCACCGTCATTGAAGATGCTGTCTTACCGGCATGTTTCTTATACAGAGTTCGAGTTGCTGCTTGCGGTGTCGACGCCGATACGTTTGAAGCAATTGTTGAGCCTGTGCGTTCGATGGTTGTGATGGAAAATGTGCTCGTACCTCGATGTGTCCTCTCTGTGACCTGCGGAACAACTACACTGTGGGTGTCAAATTTAGCCTCCCAGTCTGTTGTGCTACCCAGGGGTATGCAACTTGACTCTTTTGAAGTGAACACCAGTCTCAGCATAGGCTATTTAACTGATAACACGTCACACGAATCCCGAGAGCACGGGGTTGACCACGGTGTCCTTGAAGAGTCGTCGCCTTTTTTAAAAAGGAGCAAGAAGTCAACTGTCTCAAGAGAAGCGTCAAGCCCTGGTCAGCGTCCTTAGCAAGCATGCGTCATTATTTGATTTCGCGCTGGACGCTAACAAAGTTCGCGTTACAACTACGCGGGCTCGCCACAGGACGGACATGTGGTCCGCGCATCCCAGCAGTACCGTGTGTCCGGGTCAGAGTGCCAGATCATCGCTCAACATGTAGATCGACAATATGCTAGCCAAGGGCGTCATCCAAGATTCCTCTAGCCCTTGGGCTGCACCGGTCATCCTCGTGAAAAAGAAAGATGGGCCCTGGAGGTTTCGTGTCGACTACCGGCGTCCCAATTCTGGGACAAAAAAGGATGTGTATCCACTTCCCCGGATCGATGAAGTTATCGACTGCCTTCATTCCGCATCCTACTTCTCATCTGTAGACCTCCGATCGGGCTACGGTCGGATACCCACGCATTCAGCTGACAATGAGAAAACCACTTTTGTGACCCCAGACGGCTTGTTTGAATTCAACTTCATGCCGTTTGCTTTGTGCAGTGCTGCTGCAACATTTGAAAGGTTTATGGACACGGTACTGTGCGGCCTGAAATGGGAGGTTTGTTTATGTTATCTAGACGACATCGTCATTTTTGGCCGCACTTTTGCAGAGCCCAACCATCGACTGGACGTTGTACTGACGTGCTTTGAACAAGCTGCCCTTACCCTCAGCTCCAAGAATTGTCACTCTGGCCAACGCGAGGCGCTAGTACTTGGATATCTAGTGAACAAGCAGGGGGTGCGACCAGACGCACAGAAGGTCGCTGCAGTTAGCGGCTTTAAACAACCGCATTCACAACGCAAGCTCAGGAGTTTCTTGGGTCTTTTCTCGTACTTCCGACGTTTTGTGCCCAACTTTGCCGATACTGCCTACCCTCTGACTTCATTGCTGCGCAAGGATAACCCTTTCACCTGGACAGCAGATTGCGATTCCTCGTTTCGTCAACTGAAGTTCCTGCTCTCTTCCGGACCCATACTTCGCCATTTTGACCCCTCTGCCACAACAGAATTGCACACCGACGCGAGTGGAATCGGCCTCGGCGCCGTCTTCGTCCAGCGCGTTTTGGTGACGCCGAGCATGTCATTGCCTATCCCAGCCGTTCGTTGAGCAAGGCCGAACAGAATTACACCGTCACTGAGCAAGAGTGTCTCGCTGTTGTCATTGCAGTCCAGAAGCTCCGGCCATATCTCTACGGGTACCGCTTCACGATCGTTACTGATCACGATTCACTATGTTGGCTAGTAGGTCTCCGCGACCCGTCTGGCCGCCTTGCTCGATGGGCGCTACGTTTGCAGGAATTTGACTTTGCAGTCCGTTATAAGGGTGGCCGACATCATGTGGACGCCGACTGTCTTTCGAGGCTCTCTCTTCCAACAAGTGCATGTGACGCCGACAATTTCAATAACTTTCTGGCCGCCATCAACGATATTCTTTTTCCCGACCTGGCCACTTTCCGGGAAAAGCAGCGTGATGACCACTGCCTGGTTGCCTTCTTCGCCTCAGCTGCTCAACCAACAGGTAAAAATGGCTTTGTCGTCCAAGATGTTCTGCTCTACAAGAAGAATTATGTGGCTGATGGGCGCCCGCCTCCTCTTAGTGGTCCCTAAGAATTTGAGAACCCACGTGCTTCATGCTATGCACGACGACTCGACCGCTGGGCACCTAGGTTTCACCAGAACATACCACCGGATTCAGGGCCAATTCTACTGGACTAGTATGCGATGGGATATAGAAAAGTATGTGGCCAGTTGTAAAAAGTGCCAGCAATTCAAGTGCCCTAATAGTGCTCCGGTTGGACTCCTCCACCCTGTGGCGCTACCATCATCTTCTTTCGAAATAGTTGGAGTGGACCTTCTCTGCCCATTCCCGCGGTCAACAAACGACAACCATTGGATTATAGTCAGCGTCGACCATCTGACGCGTTATGCTGAAACCGCAGCGATGCCAACAGCCACGGCTCTTCATGTTTCGAGCTTCCTCTTGTCCTGCGTTATATTGCGTCATGGACCCCCTCGTGTTATTGTGAGCGATCGTGGTCGCCAGTTTGTGGCCGACGTAGTCGAAGAGCTGTTGCGTCTCTGTGCTTGCCAGTTTCACCGTATCACCCGCAGACAAATGGTCTCGTCGAGCGCACTAACAGAACTTCGACTAACATGCTTGCGATGTACATCGATTCCAGGCACAAAAATTGGGATGATATCTTGTCCTTTATCACGTACGCCTACAACACTGCAAAGCATGAATCTACCAACTACAGTCCTTTCTATCTTACTTTATGTCAGACCCCGCCGCAGATTCTTGACACCATTCTACCTTTTACTCCTCATACGGACTCTTCTATTGCCCAGACTCTCTGATGCGCTGAGCAAGCACGCCGCATAGCTCAGCTCCGTACGTTGGCATCCCAAGACCGCTCCAAAATCAGCTACGATTCACACCATAAAAATGTGGCCTATGACAAAGGGGTTGTAGTATGGCTTTGGACGCCACTTCGAAAGCGCGGCCTGTTCCAGAAGTTTCTGGCTCGTTACACCGGGCCTTTCGTCATCACCAATTGCCTAAGTGATGTGACCTATTCAATTGCTCATCTCGTTTGCTATCGCTACTTGTCCAAGAAGACGCAGCTTGTTCACGTCGCCCGCCTGAAACGCTGTCATCCCCGTGACTCCGAGTGGACGTAACAGTTACTCGCCTAGCGGGCTTCGTCTGTGAAGGGAGGAGTGTTACGCTAAAGCTGCAGAGAGAACGGAGGAAGAGGAGAACGAAGTCTGCTTGTCTGTGCAGCGGCTCGGTGTCGTTGCGGCCTCTTTTCATCAATTTATCTTTAAATAAGCGTAGCCCATCGTAACAATATATATATATATATATATATATATATATATATATATATATATATAGATATGTGTGTGTGTGTGTGTCGCAAATGCGTATTGAAAGTGGGTAGTAGACCGCGTCAGTGAAGTTGCCTCCAACAAGCAGCATTGCTCTAGGCTGCTGTTGCTGTTGATGTCAAATCTTGACGTGACTTATAATAATCTGGCTCCTCAGTTTCCTTTCTCCTCGTTCATATATATACAACAGGGCAAAACTCTTTGTTAACAATATTGGCCTGTTGTTCCCATTGATGTGAAATCTTCATGACTTATAAAAATTGAGTCACCTAAGTATGCTTACAAAATTTAAATTCGAAGGTCACTTTTTCCCATGTTAATCTACTTTAATACACCTTAATCCATGCTAATGCGCCTTGGCCTATGTTAATCCACACTGGTCTACCTTAATAAAGTTTAATCCACCCTAATATACCTTAATTCACTTTAATACGCCTAAACCCCCTTTATTTCGCTTATACCATATTCCACATTACTTATTCCATATTACTAAACCTTCATTCACTTCACCTTAAGTCGCCTTACTCTAACTTGTTCTATCTATAATCTCGATGTACGAACATACAAGATCCTCATGATGATTTTTCGTGCCCCTTGTTTCGCGCAACGCCGGCATTTCTGTTTCATGGGACATATCATGCTTTCGCATCAATAATCGAGTACCTCGCTTTCCTTTCTTCATTTTTTTCCACTTAAAAAATGTTTTTTTACCTATATTCTGCGGCACAGCAAAGACTAAGATAAAAGGCATGCGCTTTGGTCAAGAGGCTGCGCAACTGTATTTTTCATAGCCACAAACAAGAATTTTCAAGGAAAAACGCTTCGTAATAAGCACCACAGTAACCGTAGAAAGTGTAGGAAGTGTGTATGATGGTGCGTAGCAGACCGTGTCTTTGAGGTTAGCTCCTACAAGTACAATCTCACTATGATGGTTGTTGTTGTGAAGTTGTGGTGCGAATTAAAATAATGGGTCCACTGCTTAGATTCTTTAATTCTCGCTGATATGTGAAAGTGGTGACCAAGCTAACTTTGGCCAGAGGTTAAAAATGTGAGAATACCATGTAGCTGGACAGAACAGATGCTGTTTGCCACCGCTGAGAGATGCTCAAATTATCTTTTCCTTCCGCCTAATTAGAAAATTAGTCCTAATTAATTAGTAAACTTCTCAAGTACTATAATTAGATGAGAAGTGTCAATGAGAAATAGGTAGAGCGACTTGAAAAACTCACGATACAGCTTTCTGTTGCTCAATACGCGCTACATAAAAGTGCTTTTCCGAGCGCGAAAGAAGCCGGTAAATGCGCACAAGATCGCCTAGTGACTGGCCGCTCAACGTTCCATTTCTTGTTCACTTTTTCTTTTTTTATGCACGCAGACGAGTAATAGTCACATTTGTTAGTGCCATCCTGAAAGGAGATCGATGACCTCGTTATAAAAACTAAAGAGCATCCTAGTTGCTTTGCCGCCTTTAGTAAAGCAGATCCAGATGATCCGCTGTTTCTCTGTTCTGATCTGCTGAGGGAACGGCGCACACCGATTCCCACAAAGACCGAATTACATTCAGCATTTAGATTGGCGCCGACTGGCTATCTGTCGAACCCAACGCAACGCCTGGGCCATGCCATTGTGCAGCCCTCGTCGTTTCAGATGTTTTGCCTGTCTCCGCGTAGGCGCCCAGTGGCACGACGCCGGACGAATCAGGGCAGAAACGCTGAGTGATGGTCATTCTGAACTGCGTGTCCGGCCCAAACCGCGAGACCACAAAAAGCAAAGTTTACTTTGTGAAACTGGCACGGTCATCCGAAGCTTGCGAAGCAACGAGTCGCAACGCTTGCCGGCGATGCGCGTCGACGCTGCTTATCATGGTCATCGCTGTGCAGTTGACGGCATTGTGATGGCACTACGAGCACCGGTGGAATGCATTTGCAGCCGTAAGAACGCTGAACAGAGCCACAAGTAATTTATTATTGTGATAGCAATTACCTGAACACTCCAGGCAGATTTCTGCCATCGACGTCGCCTTCGGTGTCGGCGTCGCCGTCGCCGTGAGGTTCCGTCTGAGTGAAAGCGTGTGATTGGTGAGCCGGCGAACGCGGTTCAATCTCGCGTGCGCGTCCGAGGAACGCGGCCCGGATGCAGGACCTCTCCTGTGGCGGGCGAGGCGAGGGGGGTGAGGCGAGGGAGGAGGGGCGTTCTTCTCCGGCGGCTGCTACGGTGCCTCGATGTCCTCCTCGGCCTCCGGTGCGTACAGAGTGGACACAACCGCGGCGTCTACTACGGCGTTGGTCACGCGAATCGCGGACGCCGTAGGGACGCGCTGCCGGCGCTCGTGTGCCTTGAAAGCGGTCTGCGACGTGGCCAAAGTGCGCGCCCGGGAGAGCCTCATCTTCAAAGCGATGTGCGATTGTTGCAGAGTGCGCGTAGTGCCGGTAGCATCGTGTGCGCTGTGCTTTGGACGTTTCGTACGCGTTGAAGCGACATATGCACGGAGGTCAATTGGCTCGCGGCTCCTGCCGCGATTCCTTACTCCAGCGTTTTCGCAGACAGTTTCCGCTGTCATCGAGCGATGTGTGTTCATGTTTACCTGTGCGCGCGTGACACCGTGTTTATTAATTTAGTTAAAACACGTTTACGGGCTAGGTGGTCTGAATCCATGATAGAATGTGCAAGTGCGACTGAACAAGGACATAGACAGAATCAGACACACAAAGACAGCGCTGTCTGCGTGTGTTTGTTTCGTTCTAGGTCCTTGTTGAATCACGTTTACGCATTCTATCATTGTTAATTTAGTTAGTAAGCGAATGTTTACAATTGTATGCGGCCTATAAAACTGCTATCCTTACTTTGTACAGCAATTTACTAATTTGATATCGCAATCCGTGCTCTGCCTTCCCGGCTGAACTGCAAATTTTTTGTTCTCGCGCTACGCAAGCTTACGTGGCCATACAGCTTGTCTGGACAAGCTAGCGCGACCGAAAACCAAATCACAGGTGTATGCTAAAGGGACAACCCTAGTTTAGCATGCTCAAAATGAGTACACGAGCTCATGCTGGTGTCCCCGTAATTTCACAGGGGTGAAACAGGGCGTTAGTGAGTGCTGGTGAGTCTGAGTGGACGTTGCTGGGAACAAGGGTGAGTGACGCGACTTTCTCGTTGGCAGTCGCTGCTATTACGTGTGCACAGAGATGCAGCCATTTGCTATTTTTTTCATGTTTAGCGGTGTTTTTTTTCTATTTTCCGGAAAGAGTAAACGCGCAAAGTGTACCCTGCCGGAAACAGTTCATTGCGACATGTTTAATTCTCTACAACCACCTGATTGGCATCTTGGCAATTAGAACAGCAATTAAAAAGTTAGGTGGTTACTTTTCTTTGAAGGTAAGGAACCAAAAAATTACTGGTGGCTTCTCAACCCGACTCCAAACAGCAGTCACTTGTTCTTGTTCGAGTAGAATGTTCCGTTTGTTTAAATCTCAGTGCATGCTAGCTGAGACACCCTGTATATCGGGCAGGTTGGATTCTGCCCAGCAGTGCAAAAGTATTTAAGGATTTTTTTTGTTGTAGAGGTCATGCTCAATGGTACATAACAAATGACCCAAGCTGGCATAAATGAGGTTACATACAGACAACCATACATATTTGCAAACTGGGTGAACGACCCAAAGTACACTTATCACGTTAATTTGGATTGCCATGCCTAAACCATTACCTTTCACGTCTTATTGACTCACGGGCTGGCACGGCCTTCACTCGGGAATATGCAGGTAGTTTTTGCGTCTTGTTTGTTTTATTGCCAGGTAATCCTACCCGCTACGGTTGCTTAGTGGCTTTCGTGTTGCCCTGCTGAGCACGAGGTGGTGGGATCGAATCCCAGCCATGACGGCAGGATTTCGATGGGGCCAAAATGCTAAAAAACACCCGTGAAAATAGATTTAGGCACACGTTAAAAAAACCAGGTAGTTGAAATTAATACGGAGCTCCTGCACTGCGGCGTGCCTCATAATCATATCGTGGTTTTCGCCCGTAAAACCCCCTAACTTAATTTTTTGCCTAGGCATTCTTCGGCGAGTACCCCAGCAAAATCTGTTATGCCAAACGAAAAGTGAAATGCCTTCTATCTGCACAAAAAATGCGTAATTTGCGAAGTTAAGACATTTATTCGTTATAATAGTCTGAATATAGGTGATTGATAGATTTATAAGCATTAGGAAACAATTAAGAATAAAAAATTGCTCGGAGAGGAAGCCATTTACGTCAACCCGCCTTGAAAGGGTACTTTTGTGTATCACTGGTGCGTATGCAGAGAAGCCTGCAGTGGGGCTGCTGAGCATCAAAATGAGAATAACGGAGAGAGAAAGAGAGAGAGAGAGCGAGCAAGGACAGGAAAGGCAGGGAGGTCAACCAGAGGAGCACCCGGTTTGCTACCTTACACTGTGGGTGGGGGAATAGAAAGAGGAAAAAAGGGAGAGAGTAAGCACTGAGTGCGTGTGGGAGGGACACTCTACACGGGGACACTATAAACGGTGTCTTAAGTCGGTGCACTTCAAGTATTGCACTACTGCACGAATCGCTTTTCGTGTCAGTGACGGGAGTATAACGGATGGGTCCATGTGATAATAGTATATTAATAATAATGAATGATTGGCGGCGGTAAAAAAGGGTACTAACAATTAGTGGGTGCAGAGAAGCCTGCAGTGAGGCTGCTGAGCATCAAAATGAGAATAACGGATGGGTCCATATGATAATAGTATATTAATAATAATGAATGATTTGTGGCTGTACAAAATGGTACTAACAATTGGCGTTGTCTTTCAGCCGTTTATTTGCAAAATAGAAGCTTTTATATAAAAAAAAATAGATCAGGCCACATGCAAATCCACAAAGTATACAAATAGGTTTATTTCAAGCGCCTCCTAGAACATAAAAGTGTCTCCTCCAAGCGAACGCCGCCAATTGGCATCAAGCATTCGGTCACAGTACACTGGGGCACATATGTCACAATGCCTCTTTGTTGATGAAGAAATTTATACGCGTTTAAATTCAGGAGTCATGGTTTGTTAAAAACCCTTGAGCACTGCAATGTTTATCCCCCACATTATCTTCCTTGATTGATTAAAAAAAAAAAAAAAACTACTGCAACACAAGTACTTCATTCGTTGACGGTGAAGCATACCCCTGTTTTTCCAGCACAAGACCAACGTTTTGTGAACCTTAGGTTGCCGAGTTGTCAATTGAAGTAAAATATTTCCATAACAGAAGTTCACAAGTTTTTTAACATGCCCTCAGCGGGCTTGTAGGGGCGGCGTGTTTCCCGAGACGTGTTTCTAATTCGGGGGCACATCCCTCTATGCCTTACCTGTGGATGTTAAATGAGGATGTGATTGATGATTTGTTTGTATGGCGGTGTTTATTAGACAGCGCGTCTTTGAGCTTATGAAGCGTGGTTCCCTGGCCCTAGTTACAACCCAGTGTATGCAAATGATCAGCTGACCCGTAAGAACAATAGGCTGTACGCCAAGGCTCTTTCACTGAAAACGGAAAAGGAATGGTTATGTCTGCGGACTGATAAATGCCAGATTAAAACAAGGCAACCGTGTGATAGCGGAGCTCATCACATTCACGCCGAGGCTGACCTTACGCTCCTAAGGTGGGGTTGAGCACATTCGGTAGCTTACCCTTCAACTTGACCTCGCCACACCGTCTTGTCCTATTTTTCCAGTGATAAAATAAAGAAAGCTTTTTAAATAATTCCTCTGTATCAACATACTTGTTAACGCACTAAGCCTTAAAAAGATTATGATGACCTTAACGCCCTCTTACTATTTCGATAATTTCGTTCCTATGGTCTGCTTGTCAGAAACGTGGCTCCCGCCACACGATAAAACTCGTTCAGCCTTCCCGGATACGAGTCAGGGGACTGTTATCGTTCACAAAGCAGTAACGGCTGCGCAGCCATCTTCATTCCACACACCATATCTTACAAACCCAGATATAATTACCTTCAAAAGGCTGTGAATAACAGCGAATATGTCTGGATAGAACTAGTTCAGCCATCATCACCTCCTAAAACTAACAAACTTATTCTTGGTTGTATCTACTGTTCGCCTTCATCGTCAATTTCTGAGTTTTGCGGGAGTTTCAATCTACTTCTCTGGAATTTGTCGCTAGAGCACAAGAATGTAACTATAGTGGCTGACATGAATATTGTTATGCTGGGCGATACCAGTTCTAGTTCAACTAAATATGCCAATTGTTTTTTAGGTTTTAGTTATGAATCTTTAATTACACTTCCTAAAAGATGTATTCCTTGGCGCAGCTGCGCAATCGTTGATTATGTACATTCAAATTTCCTGTCTCCTGACCACTGGGGTATACTTGAAGTGAATATCATTGATTACTATCCCGTCTTGTTTTCTTATGGATATTTTATGCCTTATCGTGCTGTCAAGTTTACAAAATCCGTCCTAAAGAAAGAATAATTTGTTAAATGTATAACTAATATTGACTCGTCTTTTGTTGAAACGTATACCGACGCCTACGTAGCATTTCATGAATTTTTTTTCCGTTCGTTTGAAAATGCCTTTTCGAGTCTTCTAAAATTGTGGAACGTCAGGAAAATCAACCAGGTCCCACAACTCGTGGTTAACAAACTGCGATTTACAGTGCGCGCGCCAGAAAGAAAACCCTTCATGACAAAGTGGAGCACCGTCCTCATAACAATAGATAGAAGTCCCGTTACACTCTTTATTCTATATTATTGTTTATTCTTTATTATTACGCAGCAATGATAACGCGCTCTGGTAATAACTCCAAAAAAACAATGAAAACTAATTAACTCCTTTTTAAACAATAATACGTCCGAAGTCACCGTCACCGAACTCCAGCTCTCAGGGCGACTTTTCGATCAGCCTTTTCACATTGGAAACGAGTTCAATTCATCGTTTTACAGTCCCGCCCCTAGTCCTCCCATGACTTTTCAACAGTCTTTCAAGCGTGCTTAACAATCATTCCACCTTTTTCCCACAGTCGCTAATGAAATAATCGACATTTTAAATATACTAAATGTCCCTAGCGCTGGGCTTGTTCAATTTCATTCCAGTAGCATTCGAGTAGCAAATACTCTTTCCTGGGTGTCATTCTAGATGTCGCATTACATTACACTAAACACGTTGCACAATTACGAAGAGAACTAGCTTAAGGCATTAGAATCTGAATCAGAGCACATCATTATTTTAACACTCCGACCTCAATTATACTATGCTAGGCCTTTATTCACAGTCATATTAACTATTGTGTCGCGACAAGGAGCAACACTAACCTAAATCATTTATCCCTTATACAACGCATACAAAACCAAGCCATCAGAATAACAACGTTCAGTTCATATCGCAGCAGTGCCTCTTCGTTGCTTCACAGTTTGAATATACTCTCAATTTGTAGTCTATTTAAATATCATCTCATCATTATCTTCTTTGAGTCGTTGAGTAATCATGTACCATCAAGTGTATGGCGTACTGTTGATCTTCTTGACGCTAATCCTACTAGATTTGCGCCGGATGGAAATATTTTACTACCTGTAATACGGACTAATCATGGGCGACATACCGCACATCTTTTTTTGCTTTATCTACATGGAACGCTCTACCACCCTGTCTCAAACACTGTCCATCACTTGGTACTTTCAAAAAAGAATTGTTTCCTTACTTACTGAATTATCAGGTATATGTTTATCTCTTAAGAATACAGTTCATTGGTTAGAGATTTTGGTTCCTATTCTTTATATTTCTCTGCATTTATTTTTCTGTTCTCGTTCAATTACGTTTGCTACTGCTATAATGCACTTTTATTGACCCCCCTACACTTGTTTGCAACCCTGGACAGGAGGAGGTCCCCCTACAGCCAAGTGCGCTCGGACCTCCTTTTGTCTACGTTGCTTTTTCTATGAACTTAATAAACTTGATTCTGAAACCCTTGGACGCGCGGTATAATACACACCATCACACAGACTCATTACCACAACATAATTCATGATTTAACATCCAGAGGCATGGCAAGACGGGATTGCTTGTTTATATATATATATATATATATATATATATATATATATATATATATATATATGTGTGTGTCTGTGTGTGTGTGTGTGTGTGTGTGTGTATAAGACGCAGTAACATCATTCTATAACTCTGAAGAGAGAGAGAGCAAGGACAGGAAAGGCAAGGAGGTCAACCAGACGAACACTCGGTTTGCTACTAAAGCAGTGGGGGTGGGGGAACGGGGAATACATAGAGCACAAAAAAGGAGAAAGAAAGCACTGAGTGCCTCGGAAGTGTGTATGGTGGTGTGTAGCAGCGGCGTCATTGAGGCTGGCGCCAACAAGCAATAGCGCTGTACTACAACCCTAACTCTAGACCACGCGTCATTAACGTTGCCTCCAACAAACGGTGCTGTATATATATATATATATATATATATATATATAACACTTTTACCCTGTTCTCGATGATGTGATATCATGATGTGACTAATGCAAATTCAGTCCCTTAAGCGTCCTTATGAGATTCGAATGCGCAAGCCACCTTATTCTACCTTCACGCACCTTAATCTAGATTAATCCACTTTAGTTTAAGAGACCTTAATCCACCATAATCCAAATTATTTCACCTCGAACCACTTTACTTCCCCTTAATTCTCTTTACTCCACCTTAACTCACCTTCCTATAATCCGTTTTAACTTCATTCTAGACACACAAACATACAAGACGCTGAGGATGATTTTTCGTGCCACTCGTTGCGCACGACGACGGATTTTCTGCCTCATGGGAGACATAATGCTTTCGCGTTAATAATCACGCGCTTTAGTTTCGTTTCTTGTTTTTCCTAAAGTGAAAAATTATTTTTTTACATTTAATCTGCAACAGTAAACAACTGTAGGATAAAAGGCATGCGCTCTGATTGAAAGCCGTCAAAACGTTGATTTGGATAGTCACAAACAAGAGTTTTGAACGAAAACGTCTCGTAAAGGCCACCAAGATAACCCTAGAATGTCAAGGATGTATGTATGGTGGTGTGTAGTAGCGGCGTCAGTTAGGTGCAAGCAGTAGCGCTGCACTGCAATTCTATTGGCGTTGCCTCCAGCTAACGGTGTTGTGTATACATAGCGCTATGTGAGAATCCCAGGACGGGGCTGGCAGATGTAGCCTGCCGGCCCGATCGCGGGCGCACTAGACGGCGAGGATTTGGTCCTCAAAAACGGGACTTCGCAGGGGAGCGTCATTGAAGTTGCTTGCAACAAACGGTGTTGTATATATACAGCGCTATACTACAACAAACATTACGGAGGGATGTGTGCGGAGAAGCCCGATAATTAATGACAGTAGAATAACAATAAATGATTGGCGGCGTTAAAAATGACTCGTGGCGTCGTCGTTACCGCGTCATGGTCGTAATAAAGAAAGAAAAAAGGGAAATAAAAAAAATAAAAGAAGGGAGAAAACTACTATGGTGAAACCGGTTGTGACGGCGTTCCGGCTCTGTTGATACGATCGCACTGAAGGGGCCATCCAGCTTCCTGGCAACTCCGATGGGGGCGAAATGCGAAAACACCCGTTTGCTTAGATTTAGGTGCACGTTAAAGAACCCCAGGTGGTCGAAATTTCCGGAGTCCTCCACTACGGCGTACCTCATAATCAGAAAGTGGTTTTGGCATGCAAAACCTCATAATATAACTTTTTTTTTCCTGGCAACTTATCTGCACACCATTCAGCAGACGGTTTCCATATCTTTGGCACCGGAAAACCAATGGGTAGACGTGCATAAGCTGGGAAAAGCAAGTAAAACCGAAATAACAGCCGAGTCAAAGCATGCTTATGCCGTAATAGACAGTTCCCCGAATACCCGCCGCATTTCTCTTTTATGTATTAGCATTAGGAGCGCCAAAGTGGAAAAAAGTGTTTGTGTGAGAAGCGTGGGAAAGGAGGCCGTGTGGTAGAAGTAGAGAGGGTTGGGAGAGCTTAGAAGAACGTGTGTTTTGCGTATGTATGTATGTATGTATGTATGTATGTATGTATGTATGTATGTATGTATGTATGTATGTATGTATGTATGTATGTATGTATGTATGTATGTATGTATGTATCTATGTATGTATGTATGTATGTATGTATGTGTGTGTGTGTGTATGTATGTATGTATGTATGTATGTATGTATGTATGTATGTATGCATGCATGCATGTATGTATGTATGTATGTATGTATGTATGTATGTATGTATGTATGTATGTATGTATGTATGTATGTATGTATGGTGCAATTAGCTAAATCTCGCTAGTCGATTTCACGAGCTACATCCTGGTCAGAGCACCCAGGGAATTCGTCCTCGCTGCCTTCGACTGAGCTAAATAGGCCACATTTATTACCACAAGTCTGGATAATCTATAGCTTGGATTTACGGCGGGCGCGACGGAAGAACTGCGTTAAGTCGGTGCGTTTGCTAGCTTTGTTTCCAAAAAACGGGCCGAGATTATTCGGGCACGAACATAGGTCGATAGCTTGTTGGGAGCCGCATTTCCGCATCAATATAGGGGCGCTCTATATCGGAGTAAATAAGGCAACTGCCTTTTATTTCTAGTTCTTTTCTTCCTCCAGGCCACGAGGGCACTTCCTGCAGAGCCCTGACGAGCGCCGAAAGTAGCGCAAATTGGCTCACCACTTCCGGCGACGGGGAGACGTGCCGTTCGCCCACGTGCCGCTTGACGAGATACGCGGAGGCCACGATGACCGATGCGGCGCCAAAGAACATCACAGTCAGCGCACCCAGCAGCGCGGGTGAATAGGACGTGCCTGGACGATGCAAGCACAACGGGTGCGGATGAGTTCCCCTTGCTGCAATACCGGTGTCGTAGTCAGGGCACCGTCGTAGGCAACTGAATGCTGGAGAGGGAAACACCGAGTCGGAAGAACAGGTATGCAAGAATTGTGCTCGAAGTGCATCCACATTAGGAGGACTCGATTGCAACTTGGACGCACTGTGCACCGTTGTTTGAAAGATGAATTGCACTAATAGATTGGTTTCGCGTGTCCGGTATTCCGGTATGCGCAATGGCGTTTGCACGATGCCGGTTTACCGGCCGCTGGCAGCAACGTCTTGCGACGCTTAGTCTAACCACAAGGCCTTATCGACACGCTTTCGTGTTCTGTGTGTGTTGAAAAAAAAATAAAACATTTAATTGGACGTGCTCGCGATCACGGCGCTGCAGAAAAATTTACACAGCAGCGAAGTAGAGCCAGGCCCCGCACACTCTCAAGTTCAACAAATGGCCACAGAGGGCGAAAAATCAATCGAGGCGCGTTTCAGCGTAAGCGCGCAAGTGGAGCTACTGTAATTTGGTCGACTACTTTAATTTGTGCTTTCTCTGCTAGGGGCGCTGAACATGCTGAATATTTTAATTTACACAAACCATTGACATGAACAATCGAGGTGTCTAAGGATACTTTTTTACCTCAGGCAAATAGGCAGTTGATTTTTTAAATATTTGGTTGTTGAAGCTGCTTTTTAGTCATAGCGTCAAGGTTTTTGTGCTCGATTAACCACCGACAGCCGACAGCCTATTCGTATCGATGTGTTTCCTGGCCGTTGGCGTTCGAATACTACGGCGGTAAAACATTTTCGAAAGTATGCTGGTTTCGTCTGCGAGTCATTACATAGACTTGCTGTAAAAAGGTCTACTCTTGGCAAAGAATAGTGCCTCATTTTGTTTAGGCGTTGATTATAATAATGAATGCGGCGGAGGTTGAGGGAGTACGCTTGAAGGTACGTTTTTATGCCGTTGATCTCCATAACACCGCAACTACGCAAACCGATGTCACAGAACACCCGATGCATCATTGTGTGTTCTCCGTCATCGCTTGTTTGCTGTATGCCTACTAATTCTTCATTTCTTCAAGTGTTGTATCCTCCTTTTGTCCTTGCTCTCTTGTGCTTCACTTACAGTATGTCGTTCCGTCAGCTGTAATGCGCATTTGCAAAACCAATACGTTTGATAAGACGCAGTGGTTATCATAATTTCACTACACGTGTATTAGGCTGGCACATATGGTTCAGCTACAGATACCTGTATGCGAACTTGCACGACGTTGATGCGGAGATTAGGATAATTATGACACCCGGAAGGAAGAGGCAGCTGACGGCCGTATAAGCGGTTGTGTTCTTTCCGCCAAACTACCCGGCCTGGTAGTGCTGTAAAGATGCTGTATAAAAGTGACACGCGGTGACAGGGAAATTATTATACTTAGCAGCCGACCGTACGTTTTGTAGCTTAGGTCTTCTTTCTTGTGCGTTTGTGCTACCCTTATTAATGAGCCATTTCTTGACTATGTTCTTGACTATGTAACCGCGTTTGTGTGGATGCGTAGACGTGTGCTTTTTGTTGTACTTGTAAAATGCCAATAAAATATTTTCAGGCTTACTCAATCTTTGGTGTCGTGTGCGTTTATTCCAGTCGAGGCCATCGTGCCACCTGGAAACCGCATTCTGTCAGTAGCCCTACACGAAATGCAGCAGCTGGAGCGCGGCGGCACAATTTAACTCAGGGTAACGGCGGCGTAATAAACGAAAAACCGCTCGGGATGCCCTTAAAAGTCAGTTTAGAGTGTGCCTTAACTCGATATGACTCAGCGCTACATGTATTCTGCTGCTCCTCGATCGTGCTCCCGCCAGTTTGGTTGCTGTGTGGCAAACGTAGCGCCTACATTAATATGTAGGCGCTACGTTTGCTACACAGCAACTAAACTGGCGGGAGCACTATCGAGGCGCAGCAGCCAGAAACCCAGTAAAGCCACAGAACACCTGGTAAAGCGTGTGCAAAACCCCGTTTCCGTTTCCTGTTGTACAGCGCCACCTGTGGTCGCATACTTTAGTTCACGACGCCACCGCTATGCTTATTTCCGTAGCACTGTGGAAGGTACAGTTTCCCTTCTCTAAGTTTGTATAGGTGTTCTGTGGTAGAGCCCACTTGGTTACTGAAATAATAGGCCTGTATTGTTTGGTTGAGCTCCGCGCCGCCAGGTGGCACCACCGACTCGGGTGCACACGCTTACGCCTCTGATACCCGGGCTATCTGCCAGCGGTAACAATTTTGCGGGAAAAACTAAACTTCTCCAATCGAAAAATGCGCCGGTAGAAGTATTGCATACTTTTTTAAAATGTTCAAATCATGCAGTTCGGGCTATAATTTGTCCGCAACAGTGCCTATTTTCACCACCTCCTTGTGTTGCTGTAAAACGAGAAAAATAAATAAAATTCATTCGCTCGTCAATGGCACAAACGCGCTACTCGTTGGTCCAGTGCCAATGGTGTTCTGCTCCTGAGCACAATGTAGAAGGCTCGCTTACTGTTTGGTCGCGGCGGCCGCATTGTCGGCGGCAGAATGCAAAAAAAAAAAAAGAAAAAAAAATGCTCGGGTAGAATTATTTAGGTTTCAGCCATAACGAGTTCCAGGTGGTAAAAAATTAACTGGAAGCTCTGCCACATAATGTCACTCCTAGCGCAATGTGTCGGAGCGCTAAAATTCCCATATAACTTACGAATTTAAATATCGGATTCAACTTATGCCCTTTAAACAGCTAATTTACTAACTATAGCTTTCAAAACCAGCACGGGGGATATAGAGATGCTATAGATGGCGGCCGTGGATGAAATTTGACTGGCGGCAGCCATTTAACGTTCAGGCCACGCTTGAGTTTCGCCTTCTACCTTCATCGGAATGAAATCGTAGCGGCTGCGAATTGAACCTCCAACTTCGCACACAGTAGCAGTACGTTAAAGCCACTTTGGCGTTGTGGCGTGTTGTCATTCACAAGTCAAGAATAGCCTCGATCTACATGAAAAAAAAAAAAACACAAACGAAGGCAAAACACAAACGAGCGTTGTTTCGTCTGACTTGCCGTCCTCTGTATTGTGCTTTTTTTAAATTCTTGACAGTGCGACACCATGTGGCCGTCTCTTTTGCACATCTCATATACAGTACTTACTCACTCACAATCTAGGCCAGCCTCGATTCTAAGCCGATTTATCAAGTTTCGATGGGTAGTAAAAGAGAAACAAATGCGTTACTCGAATGCAAGCCGACCAAGAGAACAGTAATCGACAACAACCTCAAGGTGCAAAGGACACCTATTAGCGATTTCCAGCGCCAGCCATGTGATTGCCCGGGCTCAATATAGGCACCACCATACTGACATGAAGTGCTCGGTGCAAGCTTCTCGCCGAAATCAAACACTGGAAAATTTGGCAGAGGCGCTTAAGACTGCTTACGTGTCGGAATGCGAAAGCATTACACCGTTTGTAGACCTCGGAGCGTCATGTACGAGCTCATTTTGTACTCTCGTGACGTGGCACCACCTCAGCCCCATTGGCTGCGTCCGTCACGTGCTCAATGACGACACACTAGGCGCACCTTTAGTCAGCCAGAACCGTCGAGCCGACATGGTGACGGGGAAGCGCGCTCGTCTCGGATCCCGGAGGCCCGGGCATCCAGACAGAAATGTACAACATTTTATTTTCAAAGCTATTAATTTTCTTTGTTTAAAGAGAGAGATAGAGAAATAGAAGAGAGGAAAGGCAGGGAGGTTAACCAGACGCTCGTCCGGTTTGCTACCTTGCACTGGTGCACTGGGGGAAGGGATATGGAGACGGAGAGAGAGAGAGAGAGAGAGAGAGCACAGTTTCTCGCACAACTTTGTTTAGAGGAAATTGGCTTAGAAATTGGACGTCAATCCCAGCGTCTTTTGAAACGTTTTTACTCTTTGCGCCATCGGTCGTTTTTGGTGCTGGCCATCTTTCGGTCACGCCGACTACGACGAATGTTTTACGTAATGGCGCACCTAATGCTTCCGTTTTAAAATAACGATCGTTAAAGTAAGCTGTAGTGGTGTGTGACAGTGGCTAGTAATGGCTACAGTACTGTCCTTGTTGCGGACTTTAGTGGCGAACCGTTTTTTAATATCCGCATTGATCCTAACCATATTCCCGAATCTGTGCCGATCAGACAGTTTTGCAAGTAATCTGAGAAAAAAGATGCTATTCGTCAAGATTCTATTAAATACGGCAAATAATTGCGCTTTTAAAGGCACCCACCGCGCGGCGGCTGAAGCGAGTAGACGGTGCTGGTGAAGACAGGAAGGCGGTTGCCCTCCAGGTCCGTGACCACAGCGGTGCCCCGGTCGATGCGATCCTGGAGGTCCGTTCGTGCCGCCAGAAGTGCAGACTTATCCACGTCCAGCGATGGCGTCTTCACTGGAACCATGTCGGCTTCCACGATGATGCTACCTGAAATCAACGGAATGCGAGCAACGATGTATCAAAGGTGGAGGACGCAATAAGAACAGGGCTTGCAAACACTATAGCTTTGGCATTCAAAACTGGACGGCTTTCTTTTTTTTTTCATTATGCACAGCGTGCAAGAAAATGTGTGATGCGATTGTCATCATGCAGCACGTGCAAAAAAAATGTGTGATACGAGACGCTTTATTTGGTCCTGTCGGTGACTCTGCGTCAAAAGGAGGACTTCGTTTGACAACTTGCAAAAAAGAAAAAAAGAAGCACCTTTACTCATGCGTGTGAGCCGCTGGTATGGTTTCCCGAAGGAACAAGGATTGTGCCAAGCGAAATCTAGAGCATTTTACTTTTGTAACTATGGGACACTGGAAAGATATATATGCAGGAACGCGTTCCTGCATATCGGTACGACACTATTAGGGGGTGGATCAACGGATGGGCCTGAGTGCCGGAATAACTCGCATGTAGCTCGCACCTTAACTAAACAACTAAATAACCAACCACCTCTCGGATAATGTGACACCAACTCTCTGATAGTGTGATACAACAGTCTGAAAGTGTCATAGTATCACACTTGCAATAAACAACTCACAAGTGTGATAATTGTGCATTTGTGGCGTTGTGGCTGTGATCGGGCAGCGAAATTTTGGGCAGCAAGGATGGGTCCTGTGACAATTCAGCAAGCCTAATTAATGCCATTGCATACTGAGTGTAGTTGTTTTACTTGTCTTGAGTGGTCTTTGAAAGCTATAATCAGAGTTGATTATCTGCCTTTTATCGTTTTAAAACTGAATGTTATTAGACTTAGCCTCAGGCTGCTTACCGGTTCTTGTGCTGATTAGCACTGTCCTCAACATGAACGGAAACACATGCGAGTATTGAAAGTTATGCTAGGGAATCACGGGCTTGGAAATGTTGTCAGCGAAGGGCAGAATTGATTGCAGATTTCTGAAGCTCTGTTGTCCTTTAATATAGAGGGTGCCAAAGCCAACGTTAGCCAAGCAGTTCAGCTAAAATATGTTTAAAAAAACACGGTGCGAGATACTATTTCAACACCTATTGTGCTCGGTCGTCAAATCTCTGACACACGAACACCGCAGGCTTCATTTTATCTTGCAGCATGTCTTTTAAATTATTTTTTTTTCTGTTGAACAGCTTGGCTAACGTTAGCTGGGCCACACGGTATGAAAGAAAGTTATCGAATGGACCTCAAAGGGGATGGTGAAAAGAGCAGCATGGTCGATGTATCGCTTTGTAAACCTTCCTTGTAAACTGGAGCGAAGTGATAGAATCACCTACAGGGCATATTTGAAGCGTAACTCCTGCGAGAATTACGCATGTAGGGTTGTTGGACACAAACCACAACCACCAGTAACTTAAGGCGAACGTTCTATCTGCGTATATCTAGAGAAAAAAAATCTGGCTCTACTGCCTGCGTTGATTTTCATAAGTTAATGAAAAAAAATGCATGGAAATAATACGCAGTATAGGATTTTTTCTTTCAAGTTCGTCTTTGTTACACTCGACCATCGCTTTGGTATCATTCGTTACTATTTTTGAAGTTGAATAAGGAAATAAAATTTCAGGAAGATGGAGTCTTGAATAGTTGGATAACAATAGAAGATTCAGTATGGAGCACTAGTTTCTACTAAGGGACTACGTTTGTAGAAGCGTCGCCGCCAAACCAAGTCCCCTTGTCGAAACCGTCGGACCGGACTGAAGCTTGTCCTTGTTCGTCGACTGTTATAACTGAATATGGCTTATCATATTAAACGTGCATATGTAACCGTTTAATTTGGGCCAGCGGAGGAAAATGGCGGCTGACCGCTGCAGAAGTCTAAAGAGAGCGGTAAGGTTTCGTAAATTTAAGACATGGGTAAATTGACAATCTATAAGAGGAGGCTGCGTTCTCTTCAGTTCACCTAAACAAGTTGATAATGATGGTAATAAATGCTGCATTAATGTCACTTGAACGCGCATTACTGGTGCAGTATTGCAGCGAGTCTGCTAGGTGCACTTTGCTCCGAGTAACTTCTCGAACTAGGGTGAATAATGACAAATTGCCAAACTAACGAGAAAAAAAAAAGACCAGAAGAAGCGCTACAAAAGATGCTGTACGTCCCGCTTTAGCATAAATAACGCGGGCTCTCACCGGGCAGTACGCGGACGTTTCTAACTCCCGGAAGGGGAACTCTGAGCAAGACACTCAGCTGACGCCGGATGTGCTCCCGGAACTGCCACTCCCGGCCCCGCACGCATGCGCCGTAGTCGGCATCCAGTCCGAGGCGCACGCGGACGCCATTGACGCTGGGGTAAGCTTCCGGTGGCTCCGTGGCATGGGGCGTCACTTCCGGCTGTCTCTTTCCTGTTCCCTACAGCATGGTGATGTGCCCGGAAAGTTATACCGAGCTTAGCTTTTAGGCACGAATGACTACAAGTATGAAGGGTTACATGTGATGTGAACTGAGTGCACAGTTCTCGTCTTCACGTTCAATAGGTTTCACGATAGTGAACATTGCATCTAGCAATGGAAAACTTTTTTTCGCGGTAGGAACAAATGACGTTTTAATAAGGTTGCAGGAGTGGTTCCCTATTTAACTACACTTCCAAGTTATCGTACCATCTAACACCATGCAATTAGTCTGATCGGACACAAATTTTTAAACTTCTTTATTAAGTCATCATCACGTAGAAGAGTTTACAACTCGCTATCGTTTTTAGCATGTTGCGGTGAACCCACTTTTTTTACCTAAAATGCGAGCGTCAATCAATTGCCAATGTGTTTATTAATTTCTGGTCAATTCTCACTGTGCCCACTTTAATACTCGCTCCGTTTTCATGCAGGTTACGACCTACCTGGCACACAATGTTTTCTTCTCGCGCGACATGGTAACTATTTCAAGATTCCAGGCCCAAGGAGGCCACACATCCTTAGGAAATTAAGTGTGGTTGATGCGGAGTGAGAGAGTCGCCAGAAATATCAGTGTATTTCACTTCGAACGTTACACGGATCGACACAATGTCGCGTACTCTGAAAACAACGTAGCCTATACAAAACACTTGCCACATTGCGTCAACCCTAACATCAGCCATACAATAATACATACTACTAGGTCTTTACCGACTCAGTTCATTTGATTTGTTTTGTGGACTGCTCATTGTTGAGGCGTTGCAGCTTCAGTGCGATATCATGCTGTCTGCTGTTTACTTAATGGACGTGGTAGCCGTTTGTTGCCAGAAAACATCTTTCTCGACTGTTTGTTATCGGCAATACTACGGCCGAGGGAATGCTGCAGTTTTAGTTTTGATATTTGAGGTTGAAGTTGTGACAAGTTATGCAGAAATTTTACCTTGGGATCAATTCCGGAGTTCGGCGGACCGCCTGCTTGTGACGTCGAAGACTGCGATGGAGACGAGGATCTCCCAACGTCGACGGTCACAGCCTCCCTTTCGCCTAGAGTGGCAGCAGCCGTCTGTTGTGACGCCAAATGTAACGTGGTATATAGCGTTGTCCTTTCTATGGCCGCGTCTTGAGTTGGTGGCGTTAATTCAACAGTGAGGAGCGCGTCCTTGGTTGTCGTCATCGTGGGATGTAAACTTTCCGCATGCGTTGAGATTACACCTCTGATTTCTCGGTCGGTAAATGCTACATCTTCTGATGTGAGTGGCAGCGAGGAGGGTTGCATTGTTATCAACACTGTGAGTAATGGCATTAAGGTTGTGGTTTCTTCTAGCGTTAGACCGCGATCGGCTGATGTTCCGCTAGGGTGCAAGTCTACAGGTGATGTTACTTGAGTGGTGTCACTATCCTGCTCCTCGGTCGTGTGGTGCCATGATGTTGACCATGGTGTACGAGTTGCTTGCAGAGTAGAAACTTCCGAATCGGAGTTTGTTTTAAAGAACTGCCTCACTTTGTCGCCTCCGGATGTCATCAACTGGGACGGGTCAGTGGACATCTCTTTATGCACTTCGGTGCCTCGAGTGACCACTTTTGGGGAGAGTGTAACATCACGTACCTCTGTGGTTTGCTTCGTTATCAGAGGTGTACGTGATTCATAATTGAAGCGAGTGCCAGTAGATACTGCGCTACCTAGTAAAGTGGAAGGTTGGGTAGCTTCTGCTGTCTGTGGCCGGTTGGTCGAAGTGAAGCGTTCAGTTTCCACAAGGAGCATCATGGTCGTTGAACCTACGATTGGTTGTCCATTCTTCGTTTGCCCTTCAGAGCTCTCTACAAGAGCATGAGTTAATAGATGACCATTTCGGTTCGCAACTGGCTGTTCACTTCGTAGTTTTGTAGGTATCGACATTGTGTTTGTGCCAGGATCAGTCTGAGAAGGGCTAGAGTTAGTAGTTGATGTCGTGATGGTACTGAATGATTCAGCCGCCCTCGGATGCCTAGCTAGCAGCCTCGTACTTTGGCCATCGGTGACTTCGCCGTCTAGGATCTGCTCGTATTCGACGTAGCTTGCTGTGCTCCAATATGTCACTGCACTAGGAAATTTCGTTTCTGTAAGAATGTCTTTAGTTGCTGTGCTCCCTAAGTTCATTTCTTTCACTGGCTCCGTTTCAAATCCAGTTGTGTTTGGTATAGCGGAAAGAGCCGTCATGGTTGCTTTAGTAGTGCTTTTATCAATATCGCCGAATGCTTGATATGTCCTATTGTTGGTCTGCGTTAGTGATTTCGCAGAGTTCATTATTTCATGCAGTGTATTTTCGGATGAAGAAGCTCCACGACCGTCATAAGGCACAAAGAAACAGCCGTTGCATTTTCTTGCGAGTTTTCTTGTTGTACTTGCGCCAGAAGTATGTGTTGTTAATTCAAAAGAATGGCGTTCACTGGATGCTTTCAAAGTACTATCATCCAAATTATTTGCATATGGCGTTGTAGTTGACGTTTCTGCCAACTTCATTATGTTACCGTTTTCAGAAGCAGTCTCTTCACTCGAAAGCTCGACGCTCACATTTCCTGGAGAAGCTAGAACTACTTGAGCAACTATGTTTGACATTTCATCAGTCTCTGAAATGTCTTTGAGCTCGACGTTACTAGTTCTTGATCGTGTCCTTGCAGCAGGAAACGCATCCATTGCTTCAAATATCTGACCTTTAGCTGTGACAGAGGTCACATAGAAACTAATGGGAAGTTGAGCATGACTTGAAGTTCGCGACGCCGCAAGGCCTGCTTCCGCTGTGGCCGCGTGCGTTGATGAAACTTCAGTGTCAATCGCGGACGATTGCGTGTTCCGCCCTGCAAATGTCTCGGAGCTTTCAGTTAGAGTGCTGCCACCAACTCTCGAAACGGCAACGTCCGGCACCGTCACGCGTGCATTTGCAGCATCCCCGAGCTCCCGAAAACGCCTGCGCGACCGCGTGGCGAAATCACCAACGCCCGAAAAAACGCCGCCGTCTCCTCCTCCTCCGGCGGAACGTAGAATCAAAACACTCGCCACCCATTTGACGTCCGTGTCATCCGAAGCGGTCGGGGCCTTGTGCTCGTTTCCATCGAAAACGACGTGGTTTGTCGTTGTGTTTACTTGTTCCTTGACCGCCTCTTCGCGCGGAAACATGCGAGCCATCGCGTGGGCACTGCGACCAGTTTTGGGCAGCCCTCGCTGAAAGTGTAGTTCTCGGCGGACAGCTGTCGTTTGGGGAAAACTTTCCTCCGGCGAGTCAGGCGAGTTTGTCGAACTCGTCCGTCTCCCGACGCTCGCTTCGGTCGTCGCTGCTCCGTTTTCTTCCGAGGTCGCGGGCGCGGGTGCCGCGACAAGTCTGGCGTAGGTGGATGACAAACTCGT
The DNA here is from genome assembly GCF_023375885.2 of Dermacentor andersoni. Taxonomy (NCBI): domain Eukaryota; kingdom Metazoa; phylum Arthropoda; class Arachnida; order Ixodida; family Ixodidae; genus Dermacentor; species Dermacentor andersoni. The sequence continues at coordinate 113,257,618 of NC_092821.1, read as the reverse complement.
TGCGTAACCTTCCTTCGTGGGTCTCGCTTCATGCTTCGTCTGAATCTGCTTGATGCTTCGAGGGAACGCTGGTGGCGGCTTTGCTTTTGCGTGAGCCTTCTTTAGTCTTTCCTTGAGCGTTCGAAGTAAACTACTCGGATTTCTCAAGTTCGCTGGCATCGCGCTTGCGACAGCTGCAGAACTCCATGACGGCGAGTCGGGGTGGCGAGTCGAGACAAATTTGTTTTTAGGACACGGACACGCACTCGAGGACTTGCAAGTGTCGGCTGCCTGTCGCAGTGCCTGCAGCCAGTTGAACAAACTCAAAATTAGTTTCGGACGAATAACACGACCCGCAGAAGGCGCCCATCGCCTGGCGCAACTATATTCCCAGGCTTGGACCGCAAACTAAGTTTACTCGGAACACACACACAACAAGAAAGAAACGTTTTTAAGACATCTGAGACGCAATGACTACGTTTAAAACGCATGCTTTCTTACGCTTGCTTTTTTCTGCCTTTTCATGGTTACCTGTACATGCGAAAAACGCCCCAAAAAAGAATTTCAAGCGTAGTAAGTTAAGAAGTGAGGAGATATGAGTGTTGCGATAAAAAGAAAATGTGCTACTGAGCACGAGTGGAGACTACTCACGGATAATGTATGATAGCCAGATGGCGGGAAGGACACGCCACCAAGCAGCATAATAGGCAACAGTAACCTGTCGTGGAAAACACGTTTCTTAAAGATTTCGTTTGCATCATCACATCAGTAATAATCATGTATATCTATGCACTTTATTTCATTTTTTTTTAGTTCGATGCAAGGTTCCACATTGCAAAAGGCTGCTGTAAGTGAAAAGCGTTACGTTTTGGGCGAGTTGGTTGTACATGGTTCTTATTAGACTTTTGCGCGCACAAAAACAGGACGTCCAACGAAGAAGGGACACACGACATGCGCAAACTTTAACTGGAGTTGAAGTTCGCGCATGTTGTGTGTCCCTTCTTCGTTCGACGTCCTGCCTTTGTGCGCGCAAAAGTCTAATAAGAACCCTGTTGTAAGTGGGCAGTTTCAAGCACTACTTCGGTAGGTCAATGCCCACGCGTGCGACGGTTCCCCGCCTCTGTTTACTCAGGCCAACATTATCGTTTTTCTTATTTCCAATACTGTGAGCCCTGCCAGGCTGTTACAGGGTGGGAATACAGAGCACAAAGTTCACGCAAAGAACGCAGTCAAGTTTTCTTCAAAACAGTCAACCCTGTTATTGCTCGGAAACACACAAGAATTCAAGTTATTCCACTCAACAATTGTCTTGACAATGAAAGAGCGCTTAAAGACATCAACTCTTCGCACATAAGGCATTATAGCGTAATTGTGGTCAGTTCGTGGTGAAACCCTTCCAGGAGGCTTAACGACCTCGAATGAGCAAATTGTATTCGAAATACATGAGAGGTAGTGTTTTCACACAGATCGAAATAGGTCGCATTTCAATGCAGCTACATGAAGCGCCAATCATCGTGCGAGGAGAAAAACAACAGTACCAGCGTTATTGTGGTTGTCATGTGCATAGAAGGCGTGTGAACAAACAAAGAAGCACGCAGTACAAAGTTCACCTGTTGAGACACGCAGGCATTTGCACTGGTTCCTAAAAAGATAATAACGGTGTTTTCACCACGATGTAGCTCAATTTTTTTAAAGTCTAGGCATGCAAGAAGTCTAGATATGCTAAGGGCTGTCTACTTCTAGACATGCAAAATGTGGAGCCGACCACAAGAGCTTTCAAAGAAATGGAAGCTACGGAAAAAAAATGTAAATTTTCCGGTGAATTTTCTACTTACCTTGATCTATACGTGAGAAAGAGTGTAGTTATACGGCAAAGTATCCACGTGACATTTTCGATTCGAGAATTAGAGAGTCACAAAAATCAGTGAGTATAAGAGTGCACCTTTTTCTCGTTTACCAACGACGCCAATTGTTCAACAGCGCCGAGAAAGCTGGCAGAAGCGTCAATAATGGCAGAACGAGTGCGGCTTCACCTGTTGATTGGGAGAGCGTCACACTGCAGATGTGGAGATTCTCCGGATACGTGTTGCCGAATACTCACCGCGTGACATATCCCATTGAACGGTGTGTGCTCGCAGAGCGGTTCGTTTAGTGTGTTTCGAGCAGCACGCGTCACCCCGACACCCAAAAGCGCTAAGAAAACAACTTGCGTGCTGCTGTACGTCGGATTCAATCGATCCATTTCTTCGGGGTCCCGCGAACTGGATCTAGCGTGATGCGTGGGTGTGCGATAGACGCGCGCACCTTCGCCCGGTCACTCAGCAGGTACGAAACAAGCAATCGAAATGGGAGGATAAAAACAAATGCGAACAAGAAACAAAGCAACGTCACCAACGAACGAGCGAAGGCGGTGCGGTTGTCAACAGCAACGGAGGTAGTGCCGACATAGCCGTCGATGAGCTGTTGCTTGGGGTCAGTTGTTTTGTTTTTCTCTTTCCTTAGTTTTCGGGGAGGAGAGGAGAGAGGAGGAAGGGCACTGCTAGGAAGGAGGAGCAGAAAAAAAAAAGTGGATGTGTAGCAATGCGGTGACGCTGTTTTCACTCAGGTGGCGCTCTTGAGTGGCTCTCTGCTTGGAGTTTTCCGAAGTTGAGCTGATTGTTGAAGGTGAAGGTTTATCTTATCACCTTTTTAACCTTACGAAGTTCTTTTTTTCTGTTTACGTCGTTGCTTTGGCACAGAAAAATATAACCCACGCACCCAAACAACGAGAGGGTTCTATTTTCGGATCTGTGACATGCTTATTTCTGTTGCCGTTGTAATGTATCTTATATATTATTTAAAGTAACAACAATAACAACATCTAATGTCGTTATATTACTTTCTAAAAGTGTCTTTATAAAATATCGTATGATAAAATTTTGCCTTCACTGGAACACTAACCCAAAAGCATGCTTCACTGCACATCACGAAAAACCACTACACACACAAGCAGAGGCGACAATATAGAGTTCTGGAAGTCCTCGTTGCGTAACATTTCCGCAGCCTGGTACCCTGCGATTTTCCCTCAGTACGGTGAGTTATACTAAAGTGACAAGCCCGAGTATCATCTTTTCTTGTACACCAGGGGAACACATTTACCAACTAGAGCATGGTGGAAGCTTGAGGAACATCTTCACGTGACGCACTGTCTCTTTTTTTACCCTGGAGAGCCAAACAATTGATCCCAATACAAAACTTGAAGCGCGTCCTTCCAGAATTTGAAAACAGTTTCCAGGCAAGTAAAAATTAGACGCTGCTAATTTATTCAGGGCAATAAATGGTAACCACTTTCTCCCAGAAAACCGGAAATGAACTACCGAAGATCGCAACTGTTACTGTGATGATAAATGTTCAGGTTTCATGCACGAATCGCAGTCGGACATGTCCATCTTGGAGGATTGGTCAAGAACAGGTACACACCAAGACACGCGTATTGAGGGGCTAAGTCAAAGAAAATAAACTAAATCGAAGGATCCGTTAAGTATAATTCAACTATGCATTAACTGATAGGTGCATGTTAGAGATGTATGTGAGCCAACATATACGTTCCCGTTTTATGTAGACAATAATTTGTTTGTAAACGGAGAACAAAGGTGTGCATACTTGGTCAACACGCAAGGGTCATATGAGCCCGGTCGCTGATACTTTCATTCGGCGCGCACAACCGTTTTATATATATATCCACAAAAATATCCGTCGAAAGAGCGACCGACTCAACAGCACTCAGCAGCCAGCCAGCCACGCCAAACCCAGAACTATTAACGGGAAAGTAGACAAAGAAAGCTTCACATTGAGACACAACCTTCAAACCTGGTCACCGAGGAAATTGCTCATTCTCACCATAACTAGAAGCCCGAAAGCGACGACAACAGCGCTTGAAAGCAGTGCAGCTGTCGTCGCCACGGCAGCTTGACTTCCTGCATTCACTTGCGGTCTCACAAAACGGAGACCGGCTGACCGGCTGCTTGAGCCGAAACAGTTATAGATGCAGAGCTGCGGTATTGAAGTTGCCACGAAACGTCGTCCTACGTCAGGGTTTTATATAGCCCACTGAGCGGGTGCGATCTCTCACAAAGAGCCACGAATGCGGGCACTGTGCTGCCGGTGTTTACGCACTTCATTTTGTTTTTGAAAGTAAACATCGGAGACGCTGTTAATAGCTCCGAGGTGCCTGCAGGCGATGATAAGACACGGTTGGGAGCGTGTAGGTAGCGTCAGGTCGAGAAAGCATCGCGTCGTGGCCCTCAGAGCGAACATATACAGTCGGCGCCACACTTGTGTAGAGCGCGGGAACGGCGGCTGCCGGACCACTCCGCAGCCAGCCAGCGCCGTATAACCGTAGTGGCTTGGCCCGAGATTAGACGCCTCGGCCACGCGAGCAGAGATGCCTATCTCGAGCCCAGCACCTACCATCAGGCGTCACTGGCTGGCTGCGCAGCGCTCCGGCAGCCGCCGTTCCCGCGCTCTACACAAGAGTGACGCCGACTGTACATACATACTTGCGCAAGCGAACGGCCTCGTCCGGTGCTCCGTCTTGTTACATATACGCGCATTCTATCCATCTCACTGCCTTTGTTTTGAGGCACGTGCCCCCCTCCTGATCCGCTAGCCTATACCGGTTTTCCCAGGTGGTAGAGCGACCGCCTCCGGAAACCCATTGGTGTCGGGTTCGATCCCCGGAATAAGACAATAGGACGATTCCCGCAATAGGACCATGACTGCGTAGCATAATATAAAACTCGTATACAAGCTTTTGTATAGTTTCGTGCTGTATTCGGGTGGATGAGTTTTTTTTTTTCATCACATACGACGAGCAGATCTTTAGTGGTGCGCTGTGCGAGTTCTGAGCTGGCAGTACGGCGACGACGTAAGAAGCGAGTGAGTAGAAATGACAAGAACCATGACGCCACCGATCACATTAATGAAATCCACGATGTCTGAATTAATGGAGACATTGGATTCACAGTTACTGAGCCATGAGAAAGTGAGGAAGAGAGAGAAAGCGAGGAGATGAGAGGCCTGGAGGTCAACCTAACGAGCATCTACTCTACCTAGTCTAGTCTAGACCACCTTACACTAGGGGTTAGAGAAAATTCGGAAAGGAACGCGTGTATTTCATATTGCTCTAAAAACAACCTAAAGAACAAGTAATATTTCATTACCGTGAAGTTAAGTATTTAACTCGTTAGGACAGGTGGTTGACATGAAGAGGAAGACAAAAGAAAGAACATGACGTTTGTAGATGCTAATGGCGGGACAGGGAAGCGTAACGTGTTTTTATGCAATTTATTACGTGATATGTACTAATTTTTTTTCCAGAGTGACACACTGGGCAGATACATGCCGGAACAGTTTGAGGAGACCCGGGAGAGGATTCGTATCTGAAGTGATATTCTCAATGGTGACATTACCTTCGAAGTTTCCGCGCCCAGAGAGAAAGACAGAAAGGAAAGAGAGGAGAGGGAAGGAACTCAAACTCACAAGGGTCCGGGTTGGTACCCTACACAGAGGGCAATGGAAAAATTCAATAAAAAGAAGAGTCTTTCACATTGCCTAAAGATATTTCTCGAGCGAGATAAATTTCCTTAGAGTCTAGTTTAATATTCCACTCATTATTGCAACGTTGTTGGCATGAATTGGAATATGGCAAAAGGGTTGCAGAGATCAATGGCGGAACAATAAAGCGCATCATGTTAATACTAAATTACACATGTGATATGCACAAACATTTATTGAATCGCGACGCATTATGTGACATACAGTGCCCGAGCAGTTTGCCGAGGACCGACACAGGACTTTCGTATCAGAAATGACGCTCCATGCTGTGCCATTCTTTTTTCTTCATTAACGCGCAATGAACACTTGCAACTCTTTCTCTGTGCTTTTGTCTTCTGCATGCGCGACGGCAAATGATGCTTGGTTGGCTGGACTCGCTTGAAAAAATTGTTGCGCAGTCAATCTGTCTTGTTATGATCCACGCATGAGCTTTTCAAGACGGATCCAGACTCCGTCCGCGGGACATGCAATTATGGAGTACGTGTGCCGTTTCAGTTCACCCTGATGAAGAAAGAGAAAATCAACAAGTTCATGAATGAGGGTACAAAATTGCGTATTACAGTGATAAAAAAAAAAAGTGGCATCGGCAGCCAACAAAAACGTGCTGGCAACAAAAAATTCAGCAGTCGTTGACTCGTCGCCTAAGTATGCTAACGACAATTACTTATAGTAATATTCCCAGCTAGCGCTGTCGCAATTGGTATAAATTATTAATTTCTCCTGGTCTCAAGTTCACCAAGTCCGTTTCTCACGATGTGAAAGCTGCACCTATTCATTAAGAATGAGTGTTCCATGGGTAGGTGTTCAATTTAATTCTGGGGCTTTAGAAGCCGAAACCGCGATATCATAATGAGGCACGGCGTAGTGTTGAACTCCACATTAATTTCGACCACCAGCGGACCTTTAACGTGCTCCCAATGCACGGGGCACGGGAGTTCTTGCATATCGCCCTCGTCATACCAGTCGGTAGTCTTCCGGGAAGTTACGGCTCTTCACATGGACAAACATTCGAGACACGCAGTGAAAATCGACACCAACTGCTTAAAAAAACGAACACGTGTTGATCGCTTCAAAACGCCGATAGGCCCCGCGTTTTGAGAGGCGAACACGTACGGACGTGCCAGCACGTCAGTGTTTGCGCTTGTGCCCCAGCGTAAAACCGGGTACTTTTCTCTTTCTCGCGCTCTTCGCGTTGGGGCATTGAACCCGAAATCCCCGGGCACGGAGACCGAGAATGGGCTTGCGCTCGAGCATGATTCGTTCTCTGTCCTGGACGAGGGGCGGGCTTCGCTGGGAGAATAGCATTCACATTTCGTTCCCGAGCCGCTTGCTCAATTCAGTGCTCTTTGCTTACGAATGCAATTAAACACCTTAATCATGCAATTAACATCCTTAGCCTCCTATCTATCTATCTATCTATCTATCTATCTATCTATCTATCTATCTATCTATCTATCTATCTATCTATCTATCTATCTATCTATCTATCTATCTATCTATCTATCTATCTATCTATCTATCTATCTATCTATCTATCTATCTATCTATCTATCTATCTATCTATCTATCTATCTATCTATCTATCTATCTATCTATCTATCTATCTATCTATCTATCCATCTGTGTCTGTCTGTCTGTCTGTCTGTCTGTCTGTCCGTCCTCCTTACTCTGCTTTCTCCGTAATAAAAAAAACTGTTTAAAGTTGTGCTGGGCAGATTCGAAACCATGTCACACGGCTTCCTCAAGCACAGCAGCCCGACGCGATAGCACTGCACCGCGAAAACCCAGGTTCAGCGAGGGATTAATTCTCAGGGTTAGCACACGCAGGCGTGTCCCCCGTGCAGTCTGAGAGGCCTCGCAAACAGAGGAGGACTTCGCGCGCCAACCGCTAGGCGGTGCACCGTGTCCAGAGAGAACCATGGTAGAGGAGCCCGGTTGTCGCAAACGACTCCTACAGATGACACGTTTCGACGGCGGCAATACGGTGGGACGCTACGTCAATGTTGTGGTTTCTGCCGGAATATTTTTTAAGACGTGCGCCACGATACGCACCACAAGTAACGAGACAGCGGAAGAAGTAGCCATAGCGCTCGCAGTAGCTCAGGCTAACGCAAGCGTGATACTCAGCGACTCTCAGACGGCAATAAGAAACTTTGCCAACGGCCGAATCTCCCCGTAGGCACCACGCATTCTTCTTAGAGGAGGTCAAAATTGCAAAAGAAAGGTGTACATAACATGGAAATGAGCTCACACCCTGGCAGAGGACGGCAACAACGAGGCGGCACTCGACGCGGCTCGAGGACTTACGGACCAAGCCGCAGTCGCACGTGAAGCCCCGACACCCTCGGACGTGACGGTGCAGTAAATGAGTGGGTGTGGAAGTACAGACTGACAGCATATAATGACATCACGAAACACTATAGGTTACAGAGGGGCATATTCCCGCGACCTCACCCAAAATTATCAAGAAAGCAGTCTGTCGCATGGCGGCAGTTACAAACTATAGCTTATCCGAATCCTGCGCTCTTTCACATCATATATCCACATATATATCAAACGGACAAGTGCAACGCATGCGAATCCAGAGCCACTCTGGAGCATATATTGTGGGAATGGCGAGGGATACATAACAATAACGAGAACGCGGCCTCTAGCAACAGCCTTCGCACGCGCTGGGAAGTCGCGCTGCTCAGCCCCACCCTCGTGGATCAACTATGGGCCGTCCAGCGGGCTGAGGATGCCGCCAGGGTCGACGAACTCGAGGCCGTCACCTAGGCGGGGCCTTTGGCCTTCCCCACCAACTCGCAGGACACGCAATAAAGTTATTTTCGTCCATCTCTTCGGTTACGCATTGGCCCTCTCCACTTACCGACCAGGTCAAGCTCCTGGTCACTAGGTCGACGTTACTTCTGGAACTGAGAAGCTACCGCTTTGGAAATCAACGCATTTGCAACGCTATGCGTCGGCAATGGGCGCTACCGGAGTCCTTTGAGTGTTTTTTGAGAGTACCGGAGGGTATCTCAAGCACTTGTGAGAGTCTCCACCAATACGCAGATGTCTCACTTATAATTGGTATTGAGCGTTAGTTGCGAGAAGTAAGGATTAACAGGAGTCTAGTGACTTGTTTTACATAGCTGTGCCACGAATCTCGGTGACCGCGCTCTACTATGCAACTGCCGCCTGCGTCAAGCCGAGAGAACGTTGGTAACAGCAAGCAGCAGTGAGTTCTGTAACGAAATGGAATCTAATTGAGAAAATTATAAATCATTTTGTGCTGCAACGCAACCTAGCAATTTTCTTTTTTCAGTGGTTGAATGCATTAACCTGATTTTAAACGGGACATTTCGCGTCGTTAGAACTAGTACCGCGTATTTTCATCGAGGCGGCGCCAGTAGATAGCTCGCGCGTGACGTCACGAATGCAGCTTAATTCTTGCTGTAATGGCTGTCCAATGGGGCGCCTGGGATGACGTCCGTCCTGCCCCGCGGGTTACCTGCTTCCATGGAGGACGGAAAGCCTAGTAGACACCCAGGCCCTACCGGCTCAGCTGGAGACTATTAGAGCCGTGGGAAGGAAGGAAGGAAGGAAAAAGTGGAGAAGGAAGGCAGGGAGGTTAACCAGTTTTGCCTAACCGGTTTGCTACCCTACACATGGGAGGGGGATGGGGGGGATGAAAGATGGGGAGAAGAGATAGAGGGCACATAACACGGCACACACATCGTTGGTTACAGCCTGTCACTCTTGTGCGGTACGTGACATCACTGTCACAGCCGCTTGTCCAAGCCCGTATCCTTCATAAACCGAAGTAGTCCCTTCGTCGCCTTCAGCTGCGATGTCTTCAGTCGGCGATATGTGAAAATGGTTGCAACTGACAATGGTCTATTGTCAAGGTGCGCTAGAACGGACGCCAGCGGACTCAGCTGCTCACAGTGCTCCATTCCCAACAGTGCGGCTAGGATTACATCAGTGCAAGCTATCGGAGGGTAATGAAAGCAACTCGTCACATATGGTTTCCGGACGCAACTCGTCTGACCAACACAAGATGGCGTGCGCCGCCCAAGAAGTGGAAATAAAGCAGGAGCGCACAGGCTGTTGCCGCTTTCCTATTGTGGCCTCCTCTTCCTTGCTTTAGGCCCGCTGTTTTCGAGCGCATACCCTCGGCTCAAAGCTGGCGTGAGCGATCACGCTCGCCATAATGTCTTTTTAAATTGGGGAAATGTCGAACCAGCTCTCGAGATTCGAGAATCTAATCTCTGAGAGCTGAAATCGATGACCTGCCTAGAAGCACACCAAAAAATTAACTACTATTCTTTATGCACAAGCAAGGCAGAAAGCTGTTGTAATTTTGTGGAATATGCGTATAGGTTGCTTTCTTTTTACAGTTAACATACTTTTCAAAAATCATCTGTGTAACGCAGCAATGTTCTACACGTTGAGCTGGGTTACTACGAGAGTTGGACATTATTTGCATGAGGAATCGAAATCAGTGATTGAATACGTACGAAATTTCCTCTCATTAAGCTCTTGACTTACTTCTTCGTGGCACATGTTGCAGTTTACGAATTTCAGCCGGTGAGTTGGACGTGGAAAAGGTTCCAAAGATGACACCAGTTTCAAATCATGCGCTCCCAAAATGTGCATCGGAGATCCGGCTAATTTTGTTCTGTGCATAAAAGGGCGTATCGTTAAAGAAGCAAGTGGAACAACGGCGAATTGTTACCGCAGCTATGAGGGTGCTCATTTCAAAACTGGTGTTAGTGGGAGAAAAAAAAAAAGACAGTTCCAAACGAATGTGTCGTCCCTTGCTCAATACGTATATTGCAATATGCGCCCAAAGGATGTTAGTTAAATGTTGATTAGTGAAGTATTGTTGGTTCTTTAACTGTGTGTACGTACTGTGATTTCTTGCGGGATTGATGTCCGCCTCAGTTAGTAATGCATCTCAATGGGTATGCTTGTGACATATTTGACAGGCGATTAAAAAAACTATATTACCTCCAAAACGAACACCTGGTATGTAAAAGGATGGCCTCTTATTGCAAGTTTAAACAGTGCGAAAACACAAGGATGGCACACGTGCATACACGGGATGTTTGAATGTGCAATATGACGCGCTAACTTTCTGAAACAGAAGCATTCAAACGCTCCTTACGTTCACGTGTTTCGAACCCAGATGCAGCCGAAATCGGTGCACGAGCTTGGCAACAACGAGCGCCATTTCCAGCTGCGCTAGCTTCATGCCGACACAGTTTCGAGGTCCCACGCCGAACGCTTGGAAAGCAAGTGGGTCTCTAGACGCTCTCTGTTCGGAAGAGAACCTGAGGAAAATGAAACACAAGGCACGGCGTTGTCAATTCAACGAGAATGCAAAGACGCCCTCGTATCGTGCATTGGGCGCACGTTAAAGAACGACAGGTGGTCAAAATTAACCCCCAGTCGCGCACTACGGCTTGTCTCGTAATCATTTCCTCGTTGTCGCACAGTAAATCCCAAACATCTTTTTTTTATTGCAATGTGCCTTTTCAAGAAGCGCGACGCCAGGCTCACAAATGACCCAGAAGAATCAGAGGAGTGGAGGTGCTTGTTGATTTAGTAATTTAGCTGTCAGAAAAAAGTGAAGTCAGCAAATTCACTGCACGAAGTCAACATCCTTTCTTACGATAAATTGCTAAAGTTGAAAAAAAAAAAACGGGAATCTTCCAGATTTCTGTAACGATTGCTTATGCACAACGGACTGCCGCACACTGAAATACAGCCTCTTTGCTGTGTTAGTCGACGTCAAACAACAAGAAACAATACTAGGACATCGGTGAATAGACATTGCTTTTGCATATAAACATTTATTCATTCATCTTTTGGAATTGTGGGCAGTGCCAACGGTAACTTATCTGGCAGAGCAGAAACCTTTGAGCTCTAGAGGATGGTCATGCAATGTTCATGGTGTCCCTGTCTGCCCTGGGACACAGTCCCAGCTGAAATCGTGCCGTTGGTCAGAGGCAACACACGTGGAGTCGGAGTTGTTTAACCACCATAACGGTTGTACGAATGATGCACCAGGCAAAGTATCCTGAGAATACGTGATCACGTTTGCTGGCTTCACACAACGTCGGGCTTTACTCCGAATCGCTCCATTTCTTTGAGGTATTTAGATGACGGGCCCATTGAGCAACGAGGATTTCGTGACCGTAGATTAGCACTTCGTTGACGCGTCAATCGGCAAGATCGCTGGCTGAACTACCAACGCGCTCTTGACCGTCTGTAGTGCGCTCACCTCTCTGGATCGAATTCATCTGGCCGCTCCCACAAGTTCGGATCGTGGTGAACCTGGTGACTGCACGCCATGACACTGACACCTTCCCGCAGAAGCACGTTTTCGTAGCGGTAATCGGCGGACGCGCGTCTGGTTGTGAACCTGCGGCCAGTAAGAATATAGAGAACCGGTCACGGTATTCACGATTTGTATGTTCTTCGATCATATAGCACGCGCCTCGTCGCTCCATCTCACAAATCTTCTGATTTTGTTGAGCGAATGACGGGGACAAGTGCCTCAAGCCAATATCTTGGATATGCGAGACGCTGTAGCTGATGACTACATTAAACATGATACCCTGCAGTTATCTACTTAACCGGACAAAACCTAGCGTATCACTTCTGCTACTCTGTAGTTGATTCTGTAACATTCTCATTGAACTGAGGGAAGCTTAAATCAAAGAACAGATTAGTGCTATTGACACGCTTGAGCGAAATTTCAGTTGTCGATGACTCGAGAAGCAATAACTGATAATTACTGAACTAATATTTTAACTCGATTAAAATTTCGTTGCTTTTCTACGAATGTATAATCTCCTAGACCAGAAATATACGTGAACAAGAAGTTTCAGTTGTGATAAATACGGATTGGTGGTTAAGCTTTGTGGGGGATAAAGGTCACTAGCCACTTGGTGTATTGTGGGGAACTGAATCTGTAGCCTAGTGTTCAGTATACCGAACAGCGTAGGCACGTCACTGATATCTGACACCTGACAGAGTAGGCAAAGCGACTACTTTTGCATAGAATTATTTGAGGACATAATAATTTGGCATCTGGGGTGCTTATGACGTAGGAAACAATACGATACAGAGTTGTTTTTCGTTGAAACGCCATGTGAAAGACAAGTACTTACGCGATCGCTGGAGTGTACATTCTCAGCGTTTCCATTATTGTCTGTGCAGTGTACTGTAGGTCAGAAATGGCGTCATAGGAGAACTGCCCCTAGGAGGCAATAAAGAGGAATGGCATATTCACTAAACATGCATGAAGAACGCAAGTGTTTCTTACACAGAAAAGTTCCTTAAATAAAAGCTAAAGTGTAAGAAGTAATGCCTATGAATGAATTTTTCCTTTTCAAGTACGAAAAACGAGCGTGAATTTGCTGCCTTTAACATCTTGAAGTGATACATCTGTAAAAGAGAGAGAAATGTAGACTTCATTGAAAGCATATTCAGTGTTTTTTCAGGTAGCCTGCGAAGGGGCCATCGCTGATGGTCGGGGCCGCTAGTCCAGGGCTCCGATGGCTCTTGCATCTCCACTCTCTGTATCAGCTTGAGCTGGTCGTCGACGCTACAGTAGATGTATCCGGATTATTTGGCCAGCAGCCTTTCTTTGAAATGCTTGACCAATGCTCAACACATGGGCATTTATGGACTTCGTCAGCATCGGAATGATGCCCTCGGAAAGAGGAATCGAACCTCGTGAGGTGCAGGAGGACGTCCGTAGCCGGTAAGCCGTCGTCTCATGATGGCACGGCACGGCATGACATCGCATGAAGTCAAAAAACGTATAATGATTACCTGTTTAACGAACCAGAGCCACCAACTAGAAGTAGCAATCTATTAGCGGCGCTGTTGGCCTCTGCTGATCGCGAGCTTCCTGTTGCGCGTGAGCATTGCAGGCAACGTGACGACCAGGTGGTTGCCGTGTCAGGAAATGAGCGGGGTTAGTTCGATCAAAGAACTTTTGGGGCCACTTGTGTCATGGCTGACGGACGCACAATCAAAGCGGCGTTACAAGTATCTCGCGCTCCAAGAGTAATGCGGGTAAAATCATAGCTTTTTCGAGGAAGCATATTACAGTGAAGCTGTATATAGCTAGCCGATTCGTCCGTCCGTCTGCCGCTTGAACGCCGAAAACTTGCCGCACATGCGCGAATAAAAGAAGAAAGAGCAGCGCGCGATTGGCTGCGCCAGTAGTGACGTTGTTGCTCTCCGTCGCAGCGCGACATGCGCAGCAATTCCTCTCCGGCTCCAAAAGGGGTAGGCCATGCATAATACGCACTCCATAGGAGCAGGCAGCGTTCGATCAGCAACGTGGCGAGCAGAACCGGGAACGAGCTCATCTACGCCATGCCGATGCTGAAGCGCGGTCAGAAGAACAGGATCGCGCAGCCCAGTGCAAGCAGCAACTGCGTACCGACGACCCGACAGCCTCCCAAGCCGCCGTTTAATGAACCAAAGAGATAAATGGAGAGATAAACACCAGGACCGCATGGTTCAGCTTCGCTGGTTAACCATCTCTAAAAAGTGCTTTGGTGGTAATTTTATACAAAAAAAGACAGACTGGATTGACTCACGTGTTTCGCGAGGGCGGCTTCAGTTTCAGCTCTGATCTTGTCCTGGACAGCCTGGAACTTGGCGATGCAGAACAGGCAGTGCGACAGCGTGACTCCCACGGTCTCGAACCTGTTTTTTTAAAGCCCCTTTGTCAAACTCCCACTTAATCTTTCATTATAAATACGCACCCGGCTTGAAGCATGTTGGCAGCATTCGTAGCAATGTCTTTAATGGGCATTACAACTTTCTCCTTGCCTGAAAATTGAGGGTGAAAATACAAATCGTTCAAGTGATTTCTAACGCGGCATGGGCGCTAATACAACGGTGTCAAGGCAGCATTGTAATTCAGCACGAGAACGACTATTGCATCTCTATGCTGTGATAATGTGAACGCATAAATGTCATTTCAGAGAAAAAACTCAGAATGCCGGAAGCCAAATTTAAAACTAGGTATGGCTAAGAAATAAAACGATGGTGTCCAGAATATATCACTTTCGTGCACGTGCAATACAGACTTCCGCAAACAATGTACACCAAGAGTAAATAATAAAAAAATGGGCGCTGCCAAATGCAGTGATAAAGGCTACCAGCATAGCAGTCCAATAATTGTAGACAATAAAATAGTTGCTAACTGCGGTGATAAAGGCATTTTAAAGACACTGGAAACATTCAGCATACAAAAACAGTGAACAAAAAAAAAAACATGTAGCTTTGCTAAGAAATCTTCAGAATATACGGGGGGATCATTTTTTAATTTTACCGAATTTTTAAACATAATTTGTGGCCGATAGCATAACCGCCTTCCTTGAGCCGGAACATTAAAAAAGTTGGAGATTACTTGCGCTAAAAATCTACACACATAATCAGCTAATTGAGGTAGAGTCACTACATAACTTGTTAAATACGCTACGTCACATATCGCAAATTGAGAATTGTAGCCTGTCAGACTGCAAAGGCACATCCCCTAGGAAGAAATTTTGAGGATGGTAACGGGGGTTACAGATCTGCGCTATCAAACACGCGGCAGAAATGTACTGTTCCGTACTTTTGGCAAAAAGCTTTCGTTTAAGTATTGACACACAAAAGTAACTGGAAAGTTCGTGCATTTCGTCACACACATTTGGGAAATGATACATTGAAGTTGGTGCCATATCCCGGAGATCGATTTCAAGGGGAAACGTCTTGCGAGCTCACCGGCTAGCTACAATTGGTAAGTTGCAATGCGCCCCGAAAAGTAATTAATTAGGCAGGTTATTTGTGAATTGCAGTTTATTTATGAAATACAAAACGTCGCCGTGGCTCCGGCAAAGTCGATCGAGGAGAGCGGGACGGTGCGTCGTTTGGCTTCGGGACTTTTTGCAATCAAACGCGTTGCGTGTCTGTGAAGACCCTGTGACGCTCCGCGCCTGGGCAGCTTATGGGATTCGACACTGGGACAGCACGACGACGGCGACGGCGAAATTGCACCTCAAATGTATGTGTACATAATTGCTATCGGAACAAAAGCATTTGTGGGAATGTATAGCTCGTGACGTGCATGAACTCGCAAGCTTCAAATATGTGACGGGAAGGCGCACCTTTGTGTAGTTCCCGTTCCTCCTCGGTCCAGTGGAATCCGCTCACGTCTATATGGGTACTGTGGAATTCCATTTCCAGCATGCACTGGAGAAGGTCTGGCCGTGTCAGCTTGAAATTATTAACGAGAATATCACTACCGTGCACCGAGTGATTAGCGCGGACGGACGAAAGAAGATGCTGTCTACGTTTGCAACATATTTCCTTAGGCAACGCTGTTTGCATTAGGACTGCGAAATAAAACTAGCAGCTCGCCCTTTGATTTCGTACAAAGCTATCGTTAAGAGAAAAGTTGAGCTTTTACGCACTGATTGAAATGAAGCTGACCTTTATTGCTTCCTAAGACAACTACTGAGGCAATACGACATTTTTAGTTAAAAGATATGGTTAAATGATAAGGACTGCTTGTATTCCTCCTTTTATTTCTACTCTGAAGCACCACAAAAATTTTGAAATTTAATGTGAACTACTCTTTCACTCAGTAACTGCCCACAATATAGATACCACAATGGTTTTAAGGTGTAGTTCAGAACGTGTATAAAATGGTTTAACCTTAATAAATTTTCGTGCAACACACATTATTTACGTGATTTCACTGCTTTCACATATTAGTTACCGAAGTTATTTGTTCTAAATAATATTTCGTACCAATAAATTTAATGGTATTTCTGATATTTACTTAGAAGCTACGCACCTGACCCTTGGGTGCTTGAGTTCATTTCATTTCACCCATTGTTTCTGAACGGCCGCGAGGTAATTACGAGAGCGAGAAGTACGATTCCGTGTCATACCAACACTTCAGAAACAAAATAAAGAAGACAAAAAGCAAGATAGTAACCGATATACTCAATGGACATAGCATGTTACACCAGAGTACCACAAAATAATGTGAGCGTCACAGATGCGATAAATAAAGAGATAAAGCGAAAAGTATTCCGTACAAGAATAACAGCACATTTTAGGAAAGGAAAGGCAGAAAGGAAGACCGAAAAGCTTTAAATAGTAAACTGCATAAAGCAACCAGGTCTAAATGATTAAATAAACGTAAGGAAAACAACAGGCAACTGTTCAGTCTAGATGATGTAGAATTCTAGTTTATCGCAAGATGTCTGGAGGAGGAGGAGGAGTAGATTTTAATGGAGAGAAAGGAGGAGAGGTCGGCCTGGAGAGCGTGTCTCTAGCCTGCTACTCCTCACTGGGGAATGGGGAAGTGGGAAATACAGGGAAAGGTAGGTGGCGGATGATTATGATATGGTACGATGAGATACTATATACACGTTGTCCAATATGCGGATGCGCACTGGAGACGCAATACACTAAGAGCAATCTTGTCCATACAAAAAGTAATCTTGCCACAAAAAGTTTTTGCGCAAACACATTTCGCACTGACTACACGTCTCACAGCTTCTATAGGCGATCATCTAAACCAGTCTCACTTAAAAAGTTCGAAAGTGCTTTTATGGCACGTTGGGCACAGTCAACACTCCTCCACACGCCCAAAAGCTTTTCTTCTGAAAAGGGGCGGGAGTCCAAGCTGTCAACTGTAGATTTGAGTTTTCTTCGTTCGGCCGCATATTGAGGGCACCCGCAAAGTACGTGAGCTATTGTCTCGAGAGTGTGACAGACGCTACATTCAGGGTCCCGTGTTTGTCCAATCTTGTGAAGGTATCGGTTGGTGTATGCCACACCCAGCCGTAATCGATGAATGAGCGTTTCCTGGCTTCTCCTCAACCGAAGTGGATGCCGGAATTGTAATCCAGCGTCAAGTCTATGGAGGCGCTCTTGTCGATGTTGATCTGCTTGCTGAGGCGTCTCATTCCGGACATACCATCGTGCTGCAGTGGATTCCTGGCCGTTGTGGAATAGCTGGAAACGAACAGGCTGACGCAGAAGCAAAACAGGCGCACACTGACGGAACTATTATAAAAATTCATTTTTCCCGGTATGACATTAACGCCTTGCTCCATACCTCCCTTAAAACTTCTACGGCGCAACATTGGGACAAGATGTCTGGTCTCAATGTACAGCTATATGACCTGGTCATTATTTTTGGAATGTCATCCAGAGGCCCGAAATTTCTCGCTTTTCACAAACGTAAAAAACGACAGTAGTAAAGTATCTAGTACCAGCTGATATGCTGATACAACTTTAAGGGTTCTGTTAAACACATAGTATTTAATTCGCTTTGAACCAACTTCGGCCTAAGCAAGCTATTTCAACTTCTCCTGTGTGTTCCAATAGTTGCTGTTAGCAGTAAAGCTGCCAAGAACTGTAGACCCCTACACCGATGCATGCAATGCACGCCCTGACATCGTCTGTAGCAATTATCAATGCTTTAAATAAAGACCAACATTCACAAGAATGTTTCACACATATATGTTGTCAAAGTCCTGGAAGCGCGGCTTAGCGCTCACAACAACACTGCGTTCATTTTGCTTACCGTCGAGTCGTTTCTCCGCATTTTGATGGCGGGTATGGAGCAATCGGCCAGTGACTGGAACGCATCGTATCCGAACCATCGTTCCAGAGTCAGCATGAGCGGAACGCAGCCTTTCACGTCCGAGAAAAGCTCTGTTCGTAATTGCATACAGCAGGAAAAGAAGACGAAAATGTTACAGTCACGTTTAACTTTGTCAACGCGGGTTACGCGCAAACGTATCGACGCAGCGAAAACTCACACCGAGCACAAACGGAAAGAGGGTGAACGCGGCGATTCTTTTAGAGCAATAGCTCGACTACTCGAGGCACAGACGCAGAAAACGCCTGGTTACGTAAATCTCACCTTCAAGCTCCGCCAAGGTCAAACTGGGACTTAGCCTGCCGCTTACGGCGGCTGCTGCGCACGCCGCGTGGCTGCCCGTACCTTTAAAGCTATCTGGGACGTGTACAAAGCGCGCCGAGTGCTGGTAGCTGCGCATGCGCTGTGCCTTCGACTTTTTGATCGCGTTAGAGCGAGACGCATCAGGAAGGTCAATTCGCTCGCTGCTGCTGCCGCGCCGAGCATCGTCTGTGTGTTGTGTTGTGGTGCACTTGTAGATGCGCTAGTTGCTCACGGCACCGAGCAGCGTCTGCATCCTTTTCCAAAGCGAGCAAAACCGCGTTACCCATTGACAAACTTGGTTTCACCGCGTTTAACCGCGACAGTTTGTCCTCCACCTCCAGGCACCTTCCTCCTCCGGCGCTGGCTTCCCTTAATTGAGGCTACACATATAATATCGCCGATTTGACAAAAGTGGCGTATATGATTGCGCCCAAAGAGCTACACAGTGAAAACCCTTTATAACAAAGCTGAGGATCTCGAAAGTTCTTGGTTATGCGAGTAAATTTCCTGTAAAGATGGCGCACCGTAGCGCGTGCTACACGGAAAGCTAAACATGCTCGGCGAAAGAAAATCCTTATTAGCATGATTTCAAAAGATACTCGTGAAGTAACTATAATATTTCTTCTGCATAATTAGTTTGGCAGAATGTGGGACTGCAGACAACGCTATGGCAACGAGCTTCGTAACGCGCATAGGGGCAAAATTCGGAAGTGACGCAAGGCACACATGCGTAGCGTCGGTTGCTCGCATCGTCAAGATTCTTTGTAAGTCTGCATGTTCTTCACCCTGCTATCTTCTTCGACCTGCGTATAGTCCTTGGTGGCCTCGGCGATGTCGCCCGGCGTCAGGTCAAAGTAGCTGACCCCCTCGGTGGAAAGTCGGAGCAGGGGAGGTGTACCACAACTATAATGGTACACGGACCCTCCTGCTCGGAGGCGCTTGCGACGTTTGGCCCCATTACGCGCGCTTGTTATAAAGGAACAAATTTGCCTTCGGGTTCATCGGTATTCCTCAGTTGTACGCGCATGTTCGTTGTAGCGGTCCTCCCTGCAGAGGCATTCACAATACACGTGGTAGATAGGAATTTGGCCGGGAGGTGCGCAATCCTTCGTTTTAACGTCATTTCGTTGTAGAGCTATTGCAGTGTATTCCGTAATCATTGATGAAAGAACGTGTCACGTCGAACATGCGGTTAGAGATTGCCCCGCCTTCACCAAAAGTGGCCCTGTGCACCAATAATAATGTGAAACGGAGCCGCATTGCTAAAGCAGAAGAATGTGCAATTGGCCCGCACCTTCATGCGCGGATTTTAACCCGAACGTGTTTCATGCTGGGCTCCATTAAACATCATTTCATTGTATCCAGCCAGATATCTGCTCAGTTGTTGATTTAGGCACCGCTGGCCTCCTTGAAGCCCTCGGGTTCAGCGAAAGCAGGGAGGAAAAAGTGAGCATGTCCGCAATAGAGATTAGTAAGAGGCGATTGGAAGATTGGTGGAAGTAGGGAAACGAGCCGCTCCCCCCTCCAAAAAAAAAGAACGGCGACGTACAATACCAAAGTTCACAATGAAGAGGTCAGAAAATTTGGTTATGGGAATTATTGGTGGGTTTCTTGTTTTCTTTTTTTCTTTCTTAAGCCAGGTAGGGCATTAGGCAGTATAATAGCAAGAGCTTGGTGACACAACACACAGCCTCGTTCCAAACGGGACGCTCATAACATCCATCCATGCATCCATCTGTCCGTCCATCCATCCATCCATGTAGAGGCAAGATTTGTCACGGAGGTTGCTGAGGGGCCTCTTACTATAAGAGCTTTACCTCGAGACCAATTGTGATTTGCCTACTGAAATACATGTAAAACGCCGAAATTATTTTGTGAGAAAGCCGCTGGACCGATTTGATTGAAGTTGGTTGAAAGTGAGAAAGAAGGTAAACTGTAGTGAGTCCAAAGCAGCATCTTGATTTCAGTGATGAAATACCTTTTGAATATTCTTGAAAAGTGATGTTTGAGAAAGTTTACGCTCCAAGTCAACAAATCAGTAACTCTGCAGAAAGAACAGATCCGAAGATTCTACTAACTGCCAGTTTCAAAACATCTAAGGCGAGTGCACTGGATGTACTGATTTACTGCATAAGTGACATTGTTAGCATGTTCACGGAGGTTATGCACAAGTCCTACTCTTAATTTATTAGTGTATTTGAGAGTGGTGTATATTAGATAATTTCTTAAGCTTTACATGATTTAACAAGGACACTTTACGAAATTGTTATAGCAGGTTTTATCACCGAGTTACAGAGGTGAAAATTTACTACGTCAGGTTTTATTTTTTGATTTGCAATTTCGAACAATTTTCATCAAATATAAGTGCCTACATAATAGAAAATACATTGCTTGCTCTATCTACCTGGGTTGAACTTTGTCATATAAAAGCAATGCAATTCAAAAGAATAAGTTAAAATGTAGTGATTGTAGGCAGTGGATCTTTTGTTCAGCCGGCTATTTTTCAAATAATGATGGCTGAAGATAAGAAAATTTCAAAAAGCGAGATTATATTGTTAAAACTAACTTAGCAGTGAAAAATGCGTTTGTAGTTATGTAAGCTGCGTGTAATAATACATCCGAAGCTGCCAAAGGGGTGCAATACGCACTGCCTAGGAAATATGCCAATAATATGCGAGCTGGTGTCTTGTAAAACCTTTGTTAAGGTTGTAAACATCGGGCATAAGCTGTAAATTCTTACATGCGATCTACTATAGCCTTAGATGCTCTAAAAGATGCAGTTTACAAAACTGCAATATCTGTTTTTGGCATAGAGTTAGGGATTTGTAAACTTTGCACTTTTTTTCTAAGCTTTTCAATTTTTTTGGTAAAGTTTGTGAAAACATCTGAGGCCCTAATTCAAAATTTTGCTGTCTGCAGTTGCTAGAACTTCACGTACTTTCTGAAATGCAGAAAGATTACTTCAAGTTGGTCCTCCGATTGTCTGATAAAAAGTTTTCTGGGTTTTAAGTGTGTTTAAACCGGTGGCATTGAAGCTGGACCCGATGAAAGGATTTGTCTTTATGCTTATATCTATGCTGAACAAACCAAATTTGCATGGCCTGAACTGCTTAGAAAAAGTTTCCTTAAACAAGACACGATACGAGCACTGACTCACAATCACGGCCCAATTCTACCTGCAGGACGATAACATATACAAGAAACGAGGGATTGTGTAAACGGCACCTTCTCAAAGTAGTGTCCGAGTCTTCAGTCACTAACATATAACAACATAGACCCACGGAGAAGCAAAGTTAGGCATAAACTAATTGTCGCACGTATAAAATGATGTTCCATATATGCAGTGTACACAGTGATTGTGTACCATGATAATATGGCAGAGACACTCTACAATTTTCGAGTGATGCTGTCAGATGTGCATAAACAGAAATGATCCCGTATACGACAGCACGCACACACAGAAGTTACCTACGTTCTGTGCACATTCAGTAAACACCTCTGATGGCCTGGCTACAAGCTTAATTTTCGACCAGCCTGGTCGAAAATTAAGCCGTAGGCGTCCATCAGCCACCGACAGGAAACGGCATGACCACTGTCGAAGGACCTCTTCTTCTCCAAGGAAGAACAACTCCTCTGAGAGAAACGACAGAAGCTCAGAGTGGAGCCTCCCCAGAAGTGGAAACAGAGCGCGGCGACGATGCCCAGCGGCAACTGCCTCGCACCGGTTACGCCACAGAGAAGAAAAGGCCCCACCCTCCGCAGCAACTAAAGGTCGCGCAAAGCGGCCACATCTGCAGCGGCCAGATGTAACAAACCGATTAACCCGGTGAACTCCAAGGCCACGATAACCGGTGTGTATGGTGTCAAGGGGAACAAATCTATGCCCGCACTCGTAACGCAGGTTATCCTGAATAGCCATCCCACATGCTCTGGCTAGCCCGCAAACTAGGCCTAAATATATTCATTACCGCCGTGAGTTGTTATAACAAAAAGTTGAAGTGATAGATATTTCGTCCCTCCTTTGTATCCTTTATGTGAACGGCAAGAAATGTAGCAAATTAAAATGTAGCAAGTTATCCCGAAATGTAGCAAATTAAAATAATGCTCGCGGTCAGAGCAAGCACCACGAACTTGTTGCAGTAAGGTTGACTACACGAGAAAAACTGCGTCAGACGGCCGATCTGTTTTTCATTAACTGCGTCATAACGCCGGCGACCATGCCTCAAGGTATAACAAAAACAACGAAATTAATTACAATAATTCACGGCGTAAGAGAAAGCGTTGTCAACTTGTCCCAGTAAGGCTCTGTACAGGCGAAACTAACTGCGTCACACGGCCGATTTGATTTTAATTAAGAAAGCGAAAGAGAGAGAAATAGAAGACAGGAGAGGCAGGGAGGTTAACGAGACGCACGTCCGGTTTGCTACCCTGCACTGGGGGAAGGGGTATGGGGATAACTGCGTCACATAGCCGGGTGCGGCACGCATGCCCACAAACTACAGAAATAAGTTATGATAATTTTGGGGCTCATAGAAAGCGTCGCAAACATTTCCCAGTACGAGTCATTAATTCAACTGGGCCTGGACGGCTGAGCTGTTTTTCACTGAGTTGCAAGTCTAGATACCGTGTCGTAAGCCTAATTTCTTGAAATGTGAAATGTGACTGTGAAACGAAATTTCTCAACTTGCCGCAGTCAAATAGTTCACTGGTGCCGTGTCGAAGTGCAGAAGAAACTCAAGAATTCGCCGGGAGCTCAACAAACCATGCTAAAAAAACAAAACAAAAAAACAAGCAGATGGGTCGTCGAACAGGCCAACGCTCACTTGGGCAGCCGGCCTCGCTCGCTTCGGCGGCGTGTCTGACGCATGACGCCTGCATCTGGCGTGCCATTGGCCTGTCGTTAGGTAACGCAACAAGTCGCAAAGTATAACTTAATTTATACGCAAATATTTTGTTTTGTCAAGCAAGAATAAAAAAAATAAAACCATGTCTGTAAGCTTCATTTCACATTTTTTTTCGATGCTCGCGGCAGCGAACTGTCGACATTAATACTAGAGTGACATATTTCCTGTTGCAAGTCTTCGCCGAGTGTCCCCTCTTGTTGAAATTCTTTCTCAATGGCCCGACGTTATCGGCGTGCGAGCGAGGGTAGCTCGACGTCGGACGCGTCGAAACGCATTGGCCACGTCCGGTTACGTCGGCTACGCCAGTGCTTCGAGACAGCGATCGAACTAAAGACGCTATTGTTGTGGCCAACGTGACGTAACTTGTGGGCGCACTCACCGTACGCCGGACTATATTTAGCCCTTAACGGCTGGAGTGGCGCATCGACGGCGAGCCCACTCGCGGGCGAGTTCTCGCCGCGACTCATCGAAGGCTGCCCGTTTCTCGGGAGAACGCACAACGCGTGGCCATCCCACCCGTTTACCGAGACCGAACTGAACGGAAACGAAGCCAGCGCCGCGTGCGCGATACCCTTTCCTGCCCTTTCTCTTCCCGGCGGAAGCGACACGGCTCTGATTTTTTTGCGCGCATAGCGTGAGCGCGCGCCTATGCAGCTGGAAAGCTTGCTAATGAATCACGTGCGGCAGCCACGGCTGCCGCCGCTGTGCATGTTCGCGGCGTCTCTTTGCATGTCTAGCGCTTACGCTTTCAATGTGGCACAACAGGCACCGCACCGTCGAACGATGCGTGTATACCCAAGCGCTATCACAGTCATGTCTAGCCACCGACCTCGGCAATGTCGTCATACCTGGCTTAACGATGATTGAATACCTAAGTATAATAATTACAGCTAAATCAAAAGTAAACCAAGTGAAATCAAGACTTAAGCAGGCTTAACGATGATTTCACTTTGCATATCCAGTGTTAGCTGAGCTAAGCCGCAGCCGAGACAGAGATGAAAATGAGAGAAAAGCAGGAAGGTTAACCAGAGTTAAAACCTCCGGTTTGCTACCCTGCACTAGAAAAAGGGGAAGTAAAGACGGAAATAAGAATGTGACAAAAATAAAAGCGTGGAAAAAAAATGAAACATGAGTGCAACGGGATCATTATAGTCTTTCTAATAGACCACTGCCACGTAAAAAGGTCAACAAAGCCATGACCGACTTTCGCTGCAACGACAGTTCATGTCGGCATTCCAAAATTGACTGTTCTGAAAGTGGCCTGTCGTCAAGACGTGCCAACGCGGCCGCTAGTGACAGCCGGTGCGCGCTGTGTCGAGGACAGTGGCAAAGTACGTGTCCGATAGTTTCCTCGCCGCCGCAGTGACTGCAAGCCGCGCTGTCGTCCATACCGACTCGGAAAGCGAAATATCTTGTATAGGCGACACCAAGCCACAGTCGGCAAAGTACTGCCGTCTCGAGTCGAGAGAGTCCTGATGGGGTCGAAGTCGAAGGGATGGGTCCAGTCGGTGTAGACGTGCGTGCTTCAAGCTTGGTGTGTTCCATAATGTTCTGATGATTTCATTTGCAAGCACACGAATTTTCATTGCAGCATCTGTTCTTGAGAATGGAATGGAGTCTTGCAAGCCCTCCTCATGTGCAGATCGTGCTGCTGCGTCGGCATGTTCATTGCCCATTATGCCACAGTGGCTTGGAATCCACTGTAACGTGATGTCGTGTCCTTGCTCGACGAGGTGGTGAAGCAGAGTTCTGATTTCTAGAACTAGTTGTTCGTGGGGTCCTCGGGGCGATGTTTGTATTGGATCATCGTTTGTATTTATGTATGTTTGTATTGGATCATTGGATATGGGTCTTACGGGTGTTTTCTAAACGATGCTAATTCCTTCTCAGCTGCTATTTACATCTCTATCTTCACAACTTGCAGGCGCAAGTGCGAATGAGCTAGCGTGAGACAGGGGTAATTGGAGATCGCTGGGAGAAGCCTTTGCTCTGCCAATGGGCACAGTAAGAGACCAGTGATTATGATGATTATGATGCTGATGAAGATGTTGACTCAAGCTGACCGATGGTCCACGTGAACTAACTTACGCATCGCCGTGGTAGCTCAAAAAAGGAGTAATTGGAGATCGAAGCCTTCGTTCTGCCAATGGGCAGTATATAGGCTAGTGATCATGATTATGATGATAATGATAATGACTTCTATTGACCGATGCGGCACGTGAGTTAACTTACGCGCCGCCGTGCGGAAGAGAGTGGCCAGTGTTCCCGGAAGTACTGACGTGGCGTGCACGAAGAGTGGGTTGCTGGTGTTTTTTTGGACGTCAAGACGCATACCGAACGTGGTCCTGGCGACCAGGTCGAACGCCAGGGTGTTCAGGTAAGGTCGCACGTCAATCTGCCCACCAGACGGGCCTTCGCGAACGCTTCGTTCATCGAGGATCTCCAAGAAGCTGCCGACGGCTTCCACCATGCCTGGAACAAACTGGTCAAGTCGAATCGTTTACGGCACGCTTCTCGAAATTACTCAATGAGTAAGTGAGTTTAATTTTAATGTTAGCAGTACGATGATCAACACACACATACATAGATACTATTCTGGATCCAACTGTACTGTTAGAGGGTCCCGTTTTATTGACCCTAACAGTGTGTAAATAGCTTTCACTAGGAGTTGTAACACAAAAAATTCCAATTATCACACAAAATACTAGAAACAACTAACATTTTGAGGCAGATATCATAAACAATATTTACAGAACAAATAAATATTTGTGCACAAAATACTTTACTATTACCTATTTCACACAGCGATTCCATTAAGCAGTCGTACTGGGCCAGAAAAAGAAAAGAAGACCAGCTCTCATGCTTCAGTGGAGATCTGGGGTAGGAGTTGTACATAATGTTATGCACTCTTTAGATCTATCGACATCCTCATGAGTTGTTCTCTAAGGATCACGTGCCAATTATGCTGACATTATGATATATTTAACAGCTATCTATGAGTCTGCAATGTCACCTATTGTCATGCCTTCCTATATCTACATAGGCGAAGTTTCGATCTGTGTATTATGGCAAGTTTAGCGTCTTTTGCATGAAGCTATACCCATCACCTAGATAGTGAACGCTGTACTTACCCAATATGCATGTTCTGCAAAGTTTACTAAACTAAAATGCTGCAGGTTCGCATGAAAGGCCAAGCAGTGATTGCGATACCAAATTATCAGACAGGGGAAGCAGTGATATCAGTACATGTATAAGGTGTATGAGCTGCTGTACATATTCACTTATTGACTAAGTTAACGAGCACGGTGTAAGGCGGGCACTGGCAAACGGAAACACATCTGACTCAACGTCCGCGGACACGTGCTCTCGGAGCGCTGGCGTGATGAAGAGCGGCAGCAGCGGCGAGCGAATTCCCCATCGTGCTAAGTCTCGCTTCAACGCGAACTGGGAACTCGAGAACACAGCGCACACGAAGCCATCTGCTATTGGGTGGGTTCCACCGCATATCACCTCGAAGATAGGGGGCGCTTGGCCGCTCTCTGCGGCGTCATGCGCAGCGACAGCTGCGAACGGGGTAACCGCAGAAACGCGCGTTACGCTGTACCTCCCCCCCCCCCCCCCCCCCTCTTCCTCGCGCACGCAAAATGGCGGCGCCAATCCTCCATGCCATGCTCCACTGCACACGCGAAACGACGTCACCGCACCAAGAAAGCATTCTCTTCGAGTCACCCTCGCTACAGCATACGGCGTGCGGCCGCGAGCTTACGCGCTCGGGCTTTTTTACGGTACATCACGGCGACACCGACGGCGACAACGACGTCGCGAATTCGCATGAAGTGTCCGTGTAATTGCTTTCGCAATAATAATGATTTGAGGATGCCTCTTTTTGAGCTTCCCAGCCACTTGTCATCGCCCAGTGATCGTCGCATGAAAGTTGCCTTATTGCAAAAGCAATCTCTACTCTCGATCTTTTATTCCTAATACAAGCCGAAACTGAAATTGCCTTCCCGCTTCTGTCGCCTTCACCACTCGTCTTGAAATGTCGAACCCTGCTGTCTATAGCCATGCGCTGCTTCATTATATTGGCTTATTTTTTCTGTAACCAGTCCCCTCTGTATTACCTGTATCGCTCCTTGAGGTAAATAAATGAAAAAGGGGAAATGAAGGAAATGAGGTGAACAAGTACACCTCTGATTATTACGACGTGCGCGATGTCTGAAGAATAATTAGCATCACAAGACAAGGCACTTCATGTTCTGTGTGATGCTAATGGCTTTAATGTCTCCCACTAAACAGTTCTGTGTGCCGGAAGAGTGAAGTTATAACACAACTATTGTGCTTTGGACAATGAAATACGGCAGGGAAGTAGTGGTACCACAATTCCCAAAGCCACGGCTGCATTGTTCTGTTGTAGCCTCAAAACACGGCTTGTTTAGAACACAGCCAATGTTGAAATTCTTTCATCCTAATTTCACATCGGCTAACGTTCGAGGTATAGTACTGAGACTCGACACATCTCAGAGTGTGCGTTGAGGATAGGAAGATAGGAATTTACGAAGGTAGGCACCATTGACAGTTAAATAAATGCAATTGCATTAAAGAGATCAATACAAGGCACTTGCTATTGAGCACACCGTATAAAAGAAACAAACGAGAAACACGGAGTTTAGACTGACAAAATGTTCTTGGAAAAGTTTGAATGCAAATTCAGGTGAAAGTTTTTTTTTTGTTCTTTAATTTTGCGTCACAGTCTCAGTGCCGATAGGTCACTGTGATGTCACGGATTTCAATGTATCCTTTTTTCATACTTGGGTCGCAGTGCCTCAGTGAACGTTCTTGAAACTTGGCGTGCTTGATATTTGGCCTCTTTAGAACACAATTAAGTCCATTTTTGGCCAATAGATACCTAACTAGGCACTAGTATGCGCCGTAAAAATCCACAACGTAACGGAAAGCAAGTGCAGGAACTTCAAGGTGACGTCACTAACCGTATTTACATTTTGTGCCCTTTCTCGCTTACCAAGCCTCTTCTCCTGTTGACAGTGGTGTCTTATATATTGTGGAAGACTAATCTACTAATACATAAGAAATATAATTTTATCGTGGGTGTCCCTGCAATGTCATTCGTTGCCATCGTCAGGCCATAAGAACGAGAAAAAAATTGAAGGCGCTGGTTACAATCACCGGTAGCGGAAGGCAACCGCTCGCTGACAGAAGAAACCGTGCCTACCGCTCGCAGCTTGTTTGCCGTGAATGCCGGAGAGATGCATCGCCGTATCGCTTTCCACCTCTCCGCTCGTGCGATGCTAATCGAGTTGCGGAACGCTGGATTGTCGTTCATGGATCTCCACACAGTCTGCGAGGAATACACAGGGCAGTCACAAGTGAAGAAGCGCATCGAAGGTTGCCGCGAGCATTCGAACTGTTAGTTACGCCTAGCATCGCAGCACGCGCATTACAACGTGCACCTCATTTTCGTACTCTTGTTTTGTCGCAGAGCGATGTGCGTTGTAACGTAAGCTTCGAGGGGAGTATGGTAGCGCGATTCAAAGACGGGACAAGAGAAGACACAAAGGGACACACACAGCGCTGTGTGTGTCCCTTTGTGTCTTCTCTTGTCCCGTCTTTGAATCGCGCTACCATACTCCCCTTGAAGATGCATTACCAACAAGCCCACATTGCAACCCTCGTAAGCTTCGAACTTCTAATTTCGTACAGCGTCATCAATGCCTCAAAACTTGACAGAAACGGACACTTGCGTGGAAGGAAGCTCTTTCATGTGCGAGAATTGCTTGTGAACTATGCAGTTGGGAATTATCACCATGTACACGTTCCAATCATATAAATTGAGCAGCAAAACTCCTTCAGTCAGTTATAGCTTCTTTTTCTACTTTCACTCGATACTTCGGCTTCAGTGATTACCGTAGTGCCTATGAATACTATATTCATGTAAAAGTCTAGAGCTCTCCGACATTGGATACGAAATGAGAAGCAGGCGTACAGGAAATACATCGGACGAAAATACTAAGCGCTGCGAAATGTGACTCATACATAGCTGTAGTTTGCACGCAAGGTGCTAAACTGAAAATGGCAGCCACCGTCACGTGATGAAAAGCCCCGCGTACAAATCTCCAGCCCCCTTGTAGGCGCGTAGTCAAACGCGCGCGACCACACGAGACGAAGTGCAGGCCATTGGCCTAAGCTATAAACCCGTCGCGTCTGAGTCCTGGCAGCTACCCTGCAACAGTGACACATCGAGGCTTTTTGTGACAACGCCAACTTGCATTTATACAGCTTTCGTGGAGTGCGGGAAACAGAACTGTCACGAGTGTCGACGATGGGATAGTAGAATGACCCGACTCTGGTGCCTTGCGATAACGACAGGAACATAAGCCAGTGCACGTCATATTAAACATGACTAGAATGAAAATCAGATAGCTGATTTCAAAAGGCAGCCTGCAGGAAATTCTTTGTGAAGACGCTGAGCTTATGTGATTTTTTTTAGCTGGAAAGCTGAGTATTCTTACTTTCCGGCTCTGAAGGTGAACACGTAGTCACAGAATAGTGCCCAATGTGTAGTAGATGTAATTGGATTAGGTTTTATATTCGGCAAATCCCACCACATCGTTTATAAGTTGTCATCCTGCCGAGACATCAGTAAGCTTTAAGTGAGCATATGCATGAGGCCATCTCTGTGTCACCGTCGACTGTAGCTGCTTAAAGGCGATGTTGTGTTGCACAATTAATGAAAGTGAAAGAAGACAGTGGGGCCTGAAGACGATGGAGTCTAATTAAGCAGAACAAGGGAAGCCTCAACCTGGAGTCATCGTTCTGATAAGAGCGCTTCTCTTAATCACTAGAGCTGCTCATTTCGTTTCCCGCGTTTCCACAAAGGGTCGCGTCTTGGTGAGGCCAATAATGCAAATGCGCAACTTTCCTCAGTTGAATACGTCCTGTTGGGGAGATATTGGCTCAAGGCTGCGCTCCTTCGTTCTACCACATTTCGTCACACGAGAAAAGCGATGGCATTAATTTCGCATTATGCTAATTATTGCACAACCTTGTTCTCTTTAGAATGCTTAGGAATCTTGAAAGCAGACTTAAGAGAATTGAACTCACCCCTCTGTCCACAAATTGACCGAAATCGCTGACGAACACACGCCTCAAAAGTTCAATGTCCTTCACCATGACAAAAGGGGCGTCGCCATTGAAGATCCTGCGATGACGTCAAAGAGACAGGCAAATATTGAAGGGCCCCCCTCCCCCTCCCAAGATATACAAGTAATAACGAATGCGAGCTGTGAAGTACACTGCACTCAGTAAAAGCGTTGGAAAACGTTTGAGCTGAAGTGGCATGAAAAAAATACCTTTACGAATGCTTAAATCAGCTATAAAATATGCTTAAAATAGATAAGAAATATTCTCAAAAATAGGAAAGTTACACTGCAGAAAGCACTTCATTCGCACGGAGATATAAGTTTGTAGTTCGCGTGCAGCAGCTGTGATTCTTCAATAATCGAATCAAATCAAATTCGTGAAATAATGCATGATTCAATCGATCATTTTTCCTACAACGAAAGTATCGGCACAACCACTCTTGTTTTCATAGAAAAAAAGATGAAATTTCTATATAGATGAACCCAAGAACTGTTTGAAGAATTAGAGGTTCTGTTATGATTGATGTAGCAGCAGCAAATGAAAAGTGAGGAGTAGTGGGGGTCTCAGTGTTATTATCGCATTATCAGTCACACAAACGCATCCGTTTCTTGCAAATTCAATGTAAGGTTTAAAGAATACTGAAGTTTATCTGGTGAGAATGAAATTGGATAAAACGATTGCGACTGTAATTGCCGACAAGGTGTGCGAGGGGAGCTGAACGTCGCTAGTGGTTTGTTTGAATAACCCAAGTACGTGATGCTTAGTTCCTAGCGTTAACAAGGAAGATGGTAAACATTAAGGCTATGGTTTAGAACTTTTGATAATCTTGAAGCAGAGTCCGCATTGACGGTTCTCTTGATGTCCTCGTCTGATCTCTGCAATGCTAGGCTACTCTCGTATGCTGCGAAGACCACGCTCCTCTGCTTTTGTCAAGTTAATGGGAGCATGTGGACTATTTTGTAGAATAAACGTACATTCTACAGGCATTACCTGAAGGGTGTAAGGTGTTTTATCACCAAGTAGGTGTGCGAGGCGTTCAGAAAGCACTGATTATTGAAGCATTTCACATTTATGGCCTTCGAAATGACTTTGTATAAGCGAAACTTCCTCGCATTAGCAGGTTAAGAAAGTGAGTATTTTCCACACGAAGTTAGTGGAAATATATATGGCGCACTGTGGGCGTGGACAGGAAAGAATAACTTAAATTGATACGTTCACTTACCCGTAGATTTCACCGTATTTCTTGAACCACTCATCGATAACTTCCACGGTGTTCTTAAAGGAAAGAAGTGGGTTATATTTAAAACAAAAGATATTTTCAATGCTTCGAAAACGCGACAAAGTTATTGAATTTATGAATAATTCCCTTCAGTTCCTATTTAAGATAAGTGTGTCAAATTTGCATCGCAGTTACACCGTCTTATTTCGAGTCATTCAAGACTCCAGTGGGAGAAAGTCAAGGTAATGGGACGACCCTTCGTGCAGTTTACAGCTAGTAGTTAAAGCGACCCTAAAGAAAAATAATAAGTCAAGCTAGATTGAAATATCAGGCCTCTGTAAAACGAGTTCGTCATTCGCAGCAATGAAAGTGCATTTGGGAGCGAGAAAATTATGAAAAATGAAAAATGGGAGTGGTGCCACCTGTTGTGGAGTATGGTACATCTCATGCAGCGTCAACGCAACCTGATTCACAGAGAGTGGCATAGAAGGAGTTCACGTGAAGACCACGTCAACGCATAAGCTTTTATCGCGGGCCGTTCATATTGAGGAGGAGCAGAGTCACCTTTGGCGGTAACTCTCTACACAGAGATGTGTCAGCACACGGAAAATGGTGGTAGACGAGTAATCTATTGATCTAAATCGTCTCAACTATTTCTTTTAGTGTCCCTTTAAACGTCTAGTGTGACGTGAATTCCACCATCTGTACATTCCTGTACTGCAGGGGGAACACCTTCGCACTTAAAAATAAAAAAAAATTCAACCGCAGGATCGGAGCATAGGGCGCAACTTACGTGTTACCTGTAGGCACCACGTGGAAGAAAAAGAACTGCATAGTGAAACGCTTTTATAACAAAGCGCTTGGGATCTCCAAACAATTTCGTAGTACAGGTCACTCCGGCGTAAATGTAACACACCGCACCACTTCGCTACAGAGAAGGCTTAGCATGCTCGGTAGAAGAAACTCTTTATTTAGCATGAATTCAAGAGATACTGGGGAACTGAGTTTTTATGCAAATTTAGTTTGGTAGAATGCGCCATTGCAGGCGACGCTTTGGCAACGAGGTTCGTAGCATGCACAGCGGCAAAAAAGCCGGAAGTGACGCAAGTGACATCTGCGTAGCCTCGAGTGCTTGCTTCATCAAAAAATGCTTGGCTAGTCTGGCGGCTCGTCACCGCTGCTGCGTTCGTCGACTTCCGTCTAGCCCTTGATGGCCTCGGCAATGTCGTCAGTCGTCAGTTCAGAGTAGCTCACCCCGTCGGTTGAAAATAGGACAGGGGCAGGTTCACCACAACTGCGGTGGTGTCCAGGCTCTCTTGCATGGAGGCGCTTCCTATGTGTAAGGCCGCTTCGCGGTGGCGCCACTACGCGCCGCTCGCTGTAAAGCAAGAAATTAGCATTTCAAGACGTCTGTGTTCCTCTGTTATGCGGTCATAGTCGTAGTAGCGCTCTTGCTTGTGGAGGAGTTCACAATACACGTGGTCGATAGGAATTTGGCAGGGAGATTCGCTATACCAGTGGGCACTTGAAGTCCTGTCGACGTCCACTGGACTACCGCTTCTGGATATATTGGTCTTCCGTAGGACGCGCGCGGATCGCCTAGGAATGTATGGCGCACATCCGCAAGGCTACAAGGTGCATACTAATTAGCTGTGCGAGGGCTGTCTCGCGTGTGTCTAGAACGGATATATGGATGTTCCACGGACGCAAAAATTTGTTCAATTTTTCATTGCTAATTGTCCGTCAGGCATCCGTACGGCGAACCGTAGACTATTAAGGGACGTCTGAGGGATGGGCATTTTTACTGATAAGTGGCTGAATCGCGCAGTTTGTGTGAACAGTAGCCTTCTGTAGAATCTGTGCTGCAAAGATGATGCAGTATTGACACGCACCAATGAAAATACAGCTCGCACCCATGGAACACAAATACAAAAGCAAGCTATGTTTAAATAAAATGAATAACCATTTTCGCAGACATTTTCATTCATTTCTAATACGAAAGCTTGCTTTAATGCGTACGGAGCGGCTAGTAATGCAAGCGTTACCAGAACTCAAACACAGTACTGGCCACGAGACAAGATAGTGCAAACCTATAAAATGCAGAGAAAGGATGCATGTGACAGTCCTGCATTATAATAAGTGTCAACCACTTAATTATCACAAACTCAGACAAAAGCTGCATGTGACAGCATTTACAGCACTAGCATAAATTGACCAGCCCCGAAGTGCTGTAAGAGTGAAATGAGATCACAGAAAAGTATCTGCTAAGCATCACTATCAATAATATACCTTGAGACGTATAATACATACCTTGAGAAGCAAACGGTCTATATTAGCGTGACGTATTTCCTGTTGCCAGTTTTCACCGAGTGTCCTCTCTCGTTCAGATATTTTCTCTAAGCTAGGAGCGCGTGGCTGCCGGCACTTCTTGCTGGCCCAAGAAGTGCCGGCAGCCACGTCAATCGTCTAACCAATACAACAAATCCAACTAATCGACAAAACGATTGCAGCGTCCACATCTCCAGTAGTGGGTCTTGCGCTCAACATACGGAGCTTTGTATTAGTGGTTCCGCACATTCTATCCCATCTACAACTATGGGAAGACCACGAGTAGTCGGTACTCCTGAGGAACAGGCTGCCTACAGCGAGCATAAGCGAGAGTTGCCCTGTGAACAGACTGGTCGTCAGAAGGCCGATCCCGAGCGGCGCGCTAGAGATGCCGAGTTTAAACGGCAGCACTGGGAGGCCAATGCCGAAGTGCGCGCCCGGGACACGCAAGCACTTCGGCAGCGCCGAGAGTACACTCGGTGTAACTAACACTCGGTGTAACTAACGCTCAGTGTAACTAACGCTCGGTGTAACTAACGCTCGGTGTAACTAATGCTCGGTGTAACTAACGCTCGGTGTAACTAACGCTCGGTGTAACTAACGCTCGGTGTAACTAACGCTCGGTGTAACTAATGCTCGGTGTAACTAACGCTCGGTGTAACTAACGCTCGGTGTAACTAACGCTCGGTGTAACTAACGCTCGGTGTAACTAACGCAGCTTCGCTGTTAGACCATCTTCACGTACTGAAAGGGGCGGTAGTTTTTTTTTCTGCTGCAGAAGACAGAAACCGGCTTTTTCGCTCACTGGGCCAATTGGGTCTTTGACGTCAATAGTCAAATGCGGGAACCTATATTAACAGCAGAAATATCTATTTCCGCATAACTACATGTACCAGGCTTGTACTGGCAAGCTAGAAAACGCCTATTACACATGGAACTATGCAATGGAATGCTCTCACTCTGTCTCCCTATATTCGAGAACGTGTGTCACAGAGTAAGCAATGTAAGCGTGACATTTAAGTGTAACAAATGACCGGCCGGCCTTTAGGCGTGAAATCAGGCCTGGAATTCTACCAGTGTTGCTTTTATTCGGTTATTACAGCCTGCACATACAATAAGGCAGATGGAACTGGAAGCAATACGAGTCATGGGTGTTTCTTGCCAGGTTGAAGAGGAAGTGCTGCACTCTGTTCAAAGACAAACGTAATCACGCTGCTTGCGTTCTGAGAGCTACTTTTGGCAGGTCTCTCTCAAAAACAATCCATTCCATGCAATTGCAATTCAACGTTAACACAATGGAATGTAATGTAGAGTCAACAGAACGCAACGTAATTTCTGTGGTGGGGTGTCACACGGGTGTCACACGCGAATACATTCGCTTGCTCGTCATCTGGACAAGAAGACCTCACCGGAGCAGCATTGTCAAGCCATCGTGCTTATCATTCACGCGATGTTTTCTTATTATATGTGCTTACCGATGGAAGTCTTGAACAACGTCGGTTGATTCACTGCAAGGAAAGCACTGAGGGAGCAGAACCGAGATAGGCATTCAAAGAGAGGCCTAAAAAATCAAATAAAGCTAACTAGTGTCATCTAGAATTGTTTTACTTTTCACTTAGCCTTCACGTGAGAGAAACTATCGTGAACACAAATTTCTTCTACCTACAAAAATCATTGCAAAAATTTTGTGTTCGTACAAACCTTGTGATAACTTGAGTAGACTCTTTTTGGTGAAGCAACTGAATACTATTTTTTATTTATGTAAGGCCTGGAAAATTTATTGGCCTTACTTCAAGATCATCATCATCATCATCATCATCATCATCATGTCCACTGCAGGAGGAAGGCCTCTGCTTGCGATCTCCAATTACCCCTGTCCTGCGCCAAGCGATTCCAAATAGCACCCGCAAATTTCCTAATTTCGTCACTCCATCTAGTCTTCTGCTGTCCTCTACTGCGCTTCCCTTCTCTTGGAACCCAATCTGTTACCATAATGGTCCAACGGTTATCTAGTCGGCGATATACATGACCTGCCCAGCGCCATATTTTTGTCTTAATATCTATTAGAATATCGTCTATGCCCGTTTGCTCCCTGATCCAAACTGCTCTCTTTCTGTCTCTTAAAGTTATGCCTAGAATTATTCGTTCCATCGCTCTTTGCGCGGTCCTTGTTCTCAAGCTTCTTTGTCAGCCGCCAAGTCTCTGCGCCGTATGTCAGCACCGGTAAAATGCACTGATTGTATGCTTTTCTTTTCAATGATAACGGTAAGCTCCCATTCAGGAGCTCACGGTGACTGCCGTACGCGATCCAACCCATTTTTATTCTTCTGTGAATTTTCTTCTCATGGTCCGGGTTCCCTGTGATTAGTTGACCTAGGTAAACGTACTCCTCCACAGACTCTAGATGCTGACTTGCGATCTTGAACTCTTGTTCCCTTTCCAGGTTATTTATCATTATCTTTGCCTCCACGTTAATCTTCAGTTCCACTCTCACACTCTCCCTGTTAAGGTCCTGAATCATTTTTTGTAACTCGTCTGCATTGTTGCTGAATAGAACAATGTCATCGGCAAAACGAAGGTTGTTGAGGTATCCTGCGTCGATCTTTACTGCTAAGCCTTCCCAGTTTAATAGCTTGAATACTTCTTCTAAGCACGCAGTGACTAGCACTGGAGAAATTGTGTCTCCTTGTCTGACCCGTTCCTTTATAGGTATCTTTCTACTTTTCTCGTGTAGAGTTAAGGTGGCTGTGAAATCTCTGTAGATATTTTCTCGGGTATTTACGTAAGCGGTCTCTACTCCTTGATCACGCAATGCCTCTATGACTGCTGCTATCTCTACTGAATCAAATGCTTTTTCGTAATCTATGAAAGCCATATAGAGAGGTTTATTGTACTGTGCGGATTTCTTGATAACCTGGTTAATGACACGGATGTGATCTATTGTAGAGTAACCATTCCTGAAGCCAGCCTGCTTCCTTGGTTGACTAAATTCCAGTGTTGTCCTTATTCTATTGGAGATTATTTTGGTAAATATTTTATATAATACTGGGAGTAAGCTAAAGGGCCTTTAGTTTGTTAGTTCTTTAACGTCGCCCTTTTTGTGGATTAATATAATGCTTCCATTCTTCCAGTTTTCTGGGACCCTTGCAGTCGATAGACAGTTCGTATAGAGAGCCGCCAGTTTTCCTAGCATATGTCTCCTCCATCTTTGATTAACTCGACTGTTATTCCATCCTCTCCTGCCGCTTTTCCCCGTTTCATGCCTTGCAAGGCCTTTCTGGCCTCATCTCTAGTTATAGGAGGAGTTTCTGTATAGTGTTCATTATTGTTTTGAATAGAGGGCTCCTGAGTCGTCTGCGTACTGTAAAGGTCAGTATAGAATTCTTCCGCTGCATTTACTATATCTTCGAAATTGCTGATGATATTACCCTGCTTATCTTTTAGTGCATATATCTTGGTTTGTCCTAGGCCAAGTTTCCTTCTCACTGATTTCAGGCTGCGTCAATTTTTTACGGCTTCTTCAGTCTTTCTCACGTTATAGTTTCGAACATCACTTATTTTCGCCTTGTTGATCAGTTTTGACAGTTCCGCGAATGCTATCTTATCTCTTAAGTTGGACACTTTCCTTCTTTGTCGTTTCTTTATTAGGTCCTTTGTTACTTGAGAGAGCTTGCCTACTGGTTGCCTTTGTGCCTTGCCTCCCACTTCAACTACTCCCTCTGAAGCCAGCCTCGTTACGGTTTCATTCATTACCTCTATGTCATCATCATCATCTCTCTGTTCTAAGGCTGCATATTTGTTTGCAAGTACCAGCCTAAATTTGTCTGCTTTTACCCTTACTGCCTCTAAGTTGACCTGTTCTTTGTTGACCAATTTTACTCTTTATCTGTTTAAATTGAGGTGGATCATGGCCCTCACTAACCTATGACCACTGCATTTTACCCTACCTATTACTTGAACATCCTGCACTATGCTGGGATCGGCAGGCCTTACTTAAACGAGTTCTATACCCAGCGAGCGCTGGAGTGCTGCTATAAAAACGTAATAGAATAAGGGTGCTGTCCACCTGACAGATAAAATTTTTGTTTTTATCGACATCGTAATTATAATAGTAAGTAACCTTAAGCACCGTACCTCCTGCCATAATTGGTAGAAATGGCCCGAGAATATACTCGGAGGTGGACCGGAGATGCCAGTTCCTCGGAAGAAATCAAAAGTTTTTTGTCGCCATCTGAAAATTGAGAAAACATAAAACAAACTAAGGCGATATTTGAAAGCAGTGGAGAAAGTAGCATTATGGACTCTGTGCTTGTGAGATTCCTGCCTTTGGTGCAAAAAAATAATAAAAAAAGGAATTGCAACACCGGCTCATGAATGCAGTTAAGCCAGTCATCCACTGTTCACTTATTCCAGCAAACTTATAGATGCGGATCAACTTGGTAAAGCCCTATACATGGGGGACATTGGTATACGTAGCATGTGACAAATAAACTCAATTATAATGAAAAATAACAAATTAATTAATTAATGATGCATTGAAGAGGTGGGCTTCAAATAAGTACAACAGTAAAAAAAAAAAAACGATTGCTCATAAACAATACAAACTGAGTACATAGTTAAGAAACCTAGGCAAGAAAATGAGGAAATAAGGATTTTGTTGCATTCAGCAATCAAGTAACTGAAAACGGTTTTACTTGTTTTATTCAAAAACCAGTTCTAGACAAGAAGAGAATAAATTGTATCAGTACGAATACAAATATACATATAAGGCTTACTAAGTATAAAAATTGCGCATCTGAAAGCTCTCAGAAAAACTTAGATCGGTGACATTTCTCAGCCTGTTATTGAATATCCTATGAAGGTTGGAGTGATATTTGCAGAGTGTAGTTTGTCCTAAAACGTGATATATGAGGCACTATTCATGTACGCGAGCAGTCAAGCGTGCTTTTGTTTCGCTCTGCTGTTTCATAAGAGCTTAATATTTCGTTGACGTTGGTTAACAAAAATTGATGATAACCGGTATTTATAAAAAAAAAATCTATAAGTTCGATTGCACACACATTTTTAAAGAACGACTGTGAGGGAAAGTCATACGGCATAATACAGAAACAACAGACAATTCTCTTTCGGATTTGGAACAGCCAGTTTATATCTGTGACCGAACTAGTACTCCAGACGACGGAACAGCAGTTAGTGGGGGTAGTTAGCGTTCGTGGGTAAGTATTTTACTGCGTAAAGCGGAAGAACTACCTGAAAAGTTTCCCTACTAGGGAGCTGATGTGACCGCTCTCTGAAAATTACTGATCGAAAGAAAAAAATGCACAGCATTCTAAGTGATGTGAGAGTTCTATTTTCAAAGGCTTCAGTTAAATTTTGACTCAAAGATTTCTTGGCATTTTTGTGAGCAGATTTGTGATAGACAGAAAGAAAGCGAGGAAAACAATGCCATATTCCGAGTAAACTGATGTTCGAGTAAGATAAATTCAGAAATTGTGAAATCAAATCTACATTAATCCAAATCAACAGTTACGGATGTCTGCAGGACAGGTGGAAAGCTTGACGATTCGGCGTGGCGGGTATGAACTGGTAGGTGAAGAGAGAGAGAGAGAAATTTATTTACAGAAAGGCAGAGAGGTCGGCCTGAGCTATAGCTTGCTCTGGCCCGCTACTCTACACTGGGGAAGAGGGACGGGGAGGGAAAGGGCTGATGAATGATGATGGTATAAGGAAGAGATGCGTATATACAAATTCACAGAGTTGTGGCCTCTCTAAAGCCGTGCGTCCAGCCCGGTGGCTTGGAGAAAAGCTATAACGGCTTTTGTTACCAGGGCTGCGCTGTTTGCATTAGGCCAAGGACCTAAAAGAAACTCGTCCGATAGCGCGAGAACGACAGCAACTTGTCTCTTCCATTGCAAATATCAATGAGAGACTGGTAGGTGAAAATACCTTTTTAACAATTATACAATGGAATCTTAATGTGAGTGTGAAGTTGTACAGTGTAGCGAGTGCTTCAGAGATCATTTAAAAAGGTCAACTGAAACATAACTCATTGAATCTGTCATGGAAATGGGGTGTACAATTGTAGGCGAATAAGAGGGCACTTTGTCGAAATAGCGTCGACAATGTGGGTGGCCTTCTTATTAAGCAACGGTAAGAAACGTACTGAAGCAAGCTTAAAGATGTGTCCCGGCGAAATATGGGTGAGCTGCACGTTCAGAGGGCAAAAGTAATACCACGTGTAGAGGTTATAATGCCGAAGTTTGCGAGCATTCGAACATTAGCGACGGGCAGCAATAAATAACATCATTAACACTTCCTGACGTGATGTGAGCTCTCTTATTTTTTTAAATTTCTTTCTCGGCAGAAATTGTCCACCCGACACAGAAACGACAATGGTTGTAACACGCCGCCATACTAGTTTTGTTTTACACGTGCCTTCCAAGTAACGCACTCTCTTTCGTCGCTCATAGCGAGCTGCCGTTGACTGGGGTATGACGCTGATGACGCGAGAGTGGCTGGAATGTCTGTACATTGCTATCGCGATGAAATAGACGCACAGTTACGTGTGCATCGATGTAAAGGCACTAATGTTAAGGTCCACAGGAACTATGTAGCCATCGTATCCTATTCATTGAGTGGAACAAGCGGGAAGGAAATGCTCGTTCATGCCAAGGGTGTAAAGTTCCTTACAAATAAAGCATAGTCGACATGGGATCCTCGTGAATCTGTGCGAGTAATGTGTCATCTGTGTATTTTTTGGCAGCTGTATGCTCATGTTCATCTTGGAGAGCATGGCGGCCTCGTGTGAGTGTTCTTATCTCATTTCGTATCTCTTTTCTCATATCTCAGTTCGTATCTCGTGTGAGTGTTCGTATCTCAGAACATTGAGTTAGTGAGTGACCTCTGCTGCAGGGGTCGGATGTTGCCGGATTCGGGACGCTCGTCATGTAATGAACGAGAATAAAGGGGGCTAACCGAGGGCCCCGATTTTTATTAACCATATCATCAGAAGTAAACAAAGACACCAAGTAGAACAAAGGGGAAATTACTTGTACTTACTAATTGAATTAACTAAATGATAAATTAACCTCAATGAATGTGGATGAAAACAACTTTTCTCACCCCTTTCAACAAGTTTTTACATCCGTTTCCATCGTCATTAATTTAACTTCTTTAATTAAATTAGTAAGTACAAGTAGTTTCTCCTGTGTTATCCTTGGTGTCTTTGTTCGTTGGCTTCTTATGATACGATATATATATCTTGCAGATTACACGTACAGTGGAAAC
The DNA here is from genome assembly GCF_023375885.2 of Dermacentor andersoni. Lineage (NCBI taxonomy): Eukaryota > Metazoa > Arthropoda > Arachnida > Ixodida > Ixodidae > Dermacentor > Dermacentor andersoni. The sequence continues at coordinate 113,216,163 of NC_092821.1, read as the reverse complement.
CGATGTTACACGAAACATATTGGAGGCAGCTGGTTATCAAGCGTCGTTCCTGCTTCTACAAAGCGTTCCCAGATTGCCGAGCACGCTCGTCCACGGCGAGTAATAGTTTGTGGGAAAACAGCGGCAATGCGACGACGGCGTTGTCAGTAGAGCAAATGCATGACGCCTGCTATGTTGAGGCCCGGCGAAGAAACGTAACGGTATTCTGCCGGTTGAGCCACACAGGAGACAACTTCAACCTGTCGCGAACACGCTTCTGTGCCGCGCTGCTGAGCACAGGTCAGGGGTTCGATTCCCAACCACGGCGGCCGCATTCTGATGTAGGCGAGAGTGCAAGAGTGGTCGTGGACCGTGCACGTGGCGCGCTTTAATGAGCCCTCCGGAATGGTCAAAATTAGTCCGGTGTCCCTCACTACCACGTGTCTCACAATTGAACCATGTGTCCCAATCTCGTCGTGGTTCATACAAAGAGCAGGAATTTAGAAGCTAATGCGATGTTGACGTTTATACAGAACACCGTTCACAAGCTAGGCCGAATTGCAAAAGACCCGTCGGGAGGGGGCCACAGCGCAAAACTTCGATGCAGCGGTGCGACACGGTTAACAAGGTGTTAACGCGAGCGAGTCGGTAATTCCTCGTAAAATTGCGAAAGCGCGTTACAAAGCGGGACGTATGCGACAGGTACAGGCCGGGACAAAATAATACGGGATCTGCGAGCTTGAGCCAAACTGCAAATGAAGCAAGTGCCTTCTGTCGAGAAATGGTATTGCGCATGCGCCGCCCTTCGATGCTCGTGCGTCTGCCCCTACGCCCATTTCTTGGCTGCGCACTGTCTGTGCTGTCGGAATCTCGATGATTGCCGGCGAGCACGCCAGGAGCGCTGCATGCTTATGGACCGGCGGGGTGTGCATGTGCGGTGCACTGTCGCACGTCACAACAACCGAAACATGCACCCCGCGGCTAGCGTAATCATCCTCAACATCGAAGGGCACGCATGCGCAATGCCAGGTCTCGGCAGATGGCACTTGCTTCGTCAAAGGACGCAACAATCGCAGTCTGGCACGCCTTCGCAGATCTCGCAATCTTTGCTCCTCGTCCATACAACAGCGGTGCGCTCTGTTTAGCGTCGTGTTTGTTTTGCGCGTTTTGTGCAAACCGGAAACTTGCCTCTGGCTTGCCTCGCTGCCTTCTCTCTCTCTCTCTCTTTGTGCAAGCCAGATGCTCGTCCGGTTGACCTCCCTGCCTTTCCTATCCTTGCTTTTTCTTTCTTTGCGTGCGCCTCATTTGCGACGCGCTGTTGCAAGTTCATGACTCGACGATAACTATCATGGCGATATGCGACGCTTGTCGAAAGAAGAAAGCTATAGACAACACTCCGCTTGACGTCGAAGAAAATAACTTTCTCACCTGAGTAGAAACAGGAAGGCGATGGCAACGGCGCTCAAAAGCAGAGCAGCCGTCGTTGCAAGGGCAGCCGGGCTTGCTGCATCCATCTTCGGCCCCACAGAAACGGAGCTCGGCAGCTCAAGCCGAAGGGGTCCGTAAGCTCGGCACTGCTGTTTCACGCACTTGCAGCAGTTGCCGGCCGGACGAGTGCGAAACTTCCTTGTGCCGAAAGGTTCGCACGCCGAGTGCGCTCGGTCGGCCGAAAAAACATCCCGTACGCGGGCGCTACTTTGTCGGCTGTATTCGCTTTTCTTTTTTTTTTGTTATAACAAAAGCGCTGATAAGAGATGCTGTAAATAGCTCGCGCGGGGTGTGTGTAGGCGACGGCTGTGATAACGGCTTTTTGTTGGGCGCCTGCTGCACGTCACTTGAATATACACTAACCACGTTCCGCACTTAGGAAGAAAACTAGTTTAGGATATTAGAGCCTTACTGAGCTACACGTTTATTCACTCTACCTATTGCATCGCGCACCAGCCGTGGTTGCTCAGTGGCTATGGTGTTGAGCTGCTGAGCACGAGGTCGCGGGATCGAATCCCGGCCCCGGCGGCCGCATTTCGATGGCGGCGAAAACACCCGTGTACTTAGATTTAGGTGCTCGTTAGAGAACCCCTGGTTGTGGAAATTTCCGGAGGCCTCGACTGCGGCGTGGCTCATAATCAGAAAGTGGTTTTAGCAAGTAAAACCCTTTAATATATACATTTTTACCGTTACAAGGGGCAATACTTACTAAATTATAGTCGACATACCGCACATTTCTCTGCTTTATGTATTATTGAACGCTCTATCAACCTATCTCAAACACTCGGTACTTTTAAAAAAAGAATTGTTTTCTTACATACCTAATTATTAGGTTTATGTTCATCTCTTATAAATATAGTTCCTTGTTTAAAGTTTTCGTTTGGTATTTTTTATATTTATCTGCGTGTGCTTTCCTGTTCCAATCCAACTTCGTTTACTAGTGCTATAATACTGTTTTACTTTAGCCACTACACTTGTTTGTAAACTTGCACAGGAGCGTCCCATTCCCCTCCCCACGTGTAGGGTAGCAAACTGGACTCAGTCTGGTTAACCTCCCTGCCTTTCCTTCTTCCCTTCTCTCTTTTTCTGCACAGGAGATCCCCCTACAGCGTAGTGCTCTCGGGCCTCCTTCTCTATATTTGTACGTTGTTTTTGCTATGAATAAACTTGATGCGGACACTCCCAGATGTGTGGTTGCGCAACTGTGATTTGACCAATAATACATTCAGGCATTCGGTTTATTTTCTTCTCGTTGACACACACACACACACACACACACACACACACACACACACACACACACACACACACACACACACACACACACACACACACACACACACACACACACACACACACACACACACACACACACACACACACACACACACACACACACACACACACACACACACACACACACACACACACACACACACACACACACACACACACACACACACACACACACACACATCATAAGAAGCCAACAAATAAGGACACCAAGATCAACACAGGGAAAATTGCTTGTACTTTCTAATTCAAATAAAGAAATTATAGTTTGATGATGACCAGTGCCGTCATCACGTCTTGGCTCACCTCCCACGATAGTTCGTGCCTTGGCTCGCCTTCCACGAGGGTCATGATGCCTTGGCTGGCCTCCAACTAGAATCGTCACGACAGTTCTACCACCGATGTCGTCACAATCGGAACTGAGCCTGTGAGTCGTTTTCACTTCTTTCCTGAACACGGCGCGCGGGACTTAATGTAGACATGTGTTTGTTTTAGTGACTTTCGTTCTGTACTATGTGTTCAGTGCTTGTTTTGTTTTACTTCTAGCGTCTTCGATAAATGTTAGTTTACGTCTGTCCGCCCGTCTGTGACGTCTAAGACAATAGGACGATCCCCGCAATAGGACCATGACTGCGTAGTTTTCTTTATGAAAAAAAAATATCGTATACAAGTTTTTTAAAGCGAAAGCTTTACTGGCCGCGAACTTGCAATTTCGCCATGGTGGTACTCCGAGGAGGTACATGACGTCACAACGCGCGCCTAACCCCGGATATTTCTCTCTCTCTCACTCCCTTGTCACTAGTTTGCACGCGCCATTAGTAGCACCGATCAACAGGTTTTCCGCCACTGCACAACGCCACGCCTTTCCTTCGCCGCTGTTTGGTATGACGTCACACCGCGTTCCTTGTCGTTGCGCTCACCTCCGCTCGATTCGCCAGCTGCATCGCATGCCTGATAACATGTCGGAGGATTCAAATGGAGAGCTCGCGTGCACCGCAACCACAGTTTAGGCGGCAGTATGGATGGTGACAATTCTGATAAGCAGGAGGAGGTGTGTAATAGACATCGGAACGAAATGAAGAGGAAACGAATCGCCCAGGAAACAGACGAAAAGCGCGCCGAATGACTGGTTTAACGCCGCAACATAGCTAGACAACAGGACTGACCTGGACTTGCAATCAAGATTAACCAAGCCTTTGCTATGCTAGACCATGCTATGCCTTAGCTTTCGCTATGTATATCCGGGCGTAGCCGAACTAAGCCACTGCCAATTTTTTTTGTGTAGCTTCGTGATACATTGGGGTGGATGAGTTTTATCTTCAGCACATGGACGAGCACACCTCGTGTGGTGTACTGCGCGAGTTCTGAGCTGACAGTAATTCGACGACGGACGAAGACTGTGAGTGGCAATGACAAAAACCAGGACGCCACCTATCACATTCATGAAATCCGCGATGTCTGAATCAATGGCGACCTGACGAGAGTCTAGACTACCTAGTCTCGTCTCGTCTAGTCCACCTTACACTAGGGGTTAGAGAACGTTCGGAAAGGTACGCGTGCATTTCGTGTTGCCCTAAAACAATCTAATGAAGAAGTAAAATTTCATTACAGTGTAGTTCAGTATTTAACTCATTAGTGCAGGTTGCTGACATGAAGTGGAAGACAAAAAAAGAAGCGGTTTGTACATGACAATGACGGGACATAGAAGCGTAGCGTGCTTTTATGTAATTTATCATGTGGTATGCACTAAAATTTATTCCGGAGTGACCCACTATTGAAGATACATGCCGGAACAGTTCACAGAGGACTGCGAGAGGACTTATATCTGAAGTGACATTCTCAATGGTGGCCTTATCTTCGAAGTTCCTGCACCCAGAAAGAAAGAAAGCAAAGCGAGGAAGGGGAAGGAGGTCAACCTCACGAGGGTACGGCTTGCTACCCTACACCGAGGGCAGTGGAAAATTCAATAAGGAGAAAAGGCTTTCACATTGCCTAAAGAGATTTCTCGAGCGAGCCAAATTTCTTTTTAGTCTAGTTTAATATTCCACTCATTATTGCAACGTTGTTGGCATGAATTGGAAGATGGCAGAAGTGTTGCAGATATCAATGGCTGAACAATGAAGCGTATCATATTATTACTAAATTACACGTGTGGTATGCACAAACATTTATTGAACAGCGACGCATCATGCGACATGCAATTTCGCAGCAGTTTGCCGATGATCGACAGATAACTTTCCGATCAGAAATGACACACCGTGCTGGGCCGTTCTTTTTCTTCCTTGATGCACAATGAACACTTGGAACCCCTCCTGCTTGCTTTTGTTCTTCTGCGTGCGCGACGGCAAATGATGCTTGGTTGGCTGGACTCGCTTGAAAAATTGTTTCGCAGTCGATCTGTCTGGTTTTTATCCACGCATGAGCTTTTCAAGACGGATCCAGACTCCGTCCGCGGGGCATGCAATGATGGAGTATGTGTGTCGTTTCAGTGCACCCTGATGAACAAAGAGAAATCAACAAGTTTATGAATGAGGGCACAAAATGCACATTACAGCGCAAAAAATGCGGCAGGTGTAGCGCTCTCGTATTGCATCACCTGTGGCGAACAAAAAAATTGCATAGTCGTTGACTGGTCACCTAAGCTTGCCAACAAACAAGCGCCTTCGGTTTACAGCGATAATTACTTATAATAATATTCCCAGCTAGCGCTGTCAGAACTGGTACGAATTATTTATTTCTCCTGGTCTCAGGTTCAGCCAGTCCATTTTTTTACGATAGCAATGCTTTACCACTTCATTCAGAATGAGTGTTCCATTGGCAGATTTTGAATTTATATCTGGAGTTATAAGAGCCAAGACCGTGATATTGCTACGGGATAGTCTACCACTAGACATTCCACTAGATTCCACTAGATACCATTAGATATTCTACCACTTCGAGACACGCAGCGAAAATCGAAACCAACTGCTTAAAAAAACGAACGCGTGTTGGACGCTTCGAAACGCCGATAAGCCCCGCGTTTCGAAAGGCGGACACGTACGAACGTGCCCGCTTTGTGTTGGGGCATTGAACCCGAAATGCCCGGGCACAGCGACCGAGCATGGACTTGCGCTTGAGCATGATTCATTCTCTGGCCTGGCTCAGGGGCGCGCTTGGCTGGCAGAACAACCTTCACGTTTCGTTTCGGAGCAGCTTGCTCAATGAAGGGCTCTTTACTTACGAAATTAAACACGTTAATATTGCGATTAGCATCCCTAGCCTATCTATCTATCTATCTATCTATCTATCTATCTATCTATCTATCTATCTATCTATCTATCTATCTATCTATCTATCTATCTATCTATCTATCTATCTATCTATCTATCTATCTATCTATCTATCTATCTATCTATCTATCTATCTATCTATCTATCTATCTATCTATCTATCTATCTATCTATCTATCTATCTATCTATCTATCTATCTATCTATCTATCTATCTATCTATCTATCTATCTATCTATCCGTCCGTCCGTCCGTCCGTCCGTCCGTCCGTCTGTCTGTCTGTCTGTCCTCTGCACCGCACTTTCTCTGTAATACAAAAAGCGGTTTAAAGTTGTGTTGGGCCAATTAGAAACCATGTCACAGCAGGCCAGCACGTATGGCACTGCGCCACGAATCCCCGGTCAGCGAGGGATTAATTCTCAGGGTTAGTACGCACAGGCGTGCCACCAGTGCAGTCTGAGAGGCCGCGCAAGAAGAGGAGGACTTCGCGCGCCAACCGCTAGACGGCGCAGCGTGTCCATAGAGAAGCATGGTAGAGGAGCCCGCCTGTGGCACATGGCTCCCACACATGATCCGCTTCGACGGAGACAATAGGGTGTGACCTAGCTATGGTAACTCCATATTGAGGTGTCTGCCGGATTATTTTTAGTTCTACATCACCACGTTTCCGCCTCGGCCCTCTCCACTTACCGACTAGGTCAAGCTTCAGGTCACTAGGCCAACGTTACTTCTGGGACTGAGAAGCTATCCTTTTGGAAATCTACGCTTTTGCAAACCGTAGGGTTTCTCGAGCCCTTGTCCGATTCACCGTTATATGGAGATGTCTCACTTATAACTGGTCTTTAGCATTAGTTACGATAAGTAAGGAGTAACAGGACCCTAGTGAATTGTATTACATAGCTGTGCAGTGGATCTCAGTGGCCGTGCTCTGCTAAGCAACTACTGCCTGCGTCCCGCCGAGAGAACGCTGTTAAAAGCCAGCACCAGTGAGTTCCGTAAGGAAATCGAGTCTACATGAGAAAACTGTCAATCCTTTCGGGCTGGAATGAAACGTAGCGATTTTTGCTTTTGTTTCCAGTGGTTTACTGCAATAAACTGGCTTAAAACGGGCCATTTGGAGTCATTAGAACTAGTACCGCGTATTTGCATCGGGGCTGCGCCAGTAGGTAGCTTGCGCGTGACGTCACGAACGCAGTTTAATGCTCCCTTTAATAGCTCTCCAATGGGCCGCCTGGAATGACGTCGGTTTATCAAATGCACTGCCCCGCGGGTTACCTACTGCCATGGAGGAAGGAAAGCCTAGCAGAGGCCCCTTCCCTGCCGGCTTAGCTGAAGAGCGTTAGAGCCGTGTCACGTGCCAAAGGACTCAGCTGCTCACAGTGCCGCTTTCCCATCATGGCGGGTAGGATTACATCAGTGCAAGCTATCGGTGGATAGTAAAAGCAACTCGGCAAGTATGCTCTCCCGACGCATCTCTTCTGACCAACACAAGATGGCGGACGCCGCCAAAGAAGTGGAACGGAAGCCGGAGCGCACGGGCGGTGGCCGCTTTCCTACTGGCCTCCTCTTCCTCACTTTGGCCCCGCTGTTTTCGAGCGCGTGCTCTCGGCTCGCAGCTGGAGTGAGCGATCACGCTCGCCATAATGTCTTTTTAAATCGTCGAAACGTCGAACCAGCTCTGGAGATTCGAGAACCGACCCTCTGAGAGCTGAAATTGATGACCTGCCTGGAAGCACACCAAGGAATGAACTGCTCTTTTTTATGCACACGCAAGGAAGAAAGCTGTTGAAATTTTGTGGAACATGCGTATAGATTGCTTTTTTTTAGAGTTAACAAACTTGTGAAAAGTCACCTGTGCAATGCAGCAAAGCTCTACACGTTCAGCCGAATTGCTACAAGAGGCGGATGGTATTCGCACGAAGAATAAAGATCTCGCATTGAATACGTGTCATTTTGTTTCATTGAACTCTAAACTTATTGCCTCACGGCACATACCCATACCACAATTTATGAATTGCAGCCGGTGTGTTCGCAAGATGTACTGATGTCGATAAGATTCGAAAATGTCACCAGTTTCAAATCATGCGTCCCCAAAATGTGCATTGGCATTCCGGTCAATATTGGTCTATGCATAAAAGGGCGTATTGTGAAAGAAATAAGTGGAATAACGGTGAATTTTCACCGCAACTTTGACGGTGATTATTTCAAAACTAGTGCCACCGAGAGCAAAAGAAAAACAGTTCCACATGGTTGTGTCGTCTGTGGCTCAATTCGCATATTGCAATATGTATGCACAAATGTTATTGGTTAAATGTTGATTACTGCAGTGTTGACGGTTCTTTAACTATGTCTACGTATTGTGATTTCTTGTGCAATTGATGACCGCCTCAGTGAGTAATGCAGGTCAATCAGTAGACTTGTGCTATATTTGACAGGCGATTTAAAAACAATATGTTAGCTCCAAAACTTACACCTGACATAGAGAAGGAGGGCCTCTTATTGCAAGTTTAAACAGTACGAAAACAGAAGGAGAAGGACACACATGCATACACATGCCGTTTGAACTTACAGTATGTCGCCCAAATTTCTGAAACAGAAGTACTCAAACGCTCCTTACGTTCACGTGTTTCGAACCCAGATGCAGCCGAAATCGGTGCACGAGCTTGGCAACGACGAGCGCCATTTCCAGCTGCGCCAGCTTCATGCCGACACAGTTTCGAGGTCCCACGCCGAACGCCTGGAAAGCAAGCGGGTCTCTAGACGCTCTCAGTTCGGGAGAGAACCTGGGGAAAATGAAACACAAGGCACGGCGTTGGCAACGCAACGAGAATGCAAAGACGCCCTTGTATCGTGCATTGGGCGCGCGTTAACGAACGCCAGGTGGTGAAAATTTATCCGCAGTCCGGCACTACGGCATGCCTCGTAATCATATCGTGGTCGTCGCACAGTAAAATTCAAGCATCTTTTTTTCTTTCAGTGCAACGTGTCTTCTGAAACGCTTGCTGGGGCTGGCTGTCAATAAGAAGAGCGAATCAAACTGGAAGTATGTCTGGGTGCATGGAGGGCAGTCTATGCACGGAAATCTGAAAACAACACGCTGTTAAAGATAACGAACAGCAGTGACGTGGCCAAGATGGTCTAAGAAGTTATCCTTCATCATGGATTGCTATCGCCTGCTTACTCCAGCAGAGTAAAACAATCTAGTCAGCACAAATGCCGTAAAACTTTCTCACTTGAACTGCCGTTCAATAGACAACAAAGTTGATGAAACAGAAGCCCTTTTTTCTGTTTTCAAATTTTCTTTTGATGTAATTATGTTTACCGAGACCTGGTATCAAGATGAGGCAAACTATTTAGTTACCCGCCATGGATGCTCAGTGGCTATGGTGTTGGGCTGCTGAGCACGAGGTCGCGGGATTGAATCCCGGCCACGGCGACCGCATTTAGATGGGGGCGAAATGCGAGAACACCCGTGTACTTAATTTAGGTGCACGTTAGAGAAACCGAGGTGGTCGAAATTTGCAGAGTCCTCCACTACGGCGTGCCTCATAAACAGAAAGTGGTTTTGGCACGTAAAACCCCATATTAAATAAAATAAAACTATTTAGTTGTAAGTAACTATACACATTTTGTTCTCAATAGACCTGGGCGCCGAGGTGGCGGAATGTCGCTACAGATACTGAACACACTAGCTGCAGTAGAAAACAAACTATTCGCAGTTTCTACCCGAAAAATTGAAACACTGACAGTAGGAGATAGAACTAACCTTTTCACCGTTCTATACCGTCCTCCAGATGGAAACTTGAGAGGCTGCCTAGACGTTCTCGAAAGCCTGCTTGATTATGTAACAGCGAACCAACAAGTGTTATATTTATCGGGTGATTTGAATATTGATACGCGCTGTGATTCAGCACCACAGCGAGAATTCATAAGCTTACTAGATGCATATGGCTTTTTCAATCTTATCGAAGTACCTTCACGCAGCACGTGCTCCACATCTTCCTCCATTGATATTGTAATCACGAACGCAGAAAAATGCGAAAGGAAGCTGGCACTGTACTGTCCCACTTAAGTGACCATCTTCCTGTGTTTGCCTTTGTCCCAGCTGAACGCACTTATCGAGTTCCCGCTCCACATTTTCGACGCATTGGTATCACCACATTTGACCGTTTTTGTTTGATGCTATATAAAAGAAGTTGGGGCGATATGCTATCTTTAAAAGACGTGAATGAGGCGCATAATGCATTTTTGTTCAAAATAAGAACTGTCTCTCCCAAATGTTTTCCGCAAGTCCATCCGCGCAAACGCAATCCTAAGAAGCCGTGGGTTACGCAAGAACTGCTGCGCAAAATAAAGACCAAAGAGAAAATGCTTCCGCAATTCATAAAAGCGTGAGAAATATCAAAAAATTTCAAAACCAGCTAAATTGAGAACTAAGAACTGCCAAGTTAAGGTATTGTAGTGATACGTTTTCCGTCGGATCTAAAAAATGTTCACAACCAGTGGGACCAATTGAACGAATTACTGAATCGCTCCTCATAAACAACTATTACGACAATAATGAAAGATGGTATACCAATAAGTGGGGAGGAAGTGTTTAATGAATTTAATAATTTCTCTGTTAATGTAACCAAAACATTATGCTGTCCCTCTGACACAACTGTGGGTTACGCGTATAACACGCCACGCATTGCGGAATCCCGGTTCATGTATCCCACACACGAAGACGAAATCATGACTGTGTTTAGAAATCTAATAAATGGCAGAGCTGAAGATAAAGATGGCTTTCAGGTCAAACCCTTCAAGGTTGTAGTTGACATCTATACTAGCCCCAATGCTAATGCATATCTGTAACCTGCTAGCTTTAGCACCTGGCGCCTTTCCAAGCGAAATGCAGGTAGCAAAAGTGGCTGTCATTCACAAAGGTGGTGCAACCTCGGATATAGCTAATTAAAGGCCTACTTCAATTCTTCCGATATTATCCGAAGGTCTGGAAAACATTATTTACGTGAGAATTCATAATTTTCTTGTTAAACATTCAGTTTTATCAGATAGTCAATTCGGTTTTGGAAAACAAAGGTCCACGGAAATGGCACTAACTAAGCAAAATGAGATAATAATGAATGCGTTTGAGGAAAAGCTCCTTGTATTCGGAATATTTGTTGATTTTTCAAGAGCATTTGACCTGCTTAGTCATGATTTACTGGTACATAAACTCAATTACTATGGCATTAGAGGAACGAGCTTATCCTTAATTAAATCATACTTGAAATATCGTAAACAACTGGTCTCCCTTAATCACGCTACATCCAACTCACAACCTATCCTCTCTGGTGTACTCCAAGGCAGCATTCTGAGACCGCTATTATTTAATATCTACATTAATGATATATTTTCTGCTCCGCTTCCTGTGCACATGATAGCGTATGCAGAAGACCTCACAATGCTTGCCTCAAGTAATACAGAAACTGACATACTAGGACTCGGCAATCAGTTCTTAGAATTCCTGCGTCAATGGTGCTTTAAGAATTTCCCAAAAGTAAACATTACCAAGACGAAAGCAATATTATTCCGAGCTAAAAACAGAACGGTGCATGCAAATCTCGACCTTTGGTTAGCAAACAAAAAAAGTTGACGTAGTGCCAGTTGTGAAATGTCTTAGTGTTGTTTTCATCGAGTTTTTTGATAGGGATAAACACATTGAGAATGTCTGCAATAAAATAAACAGGATTAATGGCATCCTACGTCGCCAGAGGCACACACTTGCCCCTAAAGTGAAGATATTAATTTACAATGCATTTATATTGCCACATATAACTTATTGTCTCATGGTCTGGGGGTCAACAGCCAAGCTGAACCAAATAAATATTCTGATTGCTCAAAAACGAGCAATTAGATTAATAGCCAATGTACCGTGGTGCACTCATACGGGTTCCTACTTTGCAAGGTTTAATATCATGAAAATATCAGAGTTATTCCCATTCAAGTTAATCTCTATGTATAAAAACTCTGTTTCCACTAAGAATGAGTTCCTTTTACCAAGTCTCAACCTGACTGGTTCGAGTCTATCCTACAATACTCGGAACAAAATTTCGTGGTGTGTACCTTTCTGCCGCACAACATACGATAAGCAGTCACTGACGTCAAATTTATCACATTTTCTCAATATTCTGCAAAAGAACATCATACTTCAAGAGACTTCACGGCATAAATTAGTGAAACTCATTCCCATGTTTGAATGTATATATTTCGTGATTAGAACATATATATAGCTTCGTGTACCTTCATTTTACTTTCATTGTATCGAGAGAGGGGTTGATTGTAAATGAGTTTCCTGTGCATAGAATATGTGGAGTAGCTTTTGTCAAATGACGTCCAGTGATATTAGAGGCGTAACTTCATGCAAATATCAGATGTCGATATTTCGTGGCTGTATTTCTTTTGTGTTTGTGAATGCGCTCTCCCACTGTTGTGATCAGGGGCTGGGCTATACACCCCGGCAGAAGGCGTAGGGTGGCTCTCAAGCTGCAACAACACAGCATTTTGCCTTGCATCCTCTCTCCTTTGTTGCTGATGTAGCCTTGACAGAGATAATAAAATATATTCTATTGTAGATTTTCAAGAAGTGCGAAGCCATGCTTACAAATGGCCCAGGGGAATCGGAAGAGTGGGGGTGCTTGTTCATTTAGTAATTTAGTTGTTAGTAAAAAGGTGGAGTCAGCAAATACACCGCTAAAAGAGAACATCCTTTGTTTAAATAAACTGCTAACGTAGAAAAAGAAAACAGGCATCCTCCAGGTTTCTCTAACGATTGCTTATGCCCAACGCACCACAGCACACAAACAATACAGCCTCTTTCCTGTCTTAGTCGAAGTCAAACAACAAGAAACAATACTGGGACATCGGTGAATAGACATTGCCTATTTCACATAAACATTTATTCATTCCCCTATTGGAACGACGGACAGTGCCAACGGTAACTTACCTGGCAGAGCAGAAACGTTTGAGCTCTAGTCGATGGTCATGTACAGTTCCTGGTGTACCTGCCTGCCCGTGCACACAGTGTGAGGGGAAATAGTGCTGTTGGTCCCAGAGGCGACACACGTGGAGCCTGAGTCGTTTGACCATCGTGGTGGTCATACGGGTGACGTTTTAGACAAAGTATCCTGGGAATACGTGATCACGGTTGCTGGTTTCGCAAACCGTCGGGCTTTAATCTGAGGCGTTCCATTGCATTGAGGTATTTAGATGGCGGGCCCATTGACAAATGAGGATTTCGTGATCGTAGGTTGGTGCCGCGTTGACGCTTCAAGCCGCAAAATCGTTGGCTGAACTATCAACGCGCTCTTGACCACCCACGTGTCGGCAGTGTGCTTACCTCTCTGGGTCGAATTCACCTGGTCGCTCCCACAGGTTCGGGTCGTGGTGAACCTGGTGGCTGCAGGCCATGACGCTCACGCCTTCCCGCAGAAGCACGTTTTCGTAGCGGTAATCAGAAGACGCACGTCTGGTTGTAAACCTGCGGTCAGTGATATTGTAGAGAGCCGGTCACGGTTTTCACGAATTGTTTGTTTTTCGATGACACAGCACACACCTTGTCGCTCCGTCTGACATACCATGTTATTTTGTTGATTGAATGACGGGGAAAAATGCCTCAAGCCAATACCTTGGATATGCGAGATGTTGCAGCGGATGACTGGATGAAAGACGATAACCTGCAGTTATCTACTTAACAGGTCAAAACCTAGCGTATCCCTAATGCTACTCTGTAGTTGATTCCGCAACATTCTCATTGAATCGCGGGAAGCTTAAATCAAAGAACAGTAGTCTTATTGACATGCTGGAGCGAAATTTCAGTTGTCCATGGCTCAACAAGCAATAAATGATAGTTACTAAACTAATCTTTTAACTCGATTAAAATGTCATTGCTTTTCTAGGAATGTATACTCTCCTAGGCCGGAGATATAGGCGAACAAGAAGTTCCCATTGCGATATATATGAAATGCTGTTCAAAGCTTTATGGGGAATAAAGGTCACTAGCCTCTTGGTGTTTGTCGGGAACCGAATCTGCAGCCGCGTGTTCAGTATACCGAACAGCGTAAGCGCTGCCACTTCAGTACGTCCAAACGCTAACGGCATGCCGTTGATATCTGACACCTCACAGAGTAGGGAAATAAACTACTTTTGCATGGAATTAGGAGAGGAGATAATCGTCTGGCATCTGGGGTATCGATAACATAATTAGCAATACGATATAGAGCTATTTTTTGTTGAAACATTGTGCGAAAGACACTCGTACTTACGCAATCACTGGAGCGTACATTCTCAACGTTTCCAGTATTGCCTGTGCAGTGTATTGTAGGTCGGAAATGGCGTCATAGGAGAACTCCCCCTAGGCGGCAATAAAGAGGAATAACGCATTCAATAAATACAATGAATGTAAATGTGTTTGCAAAAAAGAATGCTCTTTAAGTGAAAGGTAAAGTTTAAGAATTAATGCGTAGAAAGGAATTTTTTTTGAATGTACGAAAAATAAAAGTGAATTATTTTGTGCTTTTAAGGTCCCGAAGTGGCACACCTGTACCAGAGAGAGAGAGAGAGAAAGAGGTCAACTTTATTGAGAGAATAATCGAAGTTTTTGTGCGTGGCTTCCGAAAGGTTTATGGCTAATGGTCGGGGCCCCTTGTCCTGGGCCCCGCTGGCTCTTGCCATGTTCTCCGCTCTATGGATCAGTTTGAGCTGGTGGTCAACACCACAGTAGATGTCTCAGGATTATTTGGCCGGCACCTTTTGTTTGAAATGCTCCCCGATGCTCGGTCCAGGGCCGTTTATGAATTTTGTCAGCATCTGTGTGATGCCCTCGGAAAATGAAATCGAAAGAAAGCTTTACCTCGTGATGTGCAGGAGGATGTCCGTAGCCACTAAGCGGTCATGTCATGATGGCACGGCATGGCATGGCATGAAGACAAGAAAGTATAATGATCAGCTGTTTAACGAACTACAGCCTCCACCTAGAAGTGGTAAGTTATTAGCGGTGCTGCTGATCGCGTGATCATTACAACCAACGTAATGACCAGGTGGTTGCCGTGCCAGGTAATGAGCGTAGTTAGTTCGATCAAAGAACTTTTGGGCCCGATGGTGTCATGGTTCACGGACGGTTAATCACAGCGGCGTTGTATCTCGTGCTCCAAGAGTAACGCGGGTAAAATAAAATAATTAGGCACGACACAGCCCACATGAAATCTGTCATTTCGATGTTTTAAGGCGCAGTAGTATCTGGTGCTACATGAAGGCGGAAACCTCTCCTGTTACACGTCGACATTAAAGGAAAGACAGCTCTTCAATAGGAATTCATAGCAAAGACAGAAAATTCGCCTAAATAATACTTTTCAATATTATCCAGGCAATTAGAGCGCATTGATCATTCTGGTGGTGGAGGAGGACTGATGACCGAACACGGAATCATATAATCGTATATTTTAGTGGTATAGTCTATCCGTTTTGCTGACCTCCCTCGCTTAGTTTAGCTGGGACACTCCCAATGTTGTGATGGCAAAAGCGGTTTCGGAAATGTAGCAAACAACCAGCCCATCAAACAGTGTTAGTTGCAGCTACAGCACAACCTCACCAATTCGTCACGGACGATTTGTACTGCACAAGAAGTATGAGGCCCCTAGCCACACCAATTCACCTCTTGCCACTAAACAAATGTTGCGACGTTCACAGAAAGGATTCTTAATGGCCTACATTCGTTGGCGACCTGTCGCAGTAACTTAGTGGCTGTGGCACAGCACCGCTACTCGACGTCGCGGGTTCGATGTCAGCCGCGGTGGCCTCGTTTCGAAGGAGTCGAAATGAAAAATAAATAGTTAACGCCGATCCTACGTTGATTTATGGGCACGTTAAAGAGCCGCAGGGGGTTAAAAACTAATCCCGAGTCACCCACTACAGCGTGTCTCAATCTTGACGTGGTTTAAATCCTCACAATTGAAATTATATATATATATATATATATATATATATATATATTAAATTTTCATTTGTAGTGTCTCATGTCGCTGGTTTTTTTGAGTTCACAAATTTAGAAAAAGAAAAGGCGCAGACTTGGTTGACTCACGTGCTTCGCGAGGACGGCGTCAGTTTCGGCTCTGATCTTGTCCTGGACAGCCTGGAACTTGGCGACGCAAAACAGGCAGTGTGACAGCGTGACCCCCACGGTCTCGAATCTGTTCTTTAAAGCCCCTTTGTCAAACTCCCGTTTAATCTCTGATTAGAAAAACGCACCCGGCTTGAAGCATGTTGGCAGCATTCACAGCAATGTCTTTATCGGGCATTACAACTTTCTCCTTTCCTGAAAATTGACAAAGAAAAGAAAGGTCTTTCAAGTGATTGCTAACGGGGCATGGGCACTAATACAATGGTGTCAAGGCAGCCAGTCTAATTCGGTGCGAAAACTTTATGCGAGACCTGTCTACACTATAGCTTTATCATATATATATATATATATATATATATATATATATATATGCGTGTGTGTGTGTGTATAAACGAGAGGTGCCTAGCATATATCTCTTTCGTGCATGTGTAATAAACATTTCCGTAAACAATGTCCACCGCGAGTAAATCAGCAAAAAAATGGACGCAGCCAAATGCAGTTATGAAGACTACCACCATAACAGTCCAATAATTGTAAAGAATCAAATAGTTGCGAACTGCGGTGATACAGGCATACTAAAGAACACTGGAAGCATTCAGCATACAAGAACAGTGAACAAAAAGAGAACATGTAGCTTTGCTAAGATTAAAAAATCGAATGAGAATTTCAAAAAATCGTTTGTGGCTGAAAGCATAACTCCCTTCGTTGAGCTTGAATACTCAAAGAGATGGACATTAGACGTAGAATAAATCTATACCCATAATGAGCTAACCGACGAAGATTCACTAATTAAGTTGTTAATTAATTACTCTACCACCCATATGGTATTTGAGAATTGTAGCCGGTTATATTGCAAGGCACATCTACTAGGAAGAAATATTGAGTATAGCACGGGGGCTAGCGATATGTCCCATCAAACAAGCGGTAGAAATCTACTGTTGTTCCACTTACGTCCTTTAGCAAAACGATTCTGTTTATATAGTGACGGACAAAAGTCACTGGAACGTTCGTGCATTTCGCCCCGCACTCTGGGGAATAATATATCGAACTTGGTGTCACCCTGGAGTCCCACGAACGGGCATCGCACGCGTCCCATCTCCTCGCTGCACGAGTGGAGACCGAAGGAGAGCCACGGGTGTTCGTCGGTGCCCGAAAAGAAAGGACTTGGATTTACACTCTTTCACGCTTACTGGGCGTTCCGCTCTAACAAATATATTCATCACGGTGTAGTTTTCACGCAGCTACTCAAAAGGAAGGTTATAGCGTACGTGCCCATAGCGCTCGTGCCAGCAGCGAAAGGCAGAACGTTGGCGTGGCTCCGACAAAGTCCATCGAGCGGAGCAGGACAGCGGGACACTTGCCCTCGCCACTTTTATGTTTTGTTTGCAGTCAAACGCATTGCGCGTCTCTGGAGACCCTCTAACCCTTCGCGCCCGAGGAGACTGTGGGATTCGACACCGGGACAGCACGGCGACACCGACGGCGCAATTGCACCTCAAGTGTATACATACTCGCAATAAAAGCGGTCGTAGGAACGTAGAGCTCATGACGTGTGTGACCCCGCAAGCTTCAGATATGTGACGAGAAGGCGCACCTTTGTGTTGTTCCCATTCTTCCTTGGTCCAGTGGAATCCGCTCACGTCTGTCTGGGTTTTGTCGAATTCCATTCCCAGCATGCACTGGAGAAGGTCTGGCCGTGTTACCTTGAATTGATAAGCAGGATTTCACTACGTTGCGCGAACGCGGTTGGCGTGAACGGCCGAAACGAGATACTCCCTACGTCGTCAGCACTTTTCCTTAGGCCACATTCTTGGCATCCCAACTGCAAAATGAAACTAGAATCTCGCTCTTTCATTTCGTACAAAGCTATCGTTAAGAGAAAAGTTCAATTTTTTACGCCCTGATCGAAATGAGATCGAACTTCCTAATTGCTTCATAAGACAACTACTAAGGCAATTCGACATGCTCAGTTGAAAATATAGTTAAATGCAAATGACTGTTTTTATTGCTCATTTTTTGTCTACTCGTAACCACCAGAAACATTTTAAATTTAAACTACTCTTTTATTCAGTAATTGCCCACAAAATAGATACCGCAATGGTTTTAAGATGCAGTTTGAGCCTGTTGAAACTGGTTTACCCTTAATGAATTTTCGTCTAACGCATATTAGTTATGTGATTTAGCTGCTTTCACATATCAGTTACCTAACTTATATGTTTTAATTGAAATGTCGTGTAAATAACTTTAATGGTATTTGTGATATTTATTTAGGAGCTACGCACCCGATCCTTGATGCTTGAGTTAATTTCATTTTATTTATTGTTCCTGAACGACCGCGAGGTGATTACAAGAACGAGAAGTACGAGTCCGTGGCGTACCAACACTTCATAAACAAAATAAGGACGACAAAAAGCAAGATAGTAACACGTATATTCAATGGACACAGCGTGTTACACCAGAGTGCCACAAAATAATCTGAGCTTCACAGATGCGATAAATAACGCGATAAAGCGAGAAGTATTCCATATAAGAAGAACAGCACTCTTTAGGGAAAGGAAATGCGAAAAGAATGATCGAAAAACTTTAAGTAGTGAACTGCAGAAAGCATGACGTCATACATAAAGTAAAACGACCAAGTAAAGGTAGGTAAAACGACAGGCGACTGTTCAATCTAGATGACGTAGAAGTCTAGTTTATCACAATATGTTGTCTGGTCTCAATGTACAGCTATATGACCTGGTCATTTTTTTGGAATGTCATCTAGAGTCCCGAAATTTCTCAATTTTCATAAACAACGTAGACAACGACACTAAGAAAGTACCTAGTACCAGGTGCAATACTGTCACAACTTCATTGTTTCTGTTAAACACACAGTATTTAATTCAATTTCAATCTGCTTTGAACTAAGCAAGCTATCTCAACTTATCCTGTGTGCTCCAATAGTTGTTGTTAGCGGTAAAGCTGCCAAGAACTCTAGACCCCAACACTGATGCATACAATGTACGGCCTGACATCGTCTGTAGCCATTATGAATGGTCCAAATAAGCAACAATATTCACGATGAGTGGCATATATCCAGTGTCAAAATTATGGAGGCGCAGTTTAGCAGTCAGAAGAAGATTGCGTTCATTTCGCTTACCGTGGAGTCCTTTCTCCGCGTTTTGATGGTGGGTATGGAACAATCGGCCAGTGACTGGAACGCATCGTATCCGAACCATCGTTCCAGGGTCAGCATGAGAGGCACGCAGCCTTTCTCGTCCGAGAAAAACTCTGTTCGTAATTGCACAAAGCAGGAAAAGAAGAAAAAAACGTCACAGGGACGTTTCACTTTGTGAACGCGCATTACGCTCAAACGTATCGACGACGCGAACATGCACAGCGAGCACAGCGTTGTCGAAGCACAAACGCAAAGCGCCCGAATGCGGCGATTCTTTTAGAACGATAGCTCTACTACTGGGGGTACAGACCAAGAAAACGGCTGGTTACGTAAATACGACCTCCAAGCTCAGCCAAGGCCAACGGCTGCTGCGTACGCCGTGAGGGCGGCCATAACTTGAAAGCGATCTGCCATGTGGACAAAGTGCACCGAGTGCTGGTAGTTGCGCATGCGCTGTGACTTCGACCCTTCGATCGCGCTGAAGCGAGACGCAGTATTAAGGTCAGTTCGCTCGCTGCTGCTGCCGCGCCTAGCAGCGTCTGTGTGTTATATTGTGGCGCATTTGTAGATGCGGTACCTAGTTTCTCACTGCGCCAGTGCAGCGTCTGTGCCCTTTACCAAGAGAGAGAGAGACAAAAGGGAAGGAAAGACAGGGAGATTAGCCAGTTACCAAAGCGAGCAAAACAGCGCTATGGCTCGACAAACTTGGTTTAACCGCGCTGAACCACGACAATTTATGCCCACCTCCAGGCTCCTTCCTGCTCCGGCGCCGGCTGCCCTTGCGGCGACCCACATAATATCGCCGACTTGACACACCTGGCCCCTATACGCTTGCGCGTATAAAGAACTACACGGTGGAAAGTCTTTTTTAACAAAGAGCTGGAGATCTAGAAAGTTCCTTACGCAGGTCACTTCGGTGTAAAGATGGCGCACCGTAGCGCGCACTACGCAGAAAGCGAAACATGCTCTCCGAAAGAAAAAAAAATATCCTTAGCATGATTTCAAGCGAGACTCGGGAAATAACTCTAATATTTCTTCCGCATAATTAGTTTGGCAGAATGTGAGACTGCGGACAACGTCGTGGCAACGAGGTTCCTAACATTCACGGCGGCCGAACCCGGAAGTGACCCAAAGGTACAGCTCCATAGCCTCGATTGCCTGTCGCGTCAAAACTATTAGTTAGCCTTCGAGATCGTTACCACTGCTGCCTTCATCGACCTCCATGTAGTCCTTGATGTCCTCGGCGATGTCGCCCGTCGTCAATTCACAGTTGCTCAAACCGTCGGTCGAAAGGCGGACAGGGGGAAGTGCACCACAGCTATGGTGGTGCGCGGACCGTCCCGCATGGAGGAGCTTCCTATGTGCGACAACTACGCGACGCTTGTTGTAAAGCAACAAATTAGTCTTTGAGGTCGTCTGTATTCCTTTTCTGCGCAGTCATACTCGTTATAGCGGTCTTCACTAAACACGGCGTTCGTAATACACGTGGCAGATAGGAATTTGCCAAGGAGATGCGCAATCTTTCGTTATATTGTCAGTTCGCTGTGCGGGAGTTCCAGTGGATGTCTTAATCAGTGATGAAAGGACCGTGGCACGTCGGAAACGTCGGCAAAGATTGCAGCGCCTTCACCAAAGTGGTCCCGTGTGCCAAGAATAAAGTGAAACAGAGCGACCGCGCGCACGCAGAAGGTTCAATTGGCGCACAACATCATGCGCGGATTTTAGCGCGAACGCGTTTTATGGCGGGCGCCACAGAAGATTGGTGGAGGAGGGAGGAGGAGGACAAAACTTTATTCTTGTCCTGTACAAGGTGTTGCCACCTGCCTGGCTAGTCTCATGTAGGGACCGGGAGGTCAAGCCTCCTAGCCCTATCATGGGCGTACTGGACAGCCAGGACTTGAGGGATGTGATCTGGAGATCTGATCATTCCTAAAAACCGATTCCGGGAAATGGCCAGGGCCGAGCGACCCACACTCCCAGAGCAGATGTTCAAGCGTGCATATCTCCTTATTGCATGCTTTGCATATAATATTCATGTCTGCAATGTCATACCATTCCTTTATTTGTGCAGGTGAATAATAAGACTCTGTCTGTAATTGCCTAAGTGTTCGCTGTACCTGCGACACGCAAGGATCATCACGCAAGTTTTCTGGCGTCCTTACGAGACGTTGCCTTTGCCGTTTTGTAAGGCGCTGGCTTGGGACGTAAACGAGACGCAGTATTCCGCTGTCGGCATGTCGTTCAGCTCCGGTATGGGAGTAAGCCGCAAAGAAGTGTCGCCTGAGGACGCTAGTCGATGCAGAGGAAGCACCGGAATAGCGTCCACGTCGACGGTGAAGCTTATCTCCTAGTGACATGGCAACCGACATCTCCATTTCACGTAACGTTTTAATAAGGACAAGTTTTGAAAAATTATTGCGGTAAAACGCTTACTGGAGGGCGCCGCACAACTTTCATTGTAGAAGCAAAACTTGTCATGGGGTTTCGTAAGGGGCCTTTGCTATAGAAGCTTTACCTCGAGAACAATTGCGATTTGCCCATTGAAATGCGCGTGAAACGAAGTTGTGAATTCATGAGACAGCCGCTGGACCAATTTGAATGAAGTTGGTTGAAATTGAGAAAAATGGTAAATTGTAGTGAATCGAAAGCAGCATTTTCGTTTTTTTGTTTCAGTAATAAAATATTTTAAAAATATTCTTGAAAAGTGATACTTCAGAAAGTTTACACGCTAAGTCAACAAATCAGTAACTCTACAGCAAGAACAGATCGGAAGATTCTCCTAACTGCTACTCTTAAATCATCTAAGGCGAGTACACTGGATGTAGGAATTTAGAGCTTAAGTGACATTGTTATCATCTTCAGGAGGGCTTCGCACAAGTTCATCAAATATGAATACCGAAATTAAAAAAAAAATATAATGCTTGCTACAGCTACTCGGTTCGAACTTTTTTGTACAAATGCATCAAATACAATTCAAGGAATAAGCTAAAATGCACTGATTGTACGTAGTGAATCTTTTGCTTAGGCCGCATATATTTTAAATAAAGATTACTAAAAACAGGAAAATTAAAAAAGAAATTATCTCGCTAAAGCTCTGTAACTCAGCAGCGAAAAATGCTTTTGTAGTTTTGTAAGGTGCGTGTAATAATACATCCAAAGCTGACAAAAGGGGTGCAACGCAAACTGCCCGGAAAATATGCCAACAATATGCGAGCATGTGCCTTGCAATACCTCTGTAAACGTTGTAACGAACTTACGTAAGCAGTAAGTTCTTCCATCCAATCTACTAGCCTTAGATGCTCTAAAGGATGCCGCTTACAGAACTGAAATGTCTGTTTTTGGCGCAGAGTTACGGATTTGCAAACGTGGCATTTTTTTCTAACTTTTTGAATTTTTTTGGTATTGTTTGTGAAAATATCTGAAGTCTTAAATCAAAATTCTCCTCCCTGCAGTCACTAGAACTTCGCGTAACTTCTGAAATGCAAGAATATTGCTTCAAGTTGGTCCACTGGTTGTCCAACGAAAAGATTTCTGCGTTTTAAATGCATTTACAGAGGCGGCATAGGAGCTGGGTACGATCAAAGGATTCGTCATAAGAGGAAGCTTTAGCTTGGGTGCCCGAATCTAAATACATGCAAAAGGAAAATTCCTTTTTCTCGGTAACCACCGCAGCAATTTGGACGAGGTTTGTTGAATTTGAAGGAAAAACTTAAAATCTAGTGACCGTTTGAGCCGAATTTTTTATTTAAGTGTTCAATTTCTTATTAAAAATGGGCAAAAATAAGACCATTTTCAGAAAACGAGACTATCAAGCTCACAACTCTAACTCGGGAATTAAACAATGATATCACAGTTATGTTAATCGCACCTAATAGTACATCTAAAGCGGACAAAATTGATATGTTACGCATGAATCTCAAAATATAGAGTAATATCGAAATACAGCTTTCGCAGAACCCTTGTACACAACGTAATGAATTCATGCAATAAATAAATTGAGATATTGAATTTGTCCGCTTTGAATGATCTAATGGATGCCGTTTACAGAACCACGATATCTGTTCTTGATGCAGAGCTATTAATTTGTAAACTTAATGCTTCCATTTCTTTTCCAACTTTCGAATTTTTGTAACATTTTTAACATATTTCAGGCATTAAATAGAAATTTTGCTTCCAAAAGTCACTAGAATTTACCTTTCTCTCTCAGATGCAAGAAATTTCACAAAAATCGGTGCGGGCGTTATATTAGAAAAGGGGTGTATAATTTTTTATGCAATTTATTATGCATTTGAGTAGGCCGCGTCAGAATTCGGACCAAACTATAGGGTTCTCTGAATGCTTATATCTATGCTAAACGACTGAACTTCCTTAAGAAACGGCGATTGGCTTGGACGTGGGGTTGGAGCCAAACTATTGCCCACAATCCTAGTAAGGGTCATCCTAAATAGCTACCCCACATGCCCTGGATAACCTGTCAAACTAGTCCTGAATGTCTTGATTGCCGCAGTGGGTTGCCATAACAAACGGATGCAGTGATGCATGTTTCGTACCTCCTTTGCATCCCTTATGTGAACGGCAAGATATATTTGGTAAATATACAGCGGAAGCTATGGCATGGAAGCTCTTGATGAGTACCGAGAGCAGGTGAGAATTCAAGTACGAGAACGACGTAAAAAAAATGGCCGACCCTTCACCTACCACAAAATGCGGGTAAGTGAAGGTTGGCCTATGTGCACCTGACCTACGTCATGGTTGTGTAACCCACAGGTAACAATGCCGGATTGCTTCGGTCTCCTGCTCCCGCAGCTTGGGATCTTCTCGTTGCTGTCGGATTGCCTGGGTTTGGGCGGTCCTAAAGGCGCCTTTATAGTCCGGCCATAGATAAAGAAATTCATGAGCGGACACCACCGAAGAGCACAGCGGCCGAATTGACTGTAGCGCTGCAAGCCGACCGCATTAATAGCTGAGCCACACTTTCGGTTTGTTCTGGGTGCGCGCGTTTTGAACGCTAGATGGAACGCGTTACGCCGGGTGCATTGATCGGTGCGGCGTTTTAGAGAGCAGCTTTTTGGCGCTCATTCGCGCGTTTCGCGTCGCCGTCAGACTCACTGTTGTGCCTCGCCGTTACCAGCTTCGTAGCCGGGGCCAGCGCGCTGTTCCAGCTGCGCGCACTCAAGGCGCCATCTCTCGTGCACGGCGCGAGCCTTGCTTTCCCCTTGTCCTCCAAAGCCGGGTGATGTGTTCTCGCCTATCCTCTCGCCCTCTTCCTTCGCGCAGGGCCGTTGCGCCGACTCTCGCCGCTACCGTCCACTCCACCCTCGCCGTCCCTGCTCCCGCTGTCGCGGCATTGCCGCGGTGCCGGCGGCGGGTTCTCCTTGCCGCCTCGCGCATGATCCACGGCTCTCCGCTCCTCCTCCCCCGAGAGACAGCCGTGTCTCTCACTTCCCCGTTTGCGGGGCAGACGGGGAAGTTCTCGCCTCTGGTAGTGCTTGCACCTGGCTGTCCTTCTCCCACCTCCACTCTATCTCTATACTTCCCGTTACCTGGCCCAGGGCCGTTACGGTTATTCGAAAGACAGTTATAGCATTTCGTCCCCTTACTTCTACTTCCCACCGCAAACTTGTGCGGCCACATTGAGGCCTGTCTCTGAGTGAATGAGTGTGTGACCTCTACTCAATACCCCTGTTCTCCACCAGTTCGCTCATCCCACCTCACAAGAAACATTGAATAATTATTGCTAATCTCTCCCCCTCTCCGCGGCAGTGACCCACTATAATATGGCGCGATGGCGCGTCGCCGGAGCGCCGGATTGATAGCGGCGGATCGCGGTGTGTGCTGCCCAATTCGAAACGCAGAACCATCTCCGTTCGACACTGCGTGTCCTGTATGCGGTTGCCTGTTGTTGAAGTAAGGCAGCAGCTGCGCTCAAGGATCGCATTACTAAGAAGCCTAATCGTCGGCCAATTTTTTGTTAGTCCTCTTGCTCAACCGCGTCCGGTCTTGGCGCGGAATCGTTTTATTGAGTAAAAAGGATTGCGAACCATCTTTACAAGCCTCCGTCTAATGTGGGGCATGTGCAATTTTATAAAGAAGACGCAAGACGTCTTGTGAAACGAGGAAATGTTTATTTTGCTGTATATAAATGCTCGTTTCGGACTTTTTGTGCATTTATCGAACGGTGTGGCACCAAGTAAGCTGTAGTTTTCCCACGAACCTCTACCGGTCGTCAGCTGAGAAAAGTAAATGACAAGCATGTGTCGTTTCGGAATTAACACTTTATAGGAATAATGCGTGTAGAGGCGAAATGTGCGAAAGTGGTGAATGGGCAGCATTACAAACAAAAGCAGTTCACTTTTACATACATGGCGTAGAAGATACCCGACTCATTCCATCACAATACCGTAAGTTTCACGAAAAAAATCGATTTTCAAGCATTCCGTCATTCTCGGGCCCTATTTCCTGCCCTTTAAAAGCACAAATACACGGGCGACTGCGAGTTTCCAAAAGAACAGGACTTCAACCGACCCGATCGTACGCTACGTATAAACAGAGGTGGCCGCAACACAGGTTCTCAACCAGACGATGCTGGACGCTCACACAATTCCTTCTACTTGCACTCAAGAAAATTGCGGGGGCGCAGAACCCGCTTTTAGCCGTTCAGAAGACAGAATTTTCGAGTAACAAGTTCCTGGTTTTTGAGCTCTTCGGCGTTATCTCTTGTGCGTTCTGCAGGCGCTAGCAACACACTCCCGTATTATCACTATTGGCAATCTCTCGTCGCGTTTTCAGGAAGCGTGTGTACCCAAAGAAGGTATATGTTTTGCGGAGCCATAAATATCTTCCCAAGCTTGTCCCACTAAAATTCAGTATACGCCATACTAACACTGTCACTACGGACGAGCTGCTTTTCACTGCCTCATGACAGGCGCGGCAAGTGTGCTTCAAAATTATTCCCAAATGTAACAAATTACAATAATGCTCGGGGTCAGCGCAAGCGCCACGACCTTGTTCCAGTAAAGTTGACTACACGAGAAAAAACTGCGTCGCACGTCCGATCTGCTTTTCTCTATCTGCGTCATAACGCCAGGCGCCGCGAACGTGCCTCAAAGCATCCCAAAAGGTAACGAAATTAATTACAATAATTCTCGGGGTCAGAGAAAGCGTTGTGAACTTGCCCCAGTAAGGTTCTGTACACGCGAGACTAACTGCGTCACACGGCCGAACGGCTTTTCGCTAAGTGCCCATTCACACCGAAAGCGGCGCGTCTAAGCGGCCAAGCGGATTTTCAACGCGGCGAGGCGGTGAGCGCGTACGCCTGTTCAGACCGGACAAGCTTGCCTGGCGTCCCGCGTCGCACGGAAGGCGGGGCATCTCGCAATTTCTTTAGCAATGTCAGGGACGTGCCGCCATCTCGCGGCACTTTCTGTTTGTACGCGCACTTTCGATATTTTTTTCGTCGTGGGTTGGCGCGCTCCCGTCCGCTATCTACTTCTGCAAAATGATGAGCTCAGACGAAGAAGACGAGATCGTTGGCATTTTACTCGCCCCTTGCGTAGCGCTGTTACAAATATTGAAAAGCGACAACACAAGACAAGGGCCAAAAAAAAGTATAAAGCGACGACACGGTGCCGTGTCGTCGTTTTATACCTTCTTTGGTCCTTGTCTTGTGTTGCGCTCTAACAAACCTTACTATGAATCCCAACCAACTGGCCCAACTTGCCTTTTTTACGCTTTTCAAGAACATAAGCGAAAAGCCCAGAGAAATGCATTTGTTTACATTCGTTCACCAGCGCTTCCTCAGCGTCGGGCTCTGATTGGCTGCGGCCAAAGCGGCCAACTTGTCCGCGCGGAAAAAATCGGTCCGGGCGCGATCCGGCCAAGCGGCCGCGTATTTTCCGCAAAGCGGAAAATCCGCGGCCGCTTGGCCGGATCCGCTTGGCCGCTTGTCCGCTCCGCCTTCGGTGTGAACGTGCCTTAACTGCGTCACAATGCCAGGCGCGGCAAGCGCGCCCAACAACTGCCGAAATTTGTTCCAAAGCGAACCGTTACCAAATACGGCCCAAGGTGTGCCACAGGGAAAGCGCGTACTGCTACACATGCAAAGAGACGCCGCGAACATGCACAGTGAGCACGGCGACTCCGAAGGAAGGAAGGAAGGAAAACTTTATTTGGTCCTTCAAGTAGTGATAATGAATCACTAAGCGGGTCGCTCCCACGTCGGGACCGGAAGGCCAAGCCTCACGGCCACATCGTGAGCCTGCTGGACAGCCCAGAATTGTTCATCCAGGTCCGGGCTGCGAAGTGCAGCCTCCTGCCTGGACGCATCCTTGATCGCCGAGTCTTCAATTCTTTCGCAAGACCAGAGCATGTGTTCGAGCGAGGCTAAAGCACCACAATCTTGGCAATAAGGCTCTGTATACGTCTCTGGATGAAACATGTTCAGTCTCCGTGGGCAAGGATATGTACAAGTCTGTAGTAAGCGTAATGTAAGTGCCTGAGCCCTGTTTAGTTTAGGATGCGGCAAACTGTAAACCCTGCGATTAAGAAAGTAATACTTCGTGATTTCATTGTATGTGGAAGGGGAGTCTCTATTCTCGGGGAGCCCCGCGACGTCGAAGAACAAAGGAAAAAGACATGGACGCAATTCGCTTCTCCACCTCGAGATGCCTTCTTCCTCCCGCACTGGATTCCCTGGCGGCGAGACGCATAATATCGCCGATTTCATAGACGCGGCTTCAAAGCTTGCTCATAAACACACAGAATATGCACAAGAACTGTGTGACTGTGCTCTTGCATGTTTGCGCCAGAGCGGCTGGGTGTAAGTTGTTAGTTGATTGATTTGCTTAATGAAAGTATGGAAATTGTCAGGTACTAAATGAGATTTGCCAGTTTTAGGCAATCCAGCGCATGGTGCTTGTAGCATTGCGATGGTTGGTTCTGGCACAGAGTGACGGAGCAGGAAACTTCGTGCTATAAATCTTTCTTATTGAAATTTGCCAATTCTCGACAAATGGGAAAAATGATTTCGAGTCCAGCTTTTGCATTTCGAAGCGGATACTTACAAATTTACCTTTTCCCCCTAAAAAATAAAGAAACGTCGGTTGAAGAAAACCAATATGCCCCATACCTATAATTTCACATTGCTACAAGGCTACAGAATCCTGTAAGGTGAAGTCCGGTCGTTGTAGAGATGACTACCATAAGCATGTCCACTGTCATTCACATCGCTAGTTGTCTATCGTTTCCGCGTGAAGAAATTCCAGTATAGAGCATCGACAATGTTAAAGTGAAGCCTTTTTTGCCTCTTCCTTCGACTTTCCAACTGCTGCTGCTGCTGCAGCTGCTCTCTGGCACAACGCGTCGGGGGTAGGGGGGGAGGGGTTCAGAGCGCGTATATACGTGGGAGAAGCGTGGCAGAGAAGAAACGCGAGAAACTCGTTTCGACCACACCGCGTCGAATGTGCACAGTGTCCGCTGGAGCTTCATGGGTGTCGCCACATTATGCCCTTTGACAACTGTAATCATCAGTGACTGTCCGCAAGCTCTTACCTTTCTACTAATGCACAAGTCTAGAGGGAAGCTAGATAATCTGGAAGAGAGCAGGGTAAGAGGAGGTAGAGAATTGGTTGAATCGACGCCCTTCAATATCCGCTCGCAGTTCCCATAGATCTACAAGGGGGGGGGGGGGGGGTTACGGGAAAGGTGACGTAAGAAATCAAGGAAACGCTACACGATAGATACGAACATCGTCTTCGCCGCACAATGCACCATCGCATGTCCGTATAAGATTCTGTATGAAAACTTGCATGTTCCCGTACAAAGCTCTCTCTCTCTCTCTCTCTATATTTATATATATATATATATATATATATATATATATATGTGTGTGTGTGTGTGTGTGTGTGTGTGTGTGTGTGTGTGTGTGTGTGTGTGTGTGTGTGTGTGTGTGTGTGGGATTGTCTACCACGTAGGTCTTCATTCCAAGGTCAAATCGATTTTGTGGTTGTCGGATGAGAGCAAGTTTATTAGTTACTGCCGGCCATTCATTAATAAAGTTTCTTCTCTCTCTTAGTGCAGTTGAGTAGGGGAATCGACCTGCAAGAACAATATGTGGAAACGCAACTTACCAAAACAATCTTAACGCCTGCCACAAATATGGAGCGAAAAAAGTCGCTAGGTCTAAAAAGGAAATGCAAGAATGCGTTACTTTATCTAAGCTAATTGTTTTCTGTTTATTGCTTGATTTTATCTTTCAGAGGGTTTAGTTTTCCTTACTTGTGTATCGATTGCCATGTAACATTTTTGTACTGATTGCACTAACAGCGGCACCTGCGGCTAGGCGTTTTACACTCAATCCCATGACGGTATTCGCGTTTTGTGCTGGCTATATTTATAGCAAACACTCTCCTTCGTCATTTTTGAATATCCAATGTTCTCTGTACTGCATGTCGACTAAAAAGAAATGCAGAGGTTTTGGTTCAGTCAGATATTGGGTTACATGGTTCTGCACGGTTAACATTAATAGCTTGTGTATTATTTTTTACGCTACGTTACACTTCTATTATTCTTGTGTTTATATTTTACTGCCTCACACTGGAAGTTTTGACAGATGATGTTTTGCTCCATATTTATGTCGTGTGGCTTAAGTGGCCGCTCCCCTATGTAATACTACCTTCAGACAGGCACCAAGCATCATTCTCAAAAACTATCGTCAAGTACAACGACAAACTTCCCTCGGGCTTCACCGCTGCATCTAAACCATCGATGCCCCCTTGGTGCCTTGTCAGCCCCACAGTCCATCTCAGCGTACCAGGAATCGGGGAAAAGTCTGAGCTGTCGTCGCCTGTGCTGAAACAACTGTCTCTGCTTCTTCTGCACGAGAGGTACGCAGACAGTGCACATATATATACTGACGGTTCCACAAACATCCAGTGTTCGTCCGGTGCTGTAGTCGTCCCTGAAAGAGGTATTACCATCAGCTTTAGGACTGACCACCCAACGACATCTACATCTGCGGAACTAGCTGGTCTTCGAGCTGCACTTTGTTTTGTCAATCGGGAACCACCTCGACAATGGTCAATTTTCAGCGACTCAAAGGCAGCCCTACAATCTGTACTATCAGCTCTGCGTCGCGGGCCATTCGAACAGCTCGTATTCGATATTAGATGCCTACTCCATACATCACATGAGAAAGGACATCACGTGACGTTTCAATGGTTGCCAAGTCACTGCGGCGTCATCGGAAATGAAGACGCCTATAAAGCCGCTCGGACAGCTCTTGAAGACACACAGGAAGAGGCCATACCACTTTCACGGTCCGACGCAGCCAGCAGACTTCAAGTGCTTGCACGGGAGATCACGCTTTCTCTATGGTGCACACCAAGCAGCCAGACCAACCGCAGCAATCATCAACATGACCTGCCCTCCTTGATGCATCTGTGTATGCCAACTGGACTCCGCCGAAGTGAGGCCACCCTGCTTTATCGCTTATGGCTAGGGGTGGCCTTCACGAAATCTTACTCGTTTCGCATTGGAATGGCCGACAACGCTCTCTGCAATGCCTGTCTTTGCGAGGAGACGCTGGAACACATTCTGTGCGACTGTCCTGAATATAATGTTCAGAGACAGTCCATGGCGTCCGTTCTAGCGCACCTTGACAATAGACCATTGTCAGTTGCAACCATTTTCACATATCGCCGACTGAAGACATCGCAGCTGAGGGCGACGAAGGGACTACTTCGGTTTGTGAAGGATACGGGCTTGGACAAGCGGCTGTGACAGTGATGTCACGTACCGCACAAGAGTGACAGACTGTAACCAACGATGTGTGTGCCGTGTTATGTGCCCTCTATCTCTTCTCCCCATCTTTCATCCCCCCCATCCCGCTCCCATGTGTAGGGTAGCAAACCGGTTAGGCTAAACTGGTTAACCTCCCTGCCTTCCTTCTCCACTTTTTCCTTCCTTCCTTCCTTCCCCTATGTAATGCCGCACATATTCGAGGATAAAATAAAGTTAATTATTCAAAATGTAACAGCGCGAATTTGGACGTGGTGGAACTGCAGAACAGACTAGCACAAGAGCTATGCAAAAAAAAAAAAAAAAAGTTGAGGCGTGCAGACAGGACACAAGAGTAGAGAAGTGGAAAACACGTTCGTGTCGGCGTTCGTGTTGTCCACTTATCTACTCTTGTGTTCTATCTGAACGCCTCACCTTTTTTTTTTGCA
Organism: Dermacentor andersoni; assembly: GCF_023375885.2. Classification (NCBI taxonomy): domain Eukaryota; kingdom Metazoa; phylum Arthropoda; class Arachnida; order Ixodida; family Ixodidae; genus Dermacentor; species Dermacentor andersoni. The sequence continues at coordinate 113,184,598 of NC_092821.1, read as the reverse complement.
TAATGAATCCTTACCAACTAGCTCAGCTTTCTGTCGTTATTAGTACAAGAGGTTGCCCTCGTCTGTCCTTCAGCTTGTTCTAGTTCAACGCCGCCCTGTTGCATTTTAATTGTTTCTTTTTTTCCCCTCCGGATGAGTATAGATAGCTAACAAGTTTCAAGCTTTTCCTCAATCTTTAATTCAATGTATCTTCGCACTAAAAATTGAAAAAAGAAATATCCAACAAAGCCACAAAAATGGGGCGTCACATAAGCATATAGTTGTCCTTATCAACACCCGTCAACTTCGACATATGATATCTCATATAAATATATATTTGTAGCAAATCACATAAATGAACCGCATATTCCCGTATATAATAAGGGGCAACACCTATATGATTATATCAATGCATGGGGACGACATTGAGAAACCTGTGGAGGAGGAAGGAGGAAAGAGAAAAGTAGAAGGCAGGGAGGTTAACCAGAATAACGTCCGGTTGGCTACCCTACACCGGGGGAATGGGAAAGGGGAAAACAACGATCACAGGGAGAGAGGGGAGGGAAGGAAAGAAGGAAATCGCGGCGAGTTCGCTGACGCGTGTGGTCTTACAGAAATCGCGTTAATAGTCACAGATGGTCGCACAAACCCGTCGCCCTTAAGAAACACAAAAGCGCCTTCACCGCTTTATGGGCCGGCGGGCGATGGGGGCGGTGCTTTAGCAGCACCTGCACAGAAAGCGGCCGATTGTCCAGTTTTTGGAAAGCTTTGGCAAGTTCTTGTCTCTCTGAGGCATATCTTGGACAGTGGCACAGCAGGTGGTCGATGTTTTCTTCGGTGCCACAGACCTCGCAAGCTGCACTGTCAGAAACCTGTGTATTCCTATATATTATATGGGGAACACACCCAGCATAATATATGGGAATATGCAGGTTTCTTTAGGTGATGCCTTCCCCTACGTGGTATTTGGAAACAAGGATTTTGCTATGGGACCCCCCATATGTTTGTATTTTATCATTGGATACGTTTCTTAGGAAGGGGTGTTCTCGAAAAGGTGTTAATTCATCCTCAACTGCTATCGACATCTATATCTTTAAAACTTGTAGGTGCATGTTGGAATCAGCTAGCGCAAGACAGGGGTAATTGGAGATCACCGGGAGAGGTCTTCGTTCAGCCAATGGGCACTACAATAGGCTGATGATAATGATGATGATGATGATGATGACAATGATCGTGGTGGTGGAGGTGGCGGTGGTGGTGGTGGTGATGAAATTATAGACTGGTGATGGTGATGTTGACTTAACTGGACACATGGGTCACGTGAACTAACTTACGCGCCGCTGTGTGGAAGAGGGTGGCCAGTGTTCCCGGAAGTACTGACGTGGCGTGGACAAACAGCGGGTTGCTGGGGTTTTTTTGGACGTCAAGACGCATACCGAACGTGGTCCTGGCGACCAGGTCGAACGCCAGGGTGTTCAGGTAAGGTCGTACGTCAATCTGCCCACCAGACGGGCCTTCGCGAAAGCTTCGCTCTTCGAGGATCTCCAAGAAGCTGTCCACAGCTTCGACCATGTCTGGAACAAACTGGTCAAGTCCCAATCGTTTACGGCACACTTCTCAAAATTAGTCAATGAGTAATTGAGTTTAAGTTCACTGTTAGCAATACGACACTTAATACGCACTTATGTAGGTACCTTTATAGACCCAATTGCACTGTTAGATGGTCCCGATTTCTTGACACTTACAGCGTGTAAATAGCATTCACTAGCAGTTGTAGCATCAAAAAGGAACTCTGATTATTACACGAAATACTAGAAACAACTAACATTTTGGAGACGAGATTATGAACAATTTTTACAGAACAAAAAGAACATTTGTACAAAAAATTCTTTATTATTATCTATTACACAAAGAAATTCGATTAAGCAGTCGTACTGGGCCAGAACAGAAAAAGGAGACGAGCCCTCGTGCTTAAGTGGAGACGTGGGACAGGAGTTTGACACCTCATTATGCAATTTTTACTTGTATCGACATCCCACGAGTTCTTTTCTAAGGATCATGTGCGAGTTTGCTCACATGATATATTTAGCAGCTCTCTATGAGTCTGCACCGTCAACCGATTGTCATGTCTCCCTATATCAGACACACCTCACTATATCGGCATAGCCAAAGTTTCAATCTGTGCATTACGGCAAATTCAACGTCTTTTGAATGAAGCTATACCCGTCACCTAGCTACTAGACGCCGTATTTTCCCCATATGCTTGTTCCACAAAGTTGACTAAACTAAAAAGTTGCAGTCTCGCAAGAAAGCCGAAGCACTGATTACGATAGCAAGTTGTCAGGCAGTTGGAAGCAGTAAGGCTAGTACATTTATCAGCTCTAGAAGCTGCTGTCAATATTCACTCACTGATTCAATCAACAAGCGCGGTGTCAGGCGCGCAAAGGCAAACATAAAAACATGTGACTCCATCACCGCGGACACGTGCTGTCGGAACGATGGCGTGTTAGGGCACGCGTGGCCGCGCTCAGTGTCGTCATGCGCTGCCACAGCTGCGAACGGGGTAACCGTAAAGACGCTCGGTACCCTGTAGCCCTACCCCCTTCCTTGCGCACGCAAAATGTCGGCGCGTATCCTCCATACCATACTCCATCAATTGTGCACGCGAAACAACGTCACCGCACCTAGCCACCATTCTAATCGGCTCACCCTCGCATGCTTTCCATCCCACCTAAAGCATACGGCGCGCCACCGCGCACCTACACACTTGGGCTTTTTTACAGAACATCACGGCGACACCGACGGCGACGATAAAGGCGGGAATTCACCTGGAGTGCCCGCTATCATCAATCATATAAATATCAATCAGTCCGCTGTCATCAATCAATCATCATGATTATTGCTATAATCGTGATTTGAGGATGGCTCTTTTTAAGCCTCCAAGACACTTGTCATCGCGCAGTGACCGTCGCATGAAAGTTTCCTTTATGCAAGAGCAATCTCTACTCTCAATATCCTATTAAAAAAAAAAAAAAGCTGGAACTGCAGTCGCCTTCCCGCATCCATCGCTTTACCACTCGTCTTGAAATGTTGAACACTGGTGTCCGTGGCCATAAGTTTTTCATTGGATTTGTTTATTTTTACTGTAACCACTAATCTCGGCAATGCCTCTAGGGCACTTAGAATAAAGAAACGAAGAAGAGAAATGTATGAAGTGAGCCGAACAATTGCAGCCCCGTTTAATAATATATCTGGGATAGGTCTCAAGATGAATTAGCAACACCAGAAAGGGAATTTTACGTTTTTTACGCTAGTGGCTTTAACGTGACCCACTTAATTGTGTGTACCGCAAGATCGAAGTTATTACACAAAATTTTTCGGCTTTTTAGTGAATGTAATACGGCAGGAGAGTAGTGGTATCAAAATTCTGAATGCCATGGGAATTACTGTTTTGTTGTAGCTTCAAAACATGGCTTCACCTGGACACAACCAATGTCAAAATTATTTCTTCGTTATTTGACATTAGCTAATCTTCAAGCTCTTGTGCCGAGGCTAGACACATCTCAGAGTGTCCGTTGAGAATAGCGACATTGAAAGCTATCAGAAGAAAGGGACGATTGATATTCAAATAAATTCAATTGCATTAAAAAAATCAAATACAAGGCGCTTGCTATTGAGCAACCCATATTAAGGGAACACAAACGAGGAACACTAAGTTTACACTGATAAAGTGTTCTTCAAAAAGACTAAAAGAAAATGATTGGTGAAAAGTAAGGCGTTTGTTTTTCAATTTGGCGTCGAAACCACAGCTAAACGTCACTGTGTCGTCATGGACTTGACAGTATCTTTCTTATTTTAGTTTTTCATCATTGGGCCGTATTGGCTCAGTGAGGGTTCCTCAACCTAGGCGCGCTCGATATTTCGCTACTTTGAACGCAATGAAACAAATTCCCTCCCCGCCCCCCCAAAGATACCTAAGTAGGCAGTTGCGCCGTCAAAAATCCATGACGTCATGGCAAGACGGTGCGGAAACGTCAACAAGGCGTCGCGACCCGTCCTTACATTTAGCGCCCTTTCTCGCTTACCAAGCCTCCTCTCCACTTGAGAGCGGCGTCTTTTATGTTGTGAAAGGTTATCTACTAATACATAAGAAATATAATTTCATCATAAGTGTCCCTTTAATGTCATTCGTAGCAATCGTGAGGCCATAAGAACGAGAAATGTTGAAGGCGGCTTATAACTGCCGCTAACGGACGACAACTGCGCACTGATAGAAGAGAAAACGTGCCTACCACTCGCAGCTTGTTTGCCGTGAATGCCGAAGAAATGCACCGCCGTATGGGTTTCCACCTGTCCACACCCGCAGCGCTGATTGAGTTGCGAAACGCCGGGTTGGCGCTCACGTGTCTCCACACAGTCTGCGAGGAATACATAGGACAAACATGACAAGTGAAGAAGCGTATCGAAGGTTGCCGCGAGCATTCGAACTGTTAGGCACGCCTAGCATCGCAGCACGCGTATTTGAACGTGCACCTAGCTTTCGTATTCTTGTTTCGTCGGACGGTGATGTACTTCGTAACGTAAGCTTCGCACTTCTAATTTCGTAAAGCGTCGAGAACACATCAAGAACTTAAAAAAATCGACACTTTTGCGTTGAAGAGGGCTTTTCTATGCTCGAGGATTGCTTGTGAACTGCGCAGTTGTGAACTATCACCAAGTACACGTTCCAATGATATAAACTAAGCAGCTAAACTCCTTGAGTCAGTTATTGTTTGTTTGTACTACATTTGCTCGAAATTTGAAGGTTCAGTGATTACTGTAACCCCTATGAATTTCTTGCTCCGTGTAAATTTAAGAGAGCTTCCTTACATTGGCTATGAAATGAGAAGCAGTCGTTCAAAAAATATATCGGAGCAAAATATTAGGCGGTGCGAAATGTGACGCATACATAGCTGTAGTTTTCTGGTAAGGTGCAAAAGCGGAAATGGCAGCCACTGCCACGTGTATAAAAGCCCCGTGTACAAATCTTCAGTCCCCTTGCAGGCGTGTAGTTCAATGCGCAAGAGTACTTGACATGAAGAACGGGGGACTGGCTGAAGTGACAAAACCGTCGCGTCTGATTCCTGGCAGCTACCTTGCGACAATGTCACATCGAGGCTTTTGTGACAGTGCAACTTGCGCTTACAAAGCGTTCGTGGAGTGCACGAGCCAGAACTGTAACGAGTGTTTGTCGACAATGGCATAGCAGTACAGATACTCGATTCTGGTGCCTTACGCTAACTGTGCCGGCAAGAAAGCCAGCGCACGCCACAATAAAAATGACTTAAAATTAAAGTCAGATAGCTCATTTCAGAAGGCAACCTTCAGGAAATTCATAGTTGAGATGCCTAGCTTATGCGATTCTTTCCGTTTTTTGTTTTCAGCAGGAAAGTGAGTGTTTTTACTTCCCGGATCTGAATGTGAATACAACAACACAGAATAGTGCACAATGTGTAGTTGATGTAATAGGATTAGGTTTTATTTTCGCCAATGCCACTAAATCCGTTATAAGTTTTCATCTTGCTACGACAAAAGTAAGCTTTACATGAACTCCTGCAGAAGGCCTTTTCTGGTTCACCGTCGACAGTGGCTTCTTAAAGCCGATGTTGCGTAGCACAGTTAATGAAAGTGAAACATGACACTGGGGCCTCAAGAAGATGGAGAATAATTAATCAGAACAAGGGAAGCCTCAACCTGGAGTCATGGTTTTGATAAGAACGCTTGTCCTAATCACTTGAACTGCTCATCCCGTTTCCCGCGTTTCCCCCAAGGGTCGTGCCTTGTTGAGGGCAATAATGCAAATGCGTTACTTTACTTAGTTGAATACGTCCTGTTGTGGAGATATAGGCTGAAGGCTGTGTTGCTTTGTTCTACCACAGTTCAACGCACGAGAAAAGCTTTGATAACAATTGCGCGTTATGCTAATTATTGCACAACCTTGTTCACTTTAGAATGGTGGCGAAGCGTGAAAGCAGTCTTAAGTGTACTCACCCCCCTGTCCACGAATTGACCGAAATCGCTGACAAACACACGCCTCAAAAGTTCAATGTCTTTCACCATGACAAAAGGGGCATCGCCATTGAAGATCCTGCGATGACGTCAAAGAGACAGGCAAGTTTTTGAAAGACCCGAAAAGAAAGCGAATATCAGCTGGGAAGTACACCGCACTCAGAAAAAGCTCTGGAGAGCGTTTGAACTGAAGTGGCATGAAAAAAAAAAGGATACCTTTACGAATGCTTAAACCAGCTTCCAGTGCTGCCATTGTCAGCTTTTGAGATTACAGGTGAAACAGATATACGAAATAGTCTCACAAATGGGAAATTTACACTGCAGAAATCATTTTATTCGCACGGAGATATAGGTTTGCAGTTCTTGTGCAGCAGGTATGATCCTTCCATAATGAAATCGACCCAAATCTATGAAATAAAGCATAATTAAATCAATCATTTTCACTACAACGAAACCATTGGCACAATCATTCTTACTTTCAGAGAAATAAGAGATGACATTTTTTATATAGAAGAGCCCAAGAACAGAATGAAGAATTAGAGGTTCTGATGCGATTGATGTAGCAGCAAAAAAATAAAAAGTGAGGAGTAGTGGGAGTTTTAGTGTTCTTATCGCAAGAGCGGTCACACAAGCGTATCCGTTTTTTGCAAATTCCATGTAAGGCCTAAAAGAATACTGATGTAATGTGGTGAGAATGAAATTGGATAAAATGATTGCGACTACAATTGCGGTGAAAGCTTGCCAGGACAGATGAATGTCGCTAGTTGTTACTTTGAATAACTAAAATACATCTTGCTTAGTTCATAGCATTAACAAGGGAGGTGGTAAACATTAAGCCTATAGTTTAGAACTCTTGATGATTTTGTAAGAGAGTCCACATTGACGGTTCTCTTAGAGTCCTCGTCTGATCTCTGAAATGCTAGACTACTCTCGTATGTTGCGAAGGCCACGCTCCTCTGCTTGTGTAAAGTTATGGGAGAGTGTGAAATATTTCTGAAAAATTAACGTACCTTCCAAACGCAGTACCTGAAATGGTGTAAAGTGTTTTTACCACCCAGCAGATCAGCCAGGCGTCCAGAGAGCACTGATTATTCCATCATTTCACATTTATTGCCTTCACAATTACTGTGTATCAGGCAAGCTTCCTCGCAATAACAGGCTAGGAAAATGAGTATTTTCCGCACAAACTTGTTGGACATTTGTATGGCCCATTGTGCCCGTGGATAAGAAAGAGTAACTTAAATTGAGACGTTCACTTACCCGTAGATGTCACCGTATTTCTTGAGCCACTCATCGATAACTTCCACGGTGTTCTTGAAGGTAAGAAGAGGATTTTAGTTAGAGCAAAATTTGTTTTGCATGTTTCCAAAAACATGAGAAAGTTAATAAACTTACAAATTATTTCGTTCAGTTCCGAATTATGAGAAATGTCTCAAGTTTACAACACAGTCGCATCTTGTTATTCCAAGTCATTCAAGACTCCACTGAGAAAATGTCAAGGTAATAGGACGACCCCTAGCGCAGTTTACAGTTAGTCGTTAAAGAGACCCTAAAGAAAAATGATAAGTCAAGCTCGATTGAAATATCAGACCTCTGTAGTAACGAATTCGTTATTAACAGCAATGAAAGTGCATTTGGAAGCGTGAAAATTAATAAAAATTAGAAATCGGAGTGGTGCCACCTCTTGTGGACTATGCTACATCTCACGTGACGTCAGTACAAGCTGATTCACAAAGAGTGGCATAGAGGGAGGTCACGTGGAGACCACGTCAACGCAAACGCTTTTATCGCGGGCGGTTCATATTGAGGAGGAGCAGAGGTACCTTCGGCGGCAGCTGCCATCTGCTAGCCGACTGGTTAGCTCAGATGGTAGAGTGGCTGCCCCGGAAAGGCGGTGGTCCCGGGTTCGAGTCCCGGACCAGGACGAATTTTCCTTCAACTCTGAGGCTTTCCTTTCGAAGAACCCGTAAGGGTTTCCTTTGTAGCAATTGCTACGAGCGGGTGGATGTCTGATTTTCCCTTTATTAATTACTTCTCTCTCTCTTTAGAAATTGATATGTTGGCACACAGAAAATGATGATGCATGAGTAATCTATTGATCTAGGTTGTCTTAATTATATCTTTCAATGTGCCTTTAAACGTCTAGTTTTGAGGTGAATTTCCCCATCTGTACATTCATCTACTGCAGGGTGAATAACTTCGCAGCTTTGAGTAAAAAATTCAACCGCAGGGTCAGAGCATAAGGCGCAACTTAATTGTTAGCCACAGGCACTACGTGGAAGAAAAAAATTACCGACGATTACGTTACTTCCTAATGCGAAATTTGAGCGCAGCAAATAAGCTGTTTCACCTTTTCGATAGATTGAGGCAAAGAAATCGAGCAACACATGTATGCGCTATCACAGAATTTTTTTTTTATTTTTCACACGTATTCCTTTAACAAAGACTCCACTAACAGTTCTTGACAGTCATGAAGGAAGCTTTGTGGTCGGAGAAATAGACTGATATATGTTCGACTTGGTACACCAATGCTTGATTCTCAAAGACGAGATCTATACAAGTGCCTCGCGAGGTTGTCACAGCCGTGGGACGCGTTACGAGCGAGAGGAACGGGATGTTCTCCCGCATAAGTGTTAGGAAATTGCTGTTTGTCTTTATGTCAAGCCGCCACCGATCTGGCTCTCTGATTGCCACCGCACAGGGCGAACGGCAGCGGCAATTTCGGCTCGGGCGGTGCACATATACAGATCCGCCGCCACCGATCTGGCTCTCTGATTGCCACCGCACAGGGGTTGCATTGGAGGAGGAGCGAAGAAAGGAATTAAGTTCGAGCCGGCGCTTTGACAACCGGAGACTCGCAGGAAGAGGGGGGAGGGGGGCGGCGTGTACACCCAGCGGCAAACGATGGGGGCAGAAGCGCGCGCAGCAAGCGGACAACACGATAAAGGGAGGAGGGAAGAGATAGCAGCGACTGACTGATGCCGCTGACGCCGATAGTGAGTCAACCCCAGCTGCGGAGTTGGTTTCAGGGACAACGCCGCCGATGCCGACACAAACAATATGATACCCTCGCTTCCGCAGCGCTAAGAAGCAGGTCTAGCCGTGGGAAGGTGGTCACGTATTCGTCGACGTGCCGGGGCCTACGTGAAATAACCGGCGCGTCGGCAACTGAAGAGCACCCTATCCGCCACACAAGAACAGGGGAGGGGGGACCCTTTCCTCCTCTTTCTGCATGGCGGCGACGGTGTTCTATGCAGTCACGTTATCTTGACTCTCTAGCGGCGTCAGCGGCATCCAGTGGTATCAGTCGGTCGCTGCTAGCGCTGGGGGGATGAAAGGGGGGCGGAGCTGGTTACGAGGCCGACAACAACGCCGACGACGACGCGAAACCCAGGAACGGACGCCAAAGGGCTGCGCTCTAATAACTGCATAATGAAACGCCTTTTTGTAACAAAGGGCTTGGAATCTCCGAAACACTTCGTAGTACAGAGGTGACTGCGGTATAAAGATCGCGCACCGTACCGCTTCGCTACAACGACGGTTTAGCATGCCGGTAGAAGATAATATTTATTTAGCATGAATTCAAGAGATCCTCGGGAAATAAGTCGGTAATACCTTTTTCTTCACATTTAGTCCGGCGGAATGTGCGACTGCAGGAGACGCTATGGCAGCGAGGTTTGCAGCAGGCACGGCGGCAAAAAAAGCCGGAAGTGACGCAAGTTCCATCTGCCTAGCCTCGAGTGCTTGCCTCGTCATAAAATGATTGGCTAGCCTGCAGGCTCGTCACCACCGCTGCATTCGTCGACTCCCATCTAGCCCTTGGTGGCCTCCGCAATGTCGTCAGTCGTCGGTTCAGAGGAGCTCACCCCGTCGGTTGAAAGCAGGAGAGGGCAGGTGTACTACAACTATGGTGGAATCCGGACTCTCCTGCATGGAGGCGCTTCCTATGCGTACCCCTGCTTCGTGGTGGCACCGCTACGCGGCGCTCGGTATAAAGCAACAAATTAGCATTCGGGGTCGTCTGTATTCCTCTGTTGTACGGGCATATTCGTAGTAGTGGTCTTCTTTGTAGAGGCGTTCACATAACACGCGGTACACGAGAATTTGGGAGGGCGATGCGGAACCTTCGTCAGACGTCCAACGCCGGACACGGGACGCCGGCCCCCACACCGGATTTTCGGCGATACGGGCTCCCTAACGCGCTGTCACGTTAAATTTCTACACTGGGGGATCGCGGCAGCAGCAATGGAATTCACATTCAAGCATCACTCGCTTCCACACGAACGAAACGTCGAGAGCACAGCGCATACGAAGCTACGGGCACTACGCAGATTGGTCAGAATGACCAATATCGCTGATACCCCTTGGTTGTGGGGCACCTATCTCTTAGAACGCATCGCGGTACGAACATAGCGGTCGACCGGGTCCTTTCATTTTGTTTTGAACTGGTGCATGTACATTCGCGATCTTTTTGCGGGTGAACACGGGAGCGCGTAGCTTTCCGTACTGCCAGCGCAGTTTAGCCGCGGCACCGAGAAGCAGTGCGCATGCGCTGTGCGTCTGGCGTGTGTGAATTCTATTTTCGCGCGCATTGCGTCACGCAAGCACGCGCGTGTCGTCTGCCATACGCTCGCACCGCGACAAGGGAGCCGTACGCTTCAACAGCGGTAACAATGTTGAACTTGAATTTACATTCCATACGATGTATGAATAAATTTGGAGCTATGTTATTTTTTGCCGACGTTCCCAAGATCATTGTTGGTATGTAGCTAAGCTTTTGCGACGCATGCGTACTATACTTGTGGGCGTAACAGTGACCATCCCTGTGTTCGAGGAAGGTATACCTTCGTTCACATTACCGCATTGATCAGAGCAACCTCAGCATGGCCCGTGTTCCTGAAGACAAGAGGTGGAAAATAGTAAAACCTTCGCTGAAGGGATATTCTCAGCGCTCCATTGGCACATTGGCGCAGAAGCCACTGAAGAGTGTCAATAGGATCATCCAAACATTCAGGAAGGAAGGCCGCTTTTCTGACGCCTCACATAGGCGTCGGGCAAGGGCCACGACAGATGAAGAAGACGCGCATATGGTAGCTGCAGTAGTGGAGAATCCCTTTGAGTCCGCAAGGGAAGAGCGTGAGCTGCTCCATGTGGACGCTTCTGTTGTTACCATACGGCGATGTCTCAGGAGTGCTGGATTGCGAAGTTATGTGCCTGCACAAAAGCCCGTTCTCACTGCTTCGAACAAGGTGTCACGACTGCAATTTGCCGAAGCTCGCGCCTTGTGGACTTCCGATGACTGGGGCCGAGTAATCTTCTTGGACGAGTCGACTTTTTCAACACGTCAAAACCATTGCGTGCGCCTGTGACGTGCAAGAGGGACACGGCAATAAAATTTTCCGAACGGACTTTATTTTGTGTGAAGAACTGAATTTAATATAATTTCCATGCAGTTACGCGCCAGCCAATCTGCGGGGAGTCGCGACGAGCGGACCCACCTGCGCGAACGTATGGGGCGCGGTGTCAAGACATGGTCTCGGGCCTCTACATCGCATCGAGGGTACTCTTACTTCGCAGCGCTACTGGAGTGAAATCTTGGACAACGTGCTCCTTGCTTACGCCCACGCCGATTTCCAAGATGGTTTTGTGTTCCAACATGAACTTGCGCCGGACCACACTGCGAAAATTGTGAAAGAACACCTAGAAACTCGTGAGGTCCATCTGCTCTGCTGGCCTGCCAAGGGCGCTGCCATGAACATCTGCGAAAATGTATGGGGCCGCATAAGAGCAGCCGGGAGAAAAAACTACGTAACGATTTCTAGGTAATTCGCGTAACGCTAAGAATGATGAACGCACCATTTAAACTGGAAACATCTCGATTTTGCTTACAGTGATAATTCGGTCACCGCTGAGGAAGCAAAAAAAGTCAGCAGACGAAAAGCGAGCGCTCCGATGACGCGATGCGCGCGAAGGGAAGCTACTGTCGCCGCGCATGCGCACAGATATTGTGAAGCGCCGCTTATCTGCGGTGGTAGTATCGATAGCCACGCGCTCCCGTGTTCACGCTCAAAAAGATTGCGACTGTACACAAACAACGTCAGTATCGTCACGTAGTAGTGAAGGCAAAGAACACAGTAGCAATACTGCGAATGACAAAACTAACTTTTATTGACCGTACCTGTGTCCACAAAAACAGGTTACACTTAAAGCACGACGATAGCGGCGAAGACAGTCGGCCATAGCCGAAAACTGGTCAGCGGGTCAAGTGCGTCAGCTTTTATGCACGAGCCATCGAAGGTTCGATAGTCATCGCTGGTTCCCGCGTGTCTTCCAGAAAGTTCTACACCATTCGCGTCGCGCATACATGCAATCAGATTACACAAGGTTCGGCGACGAGAGACAGCGGATAGAACGATCGATAACATTCGAGAAACTTACATGCGGGTACATGTATACATGCGAGCGCGTCCCTCGCTGAGCGATAGTATTTGTTCGACAGTGAAGAGCGGTCACCCAAAAAATACAAGTACACGTGTCACTATGAAGTCCAGATGTCTGGGCGATAGCGAAGGCAGGCCTGGAATGTGTCAGGTACACAGTAAGATGCACCACTCGACTCCAGAAGATGCCGCACAGGAAAATGAGCCTTAGTACATACCGTACTACATCTCGATTCAATAAACTAAAGGACTTCTGCAAGGAAATATTACTTTAGTTGGTACCGACAAAAGTGACGAAACGACAACTAGCAATGATTGCTAACTAACACTATCAGCTACATTCACAATGCACGCTGTTTCCCACGTCAGCCCGCCAGTGCACATGACCTTGGCTCCGACAGATAACTACGCAGACATCACGAGAATTCACTGAGCGTTTATAAAGCTGATAGTGTGCACGGTGTGAAGTTGCGAAATGACGGCGTTCTAGCGACGGATGCACAGAGACGATAGGAAAAAAAAAAACACTTCGCAACCAGGCCACGCGAGCTCAAAGATCGTTTGTTTGGCTAGCTCAAACATACATTTGCGTCTTCGTCGAGATTATTCGTATGAGTCAGTAATGACAAAAACAGAGAGGTAAACTGCATATGCCTATATATACCTGTCACAAAGTGCCGCCCTAATCCAGGCTTCACGGCGCTGTCGATCCCGTTTTACCGACGGAAATAGGAAAATCCGCATTGCCCTGCTGGGATGGTTACGGGAGGTGCAGCCGTAAGCGGGACACGACATTTGTATCGCGCCAAATTTCGATGGCAATAATGTTCGAAAGGCGTTCCGTGCGTGCGGCAGCGAGAATGGCAAGGCTGACAAATGAGTCAAAGGATTTTATTGGGGTTCCGCCGAGGACGCGAACTCGTCGAGCACCCGGCTAGTCCCACGTCGGGACTGGCAGGTCTAGCGTACCGACCTGTTCACGGGCACGCCGGACAGCCAGGATTTGCTTGTCTAGAGCGGGGCTACGCAAACGCGAGTCCCACTCCTCCTTCCTGAACTTGGGGTATCCCGACCCGCACTCCCGGAGCATGTCTGCTAGAGTGGAGGTCTGCCCGCCGGACGGGCAGGCGTCGGCACGATATACGTCGGGGTAAACCGTGTAGAACGGCAAGATACGGATGTGCCGGTCTCAGAGAAACGGCTGGCGCCCTATTACACTGACAAGTGCAGCGCCAGCCACGGCCGGACTTCACTCACTGGTAGGAGAGAGTCGAGAGAGGAAATGTGAGGTCTTTTGCTCCTAGAATATAGGACTCCGCCTAGGCACTAAGGAGGAGTTTCTTAGCGCGTGTTGTATGCGTTTGTCCCTAGGCATACCGGCAGAAGTTGCGGGGCGCGGTTTAGCGTCGCAAGGTGGCAGTGAGAAACGCAACGCCCAGCTCCACCTACTAGCAATTGTAAAAATCCAACCGCGCCTCGTTCCTCCATCGTGCAATCGAGATTGAACCGCGTTAAAAGGCGCACCCTCACACGCTTTCGCTCTCACAAACAGTACACGGTGCGTGGCGACGGCTTTACCGCGATAGCATTAAGAAGCCCTTGCGGTAGAAAATCCGGCGTTGGCGTCCTACGTCCGCGTCCGCCGGGAGAAGTCGTTTCGGAAAAAAAAAAAAGATTTTCGAATCACCCATACCCAGGCCACCCATGCGACGCAAGGAATTTACAAATAAATTGCATTTCTCAAGCTAATACACGTGGTAAAGTCATAAAATACGACCTGCACACAACCTACAGGCACGATAGCTCTCGGATTGTAATGTGACTGTATGAGAAAACGTAATTCTGCTAGACGAAAACTCAAAGAAAGCCCCTTTTGAGCGTTTCTGCAATCCACAGACCGGCCGCGACGTCGGCCATTTGCGCGTGCCGACGTGTGGGTGTCTCGGAAGCCACGGAGCTGCGCACCCGGTTCCTTGCAATAACTCCAACTGGCGCTCGGCTGCGCTGCATCGCGGCCCCCGCAAGAGCCCGCGTTTCTACCACAACGCCCGCCTCCGTGCATAGCGTTCGCTGCCAGCGTTTCCCGGTAAACACTACTATCACATAAGCTGCAGTTCCCGGGAAGCGTGAGAAGCACCCAGGGATCTTTGAATGGTATCGCTTTCCACTCCTAAAGGCGAAGCTTAAGCGTCCTTCAAATTTTTAGCTATACTTAAGCAGATGGCATCGAAGTTGGGCATGGCTGTTTCTTTTAATGCTTACATATCTGTAAGGATGACCTTGCAACTTGACAGACGTAGTGAATCAGGCAAGTAATTTTGGACAGTTTGAACTTCATTAATGACAATGCTCTATGCCATTGCGTCCATGAATCAGGCAAGTAATTTTCGACAGCTTCATTAACAACTATAGTCTACTTCATTGCATCCATAGAGCCAAATATTTGTACGCATTTGTAATATGTTACCTTGAATAGCCATCAATCTTGCTCCGGATGTCCTGCCGAATTAGGCTCGATATGTTTATTGCACCCCTAGATTGCTGTAACATGGAGATTAACTGTATAGGTATTTGGTACTTCCTTTCTATCCTTTAGGCGAACACCAATAAATATATAGCTGTAGCTATGGAATTGAAGCTCAGGATGAGTACCGAAACAAGGCGAGAGTTAAAATAAGAGAATTACGCAAATAAAAATGGAATGTCGGTTTCGTTCGAATGCGAAGCATTGAAAGAAAAAAAATTGGCTGGGGATTAGCTAATGTTAAGCCTGGATATCTCGAAGCGAAAAGGTTCGGTGATGCTTATAGTTTAGCTTATGGTTATGCTTTATGATTTAGCCTATGGTTATGCTTACGGTTTCACTTATGGATATGCTTTGGTTAGCTAATGGTTATGCTATACGTGTGCCTTGTGTAGTTATGCAAGAGAGAGAGAGACAATGAAGAGGAAAGGCAGGGAGGTTAATCAGATATGAGTCTCCGGTTTGCTACCCTACACTGGGGATGGAGGATAGGGGTTGGAAAGATGATAGATAAAAAAAATAAAAAAAGGAAATAAAAAAATTAAAAAAAAGGGAACGCGCACACATGGAGACACACATGGAGTTATGCAAATTGCTTATCAATGATATATACCATAAGTTATGCAGGATTATTAAACTTCTTTATTCATCATTGTTGGGCACATTGTCTTGAGATCATTGTTGGGCGCATTGTCTTGAGGCAAGCACTGAAACTAGAAAACCTATGCAAAAATAGAAGCGTTTGAAATTTTTAAAAATCAGAATGCTGTCGTACGAGTAAATATTCCGTTTCAAGTATTTTTGCTGTGCTAAAACAACAAATGTAATTTTTTTCTATTTCTCAATTCATTAGTTCGTCCTTGGTGACCCGTTCTAACCAGTGAATGTGACGCAAGGCTTGGCAAGGCTGTGTAAGCAAGCTACTGTGTCATGCGGAATGGCGTTGGACACTTGAACGCGGTGGTTTCATCCGAGTTTTTTTATTTCCTTACGTGTTTGTTCGAAGCGTGGCGTGCGCTCTGATTTCAATTTTGCGTAGCCTAGCGCACGGCATTCATTGGCGAAACGTGTGGGTGCAGGTTTTTTGTTAATGTTCAAGTTCACGCTGCCGTATCCTACGCGCTTGCCTCGTTGTGACGATGCGAAAAAGCCTCGCGCTATGTTCGTTTACTCTCCGTAACACACGCTCCGAGTTCAGACGGGCAGAGGAATTAGTAAGTCGAACGTTACCTAAATGATAATGTGGGGCAATGTTGTCTAGTCTGATAACTGTTGCATATGAACAGATGGCGTCGCAAGGAATTACGAATGTTTCCGTGAAAAGGATCCGCATAAGTTGCTATACATTACGACTGTCTGCTCGCCATAGTACTATGCATGCATTCAAACATGTTTTGTTGGGTCAATTATATTGGTTGCATTATTCTAGACGAATAAAAGTTAAGTTGCTTTTGAAGCCTCTGTGGCAGTGTCATTTACCGTATTCGCTAACTTTCCTAGGGAAGCTACTGGAGCAACTGCCGTCAATAACTGCCTAATTGTGTTCACATTAAGACATACGCCACTCCTATAGTTAAAGGACACGCTGACATTTCAGCCGAGGCGAGTCGCAAGCTTTCCTCAGCCTCAAAAGAAAAATAAATTTAGCGTAGCGCTCGAAATGCTGGACGCTAAGGAAATTCAAACATTCGCATCAAGCAGCATAAAATTGTGACGTCACTGCCTTTTCCAGTTGTGATGTCACTTTTAATTTTTTTTTTTTTTTGCTTGCTGTTAGTTGTCCCTACGATACGTCGATGGCGACTGTTGCAACGAGCCGCCATTTTCTTGACATGTGGCCTTCTATGGAAGCTTGGCTACCAGTTTACCTTATATGGAAACTTCGCTACCAGTTTACCTTGTTTTGCGGTGCGAGCAATGTACCACAGCGGCACGTGCGGCCCGAGCCAGCATGTAGCAGGAGCAGCCTGCAGTGCCAGCGCCGCATGTCACCGACGCGGCGATGCCCATCGGGTGACGCCTCGCTGCGATGGCTTCTCCCCTCACGCAACACCTGGAGCGCTAACGTTGCAGGAGGTGTTCCCTTTCGCATTTCCTTTCTTTAGATCACTATCACTATCATCACCCCTTTCGCCCGCCCTGCTCCGTGGAGACGCAACTCGTGTCGCGGCGTCGCAGCCAAGGGCAATGCGAGTTTAGGCGCAGGTTTTACAGCGAAGCTGTTTATGCGGACCCTGCGTCGTCGTTGTCGGACTTCGCTAAAGACGGGCCGCGTGACCTAGTGGGAGAAGAAACGCAGAGCTCAGCAGGGGGAAAGGGATTGGAGTGACCCGCTTCCCCATGTGAGAATGGTACCTCATACGCAAATCTTAAGCGGCTGTCACGCGGTGCAGTTTCGGCGATCGAGCCAGTACGGCCATCGAATTTATCGACCATTGATTCCTCCCTGCCGGGAAAGAAAGAAATGTTATGCTGGGAGCTTGCGGCCAACGAACAGCGCCCAGCGATTGAAGCGGGATACTATGAGCGCGCGTATGCCGGCACTTATCGAGCATTTCTGGCGCCTGCAAGAAGTGCCGGAAGCCACGTCAATCGTCAAGCCAATCTGACCATTCGCCAGGACGATGGCAGCGCCCGCATTCCCAGTGCATGGTGGGCCTTGCGCTCAACATACGGAGCTTTGTATTCGTTGTTCCGCACATTCTATCCCATCTACAACTATGGGAAGACCACGGGTAGTGCGTACTCCTGAGGAACAGGCTGCCCACCACGAGCATAAGCGAGAGATGGCTTGTCGACGGACTCGTCCTCGTAAGCTGGCCACGAGCTGCACGTCAGAGATGCCGAATATAAACGGCAGCTTCGGGAGGCCTATCCCGAAGTGCGAGACCGAGACGCGAAAACACATCGTCAGCGTCGGAAGTACACTCGGTGTAACTAACACTCGGTTTAGCTAACACGGCTTCTTCTCTGTTCGACCATCTTCATGTACTGGAAGGGGCGGTGAGTTTTTTTGCTGCTACAGAAGACAAACGCCGGCTTTTTCGCTCAATGGGCCAATTGACACTTTCGCATCAATACTTAAATGCAGCCACATGTATTAACAGCAGATATGTCTCTTACCGGATAACTAGGTACCGCGCCCGTACTGGCAAGCGAAAGAACTCCTATTACACATTGAACAACTCAATGGAATGCTATCATTCTGCCTCCCTATATTGGAGAACGCGTGCGGCGTAGTCAGCAATGCAAGCGTGCCATTTACGTGTCACAAATGACCCGGCCGGCCTTTAATCGTCAAATGAGGCCTGTAACTCTACCAGTGCTGCTTTTATTCTGATATTACAGCCTGCACATATATTAAGGCGGATCTGATCGGAAGCAATAAGGGTCATGGGTGTTTCTTGCCAGCTTGAAGAGGACGTACTGCACTCTGTTCAATGATAAACTTAATCATGCTGCTTGCGTTCTGAGCACTACTTTTGGCAGGTCTGTTGCAGAAACGATCCATAGCGTTCAATTTCATTTCAATATAGAGACTACGGAATGTATTATAATAGAATGTATTAGAATAATTAGAATAATGTATTAATAGAACGCAACGCAATTTTTGTGAGAATTTTTGTGAGGGGTGTCACAGGAATACATTTGCTTGCTGGTGGTCTGGACAGGAAGACCTCACCGAAGCAGCATTGTCATTGTCATTGTCAGCATTGTCAGCGAGGCAGCATTTATGGTGCATATCATTCACGCGATGTTGTCTTATTATATGTGCTTATCGATGAAAGCCATTAACAACGTCGGCTGGGTCACTATGAGGAAAGCACTGAGAGGGCAGAACCGAGATAGGCATTTGAAGAAAGGCCTAAACAAAAGCGAGTAAAGCTAACCGGTGTCATCTAGCATTACTTTACTTTTCACTTCACCTTCGCGTGAAACAACCTATCCTGAAGACAAATTTCTTCCACTTACAAAAATCATCGCAGGAATTTTGTTGTGTTCGTACAAACCTTGTGATGACGTTAGTAGACTCTTCTTGGAGTAGCAACTGAATAATATTTCTTATTTCTTTAAGGCCTGGCCAATCGCTAAATCGCTAAATCGCACATTCGTTTATATTCTTCGCGTCATTTGGAAAACTTATTGGCCTTACTTAAACGAGTTCTGTACCCAGCGAGCGCTGGAGTGCTCCTAGAAAAACGTCATAAAATAAGGGCGCTATTCACTTGAGCGATGAAATGTTCATGTTTTTATAAACATCGTCATTATCAGCGTAAGTAACCTTAAGCACCGTACCTCCTGCCAGAATTGGTAGAAATGGCCCGAGAATATGCTCGGTGGTGGACCTGAGATGCCAGTCCCTCGGAAGAAATCAAAAGTTCTTCGCCGCCATCTGAAAATTGATGAAACATAAAACAAACTAAGGCGATATATTTGAGAGCATTGGACAGAGTAGCAGTGTGAACTCTGAGCTGGTGATATTCCTGCCTTAACTGCAAAACAAACCACAACGAAACAAAAGCAATATAGGTTAAGGAATACAGTTAAACTAGTCGCCTGATGTTGACTTTTTTTTCAACAAACATATCGATACGAAAAGGTGGCCAACTTGGAAAAGTCATTTACCTTATGAAATGGACATAAGCAGCATGGGACAAAGAAAAACAAGTTGTAAAGGAAAAAAGATGCAATAATTAAATTAATAATGCATTGCACAGGTGGGCTGCAACTAAATGCACATTGAAAAAACAATTGCTCATAAACATTACAAACCGAGCACATAGTTAAGAAACCGAAGGAATAAAATGAAGATTTGCTTCAATTCGGCAATCAAGTAACTGAAAACGGCTTTACTTATTTCATTCAGAAACGAAACAAAAGCAACGCCGGTTCATGAATACAGTTAAACTAGTCGCCAACTGTTTATTTTTTTTCTCAACAAACATATGGATACGGAAATGTGGCTAACTTGATAAAGTCCTCTACCTGGGGACATGGGCATAAGCAGCGTGTTACAAACAAAAATTGTAATGGAAAAAAGATGCAATAATTAAATTAATAATGCCTTGCACAGGCGGGCTGCAACTAAATACACATTGAAAGAACAATTGCTCATAAACACTACCAAAGCGAGCACATAGTTAAGAAACCGAAGGAATAAAATGAAGATTTGCTACAATTTGGCAATCAAGTAAGTGAAAATGGTTTTACTTATTTCATTCAAAAAACAGTCTTAGACCAGAAGAGAATAAACCATATTAGCCCAAATTCATATATACATATGAAGCGCACTAAGTATTTTCAAGAGAAAAAGATATCATGCATCTGGAAAGTCTCACAAAAGAATTAGATTGCTATCACTTATCAGCGTGTTAATATTTCATGAAGGTTGCAACCAATCATTTGCACCTGCAGTTTGTCCTAAAACGTAATATGTGAGGCACTATTCATGTACGCGAGTAGAGTAGGGAGGCGTGCGTTTGTTTCGCTCTGTCATTTCATTAAGTTTTAATATTTTGCCGACATTCTTTAACAAAAGTACATGTCAACCGCTGTTTTCAAACAACAATCCACCTCCACTCCACCCTGTCAAAGTGGATGTACGGCGAAGTCGTTGCCGACGTTACATAACCCTCACAAAAATGTCATGAACATTATTTAGAACTTCTAGCAACTTTCTATTTACGTTACTAACAATCAATTTACGTTCACATTCTAGTAACATTTGTTGATACACTGTCAAAATACTTTCTTACTTTTGTGTAAATAATATATTAAATACACCGTTAAAAGTCTGCGTTCTTACTTATGTATGAAGAATATTTTAAATACACCATTAAAAGACTTCCACCTTGCTTTTGTATAAACAATATATTAAATACACCGTTAAAAGACTTCCGTCTTACCTTTGTATAAAGAATAATTTAAATAAACCGTTAAAACACTTCCTTTTTACTTTTGTATAAAGAACATTTTTCATACACCGTAAAGAGCTTCCTATATACTTACTTTTGTGTAGAGAATATATCAGGGACACCGTTAACATTTTTTCTAGATTTTGTCTAAATAAAAACTTTTGTACTCCATCAAAAGGCTCGTTACTTTTGTGTAAAGAATGTTTTAATATACATCATCAAAATATTCTTTTTCTGACGGACATGTATCCTCAGTACGTCCATAGCTCGTACTGTTTGCCGAAAGATATCTAGTCTGGAAAGTCTAGATATAAATTTCGATATATGACAAACTCAGGGATCGAGCTCCTTGTTTTAAATCACAGTTTCAATCCAAGTCGGTGGCGAATCGTTGACGGAGTGCTACTGAAATGCTTAAAGAAATGTGTTCGCAAACTGTTAGAACTAATATTTTTAAAGGTTCTACTGAACTACGTGAGCGTGCGGTGACGTCAGCACACTTCGAGAGAATTTGCTTGCGCTGCACCACCTGACCGGTGTGATGGTGAAGTACTGTGCAGGCCGCACACCTGTTACACACCTTTACGCCGGCCTTGGGGCTGGTTAAATAAAGGTCGATTTACGCTTGAGCTGTGACACCGCCTGCTTGCCCGCACGCGTGCGGTCGTGCGGAACACTGCAAATTTCGCACACTGGTTTACAAATTTTAGCATACACTGGGCTCGCACATGCAGTGTTAGCCAAAATATGTGTACCAGTCTGCGAAATCTGCAAAATTTCACCCGACCACTTGCGTGCGGGCAGGTGGGTGGTGTGGCGTGCGGCTCGAGCGTAATTCGGCCCTTACCACGCACTGCTATTGCAAGGCAACCAATCAGCTTTGCAACGAGATAATCAAGTCGGTGCACTCCGCGATATAAATAGTACGTGCGCCTAAGCTGGAACATATATACGCAGAGAAGAAAAAGAGCCGAAACTCGGAGTATTTGGGCGCCGGAACGTTGCCGCTCAAACATCAAAAGGCTGCAAAATACAGCTGCTGCTGCTGAGTGAGAGCCATCGTCGACCTCAGAAAGCGCACAGGTCGAAGACAAAGAAAAGCTGAACTCTTTGCAAGTGTCACCTTTCTGTGAAAAAAGCATGAAATTATATCCTTACTGTATATAGAAAAATGTAGCTTTGTTCGAGTCCCTATTCGCACGCTTTCGTCGCTGCCTCGTACCGACGGCTTCTCCATATTAAAGGAAACTAATAGGATGTCGCACCAAAGCGAAGGCAAAGTAACTATGTCAATTGATCTGCCTTATGGTTTTGGTTGCTTGCTGTGAGAAAATAGATCGAAAAGCGATAATTATGCACTCCTAATATTCAGTGCTTTCGCTTTATAACACGGCGACAAAGTTGTGAGCTTCGATAAGGTTTTGTGGTGACCTTGCGGCATTAGTAATTATGGCATGACGCCTTACCACGAGCCAGGATATCAAAGCTCATGCTTTTGACGTGCTTCGGGCACCCAAAAAACCGGCAACGTCATAGCCGCAACGCTTTGGACATCTATTTAGTTATAAAAATACTACTACAATAGCTTTCAGCATTATCTTGCGCTGGGCGCCATGAGACAAATTTTTGTCTTTGAAAGCGGCAAGTGCTAAAAGCTGTTTTTGTGCAAAATAGAGTAACCACACAATTTACCCTATATGATCTTATTTTTCAATATTTATTAATTTGTAGAAAAAGTCTCTTTTCAGAACAATAACTGTCTCGAAAAAAATAAAACTTACAGCCCCTCACTGCACAACAAAATTAAGCCGGCTGTCTTGTCAGGCTCTTTTTCAACCTCGGCCATAAAGTACATTACTCCCTTTAGGTGTAGTCCACCAGAAGGAGATGCGCACACAATGACCCTGTGACACAAAGGCCTGTCACCGAGAGGTGACAGCTGTGACAGGTGTGACAGTTCGGTGGTGGTCAAGGCGAAGTGGGCGGATGGAAAGAATTTCACATGCCTCCCTCGCACATGCGCACAAATTTGACAGTGGTCCGAGTCGAGGCAAAGAAGGAGACCACTGCCATCGATATTAGTTCTTTTGCGACGCCGGTGTAGTACGGTCGTAGCGATGTTTGGTCCTGTTTGGCCGTGTGTTGTACCAGCAACCTAGCTATTTTTGATGCTCTTTATGCTTATGCTCTGTTGTGGCTGAGTCATCGATACAAGTCTACCGGCACCGTGCTTGCGAAGCCCAAGACATTTTCTTCGTTCCGTGGTGTGAACGTTTCTGCGACTTCTCAGCCAGCTACGATGCAGTGTCGTGTGGCAGTGATTGTGATTTAGTATCGGCACTGTCCGCGTTTTAGGCTGCACAGGTAGCGAACAGCTGACCCTCAAGACAGCACTGCGCCGAAGTTTTGTCTGTCTCCAAATTACAATAAAAGGTATGTTCTTTTGCTTCATCTTTGATGAACATATTATTTTGATATTATTCTGATATTGATTTCAGCTTTCTATGCCGCATTTTGGCAGGTTAGTACAAGCGCGAACTGTAACGACGTGAAATGTTTGAAGAGCAATTTTCTTACATACTTCAACTACGCCGCGTCATGCGGTTCGCTTGAAGTTTCTATAAACACGAAGCGTACAAGTACTACGCTTTCACAGCGGTCGCGATGACTTAATTTGTGGTAAATCATGCTTGATTATCAACTCATTCTTTGTCTTTCCTACTCAGGCTGTACAGGATAAGAGGTAGGGAAATATGAAGCACATAGTTTGACGCCTGCGAGCTTAAATCATAGTGCGTTTCTTTTTTATCTTACTTCTTTAAAGCACACATCTGGTTATCAGACAGTAACACGCAGCTAACTGCTACTCACTTCCTTTTGCTTTCAGGATACAACGCCCAGAATCGCACAGCAGCAAGCTCACAAAAAGAAACGTATCCATTATAGCTAAAGTGCAACTGTCACTAACTCCCAGAGTGCTCAAGCAGTTTCGCATAACTATAGTCTCATTTCTGCTGTTCCCAAGTTTGACTGACTGAATGTATTAAATGATGCAAACATCGCAACGTTTCCAATTTGTCACACCTTCATTTACTGTAGCTCCTTTCACACGCTGTGGCGTCGGCTGTACAGAGCATCAAGAGCTTATAATTTATGAATGCTCCACTAAGATCGCATAAACATCCGTGAGGAGCGTGACGTTATTGGGGCCCACAAAATTAAATGAACAGTTGTGGCACCGAGCATTATAGGGTGGTATACCGGGTGATTTAAAGCTATAAATTTGCAGGTTAGTATATATTCGTAAGCAGCGTTGAAAACGTTTTTATTCAAACACTGTGATCGATTCTGGTTAATGTTTCTAGAATTTCTAAAGAGAAAGTGTTGGCAGGAGTTTGAAATAAAGTTCGAAGTTATGATGAGCCCTAAGAGACTGTTTCTAGAATGCTGGTAGGATGTTGACAAAGTTTTCAAACACGCTTCTATTCAATGTAGGTGTCCAGTTGTTGGCACAATGTTACTAAGGTGTCTCAACAAAGCGCTAGTAAATTGTGAATGGAATATTTACAGATAATGTGTGAACATGCTTCAATTGAATGAATGTTATAAGATGCCTAAAGAAAAGTGTTTCTAGACCGTTAGTACGATGTTGACAGACAGCGCATGAACATACTTCAATTTAATGAACGGTAATAGGAAGCCTAAAGAAAACTGTTTCTAGACAGTTAGTATAGGTAGTTGACAGAAAGCCTATGAATATGATTCAAAATAATGTTGGTAGCCAGTCGATTCAAGGGTGTTACTAGGGGGTTGTTAGGAAGCCCAAATACCGTTCATACGACTTCTGTTAACTGTTCGTAGGTTCTAGTAAGGATAGACGAAAGACAGTCTAGAAATATGCTGGTAGACATTTTTGTAAGGGTTGACAAATTATCCTGCGCCTTTACGAGAAATTCGATTGTGTAAAGGTAACAATGTTACCTCTATTTCTGAAATATAATTTTTTTTAAATGTGCATCTTTAACAAAGGTTGCGGGGCACTAGTAAAGCAATTAACGAGGCTAGTTGCTGGAGGTACGTTTCTTATGTTCGTCTGTATACCACTTAGTGCAATACAATCACGAGAGATTGCAGGATCAAGACTGTGCAACTTGGCGCTGTATTTTCCGAACCTGTGCCGTTTTCGATTTAATAAAGCATATTTTCTATTATTATCACCACTATTACTTAGGGTAGATTTCATCATTATGTGTGACCAGACATCCCTTATTTTCATTCGTATGAAAAGGGGACAGCTCGAGGTAGTTTCCGGTTTAATTTCGATGACGCGGCTTTATTTTCTACTACGCAACCAAAATTAAGCGCGCTAGTTTGTTACGTTCAACTGCGCAGGAGTGAGACAAGGAATTGCGGCAGGGAATCGATGCCACGACGAGTTGCTCAGCCGCGCCAACTTTACAGTCGGCAGAGGTCCCTACCAGGCGCCATGAAACAAGTGCGTTTGGCTATGCGCCAGCGCTCGCCTTTCTTCCCTCACGCACGACGTTAAATGTACAAGCGCGGCGACAGCTAGCGGGAACACGGGAGCTCTGGCATCGTTCCGCGCAGCGCCACCCCCGGCGCCTCGTGAAGCCTTGGAGAACGACTCACCACAGCAGACGACTCGCTGCACGGAGGAAGGAAACTCAGGCGAGGCCCTGACGTCACTCTTTGTGAAGCTAAAGTGAAGCCGGAAGTTGGCGTTGCTCATGTCGTTGCTCCGCCTATTGGGCCAGCTCTCCTCTCTTGTTTACATTTCTCGCGAAACCACGCCGCGCTGCGCGCAACCGGGCTGCACGGACGCGCGCGCTCCGCAGCAATATATAACAATCGTTAGCACGTTAGCATGATTCCGCCAAAGAGGGCAAAATTTCCCGCGGATATTCCTTCGTCCGTTGCCATTGCCGTGCCTCGGTACATTGCGTACAGCGTTGCATGCGCGTTCATTTCCCGAACTTTAGTTCCTCCTGTCCCACCTGGCCGGAGCAACATCCGATAGAGCACGGTCCAGATAACGCAGCGCCACAAAACACGGAGACCAACGCAAACCTGCCCGCACGGCGCCTTTGCCACAGTACGAAACCTAGGGAGCAACACGTGTGAGCGCACAGAACAATAACAAAGCTGCCATTGTGGCCCGAAAGGTTTGGCCGCTACAGCAAAGAAATAGAAAAATAGCAAAAAAAAAAGGAAAACCTACTACGTCATTTCCTCCGCTCTTTTCTCCTAGCGCGTGGAGGGGGTAGGGCCTCTCCTCAGTTTCCTTCTCCCATGACTCGCTGGTTTTTTTCGCCTTTCGCTTCGATTGCGCATGCGCCGCAGTACTTCATGAGGCGCCGGTAGTGAGGCTCTCCGCGGAGCGATGCCACGGCTCGCGTGTTCTCGATAGCAGTGGCCGCGACTGTATGTTCTATACAAACAACATACGTTGCCATTAGGCAGCGTGTCTGATGGCTCGATGCAGAACGGCCGGAAAAATATTAATAAAAAGTACGGAATTGCTTTTCGACAGCCTGTTTTCCTTCGCAAGGTTGTAAACAACAACGACTAGGGTCCTTCGCATCGCCTTGCTCTCTCTCAGAATCTCTCCCCACTCGTTCACTTCGTTTTAGGTTGCGATGCGTGCCGACATCCCGAAGACCACTCGGTCTAAAATTTCTTTTTTCATTGTCATCCGGAGAGACACCGCTTCGTTAGCGTAATCGACCGCAATCATCGTGATTCTGAGAGCGCGCTGGCGAGAAATTGACGTTGGGGCAGTCAAACGAGCATCGAAGGGCACGCATACGCAATGCCATGTCTCGACAGGGCGTGCTTGCTTCATTAAAGGGCGCAAGAATCGCAGTTCGGCACGCACTCGCATGCAGATCCTGCAATATTTTGTCCCCGTCCGCAGCACAACACATGGCGCTTTGCTTAAACGTCGTGTATGTATTGCGCGTTTTGCGGAAACCGGAAACTCTCCTCCGGTTAACTTCCCAGCCTTTCCTTTTTCTCTCTCTCTCTCTCTCTCTCTGTGCAAACCGGACGCTCGTCTGGTTGACCTCCCTGCTTTTCCTCTCCTTGCGTTCTCTTCGTTTCATTTGCTTGTGCCGCGTTCGTAACGCGCTGTTCAAAGTTGACGACGGGGCGATCATTATGGCGATACGCGATCCTTGTCGAGGAAAGAAAGCTAGACAACAGTCCACTTAGTGTCGAAGAAGAAGTTATCTCATCTTTCTCACCTGAGTAGAAGCACGAAGGCGACGGCGACAGCGCTCGAAAGCACAGCAGCCGTCGTTGCCAGGGCAGCCGGGCTTGCCGTATCCATTTGCGGCCCGACAAAAACAAGAGTTTGGCAGCTCTAGCCGAAGTGATATGTATACTCGGTACTATTCTTTCGCGTACTTGCCGCAGTTGCTGGCCGGTTGAGCCCGAAACTTCCTCGTGCAGGCAAGCACGCTCTGTCGGTCCAGAAACATCCAGTATGCTGGCGGTGCTTTGTAGGCCATATTACCCTTTCGTTTTTTTTTATAACAAAAGCACAGATAAGAGACGCTCTCAATACCTTGCGGGGTGTGCAGGCGACGGCTGTGATAAGAGCTTGTTACGGGCGCCTGCTTCGTCAGTGGTAGGTCGAGAACGCGTCGTGGAGTGCTTCTGATAGGGAAATTGTACTAGCTATACCGAATAAATGTCGTCAAGAATTAGAAGATAATCGAGGACTTCACGTGAACGGCGCCCGCTGTATTATATAGGCGTGGTACACGCTATTCATTTCATCTTGCTAGTATGCATGCATAAATAGCTTTCATTTGGCAAGTTTTAATTATCTTATCCATTCGCTAAGGCGTCACTGTGAAGTCTGTGGAGAATATTGAGAAACTAGCGATAAAAAGTGCCGAAAGCAACCTATAGGTGCCGCGGGGTCTTTAATGTCCCGTTTGCGCGCCCTTCGTGACGTGCACGTGTCACCGCTTTGTATTTGAGGCGCGTTCTTGTCGCGAAACTCCCGATTAATTGTGAGTTAATTAGTACCCTGTTAACAGCGAGTTAGATATGTGAAATGCGAACTCGACAAGATGAGAAACAAGCAAGACGGATCCGTTTCACGCTGACTATGGAGTCACGGTTTGCTTCCGAACGGTGCCTAATATATGTGATTGAGTTACGGGGACGTACCTTGGGATAAGAAACAGAAAAATGCGCCGAAACCATCAATTTAGATCCTCAACGTTGGCGAAGAGACGGACGCCTGAAGAAACCTATTCACTTTATGAAAGGAATGGTGTGCTTAACACGACGCGTTTGCGGCAGTGAGAATATTTAGTTATAGCGTCGGTTGTTTTATTGAGAAATTTTGTAGAAAACAGCGCTGCAAAGCAGATAGAGATAGCGAGAGTATTTTATTACAAGGAAGGTCTAGAAGTCGGCCAGAGTGAAGTGCGTATTTGGCCTGCTACTGCACGCTACTCGAATTGGCACCGTCTGTCGTCAGTGCAGTCAGATGTAGAATGGTAAATGCCGAATAATGCATAACTCATAGTAATGTATGTCTATGCGTCATTGGTATTATAACTGTGGTAATTACTTCTTAAAATGACGTTTATATATGTTATAGATTTAGCAAGCATAAGAAGTCCGCGAGATAGTGTAAGTTTATTGCTTTCTTCGCAGAAGAAAAGAGATAATCCATCAGATGAAAGAGACAAAACGGTTTGAATGATGCTTATTGTTAATGCCCGAAATAAAGCTTCCAACTAAATTTACTGTGATGTTTACTACAAATCCTAACTTTAACGTTCAGTTGTAGAAAACGCTTTGATGTGAGCTTTAACGAACGGTGGTGCCTCACAGACGACATGATAAAACTTTTTAATGGAATGCCTAATGTATACCAGGAAAATTACGCGGGAAAATCGACACGCACAGAATACCACTAAATGGGCGCGAGAGCAACCTTGACGTCGAAACGTCAGGCACTTTGCTGTTGTGTCGCATGCCCTTGATACAGCACTGTGCCGATGATGCCATTCCGTGGAGTGTTCTGAACGTTCGAGTTATTCATAATACGCACGCCCGTACCAAGCATACAATGCTACAAGTGCAGCAGTTTTTTGTACCGCAAGTAGCCTGCACGAAATAAATAAGAAAATTGCGACAAAATCGGATGGTCATTTCGTCACGCGGTGTACACCTCGGCCACTCCAAGCACCTCTGAATATAACCTGAAAGGCACGCAGAGGTATGCACGTACTTCAGCATAAACACAGTAAATGACAAGAGTGGACACGCGAGTTGTTTCATGGCAGAGTTAAGGAGGTCCACCGATTCTGGCAGGTGGCCTATATGTTTCCCGATGAAGTGGCTGCGGCTATGGCTACGGCTGCAGCTATGGATGCTGCTGCGGCCATGGCCACAGAGAAAGAAATTCAACATGGGGCTCTATTCTAGACACTCCCCAGGTTTCTTCAGGCGCGACACGTACAAAATGGCACTGGTGGCCCTATTTTGCTTGCGTAACGGGACGCAAACATTACGTTTTGCCTGAGAAACTGAAATGAAGGCAGTGAACCTAACGTTCTCGATATAATTAAAGTTGCCCTACTCAGTAAAAGAAATGAAGCAGCTAGCTCAAAGGGGACGATTATTCCGTCTAAAACGCTTCTCGCTTCCGTTGTCTGCTGCGTACAAGGCGTCGTCTGCTTCGTTAGCTAGGCTGCG
The DNA here is from genome assembly GCF_023375885.2 of Dermacentor andersoni. Taxonomy (NCBI): domain Eukaryota; kingdom Metazoa; phylum Arthropoda; class Arachnida; order Ixodida; family Ixodidae; genus Dermacentor; species Dermacentor andersoni. The sequence continues at coordinate 113,154,950 of NC_092821.1, read as the reverse complement.
TGTGCCCGGCAAACGGAATGAGTCATCGTATGTAGGCGCGAATGCGCTTGTGCTCTCCCTTGAGACAACGTACGCGACCTACCAGTGGCGATGAGCGCACGTTCTAGGCCTCGTTATCGCTATCTTGCAAAACGCAGGTGACTAAGCCCGACACAACAGGCTGAGAAACGGCCGAATATCACCGACAGCGTTGCGCGTGCCAGAGGTATCCGCTTGAGCGACGCAAGCGCCGGCGCTGCCATCTCTTGTTTACTCGGCAGGTTGCAGTCGCACCGCGTCAGGAAACCTCAAGACGCCGCCTTGCGCACATTTCTTTGCGTAAATTAAAGATCCGCCATTGTCACAACTTCTGATGATGCGAAAAGCCATTAGTCTTGATTACAGTACAAACACAGCAGGGAAAAGTGGAAAACGTCACAGAAGGTTCGCAATGTTCAGCCAATATTATTTCAAATAAATGTGTTTAAAAAAAATGGTAGCCCAAAACACAAATGCCCACACAACCCGGCACCGATGCCAATACTATGAGCACGCGTTATGAACAAAATATTTTTACGGACCCAAACGACGGACGGCGAAAATGCGGCGATACGCATTCCTGTCGGCCGCGATTGCTTATGGCTGCTCATTAGCATAATTCGCGCGGCTTGTCGCACCACATATTATGGCGGAAAATCTCATCAATGGCGAACAGCGCAACGACACGCCATGTCGACTTGACGTTTACGATACGGCCCCCTCCTGTGGTGCTCCTCAGGGCACATTCCTTCAGCCAATCAGCAAGCTGAAGTGGCGACTATCATGGACCAACACCAGATATTCGCGATATTACAGATGCATTACACTAGCTTCTGCACGCTGCCGCTCACTTTCTTTTGGAAGTGCTAACGTCGCAATTTAGCTGCCAAGGGACAGAAAAAAGTATTAGTCGATAGAATTTGCAGCTCCACGTCATGGTTCTTCATCTATATGAAACGCATAATTGCATTTTGCGAAACTTCCGTTTCCCAGCTCAAAGCTCAAGGCACGTGACCTCTCGAGAGCCGATGAGCGAGTCAACATGGCGGATAGTAACGGCCGTGCAGACGCAATGCGTGTCGAGAATACAGCCCATATGGGTAAAATCCTATAACGCTTCGGAAAGCGAACCGTTCACTTCGCCACATATGTCACTAAATGGGCCACTCCTAAGCCGGACGTATAAGAAAGGGAGGACGCGACCGATACACGAGAGGGCATGCCGCCTCCGAAGTGTATGTCATCAAATGATGAGGTAATCCAGGAACTGTTTCTGCTTGGTAGTTATTTATAAAATTTTAAATATACATTCTCTCGCAAGTTCTAAAGCATAAACGCGCGGTGCCGGGCGTTAGCGCAATGCTTGAAGTAATTTATTAATGCCAATTTTTTTTTTTCGTTTTCAGCGACATGCGGTATCGCAAGCGTAAATGAGTTGGCACAGCGCAGCGCTATGTCGTCTGCATCCGCAAGCTCGCACGATGCACGCAACAGGAACGCACTGCCAGCACTTCCTAAGTAGCGAGGGCAACAAAAGCCGTCAACTGGTTCTCAGGGCCGCCTTTACTAACCGATTATATAAATTTTCCTTCTCTTTTCGCCCTTGGTCACCGGCTCGGACATGAATCACTCGTCGCCGCGCTATCGCTGCGATCTGCCCTACGGTGATTCGCGTGATAGAAGCAACGGAACATGAAATCGAACATTACAGTATACGGGCATTGCATTGCCTGCGCGAAGTAAAACGGAAGAGCGTGATGCTGACGGTGCGCACTGTGCCGTGAAATGATGGACGAAATTGCGGCACTCCCGAACTTGAGAAACAAGGGCAGACAATTGAGGGGGGGGGGAGACCTCCACAATATTTTCCTGTCCTGACTCTGCTGTTTTATCAGCTGAACGAAGGAAGCGCTCAGGCAGCCCGGGTAGAACCGTTCTGACTGCTCAAGGGCGGTCTGCGAGCTACTCACGCTGGGCGAAAGCACTGGGAAGTCGAGCTCACCATGCAAATATCTCCTTGGCTCAGGCTTTGAAGCGGAGGTCGCGGGAAAGCTGACCCAGTCCTTCTACCGACCAACACAGTTGCGAGAGCAAGTTCGTGGACAGCGTTGGCAATCGAGATCTAGGCCATTCCGATGACTGCTTCACTTCCGACAGACCTGCAGGCCGGTGGCGATGCACCGCAGCGCGCAATTCCTTCCTCTGCGTGGAATGACCACTGGTACGCTTGCACCCGAGTCTCCTCCAATTGACAGCGTAGCCTGCAAAAGGTGTACTTAGAAAGCCGGCAGGGGCGGTGCAAATAACTTCTCGTCGTGTCTTCGAAAGCGTATCGCACATCCAGCCGTGGTCGACACCGAAAGAGCAACGCCAAACAGATGACAAAGGCAAGCGAGAGGCTCCGAAGCAACCAACGCTCTCGCGTGTGACGCCCGCGTGTCTCTGGAGTCGTGCGACCGGCGCGTGCAGCCAGGGTCACAAGCCAAGAGCCGAGCCAAGCCACAGCAGCGGAACCGAAACGGACAACATCTTCACCAGCTCCGCTCTTAGCCAACGACGGATTCGCTTTGAACATGATTGACAGATGCGTGACGTATTCATAATTTGCGGAGCTGGCCCGCTGTCAACGGTTCGCCTTCGGGGCCCTTACAAGACTTCGCCCCAAGCGGGGACATTCGGCCAAAACGGACAGCAGGAAACGCGTCAAGTTTAGTGTGCGCTCCGCATCCGTTAGCTGAGGCGAGCATTGAAAAAAAAAGAAGTCAAATGAACTCGCAGACAATGTTTTATATTTTTTAATTCTTTCCGGCTAAGAATAAAACAAAGGCCTGCCTATGAAAGTAGTTACATTTTGCAACCTACTTGCGGCACCTATCGATAAAACAATACACGCCACACGCAGCCGATGCATGCGCCATACGCGAGGCATGCCACCGAAGCGAGTGAGGCCGTCTGCAAGCGTGATCGCTCGTCTGTTCGGCGACCCGTCTTTTTCATTTAATTTTTCTTTATTTTTTGATGTAGCCTGGTTTTTGGGCTCCCGGAGAAAATGCGTCCCTTCTGCACTTCGCCACGGCACCCCCGCGGTATTGGATTACGGCAAGGTGAGAACTATTGTTTGAAAGTCGTCTGCGCTGCATCTCAAGCAATTTAGACTTACTCGGCGCCGAAGTTGGGACGCTGTTAGGAAAAAAAAAAAGCTGGGCCGTTGTGGCCAGTTAATTTGGAGTGTACTGAATCTAATATATCTGGGGCGTGTTTTCGGCGCTTTCTCTGATCCCCCGCATTATTGCAACTAATTTCGTTACTTTTTTGGGTAATTTTAAAGCACGTCGGCCCATGGCGTTGTGACGCCGTTAGCGGAAAGCAGCTCGGCCATTGTGTTATGACGCAGTTAGTTTGGCGTATATTGAATCCTACTGGGGCAAGTTTGTGCCGCTTTCTTCAGGCCCCCTCCCCCCCCCCCCCCCCCGCATACACCTTAGTGTAACTAATTTTGGTACTAATTTGAAGTAATTTTGAAGCACAGCAGCAGCACCTAGTGTTGTCACACAGTAAGCGAAAAACAACTCTGTCATTGTGTGGTGACGCAGTTTCACGTGTGCTGAATCTTACTGGGACAAGTCTGGGGCGCTTTCTCTCCCCCCCCCCCCCCCCCCCCTTGTAACTAATTTGGTTATTATATTGGGGTCATTTTGAAACACAGTGGCCGCGCCTAGTGTTTTGACGTATAGTTAAGAAAAGCAGCTCGGACGTGGTGTGGTGGCGCAGTTAATTTCGCGTGTACTGAATGTTAGTGGGACAAGTTTGTGAAGCTATCTTTTGACCCCCCCTTGCCCCCCGCCCCAACAACATATACCTTCTTTCGGTACTCACGCTTGTCGAAAAGGCGACGAGCGATTGCCAAGAGTGATAACACGGTAGTGTGTTGCTTGCGGTGGCAGAACGCGCAAAAGATAACGCCGAGTAGCTCAAAAGCCGGTAAATTGTAACTCGACCATTCCATCTTCTGAATGGCTGAAAACAGGCTTGGCACCCACGCATTTGCCATGAGTGTGAGTAGATGGCATTCTGCGAGTGTCTGGCAGGGACTTTTTGTTGCGGCCATTTCTGTATACGTTCGTACCATTACGTCGGCTGAGGCCAAGTTGGGTCAAGAACGGGCAGTCATGTATGCATTCGTACTTTTAAAGACTGGCAAATAATGCCCGGGAACGGAGGATTGCTAGGCAGTCGGTTGTCTTCGTCGTGTTTTATGTGTGATAGTGTTTGGGATAAGTCGGGTATTTTCTACGTCATGTTCGTTAAAGCGACTTGATTTCTTTTTGTGTGTAGGGTCACCCATTCACCACTTTCGCACGTTTAGCCTCTACACGGAGTTTGCCTATAAGGTGTAAGTACCAAAATGACAGATGCTTGTAATATACTCTTTTTTTTACTTACGCGTTCCAGTGGAGCTTCGTACGGGAACTACTGCTGCTTACCTGGTGCCACAACATTGGATGAACGTCCCGAAAGCGCGGAACCAGCCTTTATATAGAGCAAAATAAAACACTTCCTCATTGCAGAAGGCGCCTTGCGCTTTATTAAATTGCACGCTGCGCAGATTCGATGGAGGACTGTAGAGATCGCTCGCAGTCATATTTATTTTACTAAATCAAAAAATTTCCTCACCAAGACCGCGTGCTGTTGAGCTGTAGAAGCAAAAATAAATGCCACGCCTATCAGCGCTGCCTGCATAATGCGCAGAAGCTACAGAGTTCAAAGCGTGCGCATGCAATACCGAAGCCGGAACTGTGGTTCAGGTGTTAGTCCCATACGCTTGGCGCGCTTCAGTCAATTCGCGCCGCTCTTGTTGAATGCCTTCCTCTATGCCATGGCTAGCAGCTTCACAGGCGGCACGATCCAGCACGTGCGAAGCCCAGTCAAACGCCGTCGCCGGGCTTGCGACGTCGTTACTCTGTGAAATGCACCCAGAGTATCGTTTTTGGGTTCTTCTTCCAGCGCCTGACACTGCTACTTCGCCGCCGTTTCATGGTAGGGCCGCAGGAGGTTTCTTTGTACGTCGTTAAAGACGCATTCTTTTCACATTTCGTTGTGTCATTGTTAGCCGCATGAACGAGAGACGGAGGGGGCGGGGGGCATTCCAGCCTTGAAGCCATAAACAGCTGCTACACATTTGCGTCGTTCAATTTCATTTTGCATTCTTGCATATTTTTTTTTATACCGTTCGTAAGAATGAGCGGTGATGCCAGCGGTGACAGTGACACGGCAGCATCCGAGCTGCAAGGCGTGGTTCGAACAACGGCGAATTTCGAAAAGAGATGAAAGTTAAATGGTTTGTTAAGAAATGCGATATTTGAAGACATGCCGTTTGGTGCAGATGGCTTTAGGTTGATTTATTCAAGAAGGTTGCGTGCTATGGCTTCTAAAAAAAGTATGATGTGCCAGTTTTGCAAAAGAAATATGGCTGATTCTTAAGTCGTATACGTGGAATATTTGCAGTATGGCAAAAAAAGCGTGCTCTCTCAACCTCTGTAGCAGGCCATGTGCGCTCCAGCGCTGTTACTTGTTTTGAATTGACGTTATTTCGAGTTTTAATTGCTTATGGATTCATTACCGTAGAAAGTTTGTGTGTTAGCATTTATAGCACCGCTTCCTTGACAGCCATTTTTTTTTATGACGTGCAGTAATACCAGAAACAGTCGCCGTGTTTGATCAGAAGTACATGCCTTACACGAAAGCACGTAGCACCTACGTTCAAGAGCTTTGAAGGCTGCAGATTGCTTACCTACCGCCTTCGTAATTCTACGTATAACAGGAATCTCTTCCTTCCCCAAAATACTCTACAAAAGACACCATGTATATTCAAGGGCAAATTTCCATGTATCAGAAAAGGATTGCAAGCTTCCAAGACAGCAGGTGAAGACCCCCAGCAAATCCGAAGTACCTAATTGGGTGATAGGCCAATAGCTCGCAGCTCTTTAATAGGGGACTCACTGGTTTGCACATTAGAGGCGATGATGTTGGTGCGTGCCCAATTGTTTATGCAGCCATTTTTTTCCAGGCAACCATTAACATAATTTTGCTACCTTAATTCACACTGCTTCGTAGAACTGAAAGAACCACCGTTATATTTATTCCTTATGGAACAATCCCATTTTGCGTAAATTAATTCCTGGCTTGTTTGCGCAATCGTCTTTTAATTATTTGAATACTTGTCTTGCGTCTGTTATGCTTGTGTAAAGCTTATGGCCATGACGCCACTTATTTCCGGGTATTTTCCATTACTTGCATTTCGCAGGTTCTTCTCGCTTTCATGTGTCTGGCACTTTTCTCTCAATCTTTCTAGAAAAACTTTTTGTCTGCTGCTTTCGTTTTCTTGGCTGTCCAGCAAGTTGATTGATATTGACGGAACATGATACGATACTCCTTTTGGTGTGAATTACGAGTACAATATAACAAACGGTGGCGTTCTATTTCCTCATTAACAGTTGACATGATTGTTGCGCTAAGTTAAGGATTGAAACATAACGAATATGAATTTAAATAAAATTAATAAAGCGAAACAACAGCTTTGTGGGCTCGTCATCGCAGCATGTACACAGCGGTGCAAGTGCCTGCATGAGAACCCTCTATGATGAATGCAAGGTTACTGGTCACACACAAAAAAAGAAAATTAAATTATGGCCTCCGATATTTGGCAGCGTGCCACAATCATATTGGAGGCTGCCGCGTTTTGCCGATTCCGCTAGGTGCACCGAGTGCCAAAGTCGGCTATATATAGGGCGACGTATAGAGACAACCGAGTAGAAGTTGTATGGGAACGTCTAAAAGGGAATGCAGTGGTGCGAATGCACGCAGGATGGAAGAAACAATGTCCTCCGTCTCCATTGTTGTTAACGCTTTCTGGTAAATGCATAGAAAGTCGACTGGAAAACAGTGAATTAGGTTTTGGTTTATCTTACGTGTGTAATGGACAGATGGTGCAACAGAGCCTCCGTGGGCTGATGTATGCGGAATACATAGTGCTACTAACGGACAATAAGAGATCTGCTGACACTTGCGAATATCTGCAGTGGCAATGCAGCGACAAGTCTAGGCCTCAATTTTAGCACGGAGAAAAGGGGAAATACTATCTATAATGATGAGACCAGTAATTACGTGGTGCCAATTCAACAGCATGTCGTACCCATAATCAATTCATATAAATACCACATACGAATACATAAACGAAGGAAAGTCTCAAGCACTCACCAAGAGAATCTGAAAGTAAAGGGTAGGCGCAGTGATGCAATAATAAAACACGGAACATAGTGGAGCCAGAATAAGTATGAGGTGGTGCGCGGAGTATGCAAAGAAGTAATGGTGCCAGCGCTACCGTTCGCAGATGCCATTCAGTGCTGAGAATCTGACGTCTTGTCGGGCTTCTAAGTTGACCAAAGATCTGTAGGCCGGTTGGCTTCGGGAGCCCACGATAAAACCACAAATGAGGCACTGCAGGGTGATACGGGTTGGGCCACATTAGAATCCAGAGAAGCGCAGAGCGAAATTAGTTTTGAAGAAAAGCTCGGAAATATGGATGAAAATGAATGGCCAGCTAAAGGGCAGAAATATCTGAACTCGAAAAGCGTGGGCGGAGAATGGAGTAAGGGGTCAAGAAAGTTCGCAACCAAGTACAGGGTAATTGAAACTGTAAATAGACAACCAAGAGTCGTCAGAAAGAAAGTGAGAGAAAGGGACGGTTACTTGGGCGCAAAGAATGGAAAGGAAAAAGACTGTGAAGATTTACAAGAATGAGAAGAAAAATATTAGAAGAGAAAACCTGTACGATAACACGAAGGGCAGTGCCTTGCAAGGTGAGGCTGAAGGAGGTGCCTAAGGACAAAAACATACCGGGAGAAACATTCGGAACTAGATGAGTCATGCGTATGCTGCAGCAGAAATCCGGAGACCACTCAGCACATCCGAATGAAATGTGAAATTATTCACTCAGTGAGAACCGTAGGTAACGTATACCTTCCAGAAGCGCTTGGGTTTAAAGTGTATGGAAGCGTCAACCCATCAACAGTCGAGATAAGCAAGTGACGTTTACAGTATTGGTGGGGAAAAAAGCAGGGAGGAGATCGATACGACCGGATGTCTTCCAGTCCTAGCTAGTGGTACAAAGTCGGTTTTGAAGGGGAAAAAGCATATAAAGCATGGATGGATGGATGGATGGATGGAAAAACTTTATTGTGAGTCTTGAGATACGCGATTATCGCGCAGCGGGCCGCTCCCACGTTTGGACGGCTGGCCGCCTCATCGTGGGCTCACTGGATAGCCCAGGTTTGGTCCCCGTAGTCGGGGCTTCGCAGTGAGGTATTCCATCTTGACTGGTCAGCTTGATCTGTGCGTCGTAACTAGGGGCATCGGCAGAGCATATGTTCTAAGTGAGCTAAATCGCCGGACTGAGGACAGGTATTGCTAGTATACTTGTCTGGATAGATCGAGTGTAATAAAAATGGGTTGGGGTGTATCCCTGTCTGCAAAACTATGAGGGTGATTGTCTGGCTTTGGTGAGTTTTTTGTGTGGGAGCGGATAGACCCTCCTATTAAGGCAAAAGTGTTGCGTGGCCTCGTTGTACGTGGTGGGAGAATCTCGGTTGTAGGGTCTCGTGGGCTGGGGGGATTCTCCATGGGCACAAAACGTTGGACCTCGTGCCATGGAGTGAGCCAGCTTATTTAGGTTGATCAGCCATTCTTCGAAGGATCCCATGTGTGCTGGAAACCACGTTATCGGATGTGGGGTGATCACTTTGTCCTGGAGAGCACAGCGGGCTTCCTTGGTGATGGAGCCGATGAAGAAGGCTCGGACGGCAGCTCGGGAGTCGCTAAAAAGATTTGGACGTTGTCCGTTGAGTAACGCGATGGCTATGGCAACTTGCTCGGTCGCCCCTGAGGAGGCGCATTCGACCGAGGCCGCGTTGACGATTGTTCCCGCGTGGTCAGCTGAGACGGCCGTGTACCTTCGACTATCTTCGTAGCGGGCGGTGTCGACAAAACAGTTCTCGTCAGGGTTCTCTTTGGCCTTGCGAAGAAGGGCCAAGGTTCTGGCTGGTCTTCTTCCGACGTTGTGCTGGGGGTGTACATTGCGCGGAGCGAGGCAGACAGTGATTTGTTCTCGTTTATTCCTGGGGAGGCCACAGTAGCTGCTATAGATCGTCATTTGTGGAATGCCTATGTCAGCGAGTAATTGCCTACCGTCCGTCGTTCCCGAGAATCTGGCGATCTGCTCACTCTGTTGGTCCTCCGCGATCTCCTCTATCAAGTTGTGCATACCCAGCTGGAGGAGCCGCTCTGTGTGCGTATAGAGTGGGAGCCTCAGGGTGCTTTTGATGCCTTTCCAAATGCAGGCACTCAGTTTAGCTCGTTCTGACCTTTGCCAGTGATGCATTGCTGTGGCGTAGGTTAAGTGGCAGAGTAGGAAAGCACGAATGAGCCTGACCAGGTAGTCCTCGCACAGGCCGTTATGTTCATTGGCGACCCTTCTGATCAGGCCGATGGCGCTATCCGTCTTCTTGGTGAGCCGGAGGACTGTCTCGTTGTTGGAGCCAGACAACTCCACAGTCATGGCGAGGATGTGCATCGACTCAACCCTGGGAAGGGTTTCACCGTTCTTTGTGTGCAGCGATATGCTGCTTTCGGCTTGGGGTTTCCAATCGTTTGGCTTGGGACCCCACCTGTTGAGCCTGAACAGGAGTAGCTCCAATTTTCTCGGTGAGCATCTGAGGTCCGTGTTTTTTAGGAAAGATTCTGTGCAATCGATGGTCTCTTGGAGGGCGGTTTCGACCTGCCCGTCGCTGCCCCCAGTGTACCACATTGTTATATCGTCGGCATATATGGTGTGTCCTATGTTGTGAATCTTGGTCAGATTCTAGTACAGTCCCATCATCGCGATGTTGAATAATATCGGAGATATGACGGACCGCTGCGGCGTGCCCCTGTGGCTCAGTTTGATTTGATCTGATTCGATCTATCCGGCCTTGAGCAGGGCATGTCGCCCTTCGAAGAAGGACCTGACGAAGGAGTGGAAGCACAATGCCAGGTCGAGGTTCGTGATTGAGTCGAGAATGAACTAGTGTAGAGTATTGTCGAATGCTCTTTCGAGATAAAGCGAGAGGATGGCTCTCGTGTCCCGGGTGTTCTTGTACAATATCTGAGTCTTGATGAGCTTCATGGAGCCCTGAGTGGAGAGGCCGGGTCCGAAACCCACTATGTTGTAGGGGAATCATTGGTTGTCCTCAATAAATTCCCAGATTCTGTTGTGTACGGCGTGCCCTTCAACCTTCGCCACACAGGTCGAGGGAGATAGGGGCTGCAGGTTGTCCAAGCTCGGGGGTTTGCCAGGTCTGGGTATGAGGATGATTTGCGCAGTCTACCACTGCTCCGGGAGCGCACCTTCTCTCCATACTCGATTGATTTCGTCGGCGACGAATTCGATTGACTCGTCCTCGAGGTGCCTAAGGGCCTTGTTTGTAACCCCGCCGGAACCTGGCACAAACCTGCCAACAAAGTCGTGCAGAGCTCTTCTGATATCTTCGATCCTAAACGGCTCGTCACGGGTAGAGTTTGGCCTTCCACAATACGCCAGGTACTAGACGTTGTCGCTCGTCTTTGTCGGAAGGTATTTCCTGATCAATCTGTCCATGACCTCGCCTTCTGTCGAGGCTTTCGTGGTCTCGTGGAGCGTTCTTGCCAAATTATTTCCTTGGTTGGACCTGGTGTTGGTCTCGTCGAGGAGATGCTTGAGGAGGTTACGCTTGCCCCCCCCCCCCCCCCCCTCCCCCCCATTCTCATCTCGCAGTCGATCGAGTTACACAGATTGTCCCGTTGCTGCCTGGAGTCTGTTCGGCAGTGTTCTTCAATCTGCTTGTTTATGGCCGAAATATTTTTTTTCTGAGTCGGCGGTTGAGGCGCTGCCCCTTCCACCTGTTGAGGAGTGTTTGCTTTGCCACTAACAGGTGTGCGAGCCGGCTGTCCATCTTGTCCGTCTGCAAGTCTGTCCGAATCGTTTTGGTGGAATCCCTGACATCCTGTTGGATTGATTCAGCCCATTGCTCAATGCTATCTGGCTTCTCACCACGGGATGCGCGTTTTCGCCTGACGTTATGGAATTGTGCCAGTCTGGTAGGATGAGTGAACGTAGCTTTTTTTGAGCAACTTCGAAGATGGTTGAGGTTATGTAATGGTCGCTACCGAGGTCCATCATGAGATTGAACTGCTTGGTAGAGTCTACGTTCCTCGTGAAAAAGAGGTCTGGTGTGGAGTCTCTGCGGGTGGATGTGCCTTGTCTGGTCGGAAATTACGGATCGGTTACGAGGGCGAAGCCGAAGTCGTTAGTCTCCTGCCATAAGCCACATAAGCCGATAAGCCCTTCCCTTGGCCGTATTGTACGGGTATTTCCAAGCGTGAAACGGGAGATTGAATCTCCCGTCACGACGATGGGAGAGTTACCCGCCATCTTGACTGCTCTGGTAATGATGGCTTTGAATGCCTGATAAAAAAAACGCGTATAACATACTTGATTAAATCAAACAGGTTTGGTGACTATTTACCACAGCCTTGTTTCAAAGGGGATGCCACTAAATCATCGGCCGCAGGCGCCTACCACAGTGTCCATTCCTTACGCTTACTCTAGGCTATCTCTCTATTACTCTGTGCTATCAGCATCTATCAGCACCCCAAGACAAGATGAAAGTGAACATAATTTGCTACATAGCATGTCAGCGAACGCATAGAAACGACGAAATAGAATCTGAAGTAGCTTTTTTATTGGCCCTTTTTCGGTGTCGGTGCAGGTGAAGCGCACCGGATTCGACGTGATCGAATCCACGACCTTTCTATCAGCAACGCAAGACTCGTGAAAGCTTCGTGGTTTTTAATAATTAATACAGCAGCTACTATAGTGCATGCACTCTCTCTCTCTCTCTCTCTGTCTCTCTATGTTTAATATAGTCTATACTGCCGTACAAACGAAGGCTCAGGCATGACCCGCGACTACAATAGAAGCAGGACCATTAGCGGACCATTAGGATTAGTTATCCCTGATCCCCAAACGCGCCATTTATTCATCTCGGGTTCTGGCGACCTCAAAAGCCTGAACTTCACTACTCATTCACGTCATCAAAGGTGTCCTGTCGACGGCATATACGGCCCGACAGCACGTTGCTTGAGAGTATTATCCCACGTGGAGTGACCTATTACTGTTACCTTTTAATGCTATTGAGTCATAACTGTTACGTTCGAACATTACCATCTTGAGACGAGCGACGCTCTTTGAGCTGAATAAAGCTCGCGTTGACGTCATCCATTAGCCATATTGCGTCATCCACAACTGATTTGTGAACCGAACCTCGAAGAACTTAATCGCCGTAATTACGCCGAACTGACATACGATCCCCTGATCGCGAAGGGTAGAGCAGTAACTGCACAGCCTTTGCGCTTTGTGGAGCGGAAGTACTGTCGTGAAACGACACGTGCGCGTGACGTATAGAGTTGCATTAAAGATTAAATGGTTGGTGCCAAAAAAAAAAAAAAGATAAAGCAAGAACCCGCCGTGTGTGTGGTGCAGGAGGTAACGTCGTAATCAACGTGCCAATCCTCTCTCACCCCCTTCACAATTTTATTTCCGGATAGCTTAACTTTCCAATAGTACGCCGTCGTGTTAATCGTTGAAACGTAATCCTGCTAAGCTTTGTTCAACTCCTGAGCATCGTCGCATTATGAGCAGGAGGGCGAAGATTTCTTTCACCAAACGCAGCATTATTTTCTTTTTTCCTCCGGTGACTCGCAACAAAAGCAAGGAACAGAAGCCATATACGGACGGGACGAGAACATTAAAAAACGTTAAGGACGCCCGAGCTTATCTGGAGCTCGGGGTCAAATGACGTCAGTGATTGGAACGAAAAGTAAAACGTAAGTGCAGCTGAAAAAGTGATAGGAAACATGATCCGTGTTGCACCGATAACTTCGGTAATGGAAACAGCGTTCAGCTATACAATAGTGTAATCACTGTAGTTCACGAAATTGGTAGCCAAAGGAGAGCGAGAGAGAAAAAAAAGGAAACGTGTTGTAAAAAGTTGGCTTGCTCTACTACTCTCGATTTGAGAGTCCCAAGTGGGCTCTCTTCTGATTTACCTCTTTCTTTTTTTGGTTTAGTAGTCTGAGAATGACAAGATGGCTGCCATGCCCAAATCACGTGGCCTGTATACCTACTTCTTTCAGAAAGTTGAAGCGCCACGATTAGATTGTGCAGTGATCAAACGAGCGCCGCATCTTTCGAGTGAATCAGAGTTTGCCTCATCAAAGTCCTTTGATGAAAACTGTGAAATGACTGTGGCCCAAAATAAAGATGTTTTACGTACACACACACACACACACACGGCCAAATACGCAATCAAATGAACACTTAGCGAAGAAAGAGACACATTTTGTAACGTCAGCAAAGCAGGGTGGTTACAAACAATCCACGGATAGTAAACTGTGGTTACATAGAACTGCAGCTACTTTGCCTTAATTAGTACTCTCGGAATTGTCGTTATACAAAAGCAGTCCAGCTCCAATGGAGAGGCTCCTATAGGTCCTGTGGCTTCTGCTACGGCTTCCACGGCCCTGGTATCAGTTTAAATTCAGTCGAAAGCAGTTTCATTAGCTTTTCGATAAGCTCACAGATTCCGGCATTTGCGTTGCACGTGTTCGCGATACGGGAATAGGGAGCTTGTAAGTGAGTACGTTTCGTTTATTTACAAATGAAATGTTGACCACACGTCGCGCGTATCCTGGTCATCGTCGATGCGCACCTACCGTATCTTCTCAACTCTGATCCAGACGCCTATTTTAGGCGAAGCTATGATGGATTGCGTCTTCATCTCCAATTCGCCCTGCAATAAGAAGGAGAGAAAAAGAGAAAGCAAAACATCAACCATTTTTAGCATCGAGGACCTGTGAACTAACTGGTGCACTAGTCAACGGATCTTACAAATGTTACTGTCACAAGGAAGTTAACTACGAAGTTGACTAGTAAATAGTCGTATGCTTGATTATATGTGATGTTCGATGTTTATATTAATCAGCAATTTTTTTTACGGAACACTCGGTTTTGTAGGGGCACAGGTTAAAAAACGCGGGAATAAAAGTGCCTAGCCCGCGCGCCCTGCATAGCACTTTTTGTGCAAATGACTAGAATTTCAATGACACTAATGATATATATATATATATATATATATATATATATATATATATATATATATATATATATAGGGAGAGAGCGAGAGAGTGCGGGCTGTCAAATATTAAAGCGGTAAGGAAGGCATGCACGGGGAAAGAACTTCGTGAAAGTAGGTGTCGCTGATAAATGTAAATAAATCGCCACAAACGTTGCGACTTACGAATACGCCGATTTACCAGGGTTACTAAAGCATTCTCATATTTAGCGTGCCACGAATGAGCTGATAGCTACATTTTCGCAGAGATTGTGTGGTACATTAAAGCTTTATGAACTTGAAATATGCAAATTAAAGGTTTAGCGATTATCCAAGCGCAAGAACTTAGGGAGTCGCGTGCAGGGAACAGCTTGCGGTGACGCCGGAAAGAAGAATTTTAACAAACAAACAAAAATAAACGTGCAGTCTATGCACCATCGGTGGGTGACACTTTACGTCAAAGTGATTTCTCGTTTTTGCTCGTTTCTCTCTCTCTTTCTTTCTTCCCTAGATCGCCAACGTTTATAGATCGTATCGTTGATTCAACAGGCCCCTTTGGTTACTTCATAAATAGGTGCCTGGCTAGCAAGATGATCGAAAGCTGCTGTAGTGATGCAGGAGAAGAGCCAGCATATTTGCAACGCGTTTTCTCCGCAGTTGATCGAAATTTGAGCGACATATTGAGTAAGAAGTGGGACAAAAATGTTTGCCCTCTTGTACTCGAAGCTCGCAGTGGGTTATTGTTACGTCAAAACGCCGACAGAGACGTACCGTGCATTGAAACAAGTTGAAGACAAGCCGCCCCCCCCCCCTCCCCCGTATAGTAGACTAATAGAAAAGAAGTTTTTTCGGAAACCGGGCTGATTGTTCTAGGCCCCCTTTTTTTTCCTTACGGTCACATCAATGTTCTGTGCGAATTGCGTGGTGCCGCCGCCCACGTTCTTTCGTTTTTTTTTTCGTATTTCCTTGCTTTCATACATGGCGTGCACCACAGTGAAAGCTAGCAAGACTTCTTACAGTAGCTGCGTTCGCAACCAGAAATAGGCGGATGTTTTTTTTCGTTTTTTTTTAAATTGAAGCACCGCACTAAAACTGACACGTTCAAGCACACATAAAAAGAAACATACGCAGGCGCTGGTGCACCAGCAGTTTGCCAGCAGTTATGTGAAACTTGTGTTTATTTAGGCTCAGTGCTAATTAAAAAAGAGCTTCAATCCGTAAATATGAACAAACTGGGTTATACGCGGCCGTTAACAGGTTGTTTGGAATAATTTTGCGTTTTCGTTCCTTCTCGGCTTTTTTTTTCATTAGCAGCCCGTCGTGGCAGCCTGACGCGCCGGTTCGCGCTGCTCGCACGAGCAAGTGTGGCCGCGAGATCACGTGGTACTATTGCGGGCGTTGCCAAATTGTGCCGTGTTGTCAAAATTGGTAACGGCGGTAATTCGAGCCAATCATGGACCTTGCAGCTGCCCTCTAGGCCTCTCTAATTGGCTCAAAAAATGCCGCCATTACCAATTTCCTCCGCATGGCGGAATTGTGCAATGCCCACGATAGTACGTTCTGACCACGAAGCGCGCGGAATGATACACTTTGACGACCGAACTTCTCGTCTAGATTCCACAGCGTTGCGCACTAAGTGTGAAATGGAGCATATAGCGCCTTCTCGCAGTGGTCGCTTTGCCATCGCGGAAGCGCAGTTCACATTTCTTTTTTGGAGGGGTTTATTGCTACGCCATTTAGTATGTCCATTTTCTTACAGACTGATTAATGGCGTCCGAATATCGTGCGTGTGCAAAGCACAAGCCAGGCGCTTCACTTACATTTTCGTGTCTGGAGCCCAAGTGCAGCCGGAAACGATGCACCAGCTTGGCAACAATGAGCGCCACCACGAGCTGCGCCAACTTCATGCCAACGCAGTTGCGGGGGCCTATTCCGAAAGGCTGAAATGCCAGCGGATCCCGGGACGCTCTCTGTTCGGGAGAGAACCTGCAGGGTTCGGAGCAGTAATGTGGTCAGATCGATAATCTGGTCACGTGTAGGGTAACACATATAAGTGCTTTCTATTGATAACAAATGATTAGAATTATGTGTTCACTAAAAAAAGATTGTGCCGGCTGCTCTTTTCCACACGACGAACGTGTGCACATTGCACGTCACATATCGGCACTAACCTAAATCAGACGCACATAAAAAAAAAAAATCAGATAAACACAACAGATACTCAGTGCACAAAGCCTCGCGCATTAAGGAAAGTTCTGCCTCGCTTTCCATGTTATACTATGCCACACTTTGAGTCGGTAGTCGTTAGCGAAATGTCATAAATATATAACATGACAAAGATGATAAAAACTACAAATGAAACACACAAGATGCGATAAACATCACATATACTCTACGCAGCAATCTTCACGCTTTCTCGTTTCCCATGTTACACTAAGTTGCAGTTTGAGACTGCAGTACTCAGCGACATCCCATCAAAACACGTATTACTTTAGAATAATATCAACATGTAAAAGGAACAAAGCACAAGATCGCACAGGCAAAACAAATATTCAGGACAATGACGGTCGCACTTTGAGGATACACTTACACATTTAGCACCTGAAATCATTGAGCCGAATGTCATCAAGATATTTGCCACTTGTAAAAGATTATCGACAAGGCCGAAGAAACAATCGTGACAGTACATAAACACCACAAATAATCATAACGCAGAATGGTGCAGCTTCAGACGGCAGATATCCGCCTTGAGGCTGCCATTGCTGAGGCAGCACGACATGCAAAGTAACCGTAGCTTTCACTCGCTCCTGCATTAACATGAGAATGAAAGATTGACTGGCATGTGATTGCTTATTATATACGTAACAGTATGAGAGTAGCATTCTTCTTTGACTAAATGCTGCAAGAATAAGATCTGAATAGGGGATGTGTTGTGAAGTAGTCTATGCAAGAATAAATTACCACTACTTAAGGCATGTAGCATGTCGCTCAATTTAGTTGAAAGTAAGAGCGTGTGTGTTGAGTTTCATGTTTTCGCTGTAGTCATGTGGCACATTACAGTCGCTGCACAAGCTTATCGTGCTCCATCGCCGGACGAGAAAGAATGTGAGAAAGCTCATTCAGGACGAACGTAAACAACGATAGGGCTTGGATGTTGCCAGATGCTTAAGGCAATTGGCCCGCTCGGTGTGGAATCTTCGTAATAGTGACACTCTTGCCTTTCAGGATCGAATTCTTCCGGTCTGTCCCAGTAGCGGGGGTCCATGTGTATCTGTTGGGTGCAGGCCATTATGCTGAGCCCTTTTGGCAGGATCATGTCCTTGTAGCTGTAATCACAGGCAGCTTGTCTTGATGTGAACCTGTCGAAAGAAGGAGGGTGAACATTTGTTTTGGAAGATAAATTAGTTCGCGCGGGTTAACTTGGAAGGTCCGAGTGTCGTGTACACGCATACCGGCCCGCTTTTTGCCAACGTCCTTGTAAACTCAAGGTAGATTTCGTTTACATTTCTCTGCGTGACAGCCAACGAAACTATCAGGTCTTTGAAGGCTGCCTTTACAGCAGATGCGTTTGCAAGAGGGACGAAAACAACCCTACTTTTACAAACAAATTCTCTTAACACTGTCGTGGTTTATCGTATACTGCACGTCGAGCACATCAATTACGTTGTGCATGCACATCGACACAATGACAGACAAACTGGTAGATAGGTGGGGTTAGGGAGCGTGACGCAAGGTAGGGTAATGCAGAGCAAGGTAAAGAAAGGTAGGGTGGTGCATTCCAGTAAGGTTACATAAGGTAAAATAGGCTAAGCTGTGGTCAGATCGGGTATGTAGGCAGGGTAAGGGAGGGGCTAGTAAGGTAGGGTAATGCAATGTAAGGGAAGGGCAAATTGCATGGCGGGGAGGATATGTAAGAGGAACAAAAAAAGGTTGAGGTAAGTTCGGGTTAGGTAAGGTCACGTAAGTACATAGGCGGTATTTTAGGTAGGTTGGTAAAATGATGGGTGCCATGTTGCCACAGGAAGAATTGCTGTGACATAAATGTGGTTCATGTCTGCACACATCTATTTTCACCCGTCTCCACTTGGTAGCCTTGCTTTAAGCCTAATGAGTTCCTCTGACTGCATCTGAACGAACCTGCTTCCTGAATCTTTTGACTCTCCTTTTGTACTTGGGGCAAATGATACACTTTCCGCGTACTTCGTGCCTCGTACGAAATCTTATAGCACATACCTTCAATATTTTCCAACAACAACTTCGAAGTGAATTTGTGAAATAACCACGCATGATATAAAGTCGCATTCATACCGTTTTCTATGCAAGGGGTTTATTCATATCCTTGCAGTTAACCGTTGAGACCGCATACTGTAATATGGTCTATTTAGGCCCTTGTACCATCGCAGATCGGCGAAAAGTTCTCGTGACGCACTTAGCAATTCTAATACCGCGAGTTGAAAGAAAAATCAGTGTTCATCATTAACACGTTAACCCGTCACACCGTTTCACTCTTTCATCCTAGTGATTGCTATAGTAAGAACCGCTTTTACTGTAGCAAACATGCGAAGGCGGTTAAGTTGTCTAGGTAGACGAAAACGTTGCTTTCAGCATCGTATGATGGTGTTAAAAAAAAAATATGTTCTCACTTTCGTCACGAACCAGTAAAAGGAACCTTTGTAGCGCCTTTCTGTGTAGCGCACATTGGCTAAGTTTTGCTGGGACACTATCAATTCCTTGTTGAGAACAATTTCTTAAGCTTTGCAAGCCGTTTCAACTCCGTTTAATAAATACATAAGGCACTACACGAAAAAATTGCCTTATGTATAGACTCGTTCTCTCGCATCTCGTACTGTTTGTAGCGCACAGAGGTACTTACGCGACAACTGGAGAATAAAGGCGAAGCGCCTCGTTTATAACCTGCATCGTGTAAGGTAGGTCGCCGACGGCGTCGTATGAGAACCCGCCCTGCAACGAAAGACGTGACGGTGCAGGCCGATCAGTATTGTAACAGAGAGGAGCAGACACTCAAAGAAACGCCTCTTTTATTAGAGCCTTTTTGTCGATCATTGACGGTAACGCAGATAGACACACTTAATGGTAACTTGTCTGTACGCTGTACAGTGGGCTATGAGGGACTGTGAAGCATGACAGGATCGGCTCACTGCTGACCCTGCGTGGTGCTTGAGTACAACGCAATTAGAAGACGCAGGAGAGGACACATTCCTCGCCGTCCTCGTCGCGTCTTTCTGTGTCATGCTTCTTCCAACAGCGTTCTAAACTACTTAATGAACTAAATTACTGGGTTTTACGTGCCAAAACAACGATATGATTATGAGGCACACCGTAGTAGTGGAGTCCGCATTAGCCTTGACACACTTGGGCTTCTTCAACGTGCCCATAAATCTAAGTACACGAGCGTTCTTCTTCTTTCTTTCTTTTGTTTTGCACTTTGGCCTCACTGAAGTGCGGCCACCGCGGCCAGGATCGAACCCACGACCTCGTGCTCAACAGCGCAACGCCGTAGCCACTAAGCTATCCGCGGCCGGTTGATTAATTTTCACAACCCAGGGTTATTTAATGCGCACCCACAGTAACCGCACCCATTTCGCACCTGCCAAAATGCAGCTTCCGTTGCAGCTAATCGAACCCGCGACCTCGTGCTCAGCAGCGTCCCTCCAGACTCAGTGAGCCACCACGGCGGCTGTAGACACATGCACCGAATTAAGGGCACACGCACTGCAGCAGGAGCGTCACTGCCAACTATTTCGTATGTGTCGCTCTTTGCCTCGAGCAGTTGCACGTGGGAAAGCCGCATCTATCTCAAAGAAGCCTTCCTAAGCCCGGCACAGGACAGGCCTGGAAAAGCTACCCGGGGCTTGGACCTGGGGCTTCTCCGTCGTGCATGCGCATTGTACTCGTCGCCTCGTCGGACCAAGCGCTTTCTTATTTTCATCTGAACAATTTTTTTTTCTATCAAATTTGCACAGGTCATGTCTAGCAACGGGGCTTCTTAATGGGGATCATACCTGGACAGCAAGACATTTTTCGACCGACAAATTGTATTGTCCGCGTGGCAATTGCAAAATATTCGTAGGAAACTTTTTTTTTCGTTTATTTAAAGAAACGCGGGTGTTTCGATGGCGAAGTTTGAGCCGCGCAGTACTGATTGGATGTCTGCTTAGCAGAACCCCCCAGACTAATTGACACTGCACCGCAGAGAGGCCACGAAACTCATTTTCACTGGCTACCAGAGACATTGCGGCATGAGAAGACGATGAAGTTGCGGACACCGTTGCAAGAGCTGCCCTGCATGATGGCTCCGTAGTACGAATTTTTTTGAGAACGTTATAAAAACTCTATACTTGCCCTTGCGGTATGGAGTTTTTACCACCAATGACTGAGCACCGATGCGTGCCGCGTCTGCATTATGCACTATGCACAAATGACACCGATAAGTCGTTTGGCGTGTCACCCAATCTCAAGCGCTGCGACGTAAGTTTAGGGCACAAAACACGACTGGCTGCGACATTATGGGGCCGTCTTTGCAGGGCGTTGCCCCTCAATGAGGCTGCGAGGAGGAGAATTTCTCGTTGCAGCTACACCCTCTCCGCGACTTTGCAATAGCACGACGCCAACTACGATAGAAACGACAAGACAGTAACTGCCACACGACGACAATCACGACGAAAAGATCTTAACGAAGAATTGCGTTGAGTTTCGTCTAATACGCTGAAAAGACAGCACTATGAATATCAAATGTGTCGAGGAGTAGGGAACTGACAACTTCTTTGGGCAGTTATCGATTCAGGGGAAGCAAGAACTGACTCGAGTTTGGGGACTTCCTGTAGAGGACAACCCAACTTGGACGCCGCCATGAGCCGATTCGGGGAGCGAGGCAGATATTTCTCGACTTCTGTGCCGCTTTGGTTGCTACGACTGTCCAGCGTCAGCCTCATGTGACGGCATTACACGGGCTGTAATTAATACTGTATCGTAGGCAAGAAGATCCTCGGACTATGGACACGTCGCGTCACTGGCCAAGAAAGAAACGATAGCGTTACACTATAAAAAGGTTGCACCTTTTTAGATGTTATCTTGTCTCACCAAACAATAATCGTCATCTATCTTGCCTGCCTTTGATTTCTTTCAACTCTGCATACCCGGTATTTCCAGGTCACGAACGACATTCGCGTTATCGGTTTGACAATGGCATTGACTGACAATGACATTGACAATGAATGACAATGACTGGAAAGTAGGGAGCGCAGAGTTCTCGAAAAATAAACGCGAGCAACACTGGTGACGATTACTTTTTTTAGGTAAGGTACACCTCGAAGGGCATATCGTCTTCGTTAGCCTGTGCTGCTGTTCGCCGAGTCCACAAGCCTCTGCGGCCCGCTCATGGACTCGGTCGGCCCCTCCATGTTTGTGGCAAAATTAACTGGCAATTTCTCTCTCGCTCTCTTTTTCTGTCTTACTATTCCAACCTCTCGCTCGGGACAGCTAATCGTACGTGGTTGAAGTTAACCTCCGTGCGTTCCTATGACCTCTTTATGAATTCGCAAGCTTGGGGAAATCCTCGGCTACTGGGAAAGCACATTCGTTTGCATCATTAATCGCTCGTGGGTTGCCCAAGGCCCACAAGCGCTAATCAGACCTTTGCAAATAAATTTAGTGCCTAAGTGCATGCCTGTGCATAAACGTGTTTTTTGTATGTCTGTTATCACGGCGCATATAATTCTCGACCAGCCCGTGAACCGCTATGGTGACTTATCCGCTATGGCACTGCGCTGCTAAGCACGAGGTCGCGGGTTCGTTTATCGACCGTGGTGGCGTAATTTTGATGGCGGGAAAACATATAATAATGCTCGTGCAACTATATTTAGGTGTACGCTAATGATCCCTAGGTGGTCGAAGTTATCCGAGAGCCCCCACTACAGCGTGCCTCACAATCATATCGTGGTTCTGGCAAGCAACCCAAGAATGTAATTCATATTGATCAGCACGTCGAGTAGCATACCAGGCTAGCTCGCATGTCTTGTTGTTGCCAACATCCCTCCCTGCTTTGGTGTAAAAATGCACTGGGTTCCAAATCGAGTGTCCCACTTAAGTTTTCTTGAGGGAAACAGTGATAAGGTGCCTCCGAAAGACTTACCCAGCCTTTCTGAGGCAACTTATTACTGTTTATAACCTTCATACCACAGTGTGCTGCTCCATCTGTCAGCACCCTACTATTTCGCGTTGCACTTACGTGCTTTTCGTAGGCTGCGTTCACTTCTTTCCTGACTTTCTCTTGGACTTCTGGATACTTGGCAAGGCAGAATACACAGTTGGAGGCGTTGGCGGATACTGTCTCGTACCTGCGAAGTAAACGTTAATGTATGATTATAACCGATAGTGCTCTGTTGATTACTTTTCAGGTGTGCTGAGCCCGTTATGTGGGAACATCTTGTCACGTTGTAGTGACAGTGCTGTCGACGATGCGCACGTGATAATATATTACTTGGTTTCCTAACGCAGGTGCTTTTGTTTTTCGGTAATGTTGCCTGGTTGAGTAACGAAACGCTGGGATTTATAAAATTGCACTAGCATACAGCTTCAAAATGCGTGCTTTATGGGTTACTTACCCATAAAACGTTTGTCAGACCGAAACTAGAAATGGTCTCGCCTATCGAGAGCTCACACACAAAATGCAAAAAAAAAAGGACCTCGTCCAACTCTCAAGAACGCAGCAATATTGATTAATCTTTCCTCTTCCTAAGACATCAGCGGGTTATCTTTCTAAAGCCGAAACCAACTCATCGCTACTTATCACTATTCTTATGGTTGTCGTTTTGCCAGCCTCTGTATTTTCTGAAAGGCCGAATGAATCTGCAATTTACATTGAACAGTGCACCTATCACAAGGGTCATCCACTTCAAATTTTACGCACACGTTCACAAACTACTACTTTTTTGAGCTTCTATTTTGTTCAGGGCAGCATTGAACTGAAAGGGCAATCCTCACCAAGTTGCATTTATCGGTTATCCATGGGTGATAGTGCATATATCATCAGAGCTTGTATTGCATAAAAGAGCGAAGGTAAGCCAACCTTTTCGTGTAGTGCCTCGAGCATGGTGGTGCTTTAAGAAATAAAAAGGAAAACCGAACTGAACTATTCTACAGGGAACGGCCCGAAGGAAAGGCTAAATGCTACATGGGTATAAGCGCTGACAGTCCACACGTCATACAAGAAACAAGGAGACCGCTGTTTCTACTGGAACTTTCCAGGCAACGTCGGCTGGTAAACACTTCCAGTGCAAACAATAGACCTTGGGCTGCTAAGCACGAGGTCGCGTGGTCGAATCCCGGCCACGGCGGTCGCATTTCAATGGGGGCGAAAGGCGAAGACACCCGTGCACTTAGATTTAGGTGCACGTTCAAGAGCCCCAGTCCGTCCAAATTTCCAGAGTCCTCCACTATGACGTGCCAAATAATCCAATCGTGGTTTTGGCACGTCAACCGCCGTAACTATTAAGCAATACACCCTAGTAATTTCAGCCTGCATTGTTACAAAAACATCCCACTATACTTCCTGACGACACACCACGGTAGGCCGGTGACTATGACGTTGCGCTGCTAAGCTCGAGGTCTTGGGTTTGATCCTCACAGCGGCGGCCGTGTTTCCATGGCAACGAAATGCAAAAATGCTCGTGTGCTGATATTTAAGTGCAAGTTGAAGAAATCAGGTTGGTCAAAATTAATCCGGTGTCCTCCAGAACGGCGTGCCTAATCATCAGATCATGCACTTGGAAGGTAAACACCGGAGTATTTTATTGAAGATTTACTGACGTATTTTAATTTCTCTGTGATATCGGAAACGTTTACAGTTTAAGATATGTCTTGTTATTGTCTTGCCATAACTTCAATCCAGTGTTGCGTATCCCAAAGGTCGGTCGGATACAATTACAGTAAGAGCATTTAAAAGAAGTTTCGGCGCAAAAAGGACAAAATGAAAAAGGAAACCATGGGGATGGACGAGAACAGCTACTTCAGCTGTTAGTTGATTTATCCCCCAAATGATAGGAGTGTTTTACATATTTTTACAGTGTGCCTAATGATTGGGTTTATTGGCTCATTCGACTTTTCTTCCATTCGAATGACCTTTTTTATATGATGGTTAGTTATGATTACTTCGGGGTTAACTCTTATGAATTCTGGTACCGTACTTACCCAGCGGTCAATATGGTGGCGGCGTTGCAAGCGACGTCTTTCAGTGGCATGAGGAAGTCTCCTGTTGGAAGAGATAAGAACGCGTCATAGACGCATAGTCATCGCTGAGCGCCCTTCAGAAAATATTGCTGTCTAGAAATCCTGCGAAAGTTTTTCTCGCGAAGTCATTTGATTTCTACCAATATTCCGTAGCTTTAGGGTCCTTCACTTTAACGCGATATAGCATTGTTAGGGCATTTCACGTACTTTCCTAGGTCTGCCTCTGTCTGTCTGTCTGTCTGTCTGTCTGTCTGTCTGTCTGTCTGTCTGTCTGTCTGTCTGTCTGTCTGTCTGTCTGTCTGTCTGTCTGTCTGTCTGTCTGTCTGTCTGTCTGTCTGTCTGTCTGTCTGTCTGTCTGTCTGTCTGTCTGTCTGTCTGTCTGTCTGTCTGTCTGTCTGTCTGTCTGTCTGTCTGTCTGTCTGTCTGTCTGTCTGTCTGTCTGTCTGTCTGTCTGTCTGTCTGTCTGTCTGTCTGTCTGTCTGTCTGTCTGTCTGTCTGTCTGTCTGTCTGTCTGTCTGTCTGTCTGTCTGTCTGTCTGTCTGTCTGTCTGTCTGTCTGTCTGTCTGTCTGTCTGTCTGTCTGTCTGTCTGTCTGTCTGTCTGTCTGTCTGTCTGTCTGTCTGTCTGTCTGTCTGTCTGTCTGTCTGTCTGTCTGTCTGTCTGTCTGTCTGTCTGTCTGTCTGTCTGTCTGTCTGTCTGTCTGTCTGTCTGTCTGTCTGTCTGTCTGTCTGTCTGTCTGTCTGTCTGTCTGTCTGTCTGTCTGTCTGTCTGTCTGTCTGTCTGTCTGTCTGTCTGTCTGTCTGTCTGTCTGTCTGTCTGTCTGTCTGTCTGTCTGTCTGTGTCTGTCTGTGTCTGTCTGTCTGTCTGTCTGTCTGAAAAGACTGGGTAATCCGCGGAACTTCTTTCTTGATTGAATGAATGCATTAACCAACGTTCATTCCACATTAGAATTGGCTCTGTCTGTCTGTCTGTCCATTTCCTGCAATGCCTTTGTAGTCCATGGTCGAATGGATAAGTCGTCCAGCTGCTGTACTGAGGGAACAGGGTTGCTATTCAATGACTTGTATTTTTCCCCGCTGACTCAGAGCACTGGTTACGTGCCACTCGTTTTCGTGCTGCTTTTCAATCAGCCTCTTTGATACGAACTTGCGTCGCTGGCCATGTGCCAGTAAGTACGTTCCTCTCGTCAATTAATGTCTTCCACGCCAACTTCGATAATTAAGTAATTGTCGCTGGAAATGTGCGGCTTTACACTGATGGCGTGCTATGCATTTCGGAGGGCCGTGCGGTGGCGTTGCGGCGGGGCCGGCAGATGGCGTCGAGTGTTCGCAGCGAAGCCCGCTAGAGGAGCCAGCACGCGCCTCATACGTACGTGCCATGTCGAGTCATCCGAGGCCCGTTCATCGCACGAAGTGCGCATGCTCGACCGAATGCGCACTGCATAAAAGCAGCCAGGCTATCTGCAATAAGCCATTGTTTGGCTTGCGCCTACTGCGGGTGTTGCTGTCACTCGCGATAGTACAGTAAGACGTTTCGAAGGTGGCAATGCGTTGTCTCGCTATATTGCTTCAAGGCTAAGTGCATAACCATCGACAGTAGTAGTGAGAGGGGTTCTGTCCATTTTTTTTTTCTGTCACAGTTAATCAGTCGGAATCGCATGAGCAGCCTCCGGCACGCTTTGGCACTGGCGACCCCGGTTCACTCGCTTACCGACAGAGGAAGGGAACGATACATTAAGCTACGATATTCCGACTAAGATAGCGAGAAGCGGCTTTTTCAGGACGAAATACACGCACCCGCGATTCGTGTTCACCATGGGGAGGTGAAGAAGAAAAGTATCTCGCTTTACCCGCTATAGGGCGAGGGGAGTTGTAAAGGCTAAAGACTGTTTCACATGGCGCGATTTTCAGTCGGCGACACAGCGAATTCCGTCGCTCAGCGACCACCGCGATGTCGTGGGCTCACCGCGACCGGATTCCCACAAGTTGGTCGCGCTATCGCTGAGTCGCAGAGATCGGCGCGATGTGGGAGGGGCAATGTGCGTGACGAAAGAAAGCGCCGTCAAAATGGGCGCTTTCCTGTTTTACCACGCGTTGGTAGCTGTGTGGAGCAATGTCGCGCGCCAGTTTTAGTTATGTTTTAATAGGGCGTACCCACCAGCGTCTGCGGCTTGAGCTTCATAAAGATTTTTTTTCTTCCGCTTACACAATTCGTTTAAAAGGACAAGCTGCACGGTATCCAGGTCGGGAGCAGACGCCGCCTCAACATAAGGCACCTACCCACTTGATCGCCACCGTCGTCAACTTCTTTATCGCTACAAGTGGTGCCAGCTGCTTATACATGCACACTCAATAGTAGCTTGTTCTTCCGCAACAGCAAATACTCCTCCAGAAAGAAAGTTGTGGCTTACATAGTAACAACGAAACTCGAGTGTACTAAATGGAACTAACCCCACCTATGCCGCACAAGCCGCACGCTCGTACTTGCGGTGTTGTGCAGCGTTTCACTCACCGCATCTGCAAGCTGTCGTGAAGTCTCAACGCTTTAAACGTTATAAAATGGTGTACTTATTTTACTATCGAATAATGATAGGAAAACTGGAATATGTGACTAGTTTCCATGTTGTTTTTACTTAACGATGCAGGCAAGGATACTTCCTGAGCGGGGGGCAACCTTGCGCATCGCTGCGACGGAAATCGCGCTGCCGCAGACGCATGTGAAAGCTGTCAGAGAAAATCGCTCTGCGACGTGCGCGGCGGAACGATCTTTTTTCGCCCCAATCGCGCCGTGCGAAACAGCCTTTACGCGTCAACGAACAGAGAAGGTTAACAAGCTTCTTTGACTTCACATGGGGCCCTGCGAATTAATCGTGCGTTTATTCGCCCCACTCACAGGCCCCTAGTAAG
Organism: Dermacentor andersoni; assembly: GCF_023375885.2. Taxonomy (NCBI): domain Eukaryota; kingdom Metazoa; phylum Arthropoda; class Arachnida; order Ixodida; family Ixodidae; genus Dermacentor; species Dermacentor andersoni. Next base: position 113,127,536 of record NC_092821.1, on the reverse strand, counting down.
GGGTATTACAGGAGGGGCAATAAGCTTGACATGTCTAACGTCGCGAAGAGACGTAACAAATGAAGTCAGTGACACTTTGTAGCGCGGTTTATTTTTTGCGTCCATGTTAAGGCGCCTAACTCGTCAGTATCGTCCTTAGCTCACATATCTAACTCAACGAGTCTCATCGACTGAAACTTTTCGGTGAATCGGGTTAAAATTTTTAGCTGATCACCAGCCCAGTTTGCGAAGAGTGAAGTCGATACGCCTGATGTTATGCACAATACGCGAGGCGACCGATAAGGTGATCCGTAATAGGCGTGAAAGACAAGCCAGCGCCTGATAAAAAATCAAGCGTGATTTTTTTTTACGGGCAAACCATTGCTCTAGCGTATTCCAGCGCTCAAGTTAGCCACGCTGCTCACGTGATATACGTGTAAGCCTAAAGCGAACCTGACAGTCGAACTTAGAACTTCTCCAGCTGTCGTGGAGAGCCGGACAAAGCGGACAAGAGGTGGTCTAGGTCATCCCGGCCATTGCTTAGATGGCAGTCGGTTCAAGTATACTTTGAACAGGAATTCGTGTTTATACAACCGACGTTCATATTTAGCGGAATGCGGTGCAAAGAAACCGCGTTGGTTGCGCCTGTCAAGGTCACGAAGTGCTTGAAAGATGTAGGACCGTCATGGTGATTTGTACAAGGATCATCTGCTCTCCTTTTATTCGCATGCTCCTTTGCTGGGTGCCGAACTTGCGCAGGTACACTAGGCGGCTCGTCATATCTGTCACCAATTTCCCCTAAGGAATTCTTGCAAACTTAAACTTGTTTGTTATACGCTGATAATGATTCGTATCATTACACTATACTAATGCGAAAATAAACGTCATTGTCATACATACATACGGGAGCAGCTTGCACTGCGCTGATGATTGTATTAAGAGGATTTTTCGGCCATGTGCAGGGGTGTTCAACCTGTGGACGTGCAACGTGGCATAACGCAGATGTCATCGAAGCACTCTGCAGGTATTGTTGATGTAACAACAACCATAACAGCTACACAGTTACCACTACAATTAGTCTTGCCATTACTACTACGAGTGCTGCTGCCGTTGCTGGTGCTACTACTACTACTACTACTAATACTACTACTACTAATACTACTACTACTAATACTACTACTACTAATACTACTGCTACTAATACTAATACTACTAATACTAATACTACTGCTACTACTACTAATACTACTATTACTATTAATACTACTACTTCTACTACTACTACTTCTACTACTACTTCACCCGCCGTGGTTGCTCAGTGGCTATGGTGTTGGGCTGCTGAGCACGAGGTCGCGGGATCGAATCCCGGCCACGGCGGCCGCATTTCGATGGGGGCGAAATGCGAAAACACCCGTGTACTTAGATTTAGGTGCACGTTAAAGAACCCCAGGTGGTCGAAAATTTCCGGAGTCCTCCACTACGGCGTGCCTCATAATCAGAAAGTGGTTTTGGCACGTAAAACCCCATAATTAAATTATAAATTAATTAATCTACTACTACTTCTACTACTACTACTACTACTACTACTACTACTACTGCAACTACAACAACGCTATAGAAAAAACCTTGTGGTGATTATGTTTCAAAGTATTGAACCCGTTTTATGCGATATTATTCGTCCTTCTTTTCCATAGTTAATGACTTCATTAGCGAAGCGTAATGAAACAGGTGGCAGTCATTAGCGACAGCAACAACAGAAGAAAGATAAAGCCCCTAATGGAATTTACGCATCACAAACAGCGTAAATTAGTTATCCTCCTTCGCATCACTAATGCCTGCCCCGACTAATTAAACGGACGCGGTAAATGTCATCGCGCTGAGAGCCCTGTTTTCTTTCTTCTTTTTTCGACGTCTCTTAGCTTCGAACAAAACACTGCACAGTGGTGGGCGTCGAGCGCTAATTTGCTGTCTACTATCGCCCGCAGTCGCCCCTCAGGAGCTCGTGCTTGAATGAACATATTATCCTTGATTTTGTTGCCTCCCTCCTCTAACCGAGTATCGCTCCGAAAGCCTTAGTTACGCCGACTCCAAAGTTGCTTTTCACGTTAACTGTCAAATTTTACTCAAGTGAGGCGGTCGCAATGGGGGTTCTTATTTATCGTTAGGCACTTCGAAGCCTCACGAAACAGCTATTATTTGTGTGTGTACATATATAGAAGCGGCCATATCTTGGATGGGTACAATGGTTTATATCTTGGAGGGCCGTCGATGAATGAGGGTGTGCATCTTTTTTGAGGCCGTCTACGACACACTGAAACTGGTTGTTTAAAGTTGGATGTAATGGTACCAGACCGGAGACACACAAGACGAACCTTTACTTCAGGATGAGAGATAAAGAAGTGATAGGCTAAAGGCATAGATGTTAACCAGGCTGAACTCGGCTTGCTACCCTTCACTGGGAAGGCAATTTGAAAGGGGTCTGCCTCACGATTTCCTATCTTAACAAACATCATCATCATCATCATCATCATCATCATCATCATCATCATCATCATCATCATCATCATCATCATCATCATCATCATCATCATCATCATCAGCCTGGTTACGTCCACTGCAGGGCAAAGGCCTCTCCATACTTCTCCAACAACCCCGGTCATGACCCCGGTCATGGTCTTAACAAACATAAACCAAGAAATCGGTCTTCTCGTCCGCCACTGTACCGAATTTGATTAGGTTTATCGCATTGAAACGAAAGAGTTGAAATTTACCAACGTGAAGCAGTCAATTTTCTATTGAGACCATTCTGTTTTACTATTTAAGATTGCAAGAAAAGGAAAAGAAACTAGGGCATTGAGCTTGTACCTCGGTCACTAAGTAAGCGATTAAAAGCGGTATTGCCATTTTGTAAACTGCTCATATTGATGCATCTAAAAGGACCAAATTGAGTGGCCATGCACCACCATGAAATACACGACTAATTTGTAATCAGGGCTTTTGCAGAACTCTAGCAAACATGGTATCCATTTTCTCATAATCCGCATACTGTAAATCAGATCGGTACTCTGATCGGTACGTTGTATGTAAACAGATTCACTTTACAGGAATAGGATGTCTTCTATGGTGCAGTGTAACAGATTTGTAAACTATGTGCTTCAATTTTTTATCTTACCGATTCTTGGCAATGTTTCTTAAACTACGTGACCCTAAATCAAAATTCCACTTGATACAGTTGATAGACTACGGGTTTCTGTTTTGAATGCAACAAATATTACTCAATTCGCTTCCGTAGTTGTCCAATAAAGAGCATTTCCCGCGTTTCACTTGTATTTAAGCGGGAAATCGGAGTTACCTCTTACCTAGAACGCGCTCTGAAGACGGAAAACAGGCCCCATGTGTGCGGCCAATGAAACATACACCTGTATACGTATAGAGATGAGATGGGTAACGCTTATGCCAGATATTCCCGAAAACAGGCTGCATTCGCGGTAAATATTCGCTACAGTTCGGATGCATTGACACTGTTCTGGCAATGCAACGGCATTCCAGAAAGCTATCACTGACTGACATTGTGAAGAAGGTATCCGTATTGAGCCCGAAACGTCAATCGTCAGTATTTCATTTATCTGCCCAGTGTTTGTTCTATTTCGCTCATGACTGTGAGTCCTCACGAATGGCGTCTATTTGCTTTCAAGCGAATGACTTTCTTTGGCTCTTTCACCCGTTTTCAGTGTTCATGGATGGTGGCCGGCGGATTTCTCTGTCGATGCAAAGGCACCGATGGAAAGCGCGCCAGTTATTGCCCAACCCAGTTGCGGAACATATATCGGAATTTAAAAAAGAAATAAAGAACCTTCGATTTGAATGCAGCTCTCACAAACTTACGAGGTTTGGATATAGCATTTGCCAAGGTGAAATAAGTATTGTTACAGAAGGACCAGAGAGACCGCAAATTCGATGCGTCTTCGGTTTAGTTTGAACAACAAGAAGAGAAAAAAGAGAAAAAAAAAATTCCAGAGCGTGCCCCTGGCAACTTCTGCTTTTGTCACCTCAGGTCTGTTTCTACAAATATTTCACCTTCCTTAAATAAACATCCACCGTTATTGCGGCGATTGCGGAAAGGGGCATTGGGTGACATTGGGACTCGGCTCTGTTCTAGGCACACGTCAGTCTGGATGTTTACATGCTCTTGCGAAGCACTGGAGAAGGACAGCCCTCCTCTTCCACTGACCTCTCCTCCTCTTGCGACTGCAGGAGAGGACTCCGCCACAAATGTGCTGGGGACGGGCCAGGCTCTCTACGGAATTACGCGATGAAACGACAAACAGTGCGTCTCAGCCACAAATGTGCGCACTCAAGTGCATCGTTCATTTATAAAACGGAACGGCTTTCTTTACGCGATGGTCTATTCACTTAACATTTAAAATAGTCGTTGGTCGCTTCTGCAGAATATTCTAATACGAATCATTCTCTGCCTCCTCCTTGGCACTTTACGGTAGGTCATTAGGTTACTGTCTTACCTCGAGTTATATTTAGTTGGTTGATTGCATAACTTCACTTTTATTTTTCAGTCCTGCAGAACGCGTATTAGCACATCGCGGGCCGCTCCCACGTCGGGACCGACAGGCCTAGCCTGCTAGCCGCATCGCAGGCCTGCTGGACGGCCCATCGTTGCTCAGCCAGGAGTGGGTTCCAGAGGGCCGTTTCCCACCTAGCTGATTATAGGTCAGGGCTCGTTATAAAGATACATTCCTAGAGCATGTGTGAAAGTGTTGATCTATCCCTTGAAGCAGAGCAGGCATCAACAGGTTGAATCTCCGGATATGTCGCATGTGACGTGAACAGACTGGGATAGGTCTCTGTCTGTCAAAGTCTGAATGTCAGTGCCTGAGGCCTGGTGAGCTTGGGGTGAGGAGGAGGGTATTCGCACCGCGAGCGATAGCAGTGTTTAGTAAGTTCATTATAAGTTGCGGGCGCGTCCCTACTATCCCAAACTCTCATCTCGGCCGTTACGCGACCAGCGCGGTCAAGAAATGCGCGCGTGGCAGCGTGGGCCGTCTCATTGAGGTTCGCGAGGACACCCACCATATGCTCAACCTGGGCTAGCTACCAAGTAAGCAAGTGATGCTTGTTTCTATCCGGACCTGCCTTACGAAGCAGCCCCAAAGCCTGTTCTGAGATTACTCCACACTGAAATGGTGTATTGGCCGACCGTGAGTCAGTGTAAATGACGTCGCTGCTGTCATCAAGCATTGCCAAGGAAATGGCTACCTGCTCGCATATCTCTGGATCTCCGGCTCGTTCAGATGCACTGTTCGTGAGTCGCTGTTTGGAATTCACCACTACCGCTGAAAAGGAGCACTCCTTTCGATATGCGGCCGCGTCAACAAAGCAGGCTCTACGCCCGTCTGCCTGGATCTGTTTGAGTATGGTGGAAGCTCCTTCTACCGTCGTTGCATTCAGGATGTACGTTTCTTGGTATCATCGATGAGGAGATCAACTATCGTGCGCCTCGTGGTAACTGGCACTTTCTTGGTGCCTCTGCTGATGGTCGGTAACCGAGCTGTTGTAGTATCCTCCTGCGGGCGGGCAGCGGTCGGGGAGAGTCTTGCAAGTTGCGCTCTTTCCTGAGCCTCTGCAATCTCCTCCAGAGTGTTGTGCACGCCTAGCTGGAGGAAACGATCGGTGTTGTGGAAGATCGGTATACACAGGGCTCGCTTAGTGATTTTTCTGAGCAATGTGTTCAATTTTTTTTCCTTTCTGCTCTTTGGTATATGTGCATAGCTGCCATGTAGGAAAAGTGGAAAAGCACAAAGGCGGTAGTCAACCGTAACAAATTCTGTTCTTTAAGGCCATGATGGCGGTTAGTCACTCTTCGGATCAGACTTACTGCGCTGTCCGTTTTGGTCGTGAGCTTGATTATTGTTTGCGCGTTGGATCCAGCAGATTTCACTACCATGCCGAGTATTCTTATTGCGTCGACCATAGGAATCTAGTCTCTCTTGTCCGTGCGAAGACAAATGATGCTGTCAGACACTATAGTCTCCAGCCCATGGGCTTGCGACCTCTTCTTATGGGGCGTTAGAGTAAAAGCTGACTTTTTAGCCGAAAAGTTCAATCCCATGTGTCGAAGATAGTCCTCCGTGACTTAAATGGCCTCCTGTAACACACTCTCAACCTGGCCTTCACTTCCGCCAAGACACCAAAAGGTAACGTCATCAGTATAAATGGTATGCCTGATGCCCTCGACTCGTGAGAGCGTCCTGGAAATGCCGAATATGGCCAGGTTAAACAAAGTGGGCGAGATCACCGAGCCCTGTGGACTGCCCCTTGTTCCAAGTTCCACCTCTTCCGACGTCATGTCTCCTGTGCGGAGAGTCTCCCTTCTTCGGTGCAAAATGACCTGACCTAATCATGTAATCTTACGCACAGACTACTAAGCTCGGATATCGATTGCAGTATAAATAAACAGGTTATCTTACCGAAAGCCTTCTCCAAATCTAATCGAAGGATAGCCCGAGTGTATCGGGTGTCAGTGCCGGTTGTCTGACACTTGGTGAGCTTCATGACGTCTTGTGTGGACAGACCAACCCTGAAGCCGATCATCGCCTGGGGGTAGATTTCCTTGCGTTTGATGAACCTCGTGATCCTGTTGAGTATGACGTGTTCGAGCGACCTTGCCTAAGCAGGATGTGAGCGATATTGGTCGTAAGTTGTCCAGACTTGAAGATTTGCCAGGTTTGGTGATTATTACTGCAAGCGGGCATCATGTGCGCACTGGATATATATGCCCGAACATACGATCCGGGCATGTATCCAGTGACGGACCGACTGCGCATATATATATATATATATATATATATATATATATATATATATATATATATATATATATATATATCCAGTGGGGGCTCTGAACACTGAAGAAGCGCGAGAAGCTCAAAAAAAAAAAAAGGAATGGCATCGTAAGGGGCGCTGCAGCAAAATTGAAGCCCCGGTCTCAGTAAATAATAGATATGTATACGCAGATCGCACGCACTGTGGGAATCGATACACGCGAAACTTGCGTGAGGCCAGCAAAGCCGAAATGCCGCATTACACGAAATGTAGTGCGATGCACTTTCGGTGACGAACGCGTGGTCTCAACCACCATCGTAGACTTTGGGCAGAAAGCAGGACTTCTGTTCAGCATTAGTAGCACGTGCTGAATCACAAGACAAGATGTGGTCGATCTTTTGAAAAACGTGCCACAGGAAGAGAGACGCGCAGCCAACTTCGCTAATGCATGCGTCCCGTGATTTTAAGCTTCAGTCGTTAGCTATACTCCATCTGACAACTACCTTGCTGGCACTACCGAAGGTACGAGGCCTACGAGTAACCGCTTCCCATTAGTGTCCACCTCCATCAGCGTTGCTCACCTTTGTCATTAGTACGCTCGCGAAATTCGCGACACTTAAGAAGCTCTTCAGGAACCTTGGCCTCAAGGAGAGTCTGTAGCAGGTCTGGGCGAGCGAGCTAAAACGAGAGAAGAATGGAGACGAATTAGCGGTTGCGCTCATTCTGTAGGTGGCGCAACTGACAGGAAGATTTAGTTCATGCTCAACACTGATGCCAGCTATTCAAATACATGTAAAGCACTGATATTCTTTTCTGGGATAACGTTTCAGCTGATATGAATGAAATTCGTTGCGTTCGAGAAAAAAATATCGAATTTCTAGTGGCTGTGGCAAACTGAATTTCGGTATATGGCCTGGATTTTTTTTACTGTAGTTGCTGGAAATTGGCAAGCATGAAAATTAAAAAAAAGAAGAGCTGGAGCACGAAGTCTATTTTTTCGTAGCTTTGCACCAGACATATCACAGTTCTGTAAACTGCATCCATCAGATAAGCCAAACCGAACAATTTCAGTATTTTAATTTATACAGTGCACGTAGATTTGTTAGTAATATACCTCCGAATCTGTATAACATATGGATTTTGTCCGCTTTACATGTATTAATATGTGCAGTTTACAATATATTCATATCGTTTTTCATTGCTAGGCTACAGAGTTAGAAACTTGATAGTTGCCTTTTCTTTTTAATTGTGCAATTCTGAGCAATTGTAAGAATATTGAAGGGCTAAATCAAAATATGAGCTTCCTGCGTAACTACTTCTGATTTTTTTTCTTTTAATAGCAACAAACCTCAATAACGTCGGTGGAGTGGTAGCCGAGAAGAACTATTTCTTTTCTCGTGTACTTAAATTCGAAATTCAACTTTAAAATTTAAACGATAAAGAAATGCAGCAGATACAACGTGCCCTGTTGAAATCTGTATACAGCGAAGATTACGAGGCAGCTTACGCTTACCGTCTTATCTGGCTCAAGGATGCCCCGAACGAGGAGCTAGCTGTGCAATGAAGTGCACGTATGAACGCAACCAGCGTTATATCGGTTGAAAGAGGCAAGCTGGCTTTCTGCGCTATTTGTGCAGAGTGCCCCACCTCCCCTTGAAGGCGCAGTGATTTTTTTTGTTTGCTCATAGCGGCGCTATAGCGATAGTTCATCTCGTTGATCATGTGCTGTGTGCCAGCCTTCTGCCTTTCAATATGCATTGCTGTAAGTATATAATGGAGTGTCTGTTAACGCTAGCGCACGATCTGTTGTTCTTTTTTTTTGTTATTTGTTCTGCCTCTGCCAGTTTTTGGTCTTTTGCGCCGTCAAAATGATGCAATATTCGTGAAGGATTTTCTTTTTAGGAGGCGGTTAAATCGCACTTACGCTTGGATCTTTATCCCTCGTTGCAACAATGGGTTCCGCCTTCTTGGCCAGGGCCGTGAGTGGCTCGTTTCCAAAGTACCGCTCCAGGAAGCACGTGAATGCTACGAGGCCTTTCACTCCCGAGACGAATTCTGTGGAAAAAAGAAAGAAGCCGACAATAAAGTGCACCTGTGCTTGATCATTGTGCGTAACTGTTTGCAACAGTTACACAGGTGTAAAGAGTCAGTCACACCAAATCCATTAATGTGCCTGATTAGGACTAAATCCCTCAATCTGGATCATGCTTAACACCATAAGTTTAAGTATTAGATGAAAAGTCTGTGAAGGAAGGTGACGTGAGGAAGGGTGGGGGGGGGGGGGGGAGAGGTGAGGTTGTACGCAACTTAGCTCTGTAAGCAAAAAAAAATCACCGCTTCGCCTGTCACCGGGAATTATCCTTGCCGGAAGCTAGCGTTAGTATTAAGGCTTACGGACTTGAACCCGGGTTAAGCTTTACAGCAAAAAGGTTAAAGGTACTGGACTGAAGCTCTGGAATCGAAGGTGACGTGAGGAGGGCGGGAGGAAGGAGGCGGGTTAGTTCCGTTCGCGCAAACAATCGTCGCCTCGCGTCTCACTGGAAATTAGCCTTGCATTAATGTAGCGTTAGGATTGAGGCTCTCGCGCGTTTGTTACGTTGCGGAAGTCACATATGGGAATGTATTTTCAATATTTACGAGAAAGGAGGTGATAGAGAAACAGGATAGCTGTCGAGTCCGATTTCCCCTCTGCGCGTCACATCTTCTGTTGACTGTTGCCACTCTTGGGTGCGCCGTAACAATATGTCATATATATATATATATATATATATATATATGAACGAGACGAAAGGGGGTTAACTGAGGGGCCCGATTTTTATTAAATATAAGAAGCCAACAAACTGACACCATGGACAACATAGGGGAAGTTACTTGTACTTACTAATGACATTAAATAAATGATAAATTATTGGCAATGAAAGTGGGTGAAAAATCAAGTTGCCGCAGGTGGAGAAGGATCTCACGTCTTGGCATTACACGTGCAAAGACATGAGATCGTTTGCGACAGGTGCAGCACTTGCTTCAAATATAATGGCGTTTAACATGCCAAAACTAGATTTGATTATGAGGCGGGCCACTGTGGGGGGACTGTGGAGATTTGGACCACCTAGGTTTATTTAAGGTGCACCTCAATCTAAGCACACGGGGGTTTTCGCATTCCGCCCCCAGCAGATCGAATCCCGGCCACGGCGACAGCCGTGGCCGGGATTCGATCTCGCGATCTGCGGGCTTATCAGCCCAACACCATAGCCCCTAAGCAACCGCGGCGGGTGTAAAGCAGATGCTTTCAATCAGCTTATTTGAGGGCGCTGCTTTATGATACGGGTGGGAGCGCCGTCAGGTGGCATTTTTCGTGGGGTTTCTTCACCAGTCAGAAAAAATTGTGCGTGATTAGTACGTCGCTCAAAACATTGAAGTTAGGTGCCATTTGGGGTGCCTTATTGACGCTTTGATAATTACGACAGTACTTCTCGAGTTGGATAATTTATTATAAATACCCAATTAAATCTTGGTAACAAAAAATCTACTGGCGGCTCTCCACTGTAATGAAACAATATGCAATAGGTTTTCTCCGAATAACGCAATTGCTCTTTCGTTTTAAGTCTTTGTGCATGATGTTTGGGACACCCTGTATAATTCACTCAGCACAGAAATGAGGCCAACCTGGATTCACCCTAAATAAGGATCAACAACAGTCTTGGGCAGCAGCGCTCATACTAGGACTCACAGAAAAAAAAAGAGATGCTACAGTTTCTCCGGAAAGGCGAAGCAGTATTAGCGATAGGGAAGTATAAAAGAATTTCACGAAGGAAGATTACACCTCCGATAGACGCCAGACTCATGTAAGACCGTCACCTCAGTGAACAAGTCTTCCAGAAGTGTCTTCAAACGTAACTGGTAATAAAGGATATATATATATATATATATATATATATATATATATATATATATATATATATATATATATATATAATGCGGTTTAGAAAGCTGGTCGGCCCCGTCCCACCCCGTTCGCCTCCCGGAAAAAGATTACACTTCCGCCTATGTGCAGCTTAACCTAGATGAAACTATCACCTTTCGAATATCGCGTAAAAAACAGGTTTCTCCTTTCACTTATAGCCTACTAAATCATTCTATTATGGATGTCACACATGATTAATGCTTAGCGGTTGCATTAACAAACGATTCAACATGGAGTGCCCATATTTCAGACATTTGCTCCTAATTGTATTCCAAGCTGGACTTTATGAGACAAAAGATTCGAGGTGCTCGAAGTAAGCTTAAGCTTTTTGCATACATAACGTATATTAGATCAAGATTAAAGTAGGCGTTGGTCTTACGGGACCCGTTCATGAAGAAGGACATTTACCAGCTTGAGATTGTTCAAAGGCAAGCAAGTATGTTCATATATAACAAACACAGAAGGTTAGATTCAGTTAAAGACAGTAATGAATTCCACTACTTCAACTACGCAGAAAAATGTCTGCTTTGTTGTTTGTGCATAACATTTTAACAAACATACTGCATCCCACACAGGCACGCCAAACAGGAAGTCATTAGCTCTCTCTCTCTCTTTCTCTCTCTCTCTCTCTCTCTCTCGCTCTTTCTCTGTATATACCGGATGTCCAAAATTAAGCTTTATGGATTTCTTAAATTTAGACACTGGGAGGCGCGCGAGGACCAGCTGTACAAATAAGTTATGCGGCCAGGGGGTCGCAAAGTGAGATTATAATTATCGCTGTCAGCAGCCCAATTAACTAAAATAGAATAAGTAACCTTTTATTGACTGCCGTAAGCGTGTCTGTCTGTATTCAAAAGTTTGAGGCAGTCGTGTTTCGACCCAGTTTCACTTGCAAGAATTCTTCTGTGCATGCCTGTGCTACGAGATATCCGACTCCAAATTTTAATTGTTCGCATGGTTGCGTATGCAGCAGAGTGAGGATCGGCGCAAAGCTCCTCTCTGATGTGACGCAGCGGTTGCATGCGGCGTTTGGTTTTGCAACAGGACGGAGGCACAGGCATAACTGTTCCCCTTCCCCTCTTGGCTGGAGAAATCAAGATATGACAGCACGGTGTGCCGTGCATTTGTTGCTCTCGACTTCAATAAAACTTCCAGCAGTTGGAAATCAGCAGTCGTTCTGTTTGCGTGGCCCAGGCAAGCACCACGCCCGCTCGTCTGATCACCATTGCGCACCCGCACTGCCCTCCAGGGTCGGCACGGGATCGTACGGTAACCGAGGGAGAGGAAATGGCTGTTGCTCTAGCAGCTGTGGAGCGCTAGCGCACAAATAGATCCCTTATAATTCTAACAGACTCCAAGGAAGCCTGCAGAAACTACATTAACGGTAGAATCGGTCAAAAAGCGCTCCGAATCGTGCTCCGCGCTGGCCAACAGAATAAACGCATTAGACACACCATCTTTTGGGCACCGGGGCACGCTGAGATTGAGGGCAATCAAAGGGTTTATAGGATCGCTCGCGAGCATACAAACCGAGCGGACCTAAACAGAGATCCTGAGGACTTCATGACAGTGATCCCAACGTGCTCTGACATACTAAATTACCATAGAGGGACGGGGATCAGATATCCCCCGCCCCACAATACACTCGCTCAACAACAGGCAGTTTACTGGAGACAGCTGCAGACAGGAACCTTCCCTAATTTACATATACTATGCAAAATGTTCCCAAGTCAATACAGGGACACATGCCCGTGGTATGGCACAATACCCACATTTTATCACATCACATGGGAGTGCAATACGAATAAGGCATTCCACGAAATAGAAAATCCAAGTGTGGAGCAGTGGGAGAGCGTGCTCTCCAGTGGCGACCCTAGCCTCCAACGGCGGCTGGTGGATCATGCCCGACGAGCAGCCACGCTCAGTGGTGCCCTGGAATAGGGGCGCCAGCCATGCAGGCCGGAGATCGTCATCAACCAATAGAAGATGAAGACATCCGTGCTGACCGCTGAATTACTCTTTCTAGAGCAATAAAGTTTACTTCCTCTTCATCTTCCTCCTCCGACTTCTTCAGTGGCGCCATTATCTCGGCATGGCAGCTGCCGCCATCGTTACAGGCTCCGCGGTCGCGGGTTACGACAGCGGTTCCGGATTCTTCGTTTTTTTTTACTTCGCAAGCCGAAAGGGGAAGGGGCCAGTTATCATCTTTGCCAATTCCTCCGCCCCGTTGCGAGACTAAACGCCGCACGAAACAGCCGCGTCAGACCAGGGAGGGGCTTTGCGCCGATCCTAACTTTCTTGCATGCGTAATCGTGCGAACGACTGGTAACATTTGGAGTCGGATATCTCGGAGCACAGACACGATAGAGGAATTCTTCCAACTGATGCTGTGTAGAAACACGACGATAAGCTAATTATTGAGTCTTAGTTAATTGGGCTGCTGACACCGGTAACTATCGTCTCACTTTGTGTCCCCCTGGCCACATAACATATTTGCACAGGTTGTCTTCGCGTGGCTTCCAGTGCCTAATTTTAAGAAAACCATAAAGCTTAATTTTGAAAACCCTGTATATGTAATTCGTGGCAATGCTTGAAACTGCCGTTTATTGTGCCACATTGTATTTTCATGCTTTGTATAGCCCCTCGTGCATAGTCCAAGCCTGTTGGCGGGCAGAATTACGAAATAAATAGAATAAACACACACACGCACACGTACACCCACACGCACACACACCTTTCTCGCCTTCGCACAACAGCAGTGCAACACAACTTATCTCCCTAAGTAATTGCAACACACTCCACGCTTCAGACAACTGCCGCATATAAAAAGCGACATGCTTTCTATGTGTGTCTGCGGCTGCGACGAGAACATGGACGCTTAATTGTGACTCAATCCCTAAATTTGCTTTACCAAGACAGTGTGCAACGCATTGCGGTGACTGGACAATCGGGCGCCGTCCGTGCCTGTTGTACAGGAACACCATCCCCATTGCTCGACAGTTCACGTCGCCGTGAAAACGCTTTTGCTCTTATTGAGGGCGACTGGCCTGCGCGAACGTCTTCGCCTGCGTGACGCAGACCGCGTAACTGCAGGCATTGTTCGCGTCTCTCTCTCTCTCTCTCCCTCTCTCTCTCTCTCTCTCACGTTTCTGTTCATCTTGTCTTTTACCCCGAGTGTAACGTAGCCGATAGGAGGATCATCTGGTTAACTACCCCCCTTGCCTTTATCCCATTCTTTCCCTGTCTGCCTCTTCATCCTCGTGTGTATATTTTTTTTTTGTTATGCAGTTTTTTTCTGCGTTCTACGACTATACTCACGACCAGCCCTCTGGTAGGCGCTTTCGACGACGTTGAGGACGTACGATTTGGCCGAGTTGAAGTACTGGTCGTTCGGCTTGTTCTGCACGTCCAGGTAGATGCCGCAGGCGGTCTCGGCGGTCAGCTCGAAAGCTAGAGCGCCGAGCAGCGGGCTGACGTTTGCCTGTCCGTCGGCGGCGTCTCGGCACCGCGCTTCGAGCAGGTCGAGGAAACGATCCACTGCCTTGTTCATGACGCTCACCATCTGCAGTGAACAGAGAGAGAGAGGGAGATTAAAGGAAGGCAGGGACGTGGACCAGTCGAGAGTCCGGCTGGCTACCCCTACGATGGGGAACGGCAGTAGGAAAAGGGGGTGCCAGTCACTACGAAGCTCCACTTCTCGCCAGTGCCTGCCCTCGGCTGAAACGTGTCCTGGGAATTTTGGCGTGTTTTACGTGACTGCGGCCATTAATTGTCGGCCATCGCAGTAGCTCGCTGCCTATGGCGCTGCGTTGCCGAGAGCGAGGTCGCGGGTTGGAATCCCGCCAGAGGGGGCCGCACTTTGATGAGGGGGCAATGCAGAAGCGCTAGCGTACTTGTATTTACGTGCACGCTAGTGTTAGTCCCCACGCAGTGTCCTTTGCTTTTTTTCGCCCTCTGCAACGCCGTTCCTTATAACGAACTGTGTAGTTTTGTGGCCTGAAACACTGCACTATACGTGTCGATGATTGAGGAATAAGCGTCCCCGCAGGTGGCATGTTATCTATTCCTTTACTTTCGTTTGTATTTTCTCTGTTACAGTTACGTTGCCATTATGGAAAACAGTGCATTACTTTGCTTAATTATATGTTGGCGTCATTTAGCTCCTCGGGACTTTCTTAGTACTTATCGATACACAGGCACGCACGTGCGCAAAGTGGTAGAAGTGTATTCAAGAATAAGTGTTTCCTTGGGGGGGAGGGGGAGTGAATTTTGTTGCACTCTGGAGCACGATAACGTACTCGCGGCAGCTGAAGCGCGTCCACGTCTTCCATTATAATACAGGGGTACAGAAGCGCTTTGCTGAGCGAGCGCTTATGTCGCTTACATTGTATTGACACCACATTAGGATATGCTCGGATTGCTCACTCACCGAGATTCTCTGGGAGACGTGCTTCAGGTTCAATAATCACAAAATGAAGAATTTACCCGTGCACCTAAAGAAATCTTGATTTCCGCACTCATTCATACAGCTGCAGTGCTTGCAACGCCATGCTCTATACATCCGCGAATAACGTGCAGTGTGGCGCTAACTGCACCCTCTTCCCGTTCGTATAACTGCCTTATAATGTGATAATGTAATGTGATAATGTGATTATCATTTTGGGGGAACTTCACTCACTTCGCGGAATGCATGTATGTATGCTTGTATGCCCGTATCAAATCACCCTTACGTCCATTCTTCAAAAAAAAAAAAACGAGAATTCTTTATCTGGTGAGGGGTGAAATCGACCTCGGGCAACACGAGTTCCTTAAGCGCAGTAGTCCGGCATTGTAGCGTAGCGCCCACGGGTGCGTGGCTACAATGGAACAGTTCTGCGTTCGCACGTACCGGCGAGCCGCGCATCACGGAGGTCACGCGCGTATTTACCGGTGGCGACGCTAGGTGGCACAGCTCGTCAAGGAAAAGCGCGAGAGAGGCGCCCGGATGCAGCACTCGCCCCATGCGTGGTGCGTTTGGGCGATATCAATACAGTGTGATCAATACAGTGTGTCGCTGATTACCCTAATGTGAACCACATTAGCATATGACCGGGGTACTTGGAGAAGTATGGGAGAGGCCTTTGCCCTGCAGTGGGCGGAGCCAGGCTGCTGCTGCTGATGATGATGACGATGAACTGCATTAAAGTCGATGTTCACTGAGAGATGGGTTCTGCGGGAAATTTTTGGTATTATTTAGACTGTAGCGAAGACGAGGAAAGCTAAAGCGGGCAATCTCTCCAGCGCTTTTGCTCGGGGAAGGCCGCTCGTGCTGAAAGTCCATGCCCTGCTCCAATTGTCGGCCTAAACGCTGGTAGCTAATAAACACCTTTGCAAGTTGGGAAGAGTGCTTTGGCCTACAGTGTCAATGCTGGAACTTTGATCTCGTATCCTACGCTCAATCATGCCTGAAGACACATCCCGCGGCCAGTGCCTCCTCAGTCCGTCATGTGCTCTGACCAGTGTGCCTCGATTGCCACAGGGGCCCTGGTATATTCAGCGGCGCGGACGACACCGACGTGGAGGACTGGCTGACGACATATGAGAGGGTAAGCGCCTACAACAAATGGGGCGACCCCGCTGAATTTAGCAACGCACTCTTCTATCTCGCGGGCGTGACCGGTCTCTGGTACAACCACCACGAGACCGATTTTCCGACGTGGTGTCCGTTCAAGACCTCTTTAGTGATTGTGTTTGGTTGCCCTGCTGAGCGCAAGCTGGTGCGCAATCAAGTTTTCGAGAACGTGCACAGCAGCTGGATGGACCATTTACCAGCTGCGTTGAAGATGTTCTGGAATTTGTGTAAGAGAGCCAACGTGACGATGACGGAGCCTGACCAAATGTGACAACTCATGAAAGGGATAGAGGACGATGCTTTCACCATGCTACTTGCTAGGAATCCTCAGCCCGTGACGGGCATCGCCACTTTGCGCGAAATCTACGAGAAGCTGCGTAAGCAGCGTTCGTTTACACGTCACCCTTCATCGCACGACGAACACATTGCTGGTTTGGCTACCATCCCCGACCAGTCAGGGCTGCTTGCAGCAATGAAAGCGTTCGTCCAGGAGGAAGTTGCGCGCCAGCTCTCCTCGATGACCTTCGCTCAGCCGCTGCATATACAACAGCCTGCCTCGATTTTCATTCCTCCGCTCCGTTGCGCTATCGAGCAAGAAATCACCGAGGCTTTGTCAGACCAGCGCCAACATCTTCCTGCGCCTGTACCACTAAGTCACCGCGAGGACCCAAGCACTCTCTCCATCTATGCCTCTCCATTATGCCGACGTCGTGGCTAGGCCCCGACTACAACGCGCCATGAAGTCGTATCAGCAACCACACCGTACTACGCGTCCTATGACATCGATGACACGTGCCCAAGCAAACCGGTGGCGTACCCCCGACAACCGCCCACTATGTTTTGCGTGCGGGTACACCAATCATGTCGCACATTTTGTAATCATGTGCAGCTGCCTAGCGCCACAGCACCCGTGACCAGCCAGCCCAACCGTCCATGTAACTATGACCCTCCGTCGGCTATATTGCCGACATTGTGGCCGACGCCAACTGCCCGCCATTCGCCGTCTTCTCGCCGTCGCGCTCTTTCGCGGATGCGACCTCGCCCCGTCATTCGGTAGAAGGGAAACTGATCGTCGCAGTGCAAGAGACAAGGGTTGCGACACCGTAGAAATGTTAAAGTCCTCAACGCCATCCCTCGAACGCAATTGAAGTGTTCGTTAGCGGTATTCGCGCACCTTCATCCGTAGCATCAGGGGCCGCCGTATGTGTTTTGGACGTTACTATTTGCCGATTACTTCAGAAAGTCACGAGGCCCCTTTTCTGACTGTCCCTCCGCACAGCCAGTGCTCAGAATGTTTGCGCCATAGCGGTTTGCACTGCTCGTGTTGTCATTGCCGACGTTTTAGAATTCGTCCTCCTTCCCTCGTGCTCTTGTGACGTTATCCTCGGCTGGGATATTCTCTCGCCTACACAATGCCGTTATCCATTGCGCACGGGCTGAAATGGAATTCTCGCCGCTGTTAGATTTGCCGCTCGCCTACAATCCTACGCTCTCGAGGAAACTACTTGTCCAAGCCCACTCCCACGTTCCTCCGAACGCGTCAAATGTCGTGCCCATGTACTGCAGCGGAATCTCAGACGCTGTTGTACTACTGTATCCATCTGACCGCTTTCTCACTCGGGAAGGTATGCTGCTACCTTTTGCGACCGTGGACATCACACAGGGCTACAGCACCATTTTCGTTTGCACTGCGCTCCCATACCATGTGATGTTGCACCGAGGAGAATGTATTGGTAATTCAAAGCGATCGAATACTTGCAAGTTATGGACGTGCCTGATGACAATTAGTCCAGTGCGATCGGGGCTGTTTCTGCCTGTGACCTATCGCCCAGTGATATGTTCGGTTGTATTGCCGATGACCTTACACCGGTTCCGCGATCTCAGCTTTTGTGCCTCTTAGAAGAATTTCCTTCTTCTTTCAATGTAGGGCAATCTTCCCTTGGCTCGACGCCAAGTGTTACACATCGCACGAACACTGGCGTGCAACCGTCATTGCAACGTCCGCATCGTCTTTCTCCTGCAGAACGTCGTGTAAACAACCAACAAGTCGATGACATGCTTCGCCGCGAGGTGATACGACCTTGCAACAGTCCAGGGACATTTCCTGCCGTCCTTGTTACGAAGAAAGATGGTTTTGTGGGGTAATGTGTGCACTACTGGCATTTTAACGAGATTGCTGGCAAGAACGTCTACATTCTTCCGCGCGTAGACGACGCGATTGACAATCTACAAGACGCAGAATTTTTTCCATCTCTAGATTTGTGCTCATGGTATTCGCAAGTACCAATGACATACGATGATCGGCCGAAGACAGCGTTTGTCACACCCGATGGCTTATAGGAATTTAACTTAATACACTTAGGAATTTGTCATGCGTCCGAAACTTCGGAGCGCATGATGGACACAGTTCCGCGCGGCTTGAAGTGGCACACGTGCTTGTGCTAGCTTGCCGACGTTTAGTTTTCGCTCCTGACTTCGCCAGGCACCTTTGACGGCTCCGGTGTGTTTTGACGTGTTTAACAAACGCTGGCCTACAACTAAACCTAAAGAGGTGCCGATTTGCAGCTCTGCAGCTGACAATTCTAGGTTACGTCGTATCCAAGGATGGAATACTCCCCGTAGCAGCCAAACTTCTGGCCGTCACCGAATTCCCTAAGCCAACGTCCGTCAAAGAATTGCGTGGTTTCATAGCTCTATGCTCCTACTTCAGAAGGTTCATTTGCAATTACGCCGCCATCATATCGCCCCTGACGAATCTGCCTAAAAGCAACGGGCCCCTCACTTTGTTATCTTCAGAGTGTGACGAGTCCTTCACAAAGCTCCGTCGTTTGCTGACGTGTTCACCAATTTTGAGCCCTTATGACCCGACAGCCCCTACCGAGGTGCACACAGATGTCAGCGGTGTTGGCTTCGGCTCTGTTCTAGCTCACAGAAAAGAAGGTTTTCCTGTGTCATGGCTTATGCAAGTCGTACGGTTACGAAGACTGAGATAAATTGCACTGGGACAGAAAAAGAATGCCTGGCAATCATCTGGCGTCTTACTAAGTTATGACCTTATTTGTATGGCCATCCATTTGATGTAGTCACGGGCCGCCGTGCACTATGTTGGCTGTCGTCCTTGAAAAATCCCTCAGCCCGTCTTTCCCGATGGGTACTTCGCCTGTGGGACTAAGATATCTGCGTGTTGTGCCTGACGAAAAAGCCTGCTGCTCACTATCCCAGTTTGCCGCTTATTCGCTCGACCGTACAACCATCCCTTCCGAGCAGCGCAAGGATCACTGGATTGCCTCCCGTTTCGACTTTTTTTCTGGTTCATCAGCACAATAAACCACTCGGACGTTGCATCGTCATGCTTGCCATTTCGCCATTCGCGACAGCCTGCTTCATCGATGCAATTATAACCCCGACGGGTTATAATTATTAGTAGTACCCCGTAGTTAGTAGTGGTTGTTAGTAGTACCGCGCAGTCTGCGTTCCGAAATATGCGGAACCAATACACCACAGTCGGGAGACCTCTTGCTAGGTGCATGGCCACGGAGTTGGCAGACGATAGAGACAATGCGTGCTCTTTCACATTTCTTAGGCGACACTGGCCTGGACTCACGCTTACGATGACATTTATGCTATATGTCCTTCACCTCGTTCCTGCCATTCTCACCCCCCTATTATGACCCTTTTTCTTCCCCTCTTCCCTTTCCCTTACGTAGAGTAGCAGGCCAGATGCTCCATTTTCCGGCCGACCTCTCTACATTTTCGAATCATTAAACTACTTCCTTCCTTCCACGCCGATCCACACTGTGCACACACGCGAGTTTTCAGGGCATACTAGCACGTTCGGCAGCGGTACGACTGGCGACTGATGCACAGCTACGTGAAGAAGTTCGCTCTGGCCCCGATCGTCAGCGCCGGAAATCTCCACCCCGCCTCTCACAAGCCATTCTACAACCTTTACCTACTCGGCCGTTTGTGCGCGTCGGCATGGATTTGTATGGGCCCCTTCCCCTGACATCGGCTGGAAAACGCTGGGCCATTGTGGCAGTCGACCACCTCACGCGACTCGTCGAAACTGCCCCCTTCCCCGCATCTACACAACCTGATGTTGCCCCCTTCCCCGCATTTACACAACCTGATGTTGCCCCCTTCCTGCTTCGTCGATTCATCCTGCATCGTGAGCCGCCCCAGGAATTGCTCAGTAAGCATGGACACGTCCTCCTGTCGGAAGTAGTTGAAGCCTCTCCTAAAGAGTGCTACCTTGTTTATCCTACAACTCCGGCGTACCAACTTCAAACCAGTGGCCTCACAGAAGCGGCGTACATGGCAATATGTACGTTGCTTCCGACCACAGAAATTGGGACGTCATTCCGCCCTTCGTAACCTACGCTTACAACACCGCTACTCAGAACACCCCCGGCTTTTAACTCTTCTACAGCGTAAGCTGTTATGGGCTCATTGCAACAGCCGTGTCGGGTGGCGATGGTGTCCACAGCCGCCGGTGTCCGGTGTCCCGCGCTTGCTAGGAGGCAGCGGAAGAATGTCCTATAAACGTGCTGTAGCGCGCGAGGAGACGCGCGATGTAACATGCGAGCTGCATACTATCGATACGTGTCCGTTTTGCATTGTAGTTGGTGAACTTAAAAAGATGGTGAATTTGAAAAGTTTTTGGTAAGGATATTGCACAGCACGCTTTACTTGATTTATGCCATAATATATTCCTCCGCTATGTTTCCTTTGTTGCCTTAAATTTGGTGTTCTTTTTTCTCTACGTTTCTTAGTCGATTGATTTTTTTTTATTTGATGATTGGGACAGTCGGCGCATCCGTTGTCTATTTTCCCGGGGATCTTGTCGTTTAGTAAGCAACAACGTATGCTAAATATGTGAAGTAATAAAACTTCTATTTATAATGAATGGCACTTGCGGAAACAAACAGAACTTGCCGTTGACTCCTTTACGATGTTAAATTAATACATGAATGACAGTTGATGACTGGTGTTGTGAAACGTCTTAACTACTGAGCAGTTGACAGCCAAAAAAGAGGCAGACCATTGGCATTAAAAAGATAATAAATAGAGGAAAGACGATAGCTTGATATATATTACATTCCACGTAGACTTAGGGCTGGACCATACGATTCAATCTTCTTGTGTTCGAAGACACTTCGAAGACGCTTATCACATAGTTAAATTAAAAGAGAACAAAAATAAATATGGAGTTTTCGCACAATTTTGCCACACGCACAAATATGGTTGCATCCTTATTTGATGCCAAGTGAACACGTAGGTATTACAAAAATCTTACTCGTCGCAACTTCGCCCCTGTGAAGGCCATTGAGACGAACCGCCTGATGAATTTCCATCGGTCAGCTTTTGCAAAGGAGAGCGAGTTCCGCTGCTCTGATCGTGCGCCAACCATGGTCCACACCTCCTGCGTTATTAGACAATGAGCGAAGAATCGTGGATATTTAGAAAAAAAAAATATGGCACAACATTTGGCAACTACTGATGCAGTGTATTCGCCACACTGTGGGCACGCTCTTGACCTCGTTTTAGATCACTTCCGCGAAGCAAGTGGAACGTTCTTTTGAAAAAAAAAAGTGCAACTCATTTGTATTCAAAACTAATTGGAACAGGAGTAAGGTGTCCTACGTACCAAGTTTAACATGTGTGAGAGAAGGTTAAAGAGTACTATACGGTAGCACTAGAAATTACCTCGAACGAAGGCTACACCTGGAACGTGCAACATTTTCGCAAACGTGTTTCACTTATTGGGAACCTACGCGAAACGAGATCGTGTGTGTACGGCAGTAACAGGAGGTTAACACTAAATAACATGGCTGCTGGTCTCGTGCAAATGAGGAATCGTTTTAATCGTTTCTGTAGAAATTGCAGCACACGGCCCTGCCCTGGCGATCTAGAGTTACCGCCGTCTTGCGGCACCCGGTTCCATCTTTAGAGTATCTTTTTCCTGATATCGTCGCTCTACACAATACCCTGCCTGCCCGACAGCGTTTACCATTGCTTTGCATCCATTACGTTATTATATAGTAAACAGCCAGTCGTTTACTTGCTGTACGTATTATGAGAACGACATATTTCAGATTCTTGCGAATTTCAACAACGTCAGCTATATTCGTATTGGAAACTCCGTGATCTATACTGCCGTTTAATTTATTCGCGATGTGGCTCCGATCATTATTTGTTCAGTTGCGCGTGGTGTGGTTATCAGCGTCCTCTCAAGTTTCGTTCGTTATCTTGCGATTTGGAACCGTTATGGGACTGGCCGAGTGCGTTGATTCTGCGCTTTTCAGTAATGTTCATGAGCTGTGGTGCGTAGCAGAAGGGCATCAGCGAAATGCTTTGCAACGCATGTATTATTCGTTCGGCCGTATCTTTCTCATAATGCAGGTATGATAAGCATGTGGTGACAAAGAAAAAAAAAACGAGATATTCTACATTCCTACTGATTCTTTAGAGGAAAGCAATTGCTGCTGTTTCTGATGGAAAGACGAGTAGCAGAGGGACGCGCGAAATATGCAGATACTCGATATTAATATCAGATGTTGCCATAGTGATAAAGGCCTGTCTTGTGCTGCTTTTCTGATAAAGAGGTCTGTCTCAGAACGTTTACAAAGAACGCAGTGAATGTGCAGCCTTTAAGCATTCATTTTAGGGTAAAAGAAGCCCGTTTAAGCTTGCGTGCCCCTTGCACAGACACCCCCTGTTTCTAAGATAACAAGAGCAAGTAGATATCGCAGCAAGCGTCAGCACCTTTGTAGTGCCTGCATTGCTATCGCATAAAACTGAGTATTCCAGGTATCGAGAAGAAAGCTGTAGCGCAGTTGCATTGTTTAATTAGCGCAACGTTCCGATATCTGCACTACGCGCACACTACACCCGGAATTAGGCTTCTGCCGATGGTTTAGTGAAACTCATCATTGCTACAACTTTACTCATCATTCCGGCGAAAGCGACTATAAGCTAATTGAACTGACACGCAATGTTACTAAACTGATGGGTACAAAAGTTTCTGTACTGTATGCTCCTTTTGAATTCATTATTAATGACCTGCCTCAACGATGAACCGTATACCGCAACTCTGCAGCTGCCTTCTAAGGTTACGGTGGGCTGTGTCACTGGGACCTGTTATAAATAGCTCTGAAATATTCTACAAGCTTTTTTTTCCCTATCAACGCAAAGAACACGATGCAGCCTTGCAGTAGCTTCCGTAACAAGGTGGTATCCGTGAGAATGACCGTGTCTTCAGAGCGAACGTTTGGTGCGATTTCCTTCTGCTCTCGCGAAGTAAAGGTGTGTATTGGTTTCCATCGATGGCACGTGAGTGGACTTTACCTCTCGGGGAGCCGAAAGATTTCGCAAATCTCGCGTAAGTTCGTTGCGCTCTCTCGATTCCGACAGCATCTACCACCTGGGCTTTTTTATGGTGTGAATAATTTTGTACAAATTGTGGCTCCAGCATCGCGTTTAAATACTGGTATGCCTTACTTGCCGGAAGCAACACCTGGCTGCGACGCAACCATCTACGCCAATACCTCTCTGTGCCCTTACTATACAGTGACGAGAGGCACGTGACTTGCGAAGTGAACAAAACAAGGTTCTGGCTGACTGCTTCCAATAGAGCCACTCTACGCAGTATAGCCAATGCCTGCGTTACTCTAGTTTCTAAGGAACTACGGGCCTACATAATCAACTTTGACACCGCTGTGTGCGACGCCTTACTTGTGCGCGCGCTTTGAGTTCTTTGTACTGCGTCGTTCCCCTTTCTCACTGTATTTTCCTTTATCCCTTCGTCTCGTGTAGGGTAGCAAACCAGAATCGCCTCTGGCTAATCACGTTGCCTTTCTATTTGCGGGAGCATTATTTCTGTAGCCGTGTGTACAGGAACCACTCTAGGTTGCTTGGGTTGCTCTGGTATCTCGACCTGGTCTTCTTTGTAAAAGAAGCTTCAGTTGTCTTTTCACAACGCCAAGACAGCTTTGAAGGCACCAAGACAAGGCAGTCTCGATAGAGATGGATGGCCAGATGTCAGAACTTGAAAAATTTTGTGCCGTCTAGATATTTCAATGAAGACTGTAAATTCTGCTAGTGGACTTGCACTCGTCGTAACAAACAACTCAGCTTTAAAATGAACTAGAAAGACAGGACTGCAGGACAATTGCGCCTGTGTCCTGCACTCAGTCTTTGTCCTTTTGATTTGAATGTCTGTTTCATCGAGATCTGCCATCTCGACCCCTTATTATTACTGCAGATAGGACTCCGTTATCTCCGCACGTTACCTCAAGGGGGATGTTCGCACGAAACTGTGACTGTTTTGAGTTCTATGTGTGAATATTCGAAAACGTAAGCGTAGGAGCTAAGAATTTCAAAAATTTGTCAATAATACAAAACGCTAGGGGCTTTAATCATTGAAGTATACCACTACTCACCCCTCTATCCACAAACATGCCAAAGTCCTTGATGAAGACGCGCCTAAGAAGCTCGAGATCCTTGACCATGAGAAATGGGGCATCGCCATTGAACATCCTGCGTCA
Organism: Dermacentor andersoni; assembly: GCF_023375885.2. Lineage (NCBI taxonomy): Eukaryota > Metazoa > Arthropoda > Arachnida > Ixodida > Ixodidae > Dermacentor > Dermacentor andersoni. The sequence continues at coordinate 113,102,602 of NC_092821.1, read as the reverse complement.
GTTGGAGCAAGAAAGTCTATTGAATTTGTGGCCCTTGCATTAGATCTTACACGCCTTTGACACCTAAAATGAAGAATCAAACCTATTCTGATCAAAGTTGCCTTTCAAGAAATAGAATTATCTTTAAAATAAGAACTCAAAACATTTCAAAGAGTACTACATGCCATCTCATACTTTAATTTATTTTTCGTGAATGAAGTCATACAGCTGATGATCCCTTGAAAACAACACTCGGAAGCCTCAGAGCGTACAAAATAGTTTAAGGTTACTAAGATACATAGGTTTCTACCAACAATTTTCGGTTTCGTGTCTCAGGAAATGTGTCTCGTGACCTCATGACACAGAACAATGGCCACGTGGGAACAGGACGTCATGATATTTTCGTATTCAATCCTACTCGCCCTATTGCTTGTTGCTCATTCCTATGCCCGATCCGTCAGGAAAAAAACAGAACAGCCAACCAGGCGAGTTAGTAGCAAGTGCTGGAAAAGTGGTGGAGCCCTGTTGCCATGGGAACATTTCATGGGTCATGGCGCCACGATGCACAGATGTCCTGCAAAACGAAATCGAAACCAGTTCGTATGAAGATATTACAGTTATTTATTTAGGGCACTCTTAGGTATGCGAGAATTCTCCCCTGGATTACGAGGTTGAAGCAAAAAGAAGACGACGCCAAAAAATGACACGTTACTATACTCTTGTGAAACTTTGAAGTCTCGCAGTAGGCTATGATGGACGCATGTCGCAGGTCTTGGAATTGGTATTAACAACCTGTGTTCTTTACAAAGAACATAAACCACGGTACATGGGCGTTCTTGCATTTCGCCCCGATTCTCTTCGTTAGTGGCTGGGTGTACAACCTTTCTAGCTCAGCTGTTTTTTTACGCCGGGATTGCAATGTTTCCCGAGCACGTTCCTCTACTGCTTTTCATTTTATCGCCTACCATATCATAGGGCCGAACGTAATATGGGATAGATATAAATGTACTAATTTCGGCAGGATATTATTGATTCAGAATTTCCAGTTTAACCGGAAAACAGAAATGTCGGCGTACGCGATCTCAACGATAAAAGCAATCTTTATTAGTCCTCTAACGAGAAAATTGTCCAGTAGCATGTGTCCATATCGTGTGCGTTCAACACAGGTGTATACTTTGTTGACGTTTCATATTGCGAGAACAAGCAACGCATAACAGGTCTTGACGTCCTAATCTTTATCAGTGGGTTATGGGGAATGCCTTAGTTGAAGCCTCAGGATTAATTTTGATCTTCTGTGCTTCTTTATTAACTTGGAACTAAAGCAAGGTACATGTGCGTTTTTCGATTGGACCTGAGACCTCATGCAGAGTGGTCCCACGCCCGAGCCGCTGGTCCACTGAAGCGGCTAAGAAAATGAACATTAATTAAAGCAAAAGACGGGATTGAGGAAATCCAGTTTGCTATATAGAACGATTTAGGACTCCTCTATCGCGTAGCGCTATTTTCAAACTAACGTGACACTGCTGTGTGTCTGAAGATTAGGCGTCAATTGTGGAAACATCAAAGATGGCCCTCACAGCACCCTCCCTTCACATAATGAGCTCCAGAAATTGCACCATTATAATAAAACCACGAAAAAGACGTTTATAGAGGTAAAAAGTGTTACATCTCACCCGTAGATGTCACCGTATGTACTTGACCACTCGTTCAAAACCTTTACTGTTTCCTGAAATGAATACCATGCAAGAAAGTGAACAAAGAAGGTTAGATGAATGAAACAGCACTTATTGTTCAGCTCTCACAGCCTTATCCAAGAGATCATTTGGAACGACGAGTCCGATCGAGAAAGAAAAAAGAAAAGAAAAAGCAGGAAATGGGGTCTCTACTTCTTAATTAAAGCAAAACATTTTGTATTTTCTCTGCGCAAGTTTGGTTTTATGCTTTATATGTTTGATGGGAAAGGAAGGGGGATGCAAATGGTCCCCAAACAAGAACATCGTCAGGGATACATATTGTGTTTGTTGCCAAAATTTCCAATGTATAATAAGTAAATAAATAAATAAATAAATAAATAAATAAATAAATAAATAAATAAATAAATAATCAGCAGTATTGCTCGCCAACACCAGCGAAAGCTTTGCTGAAACCGATTCCCATAGCACGTTAGAGGCTCATAACTTTCTTTTGTTAGCGGATGAATTCAGCAACGAAAATAAAAGATGACCAAGAAAGCACTAGAAAAAAATAGGAAACAGAAAAGATGCGTGAGAAATGCCCACTTCGGGTGAACTTTTCAAGAGCCATCTTTCACCTCTCAAGCACAGAAAAAAGTCTAGCTAGCTTTAATCGCCTCAACAATCGCTGCACCCTCGCACACTTTCTCCTCATGCCCAAACGTCTGAAGGCGTCTAAGCGGATGTTTGCGGCGATTTGCGTAACACACACATGCGCACGTGCAGTTGCTCAACAGGGCGGTGCAAGATAGCTGTTTGGCGATGCACGATTGATACCACGCCAAGTTTTACTTCGCCTGCAGCTCACGTGCCACTGGCGTGAACAAAGACGATACGGGGGTATGGCCACATATCGTGATAGAAACTCTGATTGCATAAAAATGATCGAATGGCTACGCCACGCAATAGGCCCCGAGGATTCGATTGCCGTACCTGCAATGTCGTCAGACGTGTTTTTTTCCCTAAAGAAATTACTAAAGAAGTCCTAAGGAAGTTTCCAATGCGAAGCTTTCTTCCATTCCATGGTTTCGTGTTGATGGGCCGGCATTAGGTTGGTCGCTGCTCTGGTCTTCGCCGATTAGATTCGCAAGACCTCAAGCGTGTCCGGCGCGGGATTCGAGCCTCGGACCCCCATCGCAGCAAACCGATGCTGTAATTTTATTGCGTTATTCGGTTTCATTTTATTGGCGTTAATTATTCTGTCGAAAATTAATGCGTCCGTGTTTCTAGATACGAGTAAATTTGGGCTCTCTCTTCTTTCAGTTCAACTTGTGCAGTGTTAAGCACAGTGCACGTATAGTCTAGACAACGTAGTGTGTTTCTTTTTTCCTTTCCCGTCAAGTTACGACATGATGCTTGTTGGTTCATGGAAGTGCCCAGGGAACCCGTGTAGTGCTAGAAAAACAAGTACAAGGCAGGGAACAGGAGGGCTGAAGCCCTTAACGTGTTAACACGGGAGAACGTCATTCGAAAGAAAGCTGCACTGCGTAATTAAAATTTTCTGCGATCTGTTTTTTTTTCTCCACAAGCCTTTCACCAACGTTGCAAAACATTGCAGGATTCGCGTTGGCCAAAATTACTGATCTAAAAACCACAGGGCACTTGAAAGTTCCACTCTATTTATTTGGAAAAGTTATGTGATAAACTATATGGCACATTATTGAAGCAGCAAGAAAAAATATTAAAGAAATTAAATGCAAACCAATAGCAAGTTGCACTATGTTCTTACAAATTATTTGCGGTTGAATATTCCATAGTGTATTTGTCACCACTTTCTTTCATTAATATAAGAACGCATTTAAAATTTGTTAGGTATTGTTTTTTTTAAATATGCTCAATCACAACGCAATGCGAAGCGGCACATTAATGACGCCAGCTGAAAATCTACGTTTTTTTTTTTTTGTGCAGCAACATAATATTGTGAACGACTCTGTACTTGGGCACATTTTCTCCCTTTGAAAACTGTAACAAGTTGCACTGTAGTATTTTTCCCCATGAATTCCTTTCGCGGCTGCTGCACGAAGGATGTTTTAGGCAACTGAAGACAGTTTAGCGAATCTGTTTTTCTTTTTGCAGTGAGTCTCCAGTCATTCAAACAGTTCTGCATATATTCAATTGATGCAAATATCCAACTCACTTTCATTTTAATACAACTCTGGGACGTATTGACACTCTTGAAAGTCGGCATTTGCCACCACTCCCCACTCCAATAACGCGCTACATCGTGTTGACACGCGGTGCTGCTGTCAAATTGTTGTTGTTGTTACCTCAAAACAGAGCTCGTACCCACGAAGGAGATCCGCTGCACTTGACTGATTGAAACGTACACCCAACAAACACATCAAAAAGTCGGTTTTTTTTTTGTCCACGGCGCCACCCCCATTCGTACGTTGCGTTGTCAGTTTGTGACATGGGCTCGAGAACTTCTACGAACCCGAAGTCTTGATAATCTGAAAGCAATGCTGACCAGAGTTTTCCAATGTCGCGAAGACGAAAGCATTCCAGCAGAACTCAACTCGCGATCCCTGGCATAGTTGATGCGATTAGCATTCAAGCAGTGTAGCGACGCAACGCATTGCCGAATACACCTTTATTTTAATGTGTTTAGTGGGCTAGGCGAGGTTTCGATTGGTTCAGCTATGCGCGAGATACACCCTCTCGGGGATCAGCCCACTTTGCTATGACACTCGCTTCTCCAGCTTCAGCCATGCCAGAACGGCATGCTGACGAGTTTGGTGACTGTCCGGTATGCTTGTCGTCGTGCCACTTTCCTCATAACGTCGTCATTCGTCACGCGATCACCGTAATCCATTCGTTGCGATACCGTCGGGCTCGTTACATTGTCATTCCAACTCCTACATCCGACTTTCATCATGCCGTCGTGTTCACGCCATTGTCATCGAATAGTCCTTGTCGCGCTGTCGTCTGCGCATCGTCATCACTTCAGCAACGTTCTCATTGTCGTCATGCCGTAGTCGTTGGTCTAAAGGCGTAACTCCTTATTCGTCATTCTGTGGTAATCGTGCAACCGTCATTCGATGGCGATTATGCCGCCGATGTCGTGCCGTCGTCGTCATTTTGCGTCGTCGTCCGACAGTGACTATGACGCATTCGTTGCCGTACCGTCGTCGCCATGCCATCTTTGTCATGCCATCGTCGTCGTTCAAGCTTCGTGATCAAGTCTTTTGTAACACTGTCATCGCCACGCCACCGTTGTTATACACTCGTAGTCGTGCCGTTGTTTTCATGTCATCGTCGTCAATACCGCGGCCTTTATTCCATCATTGTCATTGCGCCGGTGTCACGCAGTCGTCGCCGACCATATTCATTAGCGACCTTGCCAACCGAGTACCACAGCAAAGTGGGACAGTGCTGCAGTATGTCGCATGTAACAGAAGCAATGGAAGTCTGAAAACCAGCAGAATTACATTCAGGGTCACCTTTTGTTACTACATGTGTCAAATAAACCTAACTCCAGAAACATCGTGTCACTATATAGTTGGAATGCCAATTTCATTACCGTCGAGAGTCCTCGCGACAAGAGATCTGCCGTAATTTTCTATAGCCCTCAGTTCTTTTTTTCCAAGTTCCAAATGGCGTACCCGGGCCTATTACAAGCTCAACTCAGGCCCGAGCCTTACCACAACCCAAAGCCCCGAGGCCCGAGCCCGACCCGGGCCCTAGTCAACAACCGCTTACCTGACCCGTGGCCGGGCCCGAGGGCCAGCGCGAGCCCGTGCAGTGCTCTAAGCGGGCCTCCCAGCGCAGAAGTCCACTGCTACAAACATTACACCTCGAACGCACGCCTGAAAATTCGCGCAAATATAATCTCGTGCACGGCCGCGATTGAGATACTTGGCGCATTACACACGTGGCTTAGTGCACTTGCAAGAAGTGAGTGCGCTCTTCTCCTAGCTGCCAATGAAGAAGCTTTACAGGACGCGTTCTCCTCTCAAACCTTCTACAGCCATGCGCGAGGTATGTTGTAATAGAGCACATTTTAACTCCAAATAAAAGCATCGCTTTATGTACAAGAAGCCAGGACAAGGGCTTTGTTTTTCTTTTAGAATAAAATTTATTCTCTCTCTTTCTGCAGAATCCGCCTTGGTTCTTGAGGAACGCTTTCCTCATTGAAATCTGCAGCGCGTCTCTTGTTACGCGCAAGCTATTGCTTAGAAAGAGCTGACCGTAAATTTGGTCCTGGCAGGATTTCTTTTAATGCAACAGCATTATATGCCCCATTACGCGAAAATCCGTCGCAGTCGGCAGCGCGACCGAATGATCGTACCAAAAATGGCTGACAGTGCAAATAGTGAGAAAAAGAAAACTCGTCAATACATGCTCGGATTTACGTCACGTTTCTCAGGTAGGTTCCTGTAAACAAATTAAATCAGTGACTTCGGAACGATTTGTTAAATTTTGACTGGTTCCGATTGCACCCGGGCCTTCGGGGTCTAAGACGAGCACGCATCCACGACACCATGGCGGCTCCTCGATTTTGATTGGCTAAAGCTGTGCCCAGTGCGTACGTCATTGGACGCACTCGACGGCGCAGCCAATGGTGAGGAGGCGGCGCTACATCGTCACTGTATAATTGAGCGCGCTGGCTTCCAATCGAAAACGTCCATCGAAAAGATTTCACTAAAGGGTGTATAATGGTTTCGCCTTCCCACACGTAAGTAGTCTAAAATGTCTCTGCCGAATTAGTTTGTGTTGCGCATATTAGACTGTTTCTTGGAGGCTGCAGGCTGACTGCGGCCTCACCAATGTCAACAAACCGTGAAATTTGCCTGTCCGTATTCTTCAGCCCCAATTTCCCATTTGTAGCCTCTCTTTACTGAACACGGAAACGTTAGGTTAAAACTTCTGCACAGGCAACAAACTGTCTTCTCAACTTCTGCTTGCAGTTTGCATATTATGCAAATTTTCGCAAACGGACGGCCAATAATTTTGTACGTAACCACGAACACAATTGCGGTTAGCACAGGGTTGATAAGCGGGGCCTTAGGATGCATGGTTGGCTCCAATGATGGCACTTTCGGTGGTGATGCTCACGGATCAGTGAAATACGCCGAAAGTATTGGTTGCTTGCGCTTGTACTATTTCTTACATTGTTAAGGCGAAAGACCTTATATGTCCCACGAAGCGAGAACGTCCGGTGTTAACGCCGGATGGCAAGAAACGCACGTGACCAAGTGATGACGTCACGTTGCCGGCGCTCGACCTCGTGTGGCTCGCACGACGAAATCCCGCAGTGAACAGCCACGGCATCGGATGCCGTGGCCCACACGCAACAAAGCCGGCGTACCTAGTGCGTGCGTACTTAGCGCGCACTAAAGGTGTACCTAACATGTACGTCATTGGCCACGTGATGGCGCAGCCAGCGGAGAAGAGGTAGTGCCACGTCTTGAATGCATAAAATGAGCACGCTGCCTCCAGTGTGTCACTTGCTCTCCGGAGTTCATCGGTGCTACTGCGATGCACTCATGACGCCAAATGATGAGTGCATAAGAACCACGGATCTGTGGCCAACGCATGCGCAAACAGCCACACTGAATCCGCAGAGACGAGTTTAATGCATGTAAGAAACATCCATAGAGAGCATTTCACCAGAGGAACTACAATACTTTCGCATTTCCACACGCACGCAACCTGAAGTGTGTCTGCAGGATTTTTTTTTTTTTTACACCCAAGCGACATTTCCGCGACATTGGTGTTGCCGATTTTGCCTGCTTCACGTAGTAGTTTTTTTATGAGTTTGTTTTGGACAGACATGTAGAAGGATACAAACTTGATTTTATTCTGGAACTCTCTCTTTTTCTCTCTCTCTCGCTCTCTGCTTCAGAGTACTTCTAAACAGGTAATTTCCTGGCTTCCTTTTCTATCATAAAACTTGCAACGGAAGGTTCGGACACGACGGGCGAATCGATTTAGTGATTAAAAAATTTATTTTTGTGAACACGTGACACAAAGTGCATTAAACTGTAGAATGAGGCTAAATTCGCGAAACATTATATAAAATTTAATAATGTGATCAGGTGTGGTACCCCTACTAGCGCGCGAATTGGAAAGAAAGGAAGAAATATGCAAGACTTTTCAAATATCTGCCGCGTCAAACCACGCACTTTTTTTCTGCTTTCCTGCACTACTGGCCACGACTGACCTTTCGCGTAACCCGAGTCTTCCGATCTTCGATATCGTCAGGTTTCACGCAAGAGCTGCGGACTAACTTGCTCCCGGACGGCCGAATTCGGCTGCTCGACAAAACGAATGAAAACCTAATCAACCACAACGACAGCGATGTGGTTGGCTGCGAACCCTTTACTATTGAGAACCTCGCGGCGCCTGCGGCTTTTGTCGCAGCTTTTCCTTTTTTTTTTCTCACCCGATGCCACAGCTGGTAGAAGTTTCCCGAGATCAGGCTTGGTTCGGGGCCAGGAATCCCTCGCTCTTTGAATATGTTGAATCTGTTTCGACGCCACCTGCGAACACGCAATGACAGGCTCGGTTAACAGTCAAGCTTCATCACACAAGGCAGGCAGTTGCGGCCACCTGCGAACACGCAATGACAGGCTCGGTTAACAGTCAAGCTTCATCACACAAGGCAGGCAGTTGCGGCCTCTTAAATCACTTAGTATCCAAGGGCCCTATTACGTAAAACTATTCCAATGTGTCTTTATTCCGATTTCCTGACCGCAAATTTACGCAAGCTTAGGGCGATGACCCGCAGCGTTGCCTGAACAGCCAAATCGAACGCTCTCCTCGTTTATAGAGGTCACTTCTGTTTGCTTTCAAAACGAGAAACGTTGCCTACATTGAGCGGTTTTTCATATCTAATTGGCTGACAAGAGGCGGCGAGCACGCTAAAGTGGAGAGGGTTTCGATGGGGCGAAGCCAGCGCACTGAAAATAGATAATTGGATGAAGAGGGTGGTGCCGGCGTCTGCGATTTGTCCGCTTTCCCTTAGCTTACAGTGGCTTGTCTTAAATTGCGGCGGTGTGCAACGGAAGGTCGTATACGTGCCGAAAGTGCGGGAAAACGTTACACGACCGCGCAAAAAGTTTTGTTATACGCAAACAAACCAATTTTATCCGGCATGTGCGAGTAGGCAGTGCCTGAGCGATCGGCGACAGCCTTCTTTTATTCCTGAAGTACTATAGCACCAAACAGACGACACAAGAAGAGACACGGACGTCTCTTCTTGTGTCGTCTGTTTGGCGCTATAGTAGTTCAGTAACATGCACCAGCTAACCCAACAAAAAGTTCTGCTGGAATTTCTTTTATTCCTTTCGGAACGGGGCAGCCTGCCGCTATCCAGAGAAAAATTCAATTTTGTTCGGCATATGAATGCATCTCTAACGCGTAGACATCACTTTGATGCAATGAGTTTTCATAGTTTTGCGACGTCGAGTGAAAGACAGGTGAGGTGGGTGCAGCCTGAACCGTTGTGAACAATAGCTGTGGGTAAATGGCGAAAAGGCGTCGAATCAGAAATAATTATTTTTCTTGTTCGGTCGAATCGTGCATAATCAGTGCGTATAAATGTCATGTCAGATTGGGAACTATCGCGGTGTTCGCGACGTCGCATGACAGGCGAAGTGGGAGTGGCCCAAAAACGTTTTTGACCAACCGCGTGGAGAGCTGATTGCAGAATTGGAATAGAAAAGTTTGGAATAGCTTTACCTTGTAGCGCTACAAATCGGGAATGTGTCGTGAGGGTGTCGCGCGAACTGAAAAAAAAAAAGAAAACGCAAACACAAAAGCGTGGGGGTGACGTGTTTTTATTGTTCTTATGTTTGCAATGTGAAAATAAACAAGGCTTATGGTGCTTAGCTTCCCTAAGCACCCGAATATCTGCGGGAGACGGCGTAATAAGTGACCGAGGATTAAGTGTAAACCCCATGCAAGCGATCTTGCACGCGACAGCGACAAGCGACGCGATGGAGATGGCTGTCGCGTTCGCTCGTCGCCTACAAGTTGCACCCCATGCGAGCGATGACTTCGAGCGACGTCTCCCCAGTGTTGCCGGTATGAGGGCAGCAATACAGGCGCCGAAACTAGCGTGACGCGTGCTTTATTAACTTAAGTTGATGTATTTTACTGTAAAAAGCAGGATAAAATATTTCTGAAAGTCTTGCAGTAGGTTCTTATCCTTGCACGTATAAAAATTCAATCGTTTGCTCGTTCCGTACGGCAATCGGAAGTACTGGAGTTATGTACATCCAGTTCCGGCTTTGCGCTATTGTCTAGTCGCTCATAGCACTTCCGGGCGACGAGCGACGAATTCTAGATTTGCAGAACCGAGCGATCGCGCGACAAGACCAAGCGATCTGTTCACGCGACGGCCCGATCCGTCGCTCGAAGCCGTCGCTCGTCGCTGTCGCGCACAAAATCGCGCTCATGGGGTTTAGCCTTTAAGCTAAATCTCTTGCAGATATTTACTTCCCTCACGAAGCTCTTCACGCAATATCATTTTTTTTTCGTTCGGGATACGGATCCATAGGAACGAGGCCACCGAGGTTGGCAATCGAACTAGAGACCAGGGGCTCCACAGCTGAATGCGGCAACCACTGAGCTTTTATGAAGAAAACAAAAATTTGATGCTGTGCGACAGACACCTTGCAATATATTCCTTGGCAGGATCACTCCGTCGTGTAGGATATCAAGAAAGCACTCGTTTTACACCGAGCATCACCTCGTTCCTTTGTGGCCACGAATAAGAGATTAGAAAGAAAATGCAGATCCAACGCACATGTTTGGAATCTCTGCAGAGCGAATGTATATCATCAAGGGGTTAAAGAAACGCTATCTACAATAAATTTGTCATTATTGAGTCTTTGGCGTAAAAGAAACTAGCACGTGCTTGTGTTTTCGTGCACTACGCAATGTGACAAATCCTATATTGTCTTGTATTTGTTTGTTTCTTCGAATTTATTTTAAGTACACGAATTGCTTCTCGGCCGATCCTCCACGGTGGGCATGTACCAGTGTACCGCCCGCTTTTTGCCGAACGCCAGTTGTGGTTATGTTGCCTATAGTATGAAATAATCATCATCAACCAAGGCGTGGCGGCCATCAGAAATAGCTAATTGGAGTTGGCACGTATGTGCGCTGCGAAACATCGTTTTATAAAATTTATAGTGAAACCGTGCCGGTAAACACATGGCTGCAGAAAAAAGGGTATATTTTTGTCTCGTGTGAACTGCAATCTTTGTGGTGTCCCAGAGACAGTTGAACATTGTTTCATTAGTTGCGAAGATGCAATCCTATTTAGGGATGAGCTCTCGCAGACGCTGCAAAGAAAGACTTGGAAATCAACCCTCATACCCTGCGATACCTGCTGCCGACCTACAATAATAATGTACCTTCTTATGTGTTTTTTTTTTATTTCTCATAGGAAGGCACAGCTTGTGGAAAGCACGGACGATGGCCGGCAGCGCCTAACCGATCGTGCCATCAAGGCCGCATTTCATTCAGATGGCTGTACACCTAAGGCACGTTTGCGCGCAATGCGATACTCAATCGGACTGGCAATCGGACTGGCAAAACCTACATTTCCACCTAAAGCATGAACAGTGCTTGTGATTGTGCCCTTCTGTGCCTGTGACTGTTGTTGTGTCCGCAACTCAGTAGCCATGCACATTTGCTGAACATAAAAGTGTGTCACACGTTACTGTAATAAAAAGCATGATAAAAAAGATGCGATTGTGACCCCTAGTGTTTATAGCACTGGGCGGCTGCACTGAGGAGCTGAGGTTCGAGTTGCACCGCCGAACGCGGCTCGTATAATTTAAGAGTCAGGGGTAACTTACCCGGCGACCACTTGAACAGTGACTGACCGGCCGAACCGGGTAAAACTATGGGATGGTATACGCGAACGCTGTGAGCGCATTCTCTTCTTAAACGTATTCTTCTTTAATACAGTAGGTAATACGTAGAAAAACATTGGACTGTCGCGTATATCAGGAAAAGAAGAAACAATTCGAAGCTGGTGTTTTCCCTTCTACCTTCCTGTCGTTCTGTTTTTATTTTAGTGTTGCATGAGGAAGTAAGCGAAATAAAGCACGCTTCATGAGAAGACGCGCAAGCATCGAGGTCTATCGGGCAAGCACCGCGAGAATTGTTGGTGCTCGTCGCCTTGTCGTTATTTCTCACAAACATCACCGCCTGCTGCTGGGTCTCGCGAAAGAGTCCATCCATTATACGCCCAGCGCGGTCAGTTGCAGAAGCCGTGTTACGAGACGCCGGGAAGACGTTGCGACTGCAAGATGGCTTCGCGCCAATGAAAAATTTGCACTTGGCGTACATTTGCTTCTGGCGACAACGTTGAGAAATGGCGCGTGGTTTGGTCGGCATCGAAGTCACTTAGACGCCGTTTTCATGTGCTAACGAACCTTCGCATTGTCGCAGCTTGTCAGTGTCGTATTTTCCGTCCATACTGCGCCTCCGGTCCGGATGAGGCTCAAGGTCACGCGGTACTTCGAAGCTCAAACACTGGGCTATCCTTTAGAGTCGTTGCTGTCCCCTCTTATACAACGCCAGGCAATGTCTGTAACTTTGTAACTCCTACACTCGTATTCTCAAACAGACCTTGACTCGGAGCTCTTTCTCCACCCCACCTAGTTGAGGAACCCGCCGTGGTTGCTCACTGGCTATGGTGTTGGGCTGCTGAGCACGAGGTCGCGGAATGGAATCCCGGCCACGGCGGCCGCATTTCGATGGGGGCGAAGTGCGAAAACAACCGTGCACTTTGATTTGGTTGCACCTTAAAGAACCCCCAGGGGCTCGAAATTTCCGGAGTCCTCCACTACGGCGTGCCTCATAATCAGATCGTGGTTCTGTCACGTAATACCACATTTTTCAATTTTTAATTAACCGAGTTGAGCAGAGCGCGATCCCTCGACTGAATGAGAGGCCACACTTCTCAAGAATTGGCGTGAACGATCATGCAGCGCAGTTATCAATTCTGTCAATGGATAGCGTTGCTTTCAATTTTCTTAAGACTAGATGGAGTGTTTAGTAGGAGAACGTTCTAGAGCACGGGGGTTAATCTCGTTCTACTTTGGTTCTACCCATAATTTTAAACTGTTTTGCAATGCATTGCGCTTTCTTAACTGAAATGGCGTTCCACGTCAAATCGCAAAATATGAAGAACCATGTTCTGTACATTTGAACTTCCACCTTTTTAAATTTATTAAAACAATAAATATTCGCAACTAAGTCCACAATGACATAACCACTGGCGTTCGGAAGTGTTCCACATACATGTACCTATTATTTAGTACATTCTGCAGCAAGAATATGTTGGACATCTTCCCGCATTCTTAACGATGATTCCAGAGTAGCAGATGCTAGTTACAAAGTATGTGAAACACTGTCCCGAACAACAGTGGCTACTGCACTGATATGTATAGTATCGCATATTTACCGCAACGCGAATTTAACGATAAAGCTTTCAAATTTCTGGAACGCCGTTTCATTTGTGTAAACGGGGAATGTCAGCAAACACTTTACAGCGAAGCGGTCTATGGCTAGGAGCCCACGATTTCCTCGTCGCATATCGTCGACTGAAAACAATGCTGGGCCGGTCCCGGCGGCTGTGCAGGTCAGAGCAATGCTTCACATCCCCGTGAGGCAGGGGCTATCTATACACGCACTCAGCAAGCGGAAGCGTGCAGTGCATACATTCTTTGGAATCACGCGTACAACGTACAGAACGGCGTGCGTTTCGACAAATAACAAGCTTAGAACGAGCATCCGAACCGCGTACGACAAGGCGTTCCCGACAACAACGCGAAGTATGCCGCCCTCCCCGCATACATTTCCCGGTAAAGATTGCCGTTGCGCAAGCCGCCAGCGTGACGGAAATGATCTTTCCCCAGACATTCCCACGCGCGTTAATGCTTTCTTTTTGTACCTGTACGCATCAAGAAAATATTGATAACAACACTACCTTAGTAGCGACCACTGAGTGACCACCATCACGCAGGCCCTTACTAGAACGCTAGAAATATTAGCGGTATCCATCTCGGGGGCGTTTACAAGTACCTGCTGCAACGTCCTCGAAGCTCGAATTCTTGCGTCCTCGTAATTAGTTTTAATGCGAACAGAATTCTTGGCGTTGTCAGAACAGTTTTTCCACATGATGAAATGTTTTAGCGAAGTGTCCTGAACTGACGGGAGTAACCGGCGTTCCGGCAAGGCTACGCGCTGATATAGGAGTTTTGAATAAATCGTCCGTACACAGGAATCGTTTCTTTTGTTGGTCGGCTAAAATAAGAGCACTAAGGAATATTCCGCTGGTAGTTTTCCCTGGTTGGCGGTTTGCATCACATTCGGGTGGATCTTTCAGTGCACCCCACTTCAGTTCAGAGCCCTCGGAGGCGCTCTCATTTTCGACCTGGGAGCGCGACCGAGATCTGGTGGAGTTACCGTCACGTGGTTCCTGTAGCTGCCGTTGCTCCCTTGGCGCATGGAGGAAGGAAAGCGTGCGGAAGGCCCCTACCTTTCCGGATGAGTTAGTTTGTCGGAAGTCACAGTGTGTGTTTTTTTTTCGCGAAGGAGCACCGGGTCTGGTATTCCCAACATCTTCCTTTCCATAGAAACCGCACTCGTGAAGTTCTCGCTGCTGCTCTCGGCCTCCAAAAAGAGAGATCAGATTTTCAGTGCGGGTCCTTGGCGGAGCACGTTCCGTTCGCGAGACAAGCTGTGTTTGGAGTGTGGTGAGTTAAGTTTAAAGTTATGTTTTGGGGCCGATGAGAGTAAGGCGTCAGCCAGCAACGAGTAATCAGGGCGCGTCTCTTCGTCGTCTTCCTCATAGTGCCACAGAAAAACACAGAAGCGTGCCTGCTTCACTAAGCATGCTGCATAAATTCCGCAGGTTTGGTTCGGACGCGCGTCAGCAGCGCAATGTTCCGGTGGCTAGTAGCAATGCAAGCCTAAAGCTCGTGCCCTCTGCTCCGACGACCTGATTTTAGGCGCAAAGGTGGCTGTACTTTCGGCATCAAAAGCGTGCATTATATATGTCCCTCATATCACGGCCGCTGGATAAAAAAAAAAGGCCGTGTTCATATTTGGTTTCTTTCCTCCATGGCGTGACGTCTGCTCCAGAAGTGCGTCGGCACCGGTGCGATGGGCGTTTCTACTTTGGAACAGAAGACGCCCAGACCTGTTTCCTCTCAGATAGCTCTGGCTTGCGGCCGCACCTTCGTTTTGGTCACGCTTCTGTGGCTCCGGTCCCGAGCAACATTATCACCGTAAGGAGCAGCCGAACGTATACCGTTCATTTCAGCACACACGAATGATTTACGTCCAAGATAAAACTGCCAACCCTGCGATTGTGCGAGGTTCTGCTCGAGTGCGGTTCCACTTAGCTAGGGTTGCCTCTGACTTATTTTGTTATAGCGCAAGCTTGACACGGACAGCAGAAGGCACAGCTGACACACACAGCGTGAGCGATGTGTGGCTCAGATGTGCCTTCTGTTGTCCGTGTCAAGCTTGCGCTATAACAAAATGAGATATGCCGTACCAACAAGCCCCTGTTGCTATCCTCATTGCCTCTGACGTTCCTCGCGGAACGCTCTAGAGACGCACATTGCACTCCCACCGCTCTGCACGAAGAAAACAAAATTGGAGAGGCCATTACGCCACGCAGCCAGCCTTGGCAAGCGAACGCTCCGTGAGGCCAGTCCCTTTGCCCAACACATGACCTCGTGCGTCGAAATCATGGAGCAAGAATCGAGACATGTCGACATAGAGGAAGCTTTTCCTTCCTCCATGCGAATACATTTGTATCGGAAAAAAAATCTGCCAGGAGTACTAAAGCCTATCGCGTGCTCTGACGCACTCTCCCTGTTTTCACCACGTGTTGGGGCAACACTCTTGGCTTCAATCACGTTGCACGATGCTGCCGCGAACCCTTTAACGCGATAGCGTTTACTCCCACGTGTCGGAGAAAATCGGATGTTGGCGTCGACGTCGATGGTGTTCTCCGTCATAGAACAGTCATCCCGAACCACGCAGGCTCTAATTGAATGAATGAATGAATGAATGAACTAAGTGGATTTCTCAAAGTAAACTGCATCAGAGAATTCGCGAAGTACGAGTCGCACACAACCTACATGATAACGTCGGATCGTAATTTGATTATACGAGAAAGCATTATTCTGTTACGGTGACAAGCAAACAGAAACCCACTTTTTCAGCTGCCGTTTCAGGTGTGTCTTAGTGGCCGCAGACGCTAGGTGTGCATACTAGGGGCACCTAGTGAGTGGGTTATTGTGTTGAACTTAAGTTGGCTACAGTTCTGATGAACGCTATCGTGTTCCGCTTAAGCTTAAGCGTCCTCAAAGTTCTTTTCTCTTACTTCCTTCAAGGTCCTACGCACCTGCAGATTTCTAGAGACGCACATCGAGGCGCGCTGAGAACACGTCATTGTCCGGGACTTCTTCACATCAAAAGGTCCCACCACTTCGCCGCTCGTCAAGATGCCCCGTCCCAAGAACAACACGCGTACAGCCAGCGTATCCTGGATAACAAACAGCCCAGTGCACTCTGCTGTATTCCATCATGGTACGTGAAGCAAAATTTCTATCGCCAAGCCCGGCGTGTCGAACGCAGAGACGACAAAATCACCGCGGCTTACACGGGAGCGTGCAAATGAGATTCTACGGCGGTCGAGAAAGGTAGCATGACGTCACGGATTTAAGCGCACGGGCCTTGCGCCGTCAAGGAGGCGTTGTTATAGCCCCGAGTATGGCGTAATAGCGTGGCCCAAGCGAAGACCAGCACAAGCGGCAACGCACTGGGGCCGTCCGCCGCTGCCATGCGGAGAAGCGACGCAAAATCCGCGCCGCTCGGTTTGAGCAAAAACGGGTCGACGAACGTGACAGCCGAGCTGCCGAAACGGGAGGTGATCTTTACAGCACGTGGCCACCTGGGACCCCGCTCTGCGCGTGCACCTTTTTGTCATGAATATCAACTTCAGTAAAACATCCGAATCAATATTTTACATTAAGTCAAGGCATCATGAAGACATCAATCAAAAGAAAGTGCCGTTATTCAATGTTCTGCGGGCTACTAAAGTGGCATCTACTTATAACCATTCGAATGCGCTGCGCATCGCGTCTTTCCACTTCCCCTGACGGGTGAGCTCTGTGTCAGACTTTGCAGTGAATTGTAGCAAAAAAATTACCATGAACTACAGAAGTCAAAGGGGATAATCATATGCAGGTTTACAGCAGCGCAGCCTCCGTTGCCGCAGCTTTCCGCAGCTTTCGTGCGGTGGAGTCGGCGGCGGTCATAGGGTAGCGACGGCAGAGTGGGTGGCGCGTACTGCAAAGATCACTTTCCCGCCAAAACGGACCAGCATAGGACTGCCAATTTGGAGTAGAAGCGACGCATTGACGAACCCCGCTAGGCTGCAAAAAATATGGCAGCCAGTTGGAGCACACTTTTCCGCCCGAGCACCCGTGCACCCTTAAGCTGGAGCCGACAGTTAGTGTAGACCCTTTGTGTCCGCGATGTGGCAGAAGTGCGCACAAGAACCCAGATAACTTACGGCAAGCCAGCCATTCTCGATAGTCCAGTTAGCCAAAAAAGAAGTATTTTGTTGCATACTATACTGCGCGCACAAATCCTCGATGTTTTCAGATATAAAGGACGTGCGCCGCGCTTCGAGCTCATGCGATGGCTGTTTTTTGTTGCACTTAACGATACAATTCACTTGTCAAACACTGCAACTCTGCCGCAAAACTCGTGCCAGCTGGAGGGTCCTATAAATTTATAGGCTATTGTAACTTGCGTTGCTTCCGGAGGGCTTAAGCAGAAGCCTTCTGGGAACTCTGTAAGCACGAAAAGGGTCTATACTTCCAGGGGCATTTCCCCAATGGACCCGTTCGATACCTCTTGCAGCGTTCACGATCGCCTTCGGTTGGTCTCGAACGTTGCACCTGTCCAAGAACGTATGAAGTGTAAAAAGTTTATAAGAAGCGCGCGCAGAGCAACAGACACCCTTTCAGTGTGCATTAAATCCTTTTCATCTCAAACGAGTGTTATTCTTATTACCTCGACAATTACGGTAGATGAATCATGTCCCTATTAGTTCCCTTGAAGTTGCTCTAGAATGTTTGAAGGAAAGTTGAGAAAAGCATGAAATGAAGGGCTTATCATCCCTAAGGTAAACAGCGGACTATGGTAGATGCCGTATTGCGGTGGAATACAGATTGGACTTGGGCCACTTGCATTTTTTTTTTCGCGTGAACCTAATTCTAAGCACAAGAGCGTTTATGTATTCAGGCGGCTTCGAAGCTAAATGGTGCTGTCTCGGCATTATCATTATCAAGCACGATATTAGGCTAAGTTGCAGAACGCCCTTGAGCTACATCGGCAGGTGAAGAAACACTTGAACAGTGAAGTGATATTAGTGCCAGGGAACTTTTTTTTGGTCCTCCCAGGGGCACAGAAACTGTGGGCAGAAGCATACCGACAGGGTAAGAAAAAAAGTAATCATACATGCTAACAGATCACGAATGTTTCAGTATGCAGCCGGCTCTATCGTTTCTATATGAGTAAGAAAAAGGCAATTTATCCGCAAATGAAGGTCGCGTTTCACTCAACATTTGAGAAACATATGGCTGTATACTCATGTTACTTTCACACGGTTTTTCTTTCTTTATATGCTCAGAATTCAGCACCACGTGTGCTTAAAAAGTGGGTTAAGGTAAGGACAGACTAAAGGGAGGTCCGGGCGATGTTGAGTTTTCAACAACAGTTTTATATGAGGTGGAAAAGGAATCAACAAAGGAATCAACCCTCGTTTTGCGAAACTTAGTGCGGATTTCTTTGAAAACAATTCTTATTTCACCCTACAGTTGGTAAAGAGCGTTTTAACGACTTGCAGGTTTTACAAATTCCAAGGCCTATCACTCGAACATTGCCGCATCGACTGCCGTCAAAAATTTTTCTCCGCATCTACTTTCGTGTTTGAGTAACTGCCTCTGACTGAATCTGAGATCGGCGTTATTTTTGGGCCAGTTTAGTTAAGCCTACGAAGCTGAACAATATTTCTGCCAAATATTGAGAAGGTTTCTCGCCAACTAAAAAGAGAAGTATGCAACCAAACAACGTATTTATTTCGTTATAAAATCTATTAAATACCAAAATTGCTAAATATACCGTTAATTGGAACATTTTAGAAGCGTGTTAAAAAAAGTATTCATCCCCAATTTTTATAAAGACCTTTGTAGAATACCTCTCATGACTGGTGAATCTATTACTGCGAGAACATAATGCATTATGCTAGTTTGGGTGAGAAAACGGACCCTATTTTGGGACCCACGTATGGTAATACCAACGATGTGTCTCATTCTAGCAATAAAATAAAAATCCCGCTCGTATTGAACTCTGTGCTCATCCTTTTTGTTGTAGTAAAGAAAGATTGACTCAGATTGTGTCTGTGCTTGCCTCTTTTCAGCCATGAAATGAGTTGAGCTTGAGTTTTCAGGGCTCCCGCATACATATTCCTACCACGGTACGTTCAGGTATAGCAAGCCCTCGAGGCAGCGTAGGGCAAATATTTAAAGACTAGTCGGGGGAACCTATTTCTAGAATTGATGTCTAATTACGTGCGCTATCTTAAATGCTCCCCGTTTACATGAACGATGTACCAGCCCAGTGGGAAACCACGATGAAGCTACTGCAGCCGTTGAGACGCAGGGCGTGTTCAGATGAGGACAGTCGCACAACGGGCCCTGAGTATTCTGAATTTCTCAATTAAACCTTACATAAGGCTTGACAATCGTTCCAGACCGCGGAACTGCGAATACTTTTCGAACATGCGTTTTTTATTGTTTTTCGCAGAAGAAAATTCTAACTGAGAGGAGATGCAGAAATCTCGTTATCGAGTCGCAAAACGTTTCAGTATGCAGCCGGCTCTATCGTTTCTATATGAGTAAGAAAAAGGCAATTTATCGCTTTTCCAATTTCTTGCGCTGGGCGGTGGGTACACTCTGTTGTACGCGCGCGGTGGCCTTTTGACTCTACATCTATGCCCCATCTCACGCGTGGTTAGCGTATACTGAATTTAATGAATCTTCGCCCGGCAATACGCGAGAAAACTGGATGAATATTTGAACGTTTTCTTTTTTGTTTTTTGAGGCACTTTGGATAAAGGATTCAACATCAGTTTTTGTTTGCTCCGTTGGTCGTTAAGTGCTAGACCGTTTAAAAAATAGTGCGTTCACCAATTTCTTGCTTTCGCGTGAAACTGGATCACACATTTTAAAAGGAGGCCTAGAAGAAGGCCAGAAAGGACGCAACCTGACTCGCTCTCTTTTTAGTGCAATAAAAAAAATTAATTGCGTTTACAGTAAGAGAGCCTATTTTGAAAATAGGCTCAATTATCTGACATTAAATATAATGTTGCATGATGTTTTTTAAATTTGAAATTCATCCGTCCTGGGTGGGTATTTCTGTATAACTTTCCCCTAAAAATCGGGGAAGATCTGTTTGGTTGAAACGTCTCTAAAATGTTCAAATTTTCGACAATTTTGTGATTATTGCATTTTGTGAATTTTTAAGGAAATAGGTACGTGGTGCAGTTGCATACTGCTTTCGTTTAATTTGCGCGAAACCGTATAAAAATTTGCCAGAAATATTTTGTAGGTTCGCCGCCTTAGCTCAAGTTACCCAAGAAAGAACCCTGATATTGGGGTCAGTTCGAGGCAGTTGATCAAAAACCGAAGATTGGCAATTTTTCAAAAAGCATGCCATCGGTGACACAAATGTAACATTCCATGGACCAGCAGTGACGGTGGTGCAAATATGAAAAAAAAAATATTTCGGTGGAGTAGATTGCGTTAATTCTAGAGTTACAGGCCTTCGTATAGTCTGCAAGTAGTTGAAACAACGCCTTTCTCCACCTTTAGGGAAGTAAGAATTTCTTTCCAAAAAAACCAGTGCTCTGTTTCTCCAAATGAACATTGATTTCTTTCTGCAGAGACATTTTCCCACCTTCTATAACAGAAATTTCGCCGAAAACCAGAAATAGTCGGGAGCCCCCTCAGTCTATCATTATGAGAACACGCCCGTAAAGAGAATGGAGAAACAAAAGCTTCGAGCTCAAAAGCAAGTATGTCGCCGCTAACACACAATATTGTGTTTGTTTGTTTCTTTCTTTCTTTCTTTCTTTCTTTATTTTTTATTTATTTAATTGTTTGTTTATTTATTGACCAATATTGATTTAGTAGCCTTTTTGGTTTAAAGTATTCCTTCAGCGTTTGTCGGTGAATATAGTGTACGCGGAACGCCGAAACGTACGTTGTGAAACGATTTCGTTAAACCGGTGGTAATATCTGAATTGGTTGCGAAAACTAAAAACTAATTCCTTTTCGAAAGTCACTCTGCTGACGACCTTCCTACATGCGGAAGAGGCAGGCAACCACTGTGTAAGCTTTCGTTTGAGTTTCACGTGAATACAGGCCTTAAATGTACGGCTTAAACAGTGTTTAAGAAGAGCATACGCCTCTACTGCCCGTTTCTGTAATACGATGTGTGATTAGAGGCGTGACATCGAACTCACTGTGTGCTACTCTGGATATACGTGCGGGTTTCACCCGACCTTCCGGTCCATCAAACCCTGCCGTGGTGGCACGACGTTTACGGCATTTGGCTGCCCAGTACGAGGTCGAGTGTTCAATTAAGGTAGCGGCGGTTGCATTGCCATGTGGGCGAAATGCAAAATAAATAAATAAATAAATAAATAAATAAATAAATAAATAAATAACTAAATAAGAATCGTGTACGGTGATATTGGTGAACTTTGAACAGCCATAGGAGGTCAAGATTTGACCAGGGGGCCTCCACTGTGGCATGTCTCGTAGCCCACGTAGCAGTTTCTTTGGGATGCTAGACCGGTTAAACCAAAATTTGATTTAGCTGCCGTGGTCGCTTAGTGGCTATGGTGTTGGACTGCTAAGCACGAGGTCGCGGGATTGAATCCCGGCCACTGCGGCCGCATTTCGGTGGGGACGAAATGCGAAAACGCCCGTGTACATTATTTAGGTGCACGTTGAAGAACCCCGGATGATCCAAAATATGAGGAGTCTCGTACTACGGCGTGCCTCATAATCACATCGTAGTTTTCGTGCGTAACACCTCATAATGTAGTGTAAATTTGATTAATTCTCGCGTAGTTGTGTACCTTCCTGCAGTATTTGGGTATTCAACGGGTCCCCTACTACTCTACTTCATTAAAGCGCCGGGAAGGTACTTATACTATATGAACATATGTGCCTTCAATGACACTTGATAATTCCCCCCCCCCCCCCCCCCCGCCTCGGAAGAATGCGCAACGTACTTCCGCATAAGCGCATCATTCGTTATGTTTACCCCGCCTTGTAGAATGAGAAGCTTTGTCGATACGTTTCTGGTAGAATCGGTGGAGCTAAGACGGAGGTCCTTACTTCGGAAGGAAACTCCAGCGCTCGCAGTCCTCGCATCTCGCTATGGGAAACACATGTCGTATTTATTCCAATCTAGGCCGATGGTCAATTTTTTTTTAGAACAGGAGATATGAAACTGATATATCCACTGAGGTTCGAGGATTTCGCTAGTAGTCGGCAGAATTAAAAAAAAAAAAAAAAACATCGCGCGGCAGCAACGTACAAACGGGGCCGGATTGCCAGCGAAGTTGTTTAGGCTTCATACGTGGGCTGCACATTATGTGAAAAGACATTTTTTTTTTTTAATACAGCCACACACTTCGCCGAGACAAGCACCGCCGTGGTCACCGCACTCCCCATGTCCTTATTTGTCAAACAGGATTTAAAGCAAAAAAAAAAAAAAAAAAGCGCATGAACGCACACTTGCTACATTAAGTGCAATTTCTTCTCTATCTCCCCCTGCCGCTTTCTTTCTCTTTTTATCCCCCTTAACTCTACCCCCCGTGCAGGGTAGCCAACCGGAACTGCGTGGGATTAACCTCCTTGCCTTTATATGCATAATTTTCTCTCTCTCTCTCATACGCATAGTTTTTTTCTTACAACGTTGAATTTAGGTACTTCTATTTGGACCCAGGATGTTAAACTTATTTTTTTTTTGAAGTTGGCGGAGTGCTTGAAGCCTGCTTCCCCTCCGCCGCCGGTGGGCCCGGTATTACACTGTCTGCTGGGGATCGGCCCACGGATTTCTGTCCACGCGTCGTGGTACAGACGTAAGTCCGCCAGGTTAAGGCCCCTGTGAACGCATGCCCGGTATTGCACTATCACCGGGATCGGCGCACACACATTCCTTTCAGACGCATTCCATTCAAGCCGGCTTAGAATAGAGTCCCGCCTAGATTCGAGTAAACACGGCAAGAAATATTTATGGTCTTGCGCACAAAAAAAAAAAAAAAAAATGGAGAGTAGCAGCGCCCGAGCTTACCTCCATAATGCGGCCACGGAGACGGCGACAATTGCAACGCTTAGGAGTGCGCTCCAGTCAGCTGTGACAGACGCCATGAGACCGTTCCACGGACCGCCGGGAGCACCGCTTCCCAAGTTGTTGGCACGCCGGCGGAATCACTTTAATAACGTGTGCGCGTAGGGCCCGAAGTCGCTGCGACCTCGCGAACGCGTTGCGCCATTCACGTGGACGCAGACCGGGAAGTTGTGCATGCGCGCTGGGCGCGAGCCAACGTTCAGGGGCGCCAAGGTTAACGTTTCGATGTTTATCGAGGCACCGTTGGCTTGTACGTTTGTCGTATAGTAGTGATTTGTTTGCCAGAGTTCTATTAACGGCTGTGTAACGCTACGGAAAGCCATACTAAAGCGCATCGCTAACTTGAATTAGAAAAAAAAAAGAAAGAAGTCCCGTTTCTAGTGTGGTTAGAGCCAAGAACACCACTGATGTGAGACGAGCAATATGAGACAATACTACACAACCGCGTTACAACTGTCCGATAAAAAAAAGAAGGAAAAATTGGTGTACCCTTACTTTCTCACACGAAAAGTTGTTTTAAATTGGTATTTTATATTAGTACCGAAAGGAAACCAGAAATGAAACATAAAACGAAAACACTTCTATTGGCTTGCTGATCGCTGATAGCATTCTGTCGATCCAATTGACGGCATCTTGCCGGCAACGTAGCCTGCGTGAGCAAATTATTTGGCGCTACACCTACTGCGATCTAGCAGTCTCCTTGTCTCTGTCTCGTAATGTTTCCAGTGCCTGTGACAGTCCAATTTCCATCTTTGCTTTTTTTTCTACCGGTGCTTCAATGATTTCGTGCTTATCTACATCCTTCACCTACGGCACCTTATAACACCTCGCAGCTTTTGTAAGTTAGGCGTGGCTCCCTTCGCTTTCGCCTGGGTTCGCGGGGTGGTTCTTCACGGCGCGTCAGAATGAGCTGAGTCGCCTCCGGATATGTTTAACGGGACGTACTGGTCTCATCACGTTTCGGGTGTCTGCTTCCGTATGCTCTATGTTTATACGCTTCTCGCTAGCAGGTCTGGTTAACCTCCCTGCCTTTTCTTCTTCCCTTCTCTCTCTCTCTCTGTCTCGTTTGCGAGCAGCACAAATCGGAGTGTTCAGACCATTATTAGCCAATCTCATGGCCTCCGAGAGTTGGCGACAAAGCACAAGGCATCGTAAGGCGGATACGGGAGCCGAGTTGTTTTGAACGCTGCATTGAGATTGAGTACCAGATAGGACGAGTGATGTTAGCTCGTCCCGGAAGAGATCTTAAAGCTTTGATGAAGCGGAATTAAATAGGGCCCCAAGTGGTGTACGTTCATTCGAACTTTCACGCTAGCAGCGCTTGGCAAGAAAATTCGAAGAGACACAGGGTTACGTTAAGGCGAGTAGAAGTGAGGAGAGACAACAACAATGCGGCTGCCACCTAAAAGCCGGCAGGGCAGGGACGCACGACGTTGGCTGTGTGGTTTACGCCAGCGATGTACTTCCTTCGCGGCGGTTCGTGATAGCTATGTGCAGGCGTAGAGGCACCACAAACGGCTACATGCCATGTTCGCTTGGGAGCGCTGCAATCACGGCGCGCCAGCGGACATGTCACGTCATACACGTGGTACTTTTTTTTTGTATTTCGCCGGCGTCTTATGTAAGCTGAAAAAATACTAATACTTGATAGGTAGAAAGTTGGAACTTTATTCGGACATTTTGCAAACCACCTTAAAACTTTATAATTAAAATATTTCTGCGTGACTTCGTTGCTTGCCAAGTTGGTTATTAATTTTGACTAATTATGCAATTGAGCAGAATACAAAAAAACAGTGTGACTTACTCCATACAATACTGGGCAACATGCATTTTGTCGCGTACTCTTAGAGTGCTTAGGCGCTGGTTTACACTCTGGGACACCCCGTGTGTGTCTGTATATATATATATATATATATATATATATATATATATATATATATATATATATATATATATAGATAGATAGATAGATAGATAGATAGATAGATAGATAGAAACGTGTCTCGGTGTCCTGCGAACCCGGATGCCCCACCAAAGGCGCCCGATGCTCCAAATTTTAGAAGCAAAGAAAAACAGTCAACTCCTCTTGCATGCCTGAAAAGAGAAAGAAATTATGGTTGATCCCTCTTTCATAGTAATCGGTAGAACACGAAAGTGAAACGTGTCTTCACAGAAGTCGCTGCATGCCTGCTTCGTCAACTCACGGTCCGTTGCAGCCAGAGGCGCACAATTTGCGGGCCGGCGACCGTGTTGCAGGGTTGCTTTGCGCGCGGCGTCCTGCTGCAAAGTCGCTTCGGCGAAGATAAGAGCGTATCGGCACGGCTCCGCAGTGTCTTGAGCGCAGTGTGTGGGAACAAAACGAAATACCCACCCTCAGATAAGGATCTAAGCAGAGAGGATGCTGTTGCATGGCGACAACTGTAG
This sequence comes from Dermacentor andersoni, assembly GCF_023375885.2. Classification (NCBI taxonomy): domain Eukaryota; kingdom Metazoa; phylum Arthropoda; class Arachnida; order Ixodida; family Ixodidae; genus Dermacentor; species Dermacentor andersoni. The sequence goes on along the minus strand of NC_092821.1, from coordinate 113,076,986 downwards.
ACGGGTACTTTCCCGAATCTAAACCTTCTCAATAAAATTTTCCCTACACAGTATGAGGCTAAGTGCCCATGGTGCGGAGAGAAACCAGATCTATACCACATATCATGGTCCTGTCATAATATTGAGTCCCCAACTAGCTATAAAATTAAAAACCCGAGTGCGCAACAGTGGGAGAGTATGCTTTCCAGCGTAAGCTTGAACGGCCAAAAGCGCCTAGTAGAGCGAGCTCGCGGGTTGGCCATACTCAGTGGAGCCTAGGACTAGGGCACCAACCCTGTGATTGCAGACAGAAGAATCCACCAGAAGATGGAAGAGGCCGTCTGAAGCCGCGAAGATCTCTTTTCTAGAGCGCCATAAATGTTTTCCGAACCGATCCGAAACGGAAAGCAAAAACGAAAAAAAAAGAATACGATATTCTTGACCTGTACAAAACGTAACCGAAACGTTATTGCAGTTTTTTTTTTCGGAGTGACACCGAAATATTCCGGGGGCCCTATCACGTAAAAGTATTACAATTTGTTTTTATTCCCATTTCCTGACGACCAATTTGCGTAACCGCTGACGCAAGCATCTGGCGGCGACCCGCAGGGTTGTCTGAAGAGAGCAATCAAACGCTTTCCTCATTTATAGGTCACTTTTGTTGGCTTTAAAGACAAATGGCATTGCCTACACTGAGCGGCTTATCTTATCTAATTGGCTGACAAGAGTCGAGGAGCACGCTCAAGTTGGCAGGGATTCGATGGGGCCGAGTCAGGGCACTGAAAATCGATAACCGTATGAAGAGGGTGGTGCCGGCATCTGCGATTGGTCCGCTTTCCCTTACATAGCTTGAGGTGGCTGGTCGAAAATCGCGGCGCCATGGAAAGGAAGTTTAACTATGCCGCTAAAAGGGATCCTTAGCGAAGAAGAGTTGGCAGAGCGAGGTCGTAAACGTGCCGAAAGTGTTCGAAAACGTTGCATGGCACCGCAAAAAGTTTTATTGTAAGGAAATAAGCCCGCGCTCTCCGGCAAGTGCGAGTACCCAGTGCCTGAGCGATCGGCGGCAGCCATCTTTTATTCCTTTCTGAACGGGTCAGCCTGCGGATATTCGGCAAAAATTCTGTTTTGTTCGGCGTATTAATGCGTCTTTTACGTGTACACGCCACTTTGACGTGTTGAGTTTTCGCGGTTTTGTCACATCGCGTGAAAGGCAGGTGAAATGGGTGCAGCCCTGGAACTTTTGCCCAATAGCTGAGGTCAAATGGCGAAAAGACGTCGAATCAGAAATAAGTATTTTGCTTTTGTTCGGTCCAATCATACGTAATCAGTGTGCACACGTCATATCAGACGGGGAGATATGGCGGTTTTCGTGAAGTCGCGTGACAGACAGGCGAAGTGGGGGTGTTCCAAAAAAGTTTGTGACCAATCGCGGAGGGCTGATTGTAGAATTGAGAAAAGTTTGGAGTAGCTCTACGTTATAGCGCCCCAGATCGGCCTTTGGTTCAAGCGGAAAGTCGCCAATCCGAAATAAATGACGTCAAGCAACGTCAGCAGTATAGCGCGTATCCTCGGCAGGGATAGTTCGAGCGATAGCCGGCCGAGCGCTCCAATAATGCAAGCCTGTAGCCGCGTTTACATGAATGCGACAGTGGCGCATCGCATCGCATTTCTAGCGCATCGCATTTATGTAAAGAGCGGTAATGCTCTAGGAAGGCGCATCGTATTAAGACGAGGGTAGATTTACGGGCGCGAGTCGATTCACCCGTGTGGCGCGGCGTTCGCGCGAGAGTTAATGCGCTACATGTAAACGGCATCGCATCGCCTTTGTTGAATGCGCTTGGAAATGCGATGCGCTACTGTCGCATTCATGTAAACGCGGCTTGCGGCTCGGTGCACTACCACATCGGCACCGTAGCAAAACACAGGGCTTCAGCGCAGTATAGCGTATCGTTTCGTTTTCAACGGGTACCGTAGGTTGATTACCGTAGGTTTATCGTTTTGATTATTTTCGTTTAAGTTGGTTTTATCGGAAAAGGGGGTCTCGCATTTCGGCGAGTGTACTCCGTGACGAGTATACTCGCTGCTTCTGAGATCGTGCTCGCGGGTCCACGAGTCAAGGCTTTGAGCATGATCCTCAGAACACATAATTCGCATAACGAGAAAAATTAATGCTACATTGTTATCGTTACTCTGCCTCCAAAATTTTTGCATGTGAACCAAAACCGTTGTGAACTCTTACGGATTTTTTCCCTTCTTTCCGGAGCAAAATAACGGAACATCTTGCAGTGCTACCAAAGTAAGACCAGAACGAAACACATTTCGTCAGGACACCCTGGTTGTGGGTAGCCAGTTGCGACGCGCTCGGGTTCGGGAATAGGAGTGGCAGAGTTGCCCAGCGTGCGCCGCCAAGGCGTTCTGCTTCACGCTGGCGTGTGTCTCGCCGGAGAAAACCCAGATTCGCCCGTCGGGGCCGTTGCGTTTTTGCGCCGCTTAGCGCAGCAGTTTTCCAGGTTGATGACGTTACAAGCGACGCAGAAGGCGGCGTGTCAGCACGGCTGATGCATGTTGAAGCTGCACTCCGTAAGCGACAACGAGCCAGATGCTAATCGGACACGAAAGACAAACCATGTGCGGGAACTGCGTCGTCACCTCCGCAGAAAAGCCCGCGTCACCTACAACTTCCTGCACCGCGTTGGAGCATCCGCTGCGCTAAGGCAGACGTAAATCTCGCGTTTCACGTGACCACGGTTTGATTGTGAGCCACGCCGTACAGTGTGGCACTCCGCGGATTAATTTTGACCACCAAGTGGTCTTTAACGTGCCTTCGGTGCACGGGATACGAGCATTTTGCATTTCGCCCCCCACAGACATGCGGCCGCCACGGCCGGGATCTGATCGCGCGACCTCATGCTTAGCAGCGCAGTACCATAGCCGCTAAGCCACCGTGGCGGGTTGCGGATGGATGGATGGATGGATGGATGGATGGATGGATGTTATGAGCGTCCACTTTGGAAAGGGGCGGTGGGTGGCGCCACCAAGCTATTGCTAATATACTGCCTAATGTCCTAGCTAGGTAAAAAGAATAATGAAAGAATGAAAATGAAAAATAAAAACCACGAATAATTCTGATAACCAAACTTGCTGAACACCTGTTGTGAATTTTCTTTTTGTACGTCTCCGTGTTTTTGTGATTTCCCTACTTCCACCAATCTTCCATTCGCCTGTTACTAATGTCTATTGCGGACATGATTTCGTTTTTCCTCTTAAGTAGTTACTCAAGGCAGGTTTCTTTCCCATTGCCGTCACCCATGAGAATATTTCAGCCTCTCTGACTTTCCACTTGACGTTTTCTGTTGCTGAGTTGCTCACCCTACAGGCCGCATACTTCCTGGTAAGCTTCCTAGTTCTTTTCCTCCCCTGTGAATCAATGCTTTTCCTGTACAAGTACCTCAACACTCTCCCAGCCCATTTACATCCTTCCATATTCCTGAATCGTTCTTCATAACAAATTTTACTGTGAGCTTCGCTCACTTCAAAACTAGACCAGCGCATATCACCCAGCACAGCTTCATTTGTAGTCTTCCCGTGAGCGCCCAACGCGAGGCGTCCCACTGACCTGTGGTTGCCATTGAGTCCTGATTGTACGCATAATTTCAAGCAAACAGCCGCATTTCCAAAAGTAAGTCCGGGAACCATTACCCCCTTCCACATACCCCGGTGCACTTCGTACCTATTGCATCCCCATAGCGCTCTGTGTTTCATGGCGCTGACACTACCGAAACACCCCTTGTGGGCTCTCGTTATTGCCATCATGCCATACTTCGTTTCACAGCTCCTAGATGGCGCTCCTGTCAAGAGAGTATATGTTACGCCTTCATGCCGACGTCACATCCGTTAGAGGAAGTTGATAGTGCACCGCTCCGTAAAAACATTCCGTGTTAAAAAGAAGTCATTCAATAAGGTAAACGTTTGGTTATTATACGCTCTCGTGACTCAGTGCCTGTATCACTATACCACTTAACAGGAGGTCACGGGTTCATGTACCAGCCGAGGTGGTATTGTTCTCATGGGTGCGGAATGCTAGAAACGCTCGTGTCCCGCGTTTTGGGTGCACGTCAAAGAAGCCCAGTTTGTAAAAATTAATATGGAGACCTGCACTACCGCTGCCTGATAGCCCACTGCGCAGCCTCGGTACAGTAACTCCACAATTCAGTTTAGATTTTTAAGCATTTACGTACAAATTAAACTCAAGCATTACATTTAAACGTGAGCTTGCAATCTAGCGTCGACGACTTGTCGGACCCAAAACCTTTGGGGATGGCACGCAGCAGAATTGCAGTTGTGTTCGGCTCAAGAAAGGCTTATGACTCATCCGCTGATAGTCGAGAGCTCCTTGAATTCCTCGACGTTGTGCGGCGCTCTAATGACACCCTAGACATTCTGAGAGGGGTATCTTCTGCACTCGTTCCGAAGCCTAACAAGTTGCCTCTCAATTACCCACTTACGCGGATCCGCTTCAGCGATTCGACACTTCACCTTGACTCAAGATAGTGGATGGCAAAGTCGACCCTCGAGTGAAGGGACCGCGACGCTTCAGTGGCACTCAACGATTATTGCCGAGGGGCTATCTAACCACTCGCTCTCGGCACACTTACGTATACGGAAGTGAAGATATGCTTCGCAAAGACGTCTGGGCGCAGGAATCAAGGAAAGATGCACTCCGTCCGGTCGGGAAGGTCGATCTTCCGGTGTGGATTCATTTGTCACTGCTCAAGTTCTCAAACACCCTAAACCGGCTCTGGACCAGCCTTAAGTAGACACTCGCATTGCTTCTGGCGCGCTACGCTGGTCGCGTCCGGGTCACGTGGGCATCCTTCGCCACTTCACCACCACCAGGGAGCGTGGGGCACTTCCACAGACGAGCCCGAGTCGGGTTGTAGTCCGTATTAAGTATTTTTTTTTCATAGTAACGTCATGCATGGCGAGAGTTACTGAGGTGCCAGTTTGCGTGAGTTAGTCTTATTGCCAGCATGCGTGTCTGATTGTCGGCCGCTGCTACGCGCTCAAAATTCGCTGCTTGAGCAGAGAACCTGCGTTAGCATACTGGTAATCAGGCCCGGACCAACACCATAACGCTGTCATAACTCCTTAGTGTTGATGAAAATTCTTACATCAAGAAGGGCGGTGGACAACTTTGTAAATGAATGAATTGAGTGTTTAGTCTTGTGTTCATGTTTTACGTGCTTTCCTAAATGCTTGTTTGTTGAATTTCTCGGCACTCTTGTTTGATGTATCTCTGGCGTTTTTTTTTGTCTTTGTTGGCCGAATGAGAGCTTTTCTTCTGTTTACTTCTTGCTCTACTCCGAATATAATAATATTTCAGTTAGCCCTGTATTGTCCATTCACGAGGTTTAAGTACTTCTTTTCCGTATAAGCGAATGCGTCATTGTCCTAATTTTATCGTTTTGATGTTTCTCAGTTTCATTCAAATGTTCTTTTTTATGTTTGGTTTTGATGCGTACGCAGACTGGGCATAGTGTGGACTCGTGCAAAGCATATGCATGCATATACTCTTATCCATTGACTCTTGATTCATGCCGTGAACTTCGAAGCGAATATAGGCTTCGGTGAGTGAACATTACTTGCACATCAAACTGTCTTTGTGTCGCTAAACCGGGTGCAAGTCTGTGTGAAGCCTTTTGTAACGTTTTGGCAATTGCGCCTGACTGACACTGAAATGCAGCATTGTTGCCTTCGCGTAGGCAGGCGCAGCAGCATTCTGACAGAACATTACCATTGATACTTTACCACCAAACTATGGTGCTAGCCGGCCGCTGTTCTGGAGGGCCTTATATTGACACTCTTTTGCCGACCAAAGCGTGGCCGTGGTTGTGGTCACTCGCTTCACCACTTGGCGTCATTTCTGCAGAGTGGTGAAGGTGACCTTCGCACGTGTGAAATGTTATCTCACACGTGCGGCGTGTTATCTACGCATCTAGTGAGGTTCTCAAAGAAAATAACAAACGGGGCAGCAGGAAGATGGTGGCGCGATAACCCTCAATCCTCACAAAATATTACGCAGACTTGGCAACACCAGGCAAGAAATACGCGTTGCCAATAGATTTCCAGCCGACAAGGTCGCAGTCCACGAACCTCTACTTTAGTAGCTGGCATCTCCTTTGAGCACGTGTCAAAACCTGTAAGCTAGTCGTATGCCAGGTAATTCTAGCGATTGCAGAGCATTGGCGCAAAACCTGACGGCAATAGCGAAGAACTTCGAAATTGCATATTCTGAAAAAAAGTGATAGACGAGTTAAATTTCTTAAACATTTCTTTACTGTGAAGGTTTTCGTGCCATAGCGGTGTGAATTGAATTGTCAGCACACGGAGACATGAAACTAAACATGTACGCCGAACCAGTTGTGTGTGCACAACTAAGACGAGATCGTTAGACGATGGAACAAAACCGCGAATAAACATAAATAACATTGTACACTGTAAAATATTCATTTCACAAATAATACTTTCCGACAATTTTAGAAGGCCAGCGCCTACTTTCCTAAGTGCACGAAATCCATGAGTACTCCTGACTGCATATTTTCAGAGCTGCGTTCTGAAACCCTGCAAAAAAAAAACAAAAGTAAGCGCCTTGCCGATGTAGGTACCTTATATACCGTGATATGGAGCTTGCCAAGGACGAGGCCGAGTCATTTCAGCCCTGTATGCTTTGCTTATCATTGCGGCTTAGACATGAGAGCTGACTACCAGCTACACTAGAGTATCTTTTTAACGCGAATCCAGACACCTTCTCCTGGCGAAGCTACGATGGATTGCGTCTTGCGTTCCAGTTCGCCCTGCAAGGAGAAAAAGAAACTTTGTCTAGATAAGTAACTCTAATCTCTTTTAAGGTTATAACAGAAACCTTAATTTCTGAGCAGTTACCGCAGTTAGGACGTTGACTACAGTTCGGTTTCTCGTCGACTTATAGCTATAAATCGTGAAGTTTTACTTGTACTAGACGCGAATAAAATCGACGGTGCTCAACTAATTGCGGTTGCAGGGGATGCGGGTTCGGCTTCCACAAGCAGCCAGTCGTTTTTTCCTCCACTGTAATTTCCCATTTGCCTATAATTTTAATATTTCACTTAGAAGCAACAATTTTTTTCTCCCATGTGTTTCTTGGATTATTTATATGTTGACTTCATATGGTTGTGACTAACAAAAATTAGGCCCCTCGATTCTTTTTCTTTTGTTCATCGTAAGTTTAGCAAGTCATACAGTGACTCTGACTCACTGACATATCAATGTGTGATTTTGTTATCTGATATCTAAACTCCGGTGGGTCTCGCAAAACGTATCTGAGTTAGTCATGGCCCTCTTTGGCCACATTTGGCCTTTACGACATTAAAACAACCAAGCTTCATCGTCATTAGCACCATGAATGACAGAGTGAGTGGCGGGGCAGCCTATCCGTGACAAGCCATGACAAGCATACGCACACGCACTCAAAAATAAATAAAAGAAAAATACTTTGAAAGACCTGACGTAACACTGGTGATCCGGCTCCGTGGTCATGACGGAAAATTCAACTAGGAAGACAACCAACCTTCATTTGCTTCCTCAGTAAACAAACTGTTTCCACCAAATGGATTAAAATATGAAAAAACAAGGTTTAATGAAATTGAAATTCTGAGGGTCCGTCAGTCGCTTTCCCGAGCAGCTAATCTATCTATGTCTATAATCGCTTTTCCGCCAATCTGGGTACGTGGGTTGTCTAGGAAGAATGGTAGAGGATGGAGCGGCGTTGCCGGGGATTGATTGATTGTAAAACTTTGTTTGTCCAACAGATGTAGGGAAGCCTTTAAGCCTTCCCACCTAGACGACGGCCAGGAGTCCTTGGACCCTAGCGGCGGTTTCGGCCAGTCGGACGGTCTTCAGTTGAATCTCCGGATCGGAGCTGAGTAATAAGGTCTCCCATTGTTCTAAAGGCTTTATTCTTCTCTCAGAGGGAGCCTGTGGGCATTCCCACAGAATGTGATTAAGATTAGCCCTGGCTTTACATAGCTTACACTGGCTGGAGTACTGACCCGGGTATAGAGGCTGCACGACACCGGGCTTGGAAACGAGTTGGTTTGCAGGCGACGCCAAGTGGAGGCCTGGCTCTTGTTTAAGGACATATCAGCCGGAGGATATTTAACCCGCCCTAGTCTGTAGTGTTGTGTAGCTGGGGAAACAAGTTTCGAAACCAACCGTCGGTACAACTTGGGTGACTGGCTATGGACCACCGGGCGTGTGCCATTGCTGAATGAACCCCCCTTGATGCCAGCTTGGCAACTGACAAATGGGCGCAATTGAGTGTGCCCAACTTGAAAACAAAAACTGCGCCGGAATGGCATCTCATGATGACTGTCGACGTTAATGCGATTAACACTGCAGTAATGCGACGACATACCGTATTGCCGCCGCAGAGACGCCTTGTGTATGAGTCGTGTATGCATACGCATGTATTTCTCGCACTGCTTATGGAGCATGCTATCCCATTCAGTGGCGCCACGGCGAAATCCGCCAGTGGCGCTGGTGCGAGTGCAGGTTCATACAAGTTTGTCTCAAGAGAGAGAAAACAAGAATAGGAAAGGCAGGGAGGTCAACCAGAACAGCATCCGGTTTGCTACCCTACACTGGGGTTGGGGGAAAGGGGAATAGAAAGAGGAAGAAAGGGAGAGAGTAAGCATTGAGTACGTGTGGGAGGGACACCATGCACAAGGACTCTACAAACGGTCTCTTAAGCCGGTGCACTTCAAGTACTGCACTAGTGCACGAATCGCTTTTCGAGCCAGTGACGGGTGTGGCCACGTTTGTCTCCACATGGTGCATGCGACGCAGGGTCTGAGTGCACTCAAGCAGCGGATAAAGTCTAAATACTTGTTTTTGTCATTGAAGATCGCCACCACGCATGTGGCACATAGTTTCCCAAGTTGACCTTGAATAGGTTAATCGAAGAGCGGCAGATACCCTGTGGTCCAAGTTGGCGTCAAAGAGGTTTACCGAAGAGTATCACACAGCTACTGGCCCACACCAAGCGAGCCAATTTGGCATCAGAAAGGTTCGTTGAAGAGCGGTGCATACCCAATGCCCCATGCCCAGTTCCGAAGCCGCATTGACCCATGTAGGCGGGAAACATGTTCTTTGAAGAGCGGCACATAAGTACACATCCCACATGCCCACTGACCCAACTTGGTCCAGTGGTTGGTTTCGAAACATATTCCCTAAACATTGCACCATGAAAATCACTAGAGAGATACATAAATGCGCAGATATATACGGAGTTAGCCCCGAGAAAGTGCGTAAACTACCCCATCAGAACTAATTCCCGTAAACCTCTCATGGGAATTTGAGTTATTGGGGTATGCGCAAGAGGGAATTCGCCCCTCTTCAATGAACTGCTTTGATGCCAACTTGGGTCACTCGATATGTGCAGCTCTTCTGTGAACCTCTTTTTGTCAAGTTCAGTCAATGGGAATGTGCCGGTGGGTACGGGCTTCAGTGAACCTATTTGACACCAACTTCGGTCTCTGGGTATGTGTCGTTCCTTAGTGACAAAAGTCTAGGGGAAACCCAGCTCACCATAAATATGGACGTGAATGTGATTATCCTGAAGCATGTACGAACGCGCTGTATTGGAAGCACGTATAGTGACGCGTGTATGCAGTCAGCATGCTCGCTCTCCTTTCACTGGGGGCACGTTATGCCATGTAGAGCCACTGCAGTGAAGTCCCCTTGTGCCGGGTGTGCGATTTTATGTTCGGACAATATTGTTTGATTATTTGTAAATCGGTTTTACTTCTTTCACCGCCGGGAAAATTCAAATTATCTTTTTTTTTCACGAATGATCAATGTGTTGTATCATAAAAGTATTTCTGCATCCTTACACGAATTTGAATGCAGGCATCGGAGTTGGACCCGAGCTAGACTTCCCTCTTGAACGGACGGCGTGGTAGCTCAGGGGCTGTGGAATTCTGCTGCTGAGTACAAGGTCCAGGGTTCGATTCTTGTGCCCAGTGGCCTCAATCCCATGGAAGCACGTTTAAGAGCTCCAGGTGGCCGAAAATAACAGGAAGGTGCTTTGACCATGGCCCTGCTATTTTTTGTTTTGGGACATTCATCATCATCATCATCATTATCATCATCATCATCATCATCATCAGCCTGGTTATGCCCACTGCAGGGCAAAGGCATAACTTACTTATCCCTTACTTATCCAACAACCCCGGTCATTCCACGCCCCTAATTTCTTTTTCAAGGCCGGCTTACGTTCGCATGCCGGGATCCTAAATGCAGCAGGTAACGATGCACCAGTCTGGCAACGATGAGAGTGACTTCCAGCAGGGCGAGTCTCGATCCGACGCAGTTGCGAGCGCCCATTCCGAACGGCTGAAAGGCGAGGGGATGGCGGTTGGCCTTCTCCTGCGAAGAGAACCTGCGGAGAGAGAGAGAGAACAAGGACAGGAAAGGCGGGGAGGTTAACCAGACGAGCAACCGGTTTGCTACCCTACACTGGGTGTACGGGAAAGGGCAATGTTCGGATGCTTCGTGCAAGCAAAGGCAATGACGCCGTGAGGTCGCTGTACGCGTCAACGGGCCGTATGCGACGTGGCAGCTTTCTGCGGAAGCTATTGAATAATCTTGAGTTTAGTAATAAAAAGAGAACGCCGACTAAAATGGGGTCGCATAAAATATTCTTAAAGGTTTCGACTTCCACACGGAAGGCTTGTTTACCGTGGTGAGAGGCAAAAAACCTTCAGCTTAAACCGGCGTCAATAATCGCTTCAATGACCGTTGGCGGCAGATTACCAACGTTTCGATTAAGCGCGTCTGCGGTTGTTTGGATAGTCAAGGATTCTGGACATGGTTGCTTCGTCCTGGTCATTTTCCATCCAGTTATTTTTCCGCCTATCAACGGCACGAGCAAGGAGCGGGGCCCGCAGGGCTACTGAGAGCGGCAGCCTGATGAAGTGCCTGCTATTTTACATGCCAATGGGAAAGCATCAAGGAACATTTCGGTTCAAATTTAACACGTTGCTCTTAGTATTTTGTTGCTTTGTATGAATCACTTGCCTTATGTAACGGCTTCGGGCCTCGCCTCGAGTGTAATAAAAGAAAGTAAATCAAATAATATGTATAACTAAATATACGGTTTTTATGTATACTATTACCGGCTTTCGTAGCTATAGCTACACAGAGACTATAGTAGAAAAAGGAAACACGTGCGGGCGAAGCCTGAATATTAACAAAATATCAACTTTACTAAGGGGCCATAACTAACAGGAGGAAATTCACTATAGTGCTTTTTGAGGCAACTCTCAATGCACAAATCTGCAACAGCAATTGAGTAGCATTGGGAAGAATCACAATATTCTTCCTGTATGCAGAAACCACGAAACATTTATCACCCCTGCCTAATTGCTAAAGGGCTGCCATTTCGTTATATTTTTCAATTAACATTTTTGTTGTCAGGCGCGCTGTTTTTCATAACGGACCGTTTTCAGCGTTGTCCCAACTTTTCACGCTAGCTTTTCCCTCGCGCTCCTTTCTTAAGCGGCTGGAATAAACGAGCTTGCAGCTGACTGGCGGGATGACACACTAGTGCGCCTAGGTTTTTGTGGAGTTGGCTGGTAATCAGCAAGACTACATAACCTCCGCCGAGTGACCAGCTTGAAAACAAAATTGCATTTATTTCGCCTAAACTTTGAGGCAGCGATTGGCCGTGCCTGAGCAATTACTGATATTGGGTCGTATTTCTAGGAATTCAGCATGCACAATATGGTGACTGCCGAGAAATGGGGTCGTGTCGGAAAAGACGCCAAGAGCGTTTAAGAACAAGGTTGCCGTTCTGCTTTTGTTAATCCCGGCCGCGGTAGTCGGGATTGAACCTGCGACCACGAGCTCATCAGCGCAGTGCCTCGGTGGCTGTGAAATGCAAAGAAACGCTCTTGTATACGTAAACTTAGGTGCACGTTAACGAACCGCAAGTAATGAAAATAAATCTGCAGCCTTTCACTACCGGTAATTGTACCGGGGTTTCTGACACGTCAAACACCAGAATTTATTTCTTTAACAAGTGATCAGCCTCAACATCTTCGACATCAGTTTTGAGGCTCATTTCTTCCTAGAGATGGTCGTCACTTAATGAGCCAATACATGTGCAGCTGAGACATTTTAGTCACCTGAGGGGGAAAAGGAACGCCGTAGAAGAACCGACGAAGGAAAAGGGAAGACGCTGGTCTTGAACTAGTTTCGCTGCTTCAAAAACAATGCCCTCAAATGTTACGGTGCAACATGACCCAGTGCTCGGAAACCTGACCCAGGCGTCAGACCCCTTGTCACACACATATAGCACACAACCGTTGGTATACATCTTTGTTCTCTTTCTTTTTTTAGGCGGAGTGATAGAATCAGTGCTTACAAAACTGCCAGGCTCCATATTTATGCAATAAGCTTCGTGTGTGAGTTTGCCCTTCTTTGCAAATCAGTCTGTTCTGCTACCGCGTTTCTTTTTTCTCTCTGAAGCGCTGCGAACCACTCAGATATCATAGTTGCAAGTAGCTCAGCCTTCTGCATTAAGAGCCGTTGGTACAATGGCGCATGACGCAATCCGTGCGCGGGTTCGTAACTTGCCTGTCGGGGTTAAACTCCTCGGGCTTGTCCCAGTAGCACGGATCTCTGTGTATCTGTTGCGTGCAAGCCATGATGTTGATACCCTTGGGAAGGGAGATGTCCTTGCAGCGAAAGTCGCAGGATGCTTTCCTCGTTGCGAACCTGTAGTGCAGAGCGGTGAGAGATATTGCGAAATCACGCAGAATCTTAAATAGACTTAGTGTAATCACAGCGCACTTGTGGATATATCGACGGCCACTAGAGATGACGAACACGAACTCTGCCATGCTTTGGGATTCGTCCATGTGTCCACAAGTGAGCTTGCGACAATTGTGGCCAACCAACTATCCAAACACTCTTCAGCATGTTCCTCTAGACACTGACTTCCTAGATGCCTTTTGTATAAAATTGCCCTTTTCAATTAATTCGAAGCAGAGCCACGTACAGAGAGGTCAACGTCCGTGGCGAAACGACCTTGTTATTATTCAAGCGCTCATGAAGGCCTAAATTTGCCATCATGGAAGGACCTTATATTAGTCTTCAGTTGAGAGGCACATGTGCTTGGCGGTATGTTGGTTAATTTTACTGTATTAACTAGTACAGACGTAATGTTTAGGTGGCGCGACGTTAAATGCTAGTGCCCTAAGTGTTGACATAGATGTACATACAGCCTACGTCGCGATCGTCTCGGGAATAGGACTGTCAGCGTTGTTACGTGCCTACCGGAGTTTTTAGATTTAATGGTGATCATCATAATAACCTACCTAATTTATGTTCACTTCACCGTGAATACCTCTCCGAGGAATCTTCAATTACTACTCTGTGATCAATATTCACTCGCGCTTGTTTTTGCACAAGTTCAAGCGGTGTAAGATAAGGTGAGAGCAACGATAAGGGGCTGCCATAGAACGGGAAATCGCCAATTGGTAACGTTTCTTTGGCGTGGCGTGAAACTACTGATAAGCAGTACTTAAAGCGCAATGAAGTGGAAAGCGATAAACGAGCGAAGATGTCGTCCATCGCTCGCTAGCTCACGATCAGGCGCAAATGTCAGTGTTAGACGCTGCTTCACGTGAAGGCTTTAAAACTCTGCTTTTTCTGCTTCATTTCACTTTTGTTGGATAGAAAAATTCAGCACCTAACTGCTTAGAAAACAATCATTTCATCGTCATCAACATCATTACCATCACCACCACCATTATCATCACTTCAACTCTTCAGGGCAACTGTCGGAGCATTACATAAAGAGCATTGCTCATTTTCGAATTCTGGACAACGGGAAAGTCAGGAGTAAGGCAGTATGAGTTATTGAGATGGTAAGACAAAACAACATTAGACGTGCCGAGAGGCGGAAAAGAGAAACAAACTGCGAAATGCTCAGAGTGGGACTTAAACACAAGCTAAAGAAATGGTGACGGAGGTTCTTGTGCGCTCTTCGATAAATGATTTCTTTTCGACGATCTCTAGTCCGGACACCAGCCGTCATCTGCACTTGGTGATACGCAAGTGAGCATCCTTCAACGCATGCCGGGCACTGCGACCGTTTGCGGCTGTGCTGTGCTACTAAACTTATTGGACACAATATTCTCAGGGAGGCCACGCTAAGGCTGAATGTTCCAGATCAGTGGCTTACTACTTCTTTGAATGACGGACAACAAATGCTCACAGGGCTGAGCGCGTCTAGTAAGACGGCCTTCTTTTCAGTTTTTTTCCCACCTATTCTATGCATTAAACCACCAAAAAAAGTAACAATAAAAATGTTAATTTGCGTAACGTTCCTCCGACACCGCCGATGCGAGTGGCTGGTTAGAGTGCAACGTGTGAGGAAGGGTGGCGTAGAACAGGGCTACGGCTCCTATGAAGAGAAATTGCCTACTTTCCAAATGCAGGTATTCAGAGAAAATAAATAGGTCTTTGCAAAACAAAGAGTTTTCTGCAGTAAATGAATCGGAAATGACGTGGAATGATGGCCGCGTTTCCGTGTAGAGACCTTCTGTGCTGCAGTGTTGGCGAAGCCGCAAAACTGCGTCAAATTCAAAAGCCAGTGACGATGGCGCTGCAGCCCTAAAGTCTCAAAACAGTTTCGCTTTCTATATATAGGCGTAGAGGCAGCACGAACGAACTTGCATCAGATCGGAACACTCTCGTAAACTTAGGAGCTGTTGTGACAAGTGCTGTGAAGTCTCGTGAGTGGTTATTATTATCCGGCTAGTTTAGGTATACGTGCACAGAGAGGAAAACAAAACAAGAAAAACACAGCTAAATTTAGCTAAAACACAGCTAATCCTATAGCTAACACCCTCACTTTTATTTGGTAAGACTGAATCATTGATGGCACACAAATGAAGTTTTTTTTGCGACATTTTATCGCAGGCAATCACTATGCCGAGAACAGACGACGCCAACCCTACATGAGGTAAGTTTTCACTCTAGCCGAATAGTCGTGTCAAAATTTTGAGGGGCTTGAGGCACTCAGGATTAGCAGTAACTACTGCTTCTCTATCACACTTCTGTAGTTAGAGGTAAGCGTCACGCACAGTAATTTTTTTTAGAAGCTTAAGAATAACAATATTATCGATGGGACAAAGCTGCACCCAGAAGGGTGAAAATATTTTTACGGTGTAACGTTAAGGCGTAACAAGGCTAAGGGCGGTTCAAGTTGGTACGTCGTTAACTCAGATGAAACAAGTAAAATGAACGCATACAGAAGAAACAATGAGCACACAGGACGACGCTGGACTAACAACTGGTGGTTAATCCGGGATCATTCCGTAAGTCCATGCCCTCTTGGTTTCTGTGTGGGCGTTTCCTTCCCTGGTTTCATCTTGAATCTTGGACATCGATCGCTTTAGATACTCACGCGATCACGGGTGAGTACAGTCGCAGGGTTTCGTTTATGACCTGCCTTGTGTAGTGCATGTCCTTGATGGCGTCGTAGGTGAAGCCACCCTGCAGAAGACGATTGTCATAATTTGGCACTGTCAGCACTCTGCCTTCGCTCCAATAAATGCTCTCTCTCTGTCATGTTTCGCATCGTGCAACATAACACAGCTACTCACACACAAAAAAAAGGAAACAAAAAAATTTCGGCCTAACCAATCTCCCGATGAATGTCAACGTTAATGCGTTAGCATCTAAAACATTGTAGTTACACACCGTATTGCCACTGCCGAAACGCGTCATATATGAGGTGTGTATGCAGCTGGGCGGAGTCCACTTGGCCACCTTCGAGCTTCTGCTGTAGCTTGTGGCAGTGGCTAGCTTAGCCTATGTCTATGTAGGCTTGATACAGTTGAGTAGATATCTGGTAGGCTACTTCTGGGACAGATGAATGTAATCATGTGTGATGGTAATCGCATTACTGTCGACAGTCATCTTTCTCTCAAGAGCACTCTTCTCAGCCATCCTACACAAACTGAACAAGCGCCCAATGACAGAAAACAAGATCCTTGGAAATTGGCCTACGCGAACATCAGCGAGATCCGCTATGAAGGCGCTGCTGCGGTACTTGAAAGACATGGGACTTTCTGACAGATTGTGACTGTATACTGTGTGACGTGGGATTGTACGGTGACACCGCGTAACAGTAGGAACGCCTTTGCGGGCTGTGTGACAGTGCCCACCGAAACAGTTTGTGTGTACGTGCGTGTGTGTGTGCGTACGTTATTTCTTTACTTTTTTAAATTTCTTTCTTTATCTTTCTCTCTCTCACCTATCGCATCCCCTTGCCCCTCCCCCAGTACACTGTAGCCAACCGGAGACAATCTCTGGTTAACCCCCCTGTTTTTCCTTTGCCTTTCTCTCTCTTTCTCTCTTTTCTCTCAAATTCCCACTTATGATTGGGGAAGGTAGCCCCAGTGGACCCAAGTTGGTGTCAGAGAAGCTCACCGAAGAGCGGAAAATACCCAGTGGCACATGTCCTGTCATCTAAGTTGGTGCGACACTTGGTTTTGAAACCCGGTTCTCTGAGCACAGCAACCCGTTTCCATGGGCTATACAATGACCCAAGCTGGCGGGAAAACGGTTAGGCGCGGACAAACAGACAAACATACCGCAAGCAAGATGAAGTTATGAAAGAATTGTAATCGCAGAAAAAACATAAAGCACTACCTAGCGCCGTGGTTAAGAAACTCGAACAGAAAGACATACACATAAATGAAGTGAGTTGAAAGACTGCAAATGCTAGCAAAAAAGCAACGCGACGAAGTGTTCTCGCAGGAAGTGGTAGCTTTGAATTGAGAATTTCAATGCTATGCTCACGTGTTTATCGTGGGCAGCATTCACTTCCTGCCTGACTTTGACCTGGACCTCGGGATGTTTGGCCAGACAGAAGACGCAGTTGGCGCAGGCAACCGCTACAGTCTCCAACCTGCGCAAGCGATTTGCTCAAATCCCAAAAGTGCTTTCGCGTACCTACCGTACCACATCGCGAGTAAATCTTTTGAGAACACGTTAGCCGCGTGAAAAAGGAAAATCAGTCATCTCTACCATACTGTTTTCATGTGCAACCTGCAGTAATGTGGTTTAACAAATGCTGGTGTGCGCTGTTAATTTATGCAGTGCACTTTTTGAGCCGCTCCAAGGCCTTTCCACACAGCGAAGGAAGCGACTATTACGCTCTAGATCAGTTCATAGGAACAGCTGCCAGACAACGCATCTAGCAAACATATTACGAAAGAATACGTTCGATCAATGCGAGGCAGCGTTGAGGAACGAAAACCTTTGTGGATTCGGGTGCAGGTTTTCAGCTGGTCGCTGCATCCACCAAAATTTAGCAGATGATCGCATACGTATGTACGTGATGAAAACGGAGGTTAAATATTCAAGCTGGAGTTTTCAATTGAAAGTAGCAGCAACGGTCCTGTGTTGTTGCCTATAAAGTTTGGACAAAATTGCGAGCGTTGATTAATCTATTCACGGTGCACCTCAACCACAAAAAAATTAGGAGGACACTTAAACTCCGCCTTTAAGAGCGGAACGCGATAGCATTAAAAGATTCCTGAGTGCTTCTCACGCTTCCCTGCAAATGCAGCGTATTTAACCGCTATGTTCACCGGGAGACGCTGGTGGCGAACGCTAAGCATAAAGGCAAGCTTTGCGGTTTTTTTTTTTCATGGCGTGCAGAGATCCGAGGTGGCCTTACCACTCCTACTAAGACGGGCCTCAAACGGCAGTTCGAAAACGCTATCGAGTTAAAAGGGGTACGTGTTGGAGTTTCCGCGCAACCCAATTATGTTTTCTCGTATGTTCAAATTACAATCCGACGCTATCATTTCTGTAGATAGTGTGTAAGTCGTACTTTACGGTTTTGCTACGTATATTACCTTGAGAAACTCGGTTACTTCGGTAACTTGCTTGCGCCACATGGAGGGCCTGCGTGGTCACTTATGCGTCGTTCGAAATTCGTTTTTGCCGAAGCGATGTCCCATGCTGGACTCCGAACGCTGGACGTTGGACGCGGGATGTCGGACGCCGATGCTGGATATTCTGCCACGCTGGAGCGCTAACGCCATCGCGTTAAAAAGTGCCAGTGCCAGTGTGATGGCAGGAATACTGGTAGGAATGATATGGATGGGGAAGATGTAACTGTTTCGCGGGTGGACTTGAGCCTTGGCACTCGACTCAATTCCACTTGACACGGGCCACCACGAACGGGCAAGTTCATCCATTTTTTTTTAAATGCGGATCATGTAATGTTGCAGAGCAGTCGATGGCGCTGCCACTTCGATTCCAGAATAGTTTCCGCTATTCTCAACGCATGTACAATGAATTTAGTTACGCATACCCTTGCTGGTATCGAAATGCCGGCGCAGTGATCTTGCGACACGTCAAGCATGTCTTGTGCGGCAACGATAAGTCTGTTCACTTGCTGCGTGACGCCCGTGGTAACAAAAGACGTTCCTCGACCACCACCGTGGCCATGAAATAACAATTCCAGGCGTAGGCTTAGTACACGTGCAGAAATATTCGTGAACGTTGATGAGGGGCTATAGATTCCAGACTAGCTCGTATAGCCGAGAACCGCACTTGCTGGTTTGGCTCGCGTCAGGGCCAGCTTCTCCTTTCTCTCACATTTATTCTTTCTTTATTTCTAGATTTTAATACAGAAGCTCGGAAGTTCCCGCATACTTTCCTTGACTCGATTTCTTCCTGCTTTCACATGGTGGTGATTAAAAAAAATCCAGTTCCTTTTTTTTGTTTTATTCTCAATAATTGCATGGCGCGGGTCTCTAATTTGGTAACCTTGTTGTCACGCGATGTTTTATATGCTGTTTACGTGGTCCTAAGTTCGCGTACTAGGTGACGCCTATGCTTGAAAAGGGTGTTCCACACTCGGTTTCCTTTGTCCCGCACCCGCCGTGGTTGCTCAGTGGCTATGGTGTTAGGCTGCTGAGCACGACGTTGCGGGATCGAATCCCGGCCATGGCGGCCGCATTTCGATGGGGGCGAAATGCGAAAACACCCGTGTACTTAGATTTAGGTGCACGTTAAAGAACCCCAGGTGGTCGAAATTTCCGGAGTCCCCCACTACGGCGTGCCTCATAATCAGAAAGTGGTTTTGGCACGTAAAACCCCATAATTTAATTTTTAATTCCTTCGTCCCGCAATAGGCGTGCAATTATGAACTCACCCAGCGGTAAGGACGGCGGCGGCGTTCGAAGACACGTCTTTGAGTGGCATCAAGAAATGTCCTGTTGGAAAGAAAGACAAGGCAGGTACAAGGCAAGCTAAACCTTGGCTTTCAATTTAGGCTACTCTTCTAAAGCACATCAGGTTCTCGTCCTAATGAAGTCAATTCCTTCCGGTAAAAGGCTAAATCGAGATGATGAAAGTCTCACGATCCCAGTTATCTCGACACAAAACTAGCCTATTTTCGGCAAGCCGCCAGTGTGTTACAAAACTTGTATCGTCACATTACCGCAGTCATTTTCGTGATTAAGTCGAGAAATAAAGTTCATTGCTGAAGCTTTCATCAATTTTGTCTTATTATCTGTTAGACAGAAGAGAACAGCAGACATTTATTGATATATTACGAGTATAGGACTCTACTGTTTATTTAGTAAGATCTACACAAAAAATGATAATTTGCTGTTGCGCTATGAGCATAGAAATTTTGTGCGAAAGTTTTACGCAAAGCTCTGTCTCTCCCAAGAGTTCGCCAGTAAACGCGATAGATGAAGTGAGTTTCTACACTGCATGTTTAAATTAAGCTGTAATGAAATAATTTTTAATGCAATACCAATGGCGACAATCATGATGCGCATATTAGGAAAAACAAAAAGAGACAACGGAAATCCCCCGTTGGTTATGAGTTCCTGCTTTTTTATCAATTATGTAGCGTGCTCAGGTTCTTCATAAAGCATCTTTCTATACATCTCTTAAGATATGTAGAAATTTGCCACCAGAATATGAATCTATATATCAATCGGCTATGACAATCAGCAATGTGACAATGTAAGCTCTTCTGTGTACGCCGGTTCATTGCTCTTTCTTCATATTCGCTGGCATTTCTCATACTACTGACCTTGCTGTAGAACTGAGGAGACTTCCGAAAGTTACTATTCGTTTTCACGAAAACAAAATTATGTATATCTAATGTGTACGTTGGAATCTATGCGAAAGAAGCTTTTGTGAAGCTGTTAACTAAATACAATGGAAGTAAGTGCAATGGATACGATTCTGTTTATTTTTGTACCATGAAACGCGAAACCTCACGCAATGTCTATGCACAAGGTAACAACACTAACATTATGCTATGTGTATGTAAGGGCACGTTTATGTACTAAACCACTCTTTCGGTATTGTGATACGCCGAGGACCAAATCAGGCTAACGCACAGTGTGAGACGTGTACGTGACAACGTAATCAGGACAACGGTGATGTAAGTTTGATGCTTCTGCAGGCGAAAATGGCGATGAAATGTGGTTGCACAGAGAAGTAGGACGCGTATATTTAAATACATTTGACAATTTAGGGGCCCCATGAGTGGCCATACTGGAAGATTTGCAAAGAATTGGCACTGCACAGGGGCACATGCCTACTGCCCAATGCCCCATGAGCCTACGATGGGTATCCCGAATATAAACGCCTTCAGAGTGTCAAATAGGCCGCTTAATATATTACTATATTCCAATAAGGGTTCTATGCGCTTCAGAGATGCTTTTGATCCTTAAGTATATGCATAGACCATGCTCGCGATTGGTTGTATAATTGCGCAGAAAAGCTGGCGCGCCCACTTGTAGTAATTCTTCGGTGAAAATTCCACGGTGTGTCAGCCGGAGCATCCGGCAGCGCGTATTCAGCAGCCCAAGAATGAGACAGGCCAAGTAGAGAAAATTAAAGATAATGGAAGGAGCCGCTCAATTTTGTTGTCTGTTGTATTAAGAGACGTGTCTGCTTTAGAGATTCCCAGGGATGACATCAAGTGCACTAGCATTACGTCGTCATTTGTTGATTGATCACGCAGAAGAAAAGTGGGCCCACTGGCGCTATCTTGAGGGTTGATTTCACGTAATGTAAGCAGGTTTTCCGTTACACATGCCACCTTTGTGTTTAGCAGTGAATAGTTCTTATTGTCTCTGGCCGTAGTTTTGTGCATATAATTCCTTTTGCGTTCTCTAGTAAATAGTGTAAGCAAACTTTTTTTAAACAGTATGAAAGGAAAGCTTCGCTTTAAAAGACCAGAATATTATTTGAAATAATTCACCTTCGCTGTTGGCTCGAACTCTAAATTCTGGCCTGCTGAGAAGTTCTTTCGGAATCTTCGCATCTAAGAGACTCTGGAGGACGTCTGGACGAGCAAGCTGTCCGAAAAAAAAAAGAAAAGAAAGCGGATCCACGAACAGGCTGTCACTTTCTTACAACTAAGCTTACATATGCTAAAAGAAGACCGGCATCTGATATATTTGGCATAGATGAAACATAAAATCCTCTGGCTTCTGATCGCTATAATCTCTTCGTATAGCAGGCGGTGTTACCATGCTTTGCACGAAATCAATGCTGTTTATCTGGCTGGATTCCGCCGATTTACTTGCAAGAACTAAGAATGCAAACGACACGTGGGTAATGTAGGACAAAAACACTTTATACAAAATACAGAGCTTACCCGGTTGCGGGAAAGGAATTGGTTAATTATCTATTGTCACGTGGGAGGACGAAATTGCAATATTTCACTATTGTGCATTGATTCACGTAATCGCTTCGATTCTTTCCTCATCGAGAATACAATTTTGCACTTAAAGGGCAAACAAATTACTGTACTCGGTTTCATCATGTCTAAGCACATTCTTTCCGACGTAATCCAAATTCCAGAACACATTCAGGTCAGGCCTTTGAAGAAAGTGGGGTGGTTAAAGTAGCCTTCGATCCCTGAACTACGGTATCTCTTATAGCGCCTGTATTGGTTTGATATGTTACTCTATGAGTGCTAAACACTGGGAACAAACGGTTAAGTTGAAATATGCAGTGCAAGTCAAACGTCAAACGCAGCATATTGGTGGCATTTTCAAGAAACATTTGTATAAGTATAGCTTACGTGGGGTTCTTTTTCTCTGAGCGTGATGATGGGCTGGGCTTTTCTCGTAAGGCACGTGTGGGGTTCTCGACCGAAGTGCCGCTCCAGTTGGCACGTCAGCCACATGAGGACCTTTGTACCCGAAAAGAATTCTGTGCCAACATAGGGATATACAACTTGAGAGGGTTAAAATGTTTGTTGGTGAGCCATCTTGAAGAAGGAAGAGCACAAACTCACACGAGGTCCAAATATATAAATGTGAGGCTCACATCAGAGTCCGGTTTCTGAAAAAAGCACCTAATTATTTGATAACAAATGGAGGGACAAAACGTCAGCAAGAATACGAATTCACGATAGGCGTTCTTGGAACTGATGGAAACCATGGAAATTCATGAGTGTTTATGAGCCAGCGGATTTTATCTTTCTCTTGCTTGTCTTGTTAGTGTATGGGAATGCCTATGTATATTTAAAATCTAGCAGTCTCTTCTATGGAAAAAAAATGACATATTTTACGCTTCAAGATAGTGAACAAAATTTGGAGGACGCTTAAGATTCGCCTTTAAGAGTGGAATGCGGTAGCATTCAAATATCCCTGACTGCTTCTTACGTTTCCTGGCAAATGGAACGTATGCAACCGTAATGTTTACCGGGAAACGCTGGCCGCTAACGCTATGGACGAAGGTGGGCTTTGTGGTAGAAACGCGGCCTCTTGCGTGGGCCGTGATGCGGCGGAGGCGAGCGCCAGCTCGAGGTATTGCAAGGAACGGGCGCGCCACTCCGTGGCCTCCAAGACACCCGCGCGCCGGCGCGCACAAATGGCGCACGCCGCGGCCGGTCTGTGAACTGCAGAAGCGCCGCAAAAGGGGTTCCTTCGAGTTTTCGCTTAACAGAATTATGTTTTTTAGTATTGTCAAATTACAGTCCGAAAGCTATAGTGCCTGTAGGTTGTGTGTAAGTCGTAGTTTACAATTTTTCCACATATTCTAGCTCGAGAAATTCAATTAGTTCAGTAAATTTTTTGCATGACATGGAGGGTCTGGGTATAGGTGGTTCGAAAGTCCTTTTGACCAAACCACGTTCGACGCCGGACGCCAGAAGTGGGACGCAGACGGCGGATTTGCTGAGACACGGACTCCTTAACGTTGTCGCGTTAAATTATGGACACCACATCAATCCAAAATACGCATTCTTGGTATTGATGGCAGCTGTGGGAGTTCCTTTCAAAAGTTTAACTTGTGAAGTTGATGCCTTTTTGCTGATATTTTTTTGGTGTGTCTGATGGCACATATGTGCATTTTTAAAACAAATTATTGCTGGCAGTGAGTCCTGCATAGGACTTCTCGTTGCAGTCGGCTCGGCTTATTCCCCTGTACTCCACACATTCGGACGTTCGCGCATAACAGCTAACAAGTTGATGTTGTGAAACCATTGAATATTGCGCTTTCTTTTAATAGCGGGACTGTGGGCTTTCCAAATGCCTTTGAACGATTACGTGTGCGTAAGTATTACGTGATGACTTGATTCTTAACGCTGAACAGAAAGGCACCCACTGGAGCTACTATGTGGCAGAAGATGCTGCCTTAAGTTAGCCGGGTTTCTTCGCGACAACTGTTCAGCGCTAAAACTTGAACGAGAGGCGACGCGGGAACGATATGCAAAGGCGCGGTGCATGTTGTTTCCTCGTCGTCTCTCGCTCAAGTATTCCCGCCAAATAGCTGTTTCATTAATTGCCAACTCGCCCGACCTCTTGACTAGGTTTTCTGAGGCTACGGTTTGGTCCAGCACGGGCAATGCAGTTCATGGCATCTTTCTTTTTTTCTCTCTCTCTCTTCACCTCATGGCTAGAAGGAAGCTGATGAGAATGAGGTGTCCTGACCATGACTTCTTTACGACAGTTTCGGCCTCTGCCGACTTGGGTCTAACAGAAGGTACGGACCGACACAGTAAATCCAGTTTCGGGCTTCTAAGTACTGTCGCAGTAAAAAGGGGAAAATGCAACGACGGAAGGCCAGAAATCCTTTGCAGACTCGTGACTGAGACAACCGCAGTAACACTTACTGCTGTGCAGTGAATAGCCCTCACTTTTGCCAGTACTGAAATGAGCTGACTTCTTCACGGTGCAATGTTTTTGATGTCCATGCAGAAAGAAGCTTGCCGAGGGAAAAAGCGCAGCCGTGGGTAAAGCGAACAGAGTTATTGAAGCTGTCGCTGTGCTGCACCGTATTAGCGTGGTGGCTCAACGACTCCAACGATGTACTTACCTCTAGTGCACGTAATACGCGACTACTCGTCAGGCACTAGTCAAGCATGAAATGCTGTCATTCGACGCTGATTAGGTTTGAGCCGAGGCAACGAAAGGTGTTTCACAGGTTTAGCGCAATCTCGTCGTTCTCTCAGAATCACGTCAAGTCTCGCCAAGGACGGTTTGTGATCGATCACTGTCGAAAGGAAGCGGCGAAACCATGGCGCCCAATCATTTATCCGCATGTCGTAACCCTAACCTCGATCGGTCATCGGGTGACGAAGGAGCCAAGCGAAATCTCGGTCTTGGGTGTGTAGCAAAGGTAGCTTACGCACTACTTTGTTTTTCCGCGACTGTCACTCAATTTATTTTAATGATGTGCACAGCAGCTCTTGTGTGCGGAGTGGGGAATCTACTGCTGCCCAAGTACAGGGTGGAAGAAGTGTCGAAAAACGGTTGTGAGGTGCAGTAGATATTTTTTATTGCCGCAGTCAGCAGAAAAGACGTCTTCAGCAATCTACACGGCTCAACGAAGTAGAAGTCGACACGATAGATGGAGAAGACGAAACAGACCATGATGAGGCTTTGCTCATTGTGGATTTGCAAGGACTGGAACAATTTAAAACCGTAGCGCCGAAGCAACAACGTGTTTGTTGATACTTTGGCTCAGGGAATAAATAATTGTCAAAAACAATACGCGATTTATAGGTGCTCAGGTATACACGTATTCATATCTATGTGTATATGTAGCGAAGAAATATCTGTCATGTAAAAGAGCATAAGGTTAACCCAGGAAGAACATTCTACATACGGTATTTACTTTTACATTATTTGTGCTGTCGTATAATACTGTTGCAGTGGTTTATAGACACAATCCTGTGGTGACCATGTAAGCATATCTGCTAACTAAAACGTAATCACAATTTTGTCTGATAGCAATAAATTTGTATATATTATAAATATCGGTGTCAAGTTACGGCAATTCTTTGTAGGATGTAGGCGCTGTTATTGTGAATTGAACGTGTTTTGTATTATTAAGCGCACATAATTTTCTTAGGCAGAAAGAAACACATAATCGCGCTGCCCTCAATTGTGATACGCACAAGTCAATTTCTTCGCTCTAGTGTTATGAGACTGAGAAAAATACAGCGATGTCTTGGGAGCAGTGAATGTATCGTGTGCGTTTCAGCAAATTGCCGTTTGTTTCAGCAAGCAAGTCTTCTTCGCTAACAGTATCAAACGGGATTAATTTCCTCAGAAATCCGAAAATAGCGGTATCCTTCAAAGAAACGCAAACATGGCGCGTCTTCGTAGCTGCCCTTTCGAAGACAGTTCAATACGCTCAATTATCTCAAATATGTCAATTCCTATATATGACTTGACACGTTGGGTTAGCTTCGTTATATCGACCTAATGGCAACTTCAACAGTTGCCGGCCATCTTAAACATTAGATAAGACAAGGAAGTTCTCAAGAAGCCCACATTGCGCTGACATTATTTCACGCATAAGATGGCGCACAGTAATTGATCACTTCTATAACTGAAAAAAAAAAGACAGAAATAGTGTGTATGTCACATGCAGTAAGCCCAAGAAAGATCCAGCCACAGGTATGCTTTTCTTGCAGTTTACAATTACAGAGACAAAAAGAGTATCTTGCCGAATTTCTAAAAAAATTAGCAATAATTTCTATTTCGTTTCTTTACGTTAACTTATTTTATCAAAATTCTTAACAATTTTTCATTACACTTCTAAATTACAGTTCTATCTTCCCACGCTCCACTATTCAAATGCAGTT
Source organism: Dermacentor andersoni (assembly GCF_023375885.2). Taxonomy (NCBI): domain Eukaryota; kingdom Metazoa; phylum Arthropoda; class Arachnida; order Ixodida; family Ixodidae; genus Dermacentor; species Dermacentor andersoni. The sequence goes on along the minus strand of NC_092821.1, from coordinate 113,050,801 downwards.
TCGCTTTAATTCTAAGCATACGGAAAACCGCCTGGTCCTTGGACAATCCCGGATACAAGACAAGACAAGAGCAAGACAAGAGCAAAACAAGAGCAGGTTACAATGCAGCGGATATGGCATACTCACGGCCAGTCCTCTGGTACGCGCTCTCGATGACGTTGAGCAGGTAGGAGTTGGCCGAATCAAAGTATTGGTCGTCGGGCTTGTCTTGCACGCTGAGGTGAAGACCGCATGCTGTCTCGGCTACCATTTCGAAAGCCAGGGTGCCTAGCATCGGGTACACGTTGACTTCTCCCCTCACGGACTTTCGACAGCGCGCTTCGAGGAGGTCGAGGAAGTGATCCACTGCTTTAGACATTCCGTCCGTCATCTGTCGCGCCCAGTGTAACCGATCATAAGCAACACTAGCGCGAGTAATCTATTCTCGACGGTGAAGTTCAAGCAGCACAATGGCACTAAAAGAGAAATCATGCGTACATCCTGTCATGTACTGTTAACAGCAAAAAGTTTGCGGGATGCGGTTTCCCCTTCAATTGTGAATTCCTGCACGGTTAAGGCATGGCACTTCGCATTTAACGAATCACTGTGTAGGTGGCGAAGGCTACTACATGCTGGAACATTTATTTCGAGGCTGTGTGACCACGCTTCGCGAGAATTCAGCTTCTTGGCAGATACTGCGTCCCGTAAACTTTTGCGGTCGACTGTACCTATGGGTTTTCCCCCTCGAACTGCTTGAATTTACCTTCCACCAGTCACCGAGCACATCAATCGCGTGTTCTCTTTCGGCATGCATGCACGTACATATTTACTCGTTTGGTGAGAATTTAAAGTGAATACGCGAAAATATGGAGCACTCTGAGTAGTACACCATTAACTGTCATAGTAATGATGCTGCTTCGGTAGTTGTTTTAGAGCAGATACGAAGGTAATACGGATAATGTTAACAGTACAATATTTATAATCAGTTAAGTAGACCATCTAACGTCCATGTAAACGCTACATTATATCCCGTGAAAGCTTTCCGCACACTTGGAAGCGCCCTGGCTGTTTATCACATCAATTAAGACGACAAGCTGGGCGAGTTGGTGATTGAACATGTTCCTATGGGTGGGCAGCGCAACGCGGACGAAGGACGAGAGTTGTGTACTTCCTCTCGTCCTTCGTCCGGGTTGCGCTGCCCACCCATAGGAACATATCACATCAAGTTTTTCCTTACTCCGTGGCTTCTTTCCAGTTCAGATGAAAAAAAAATCACGAAAGTGTTTTCAGGAAATGACACCGCTGGGTTCGGGAGCAGAAAATTACAACCGTAGTTCTGTGGCTGTACATTTGCTTTTTTGTTCAGTAGCCTACAGTTACCGCTGACGGACCAACTTTACATTTTACGTAGCGCAGACATTCGTCGATTGACTAAGCATATTGAGTATTTGTTGTAATCGAGTCCCAAGGTTGCGAGAATGATTAAGACGCCGGACGATCGCAAGAACGCTGGTGTAGGCGATGTTTCATATATCTAACGCAAGAAAGGAAGGTAAAGGTGGGGAGCCGAACTGCTGTTAAATGTTTTCTCTATATCTATTCCACGAACGTAATGCGCAAACGAGGAACATCTCATGCCGTTACTGGGTACGGGGAGTATCTACGAGCAGAGAAAGAACTTCATTTTGTGCGAGTATTCCAAATAACAAGTATAAACCTTAGTCACAGTGGTTTCGTTTGCATTAGTTTGGGGAAGTTCTTATTAAGCACTGCCGAAAATTCGTCGCTGTAAGAATACAAGTGAGTACAACGCTTGTTGAATTACCGATGCAGAAAAATGAAACAAGTGAGGAATATTCGGAATAATTTTGCTGGACGGGAGCCGCGAATATCGCATGCTGACAACAGTATCTCAGGGAACGCGCAGGGCTGATAACTTTGGTTCAGTGAATATGCGTCACTGAAGAAACACAAACTGACTCGTTAAACCACCCCTGCGAATGTGCACGTCCAACGAAGCTGTTGAAAACCACCGCTACAACGGCTGAAACAGGTATGCAATGCTTTATTGCTTTAGAGTCATAGTAGTAATGGTAGTGTAGAGTAATGGTAGTAATGGGAGTAATGGTAATTTTTAAAGTATAGTAACGGCGGCAATGGTTATTTTTACACCCGTCGGGGCAGGTCGTATTGCCATTTATTTTTCCCTTTGTAGCTGTTCGTGTCTATGGTGCTCGTCGGGAGTTGTAACTATGCGCTTATTATTTTGAAAGTTTCTTCATGGTTCCATGCTTTATAAGCAATCTGCGACGCTGCAGGATTACACTTCTGCCCTCCCGCAAAAACAAAACTAGGCACATCTGGGGATGTCATGTTCTTTTGTTTGAGTACTGTTATTAGCGCGGTATATCAGGTAATGTTAAATACTTGTTCCTCATTTACAAGTTGCCCGGTTAACCATGCACGCTCGAGAATGGAATTTCATGCATTTCATATGTTATGCAATTATTTTTGTTCAGTATTCGATTGAAAGTCGTTTTCTTTAAATATTCGCATTGGATTCAATGGTGAAGTCTCAGTATTCGACCAACATTGCAAAAAAAAAAAAAAAATGAAGGCGTTTACCCAAAAATTATCACACTTCGTGCAAAAACTATGAGAACTATCAGGTACGAATATATGTTAATCTATGGTCCGCCATGTTTGAACAAGCATAGCCTCAGTCTGGAACAAGGCTTTTATTGTTTGGTCGCTGCTAAAATGGCAATATCGCTGTGAAAGTTTCTCTAGCATAAACTTGTTATGAACAGTCAGACCTTATTCACCGTTTGGGAGGTTGGACGGAAGCAATAGGAAAAAAAAAGAGGGAAGACGAAACAAAATGCCGTTCTTGTTGTAATACTATGATAGTGATTAGAAACGAGGCCAAATATTCGAAAATTGTGTCAAAAGTACATCGAGTGGTTCTGAATTATTATATTGATTGCATGAGTGATAAAGAGCTAGCGCTTGGGTTTTCGTTTCTGACGAAAATGACTTGGCCGTTGAGTAGTGTGATGTCTACATGCTTTCAACATAACTCTTTCGGGGAGTCAGGTAAACCATGTTCTTCTTAAGATATCCTTGGATTTTGTCTTTCTCACGTGAATGTTCTCGCTGGGTTGTTTTTCTTTCAGATTAATTTATTCCTACAAAAATACGCTGAAGAGCTCGGGTGTCGTTCTTTCTTTTTTTTTTGGGGGGGGGGGTAGGGAGGTGGGAAGGGGGGGAGAATATTTTCGTTATTTGTTTTTCCAAGACGTACAGGCTAAGACAAAGTGTTTGCAAAAAAATAATAATAGAGGAATTATCTTACCCGCCGCATTTTGGACGCTGTGAATGCAATGGACACTGCACGCCTGAGGAATTTCCATCGGTCGGACTTGGCGAAAGGCAGCGTGTTGCGAAGCTCGGAGTTTCCATTCATGGTTGCCCACACGTCCTGTGTTTGCGCAAGACCGCAGGTGATATGTACAGTGACGTAGGCATAGTGCTTTAAAAGTGGTCCACAAGAAAACTTGGCTAAACTGAAGAAAAATTGTTTAAAAGAGGTTCAATTTGGCTAAAACACTTTGGCAGGCAAGTTGCTTAGAATCCATGGTAGAGTGTATAAGCGCGACTGAACGAGGACGTAGAAAGAAACAGATGCACAGAGACAGCACTTGTATCTCACAACACTGTGTATCTGTTTCTTTCTACGCCTTCGTTTAACCACGCTTATACACTCTATCATGGATTCAATTTGACAGAATTGATAATTCTGTCAGCTACGTGCAGTGGCTGGGAATCAGACAGCCATTTCTTTGTCAGAATTGAACAGTTCGTCTTATTCAAGTTTAAAAAGGGCGAGTTAATTTTTTGGGCAATAATTACGGCCCATGGTAATGATTCCCAAGAAGAAGAAAACAGAAAAAAGAAAAAGAAAAGAAGTAAATGTTTTTGTTTTCTGGATGAAACAAGAAGTTGCGAGTGATAAGCGCTTTTTTTATTTAGTCTGTTTTTTCCCGAGATCACTCGCTGCTATATTAGGATGATACTTATAGCTATATGCACTGAATTTTCCAGTTGCATGCTTTCTGTTTGTTTGTCATGTATAAAGAAGGAATGAATGTTGTGGCCATGTAGTAGCGGGTGTTTCAGCGAAGACTCAACATTCTTTAAAGGTTTCCTATTGTAGATAGCACAATTATAATTCATGAGGTGGTCTGCTCGAACCGGCGGACAATACTTGCACATTAAGTGAACTGCATAGCAACTTATTAAGAAAAACTCAACGATTAACTTTTTTATCTAATTACCCTACGGCCAATATTGCGATTTCGCAAATTCTAGAATAGCAGCTTGGGCTTGTTGGTTTTCCGTCCTGCCATTAACAGCGCAAAATGTAGACAAGTGACGAGACAAGAAGACACCACTAGCGCTTGTGGTGTCTTCTTGTCTCTTCTCTTGTCTAAATTTTGCGCTGTTACTGGCAGGACGCAAATTCTAGCCGCGGAGTTCGCAAGGTGGATCCACTTGGAACAAATTCTCTGTATGACACCAGTTTCGAGGTAATAATTCCCGAACTTTGCGAAGAAATTATTTGGCGCTCGAGTTACTTTTGTGCTTGAATGCATAAAAAGACGTTTCGTTAGGAAAGTGACTGGAACGCCAGTGCATTTCTCCGCAATGTTAGGGAATTAGTATCTCGAAACTGGTGTCTTACTAAGGATTCGTTCCAAGGGGATCCGCTTTACAAACTCCGCGGCTAGATTGTGCGAAGCTGCAATACGGGCCGTAAGGTAATTAGTTAAAAAGGTTAATTATTGAATAGTTAATAAGTTGATTATACATTTCAATTTCTTGTGCAAGTAATGTTCACCTCTTCGCTCAGACCAGCTCATGCACCAGAATTTTGCTATCTGCCACAGTCAACCTTCAAGAATTTTCTGAAAGTCTTCGCTTCAACACTCTGTACAGAGAGCGCAGATCTCCGTGGAGCCGAACTTACGCGGATTTTTTCCTGTTCCTCCTAGCACCATCTGGCATGATGCCGGATAACTAATGAATGCTCGAGTTACGTTACTGATCAAAAATGACCAAATGAATCTTTTAGGGATAAGCTGCAGAACGTTTTAAACCACTTCAGTAATCGGCTATGTTCGGCACAGCCAACGTCAATGCCCCCGTGATATGGGCACGCATAATTTATGCAGAAAGCGTTAAGGAACTTTGAAGTATCGCTCGGCAAATAATATGGCTAGCCGGCATTAATTATCCAATTATTTCTTGGTTCATTTTTTACAGCTCTAGCTGTTCAGATATCGAAGTTGCCAGTACCATTCGTCTGTGACATTCTACTAACGCTCAGCCCCTTTTCATATTTAAAAGAGAGAAAAAAATAGACACGACTTTTAAAGGGTTGTGCTTTGTAATTAAAGAGATGCGAACTTTCGAATCCTATGTCAACATAGCAAAGTATGCGCAACTTTTTCGTTATACGCAGGCCCCGCATTTAGAAAAGCTTTCGCGACCTCATTAGCGCGGAGGTCGTGAAAGGCGGAGGCTTAAAAGACATTATTCAGGAGGCGTAAGTAAAGAAGCCCAGTGATTCGCCTCTAATTAGTTGTAGCTGAAAAAGAAATTAGCTACGAAAGTAGGGAAACTTGTTAGCAGACGCACAATGACTTGTCTCAACTTTGCTTAGCGACTTTCCCATTTTCGTCATGCGCAAGCAGGATCAGGTTAGCAGCTGCGTAACCTGAGTTTGGCTGCGGAAGTATTAGCCATCAACTTGTTTACGAAGGCCATAGGGAATAAAATAAAACTTCTAGTTTTTAGTTTTGCTGTGCTAACAACGCCAAGAGAAAACTAGTTTAAAAGTTTCGGGAAAAAGTAGTTCTGCTTCCACTGGAAACTCATAGGTTTAACTTGTAGACAAGGCTTTAATGATTCTTGTGAAGGTCTTGCTGTCATTGTTTCAACAAGTAGTAAGGTTCTAGTCATGGTTTCCGAAGCCTGTAGCAAAGTAACATTTCCGCAAACTAATCTTTTTGTGCTATAGACGAATGCAAGAATAAGCGATATCACAGATGGTAGAATACTTTTGAGAAGGTAAGTTGGATCGTCTGGACAAATAAAGCAACCACTTCTGTCATTGCTGCGCTTCCGTTTTGTTTGTTCCGTTTCATCGAGCTGCTTCACATAATATTATCGATAACCACTATGCTCATATTTCTGTTCTTCGGGACGAAATTTTTGGAGCAGCAAGCATCTTTTGTGCGCAGCGCTTTAATTAGTTTTCTAGAAATTGGATACACCAAACCAGAAAAAAAATCTTGATTTAGAATGTTTTTGTTTGCGCTCGCTGTATAGCCGAAGGCAGTTTATCGAAAGAAGGACGCTGACGTAGGACGCCACCTAACTTCCCGGTACAGAGATCAACCGAATTTATGTTTCTGGAAAGACCCGATGCAACTACTTAAATGTCTCGCGGCACCGTGAACCAATGCCGATTCTCGCGGAAATTTCGTGAAATACGGTTACTGACCCCTCGATCCATGAACACGGCGAAGTCTGTGACGAACACCTGACGAAGCAGCTCCAGGTCTTTCACCATAAGGAATGGTACATCACCGTTGTACATCCTGCGGGGATGGTGAGAGAAAATCGACCACATTGCGCGGCGATTATTATATCCGTGAGAATGCCAATTGGGTCGCGATTTACAAGCTGTGGGGCTAAACGATCTGAACAGTATTAGTTGTGAATTCGTTCGATCTTTCTCAACTTGCTGACGTGCACTGCGCTACGAAAGCCCTTTACAGCAGTACCGCAGTATTGAGTTAAGCGCCTTGATCTCTGTTCGTGGAAATGTCTTTGTCTTATCACAGCCACCTAGTCTCCGGTGGCTCCTGGGCATATCTTGTTCATTATAAGTTTTCCCGAAATGTCTTGCATTGACAAAGAGCTGGTTATATGTCACGCGTCGTCATGAACACGTTCAAAGCATTTCTATCTCTTAATCTTAATTACAATATCAGCCACACCTGTTAGTTATATAGTACATACTGCGTTATTCCTTTCTTTTAACGTAACACCTAGAATTTTCCTCGTTATCGCTCATTGCCAGATCCTTAGCTTCCTCTCAAGCTTTAGTTATGTTCAAAGTTCCATACATTGGTGATGTTAAAATGTTGTGAATCTGTACTGATAGGTGCGAGCTTATATTTTTCCCACGTGTTGTCTATAAATTTGATTAGTACCACGTATTTCGCGCCACACTATTCTGTTCTCGCAACCTGAAGCAATCAACAGGGACAACATGTTTTTGGAAAAATTATTTGATCACAGTGAGACAGATTCGTCCTTCGTGACACGTGCTACTGTAACATATGCCCTATAGCCACAAATTTCGAACACAAGGACAATCTAAATATGTAAATATAAAGCACCTGAAGATTAGAGTTCCGGCAATTATTTCGCTTCAGCATGCTTCAAATGGCTATGTCTGATAGTACGCATTGTTTCGGTGCATTGGCCCTTAAGCGGCACGGTAGGAATGGTGTCTTTCGAAAAAAGGCAAACGAAGTTTTAGGCGAGAAATGAGATTAGGAGTACCGACAGTATATTAGAACGAATTATTGGCATGGTGTCACTGCAGCCATTCATCCTACACATTGCAAAATTCAGCACACGCATTTTGGCATCCGTTATGAACAGCTTTAGTTGAGGAGACACGTCATGTGTAGAAGGGTATATTCCCAAAACTATTGTATTAACAACTGGGTGTGCAATTATTACAATATCTGGTAACAAAAGAATTCTGTCATAATGCCGGTTATTCAGAGCCGAGAATAGTTGGCGTTACTGTTTAAAAAAAAAAAAACGAGCAAATTTGCGCAGGGTGTAAGCTGAATACTCTTACCCGTAGATGTCGCCGTACGTCTTCGACCACCGATCCATGACTTTAATGGTGTCCTGTCGACATTGACGTGAATGGCGTGGCATGAAAACAATATCTAATCTAAAACCAGCATTTTAGCTGAAAAACAGAAGCATATTTATTCAGAGGTCATCAAACTGGCACGCAAGTACTACTTGCAGCAAAATAAGCCTAGCCCACGAGTAAATCTCGCGGCTGCGTTAAGGGAGATCAGTGAAAAAGAAGCAATAACGAAAAATATAAAACAGTCTACGTCCGACTGAGACGTATACAGCTCACACTGTGTACAGTGTCGCGCAGTCTGAATTTATGTCACAGTCTGGTGTCTTTCTGGCTACGCAGCCGGGCCTTGGTAGCGACTCGCACTAGTGTCCGTGTACGACAGTGTCCAATACTATTGCATTTTGTAAGTTGGCTCTTGTCCAGCTGGTTTACTGCGGAGGAGAGCACTGCGTATTGCAGGTTGAAGCGAGCGAACTTGCAAGGAAGGTTTCACGGGAACAAAAAAAAATAAAGGAACATGCAAATGAGAGCCATGCAAAGTCAACGTTATCCCGTTTTCTTCACCCCACCAAGCACAAGTGCTGTACTTGTATCACTAGGTTAACGGATCCTATCTCGAGCCCTGCCATGCTATATGAGGGCTACTCTTTTTCTTAAGAGGCCATAGCTGCTATGTAACTGGAGGGACGTTCCGTGAACGGCGCTTCACCATTAATATTATTTTCTAAAATTTGCGTTAGTTGGCACGCGGCGACAAAAGACGAATTCCTGTAAGGGACACGTTTTGCTGAAGACTGCGAGAATGATACGCGTTCAGCTTGAACCATTTTTCACGTACGCACTGCTTCGCTGCAAAAGTATTTGCTGGAACTTACTGTGAACTGACTGTGACCGTGCTTCCACTTCATTTTTATTTAGCTTCTGTTTTGAAGGTCTTAGTTCACTCAACACGGGGCTGGCCTATCTGGGACCTGGCAGTATCTTGTAGCCACTTGCACAATGAAACGGCTGGTTAGGTGACTAGTAGATCTCGTATGAACATGAGAATGGTTTGAAATTATGGTTCCTCAAGCCGAGAACATGTAGCACGAGGCAGCAAGTAGGCATATGGTCAAGATAAAATAATCAAAAACCATAAAGAAATTGCCATAAGCGGAGTGAGATTGGGGTGCCTTTCTCGCTTGTCACCCTGTACCACGCCACTGCTAAGTGTCATTTAACTTGGCCACCTGCACCCTCCACCAGACGGCACTAAGTTCCTGATTTTAGTACAGGACGTTTAGAGAGGTTTAGCGAGAGACGTTTAGAGCATTGGTGGAAAAAAAAAACATCACCACGATTACGATACTCCCTAATGCAAATTTTGAGCTCAGCTGTTAAGTGTTTTGAAATCTCGATATATTGTGGCAAAGAAATAGATTCCGAAGGACAGGGGGCTCTTAGCGGCGACACCGAGTCTTTCGTCGAGCAGCTCGTGTAGCAGCAATGGCAGGCGAAGCATTTCCACCGGTTGTGTCGTTCATTGTTCAGAAAAGAGAGCGCGAACGAAGCGCAAGAATTCACGGAAAGTGCCTCGAGCGTACTGTCACACGGCAGCTTTGCGTGTGTTCGCGGGCTTTGTTCAGGCTCGGAAAAACACTCTTATGTTGCACGTATTGAGAAACAGAAAGCTGCATCGGAGGCTTCTCATGTTCTTCTACAATTTTAGCATTGGCACACTTTATTTACATATAATAATTGAGAAGTTGATAAAAAATTAATGCTAAATATCTAATTGGGTGGAATGCAAAAAATAATCTGAGTTTCTCCAAGCGACGGCAAACAACACTACATTGCTTCTGTCCAGCTATGCAGTGTTTGTATATTTGTTTAATATTTGGCTCACGCTAAGTGAAACGCTCTGTATACGCTTGTTATGGCATTCATGTTCTTATTTGAAATTTCTGTGAACAATGATTGGTTGTCTATGCAACTTTTATATTTAACTGTCAATTTCATTATTTCTTGTTTACTTTTTAGAGCCACGTTATAAATTTGGTAGGTACGGTTTCACTAAGCGAGGAAGAGTAGCTCGCATCGCACAGCATACCAAAGTCTCCTGCAGGCACACGTAATTATACAAAAACAGTGCTAACTGCACTTTTAGTACTGAGTTTCCAGCGGGGAACATTTATTACGAGTTAGAATTGTGGCAGCGTTGGCCGTCTGCGGTAATACTTTGTGTATCATACTTTCAAAAATTATGACATTGCTAATAATCTATGACCTTCGTGCTGCTAAGGCGTAGCATTAATTTACGTCGCAGGATTCGTAGCCATGATATTTTGAGCGTCTGCCCCTTATAATGACTTGAAAGCTGATTTCGAATGCCTAAGTGTCGACCTCAAGAAAGAAAGGAACAAACCAAAAAGAAAGGCGAATTATCAGAAGAAACTAACAAGTAAAGAAAGAATGAAATAAAGAAAGAAAGAAAGAAAGCAAGCAAACAAGCAAGCAAAACAGAAAGAAAGAAAGAAAGAAAGAAAGAAAGAAAGAAAGAAAGAAAGAAAGAAAGAAAGAAAGAAAGAAAGCGAAAGCTCGAGAGTTTACGGTATCGCATTCATTTCAGCTTGGCCCAATTTTCCTCCCATATTCTGCCTTCGAACGACCCAATGTCGTTGCGTTTTATTGCAAAGTAATATTACTGTTGTTCATTGTAATGATGCGGGGTAAGCGCGAAACATTGTGCCTCTTCTTTTACATGGCTCTGCCACTGCTCACCTTATTCCAGAACTCGTAAAAGTTCCCCGACAACAAGCTCGGTTCAGGACCTTGAATTCCTCTTCTTTTGAAGATCCTGAACTTGTTACGGCGCCATCTGTAAGTGGTAAAAATGTCTAGCAACCATGCAAGCTCGACGTTTCGACGGAGGAATGTTCCGTATAAAGAGAGAAAAGAAAATCAAGCAAAACCGTACTTATTTGTTTATTTGGAACAAAGCGTTAGAGATGTGGTTGCAGAAATATCGAGAGTTTGTCCTGGCATAATAAGAACTAAAACAATAGAAGGTCGGGATAGAAAAGCGGTATACAGTATCCTGTGAGGCAAACAAAAAGTACAGATTACAGCGTTGGAATAGCTTGCACGGCAAATGACAAATCATCGCACATCACTCTTCTGTAATAGGTAAAACGTTGCTGAGCTTCCGAAAATAGTGTGATATGTATTATCGAGCAAGGCGTGCTCATATGTAAAAGGGTCAGTAAAATGACAAAGCCTATTTTGCGGTGTGTATTGGAGAGAACAAGCAGAACAACTAATACACCTTTTAGGACGCATTCGTGTGTCGTATGGTTGTTTACGATCTAAAAGAAAGCGTTAGTGATGCTGTGAAGGTTTCGAGATCGCGAAAGTCATTCGTACAGTTCTGAACAGCTGCGTTCCCGTGACTCCTTCCCCCCCCACCTCCCCAGGTTCCCTTAGTAAAAAAAAAATACGTAAGTTAAAGACCATATTCGTAGGAACACTACGACGGCTTCACTACAATGCACGGCGCGGAGTAACAGTAAGGATACGTACATGGAACTCCTGTTTCTAGTTTTTACTCTAATGGCAGCAAATGTTGCATATATTAATTCGCGCCTTATTCTAATTGTACGACGCACTGAGCGCAGCATGGCAGCACTTGCCACAGCGTAAACAAACCACAGGGACAGACGGACGCCGTAATGCGAGTTGTTTCTGTGTGCTTAGTGGCTGTGACTGGGAAATGTAACACTTCGAGTGATAACACTCACGGGGGCTCGCGCACAACGTAACAGCGTGTCTTGGCCTGCTGGCCTAGACTGAACATGGGAACTTGCGGTGGATGTTCACAGAACTACGCGAGCTCAAAATCAACGAGAACCAACGAGTGCTATTAAGTGCTTGTTTACATCGATCGGCATGAGGAAAATAAACATACTTTATGAAATCGTAATATATTTCTCGAAAATGGTCTTTTATATGCGAAGTATCATTTACTCGCGCTATAATTAGTTTCCGGCACTTCCTTGCTCATATGATGCATTGAATGTTTTTTTTAAGTGGGCCCAACAGTGTTAGCTTTCTTAACCAAGCATGATTTACCACCACCACCACCATCATCATCATCAGCATCATCATCATCATCATCATCATCGTTTTATGTCAGTGTGAGGACGAAGGCCTCTCCCAGCGATCTCAAAGTACGCCTGCCTTCTGCTAGCTGATTCCGACTTGCTACTGTGAATGTTCTAACTTCATCACCCCACCTAATCTTCAGCGTTAAGAGACAACAACGCAGTCGAGGATGCATAATTAGATATTCGCTAAACTAAGCGGCGGGCTGCAGGTTACGAAAACTCTCACCTCCACAAAGCCACAAATGCAGTCAGAATAACGGCAGCGGCTATTGGAACGTTGAAGTCGAGGGAGTCGAAAGCCATGCCAGTGTAGTACATTAGCAGGGAAGCACTCGTTTTTAAGATTTACTCAAAGTACGGTTTAAAGAAACCTAAGCGGAGAGCGGGGCATGCAAAAGTCCCAGCGATGTCTCGGACATATGTATTGTTAGATGCGCCGAGGGAACGTTGAGCAGTGTAAGCAGTTTATCTCCCACAGATAGCATAGGGCTGTTCGCCTCGCCGTCTAAGTTCAACGGATGTCGGTGTTTATCGCGTACTGCTGCTCAGTCAACCACTCATAAAACAACGCCCAGATTTTTTATCTTTATGAAAAAAGCAGGTTTAACTTCTTTCTTACACTGACTTCTAGCGTGTTTGCAAAAGGTATTTTATTCCGCGGACGTGTTTCATACCTGCTCATAGCATCTTTTGATCTTGGAACAGTTTTCCTTTTGTGCAGAAGCTACCTAACGCAATGGTTGCAAATCTTTCCTATTTTATCCATATAAATTATACGCTTATGCTCCTTAATCTCTCACGCGCTGTATCTTTCAACTTTGATCCTCTTGCGAAGTAATTTACTGAATCACTTAGCAACAGTGAATCCCAGCATTCGTCACCCGATTTGTGTTCTCCAGAAAGGAATGCTCCAGTGTTCTTGGTGACGTCGACGTTACAAAATAGCATTGCTTCCGATAAAAAAATATTCAAAAAACATGAGTGTCGTTGAAAGGGATTAATTAGGCCCGATTGCTGATAATATTTGTTAGTCTTGTGAAGTGGGACAGTATTAAACCATTTAAGCAGTTCACCTGAGTGTCCTTAGTAATCGACATTGCCTCTAAACATTATTGCTTTCGTTTATTATCGGTGCACTAAAATGACATTGGTTGTGCTACTTCAATCCTTATAGCATGAAGCAATAATTTACATTTGATGAAGACTACATGTTATAAAATGTCATATTAAGATCTCAGGTGATCACATTACCATATTTAGGAGCATGTAAAATGCATATTTGGTTTTATAAGGTACACTGGACCGATTTGAAGTAACTGTGTTTGAAATAACATTTAACTGAACCGTTGAAATAACACTTGACAGAGCAATGTAAATTCTAACCTAATTTATGAAGTGGAAAATTAATTTTGAACGTGAAATTTTTCACTAACCGTGTTGGAAATGGGAAAATAAAAAAAAAAGATACGAAGTTAATGAATTGATAAGTCTGCACTAGTAAAAGTTCAGCAGGCTGATATATTACATCTGCTAAACTACGTAAAATGGACCAATGTGACATATAAATATATAATTTACGGAATTCTTTTACTTTGTGCGCAAGGGTGTTGCGGAAGTCCTACTCAGTAATTACTAATATATTTCAGGGCATCCTTTGCCCACATCAGTTTCACTAGCCTGGTGTAGCCTACACGCCACGTTTTCTCACCCAGTCTCTCAGAGATGACGAAAGGGCCTTCATACTTTGCGTAAAGCTTTTTGCCAGGTTACTGTGTGTCTTACTGTACCCACACCTCGTCCCGGACCTGGTTTTGTGACCCTGGTAGGGGACGGCAATCATAGTACCGCTTTTGGGCCTTTTGCACGTCGGTAGCCCTTTTGCGTGCCTCAACCCGACCGTTGCGGCAGATGGTTTGTAGGGAAGCGGTACCTCGGACTTTTACAGGTGTCCAGGTTATGGACAGCGTCCAATTTTGGAATCCATCCGTACGGAACTTCGCATTGGAACTTCGTACAGAGTAGTTCCAACAGAAGTCTGAAACCCCATGTTAACTGTGCATGCAGCTCTTTGCAGGTGGTCGCTTGCAGGTGATTTCTTGACGTCTATTGTTGTTCTTGCACAGTGAGGGATAAGCCGGGCCTGTAGGGTCTGGTTGTACTTCTCCGTTAAAACGTTCGCTTCGAGATGGTATGCTGAAGTGGTGTTCAACACCTGTATTCCGGAGCCAACTTCAAAGTACACGACTACGGTGAGTAGTCGCTCTGTCTCAAATCAGACTCTTGGATAGAAAGCGTTTTCATTCAACACGGCCCTGCAGAAATTTTATGACCATGCTAGCTGCGAGAGAATGCACAGCAGCGAATAATAAAGGGAAAACTAGACATCCACCCAAACGTCGATAAATGCGACAAAAGAAATCCATACGTATTCCTGGAAAGAAAAGTCTCTCAGTTCAAGAAAAATTCGTCCTCGTCCGGGACTAGAACGCGGGACCACCGCCTCTCCGGGGAAGCCGCTCTACCACCTGGGCTGACTGGCTTTTCTTTCGGGGAACCCGTATGGGTTTCCTTTGTAGCACTTAGCTACGTTTGGGTGGGTGTCTCATTTTCCCTTTAATAATTACTTCTCTCAGCCATGCCGGTCCCCGCAGAACTATTATGTCAGGCACAGCAGTGACTTCCACAAACTTCGACAAGTAGTCAACTGGGATTAACACGTACCAGTTCCCTGCTACCGTAGTTGGTATTGTGTCAACGCGATCAATCTCGATTGCCTGAAAAAAAAAATGGAGGACGCTTAATCTTCCGCAAAAAAAAAAAAAGGTGAGGCGTGCAGACGGGACACAAGAGAGAAGTGCACAACACGAACGCTTGTGTCCTGTCTGCGCGCCTCACCTTTTTTTGCATAATGAATCCTTACCAAGTAGCTCAGCTTTCTGTCGTTCTACGCCTAATCTTCGCCGCTAAGAGTGCAACGCGATAGCATTCAAAGCTCACCGACTGCTTCTCATGCTCCCCGGTTACTGGAGCTTATGTAACCGAAACGGTTACCGTGAAACACTGGCAGCGAACGCTATGCATGAAGGTGAGCTTTCTGGCAGAAACGCGGCCTCTTGAGTGGGTCGCGAATGCGCGGGGGCGAGCGCCATCTGAATGGTGTTGTTGCGAGGAACCGAGCGCGGCGCCAGGCTCTATGAATGGTAGAAACTCGGGAAAAGGGGTGTCTGTTTGACTTTTCACGTAGGAGAATTATGTTTTCTCGTATAGTCAAATTACAATCCGAGTGTATGACATCGATAGGTTGTGTGCAAGTCGTAGAATAAAATTTTTCTGCCGTATTTTACTTTCGCAAATTCAATTAGTTCAGTGACTCCTGTGCCCTTAACGGAGGGCCCGCGTGGTTGGGTATGCGTGGTTCGGAACCATCTTTCGTTCGAAGACGGTCGACGCGGGACGCGGGATCCAAAGGTGGAATTGTGCCGTGATTATGACTCGGTGTTCGTATCGTCTCTTGTCGAAATAAACTTTTTCTAAACACACAGAACGTGCCCTGTATACAATCCTTCGTATCTTTTAAAGCGATAGCTTTACTGACTGCGAACTAGCGATTTCGCGTGGCGGTACTCCGAGGAGGCACATGACGCCACACCGCGCGCGTCGCCGCGGATATTTCTCTCTCTCTCGCTCTCTAGTCACTATTGCGCATGCGCCACTAGTAGCACCGAGCCACAGGTGTTCGGCCGCTGCGCAGCGCCGCGCCTTTCCGCTTCCGCCATTTGGTATGACGTCAGACCGCGTTCCTCGTCGTTGCGCTCACCTCCGCGCGCTTCGCCAGCTGCGTCGCATGCCTGATAGTATGTCGGAGGATTGAATACTAGAGCTCGCGTGCGCCACAACCACAATTGAGGCGGACGTATGGACGGCGACAATTCTGATAAGCAGGAGCAGGCCTGGAATCGACATTGGAACGGATGAAGAGGAAACGGATCGCCCAGGAAACAGACGAACAGCACGCCGAACGACTGGCTAAACGCCGCAACATAGATAGACAACCAGACTAACCTGTACTTGCAATCAAGATTAACCAAGGCTAACCATGCTATGCCTTAGCTTTCGCTACGTATATCCTGGCATAGCCGAGCTAGCCACTGCCAATTTTTTATATGTTATCGTCCTGGTGGAATTGCGCAGTGATTGTGACTCAGTGTTCGTATCGTCTCTTGTTTAAATAAACTTTTTGTAAACACAGACGCAGGATTTTAAGTGACATGGGGTCCTTAACGCCCGTTGAGATGTCAGAGAGCGGAACGTATGTGAGCAGCCCGGGTTGGCGTCCCGGGCGACGCTTATGCTTTTGGCGCACCTCGCAGCTTGCGACGTACGAGCGAATACTCCTAGCCATCCTTCGCCACCAAAAGCGTTCCTGGATCTTACGAAGAGTACCTCGTTGGCCTATGTGTATCAGCACAGCACACCGTATCAAGAACGGTGTGCTGACTTTCTCGGATCGCAAGGCGGAGTGGATTACTAGAAGGTGGCGTTCATCTTGGCTGCTGGTCTAATGGCGTCGATACAAAGTTCTTCCACGCAGGAGAAATTTGGAATTTCTGCCCATCTCCGATGATTCGAAATCTGAACCGCACCGTTGAGATTTAGAAACATCATGTTGTCAGAACCAAATCCAGCCTTCTTTGGTTTGGTCTCAGCTCTCGTCGCATAGGTTTCGCGATAGTGCATCGGCAACCTTGCTTAGTGACTCAGCCCGTTGCTTTACATCGTAGGCGTAGTCTTGCAGTCGGATGATTCAGCGATTGAACTTGTGCTTCAGGTGTCGTTTGGCAAACATCCGTGCAATCGCGGCGTTGTTTGTCACGAAAGTGAACATGCGGCCGAACAAGTAGTGCCGGAATTTCTCGTCGATGCTCCAGACAGCGGCGAGGCACTCCAGCTCGTCCGAGTTGTAATCGCGCTCCGTGTCTGATAATTTGCGGCTGGCGAACGTGACACGTTCACCCCGTTGGGGTCGCGCTGAACGATAGCTGCTCCTAGATTAACCTGGCTGACATTAATGTGCAGCTCTGTATCCCTCTGGTCTTTGAAATGACCCAGGACTAGGCAACGTGTGAGCTGGTGCTTGAGGGTCGCGAGCACCGGTGCGAGGCACGCTACTCCCGAGGTCTCGAATGCGTGGCTCGGTCCACGGCTGGAGTGCGTGTGTGGCGTGACACTGCCGCAAAGATGCGCACTCATCTGCGCTGTCCACAAGTGCCCCATAAGCTCACCTCTTCCATAAACGCCGACGAGGAGCGTTGGCAGTGGACGCGGTTGATATTGTTCGGTCTGTCGTGGACCTTGCGGACCGTTCATATAGCTGGGGCCCGTGCGCCCGCAAGGAAAATATCCCCGTCGAACAGCAGCCTGGGGAGAGGAATGCTCGGGTGCTGTGGTTGCCAAACGCCGACTTGCGGCATCCTGCAGTTCCGCTACCTTCCGGACAAAAGCGTACATACTGGGTTCCGTTCGATGCATGGAAAGGATTGCCGCAAGGGTGGTATCTCAAATGCCATTGATGCTATTCTGCCTAGCCGCAGGGGGCATCCAAGCAAAGTTTCAAGCTTAGAGAAGGTGTAATTTCTTGTAGATGTACGTGTATGTGCTGCCATACGCGGCGTCGACCTGCCGGCCGAATCGCATCTCGTTAAAGCGAATATCGTAACTCTCCGGAAGTGCCTTAAATGCGGACGTTAACGCCGCGCTCCAGTTTCCGCAGGTCGGATACTGGCGGCACTCAAAGCGATACTATGCTACTGCCGCTCCACGGAGACATCCTTCGGCGATGGATATATTCAGCACGTCCGTCCAGTGATTGGTGTCGGCCACAGTGTCCACGCAATTAACCGAGATGGAAGGGCCATCCTTTAACCCGTGAAACTCGGGAAGCGTTGTCGGTACAGCGTTGCTGGAGTTGCCAAAGCACTGGGACTGACGGATGGAGTAAAGGTCGCACCACGTAGACATTGCGAAAAGTGGAGATTGCCTGTGCAAGGCCAGCCACCGTCTGTAGCGATGCCATGGCCTTGTGCTTATGCCGCTCTGGAGCCCTGAACACCGCCCCAGAGCCGTGTGGCGGTTAAGGGCTGGGAAAGTTGGTCCGTAAGCTGGAGGCTATTTCTGAGCACGATGTTTGAGGGCAAGGCTTGGAAGTCTCGTTCCTACTCGACTACGCCATTGTAACGGAGGAAAAGACACAACACTCGTTCTTGTCTTGTCTTAATTGTATCCAAATACTGTTCCAATCTACCTACTAGGGGGATTGGCCAAGAAGCAGGCCCATCCTGGACTGTCCCGACCAGAGGCAGAGGTACTTTCCCGACGTTCACTTGGCGTCGCATTTACGCAGTCGTTTGCTTTCCGCATCGGATGGGAGGACAGCGATGCGTGTGACCGTTGCTACGACGAGGAAACTATCGATAGCGTTCTTTTTCATTGTCGGAATAGAGCGCACGCAGATAGTCACTCACGACTGTGGTGGCGCGCCTTGACTACCGGCCCCTTTCGGAGCACAGACTCCTGAATTGCCAACGTATACAGCCGTCACACGTAAAGACAGTCAAGCAACTCTTGAATTTTTTTACGTTCAATTGGCCTCTTAGAGAGACTGTAATTCTAATGAACGTTCACGATCTTCCCTATCCTTTTTTCGTTTGTTTGTTTTTTCTCTCCGATGTTCTTTCCGTTTTCCATTTCCCCTTCCTCCAATACACGGTAGCAAAGCGAATCTTATCCGGTTACCCTCCCTGCCTTTCCCATCCCATTTATATCTGTCTCTTTCAAGACACGTTCTACGGGCAGGCTGTTCTATTTACTCCTTCTTGTTTCCCTTCGTGCCGTGCAAGCCTCCACCCCACCACACAGTTCTGCCTCTTGAACTTCGATGGTCGCACTATGTATTTACATAGGAGCCCTCGTCTGTTTTCTTGTTTCTTGTTTGTAACGGGACGGAACGAAGGCATTCTTGAAAGGAAACCAAAATTCCTTACCCTCGGTGGTGGGCTGGGGGGGGGGGGGGGGGGGGGTGCAGGAACGGGTATAGCGACGACAGCACGTGCGTTTCTGAAGGAGAACGTTGAATGTGTGCATTTCACCGCATCCAGGCACTTCTTCGGCAAAATGAAGAATCGGTGGCTTCTTTGGAGCTCTGGAGGGGCGTTTACAAAATCTTTGTTGTCGCTTCCTAGCGAATGGCTTTACCGCTATTGTCATCGTTGTCAGCGCTCGCAGCCTCATATCATATTATCTTCATCGCCGGATGAAAGCCTCTACCAGCGACATCCAACTACTTTGACGAAGGAAAACCAGTTTTGAATATGACAAGACAGAACGACAGATACGAGCGCTGACAAGCAACCAAAATGTTCCCTCGTAGTGAAAGGCTTACGTATGCATATAAGCTTGCATCACCAAGTAAAAAAAAAAAAAACCAGGACACGCTTAGGAATCGCATTCAAGATATACAGCTCTTTTTTGAGCAAAGTTGTGGAGGGCGCACTTGATTCATCGTTCTTGCGGATACGAAAAGCTTCTACAAATCTCACGCGTTATGTATTCCCAACATCATTTTAAGAAGATGCGTCTGTCAAAAATTGCTTTCTCTTTCGCCTAAGTACATAAAACGGGCCTGCGGCAGCATATTGTCCAACTACCTTTACCTGGCATCAGGTTATACACACTCTTATTCCTAAAAAGTTCCTCAATTCATAATCCACTCCTTTGGCTCCCTCTACTACCTTTTTTTTTCCTTGAAACTTATTGTGCTACACTAATACCAGCGGATGTTTGCCACAGACATTAAACGATCTGTGAAATTCTATTTGCCTCTTTTGCAATAATAACTGGAATGTTCCCTCCACGGAATTTCTTTCAGATCAATGTAACCACCTCACTGTCTTGAAATTGTGCCACTCTTGAAAGGCAATAATTGTCATCCACCCGGCTATAACACTAAGATACAAAAGGAACTCGTACACATTTGTCAGATAGACAGCTTCACAGTTGAAAGGAAAATTCGTCTTGCTCCTGGTATCAAAAACCGGGACCAATGATATGCGGAGCAATCGATCTATCCACCTGAGATAAGCAAGAGTGTAGCAGATTGATGGGCGAGACAGAGTTACTGGACGACTCGCAGAGAAGGAGAATTTTATATGGCAAATCAGTTGTGTGTAAATCAGAGCTACGGAACTTCCTGCTCCACGAGGATTACCGCAGAACTAGTTTGCCATATTCAGCGCGCCTTCTACACTTCGCTGCATGGATCGTTGAGTGATCTGTAAATTCTTCTCGAGATTTTTTCTTTATTTTAAATGTTTCTTGACCTTCAACCTCCTGAAGGTATTGGGACAGCACGGAAACGACCTCTTGCGCTTCTATAGCCAGAGAAATGTGCTCTCTCAGCAGGGCAAGATGTTTCACTACACTACATGCATTTATTGCGCTTTCGGACTTGAGACTGAGACAGTCTGGTGGCATGCGGCTGTATTTTGAGTCTTGGTACATTCAGAGCTCCACCAGAACCGTAACCAGGCCATGAGTAGCTCTGGGACCAGCTTGCATAGAGGTGATCCGCAGTGTCCATTCCCATAAAAAAAAATCGTCCACATGGTAGCAAGTGGGTTCGGTAAACATCTCCTGCAGCTTCACGATATCACTAAACGAAAATTTGCGTTTAGTTTATATAAGTTGATTGTGCGTTGTTTGGTTAGTATGAATTTAAGAGTATCGCTAGCCGACGGATAAAAGTCGAGCACACTTCTTTATACTTTGAGTTAATTGGTGTGAAATTGTACCCCCCCCCCCAGCAGATCATTAAAGCAGCCAACTTGACAAGAATGTCGTTTCACAGTAATGAATTTATTAAATGCTCCACGTCCACATGGACAGCCCCGGAAGACATTTGAATACGCGGCTTTGGGATCGCAAGAACCCTCAACACCACCAGGTTACCAGAAGTGTTCGTTGCTAGCACGTGGCTTTTTTCCATGATTTCCCAGAGGTAGTTGTTGATGCAAGGAAACAGCGTCCCGCGCACATTTCCTTTTGGATTCCTCCTTCCCAAGCGACGTCGATTGTCACCTCTTTTGGATCTTTTCCACTCGAACCCACACTCCGTTCTTTGGCGATGCGATGATGGACTGGGTTTTCCGTTCAAATTCACTCTGCAGTAAGAGGAAAGAGGAAACGGGATAAAATAAGACGCTCTACTCGCTTTGGTCACTATAGCGTGCCTTAATGGGGAGGTAAAGACGAAGCAATCGAGGGCGGTGAACAAGAGATGTTTCACGCTGGGGACCAACGTTTCGCCGTCAGACCTGCGAAGAAGTCCTGTTGCCGAAACGTCGTCTCCAGGGTGCGAGAGCCCTTGTAAGACCATTCCTGATCATGTGTGCTTAACGAAGGGTACTTGAGGAAGTAGAATAATTTTAAGTATTTCTGCCTTTCTTCTTGTTTGACGACAGAAACATCAGCGTGAATACCCCAAACGAACATTTCCATACTATTGAAGGCTATCTGGTGCCCTCCACGCACTACTGACTACATTTCATCATTTCATAGAACTAAATCGTGTAAAAAACATCGATACGGGGATGCCTCACATCGGGAGCGTGCTCTATACGCTTTCCTCCTGCTCGTGTTCCTAACTATCGCATTCGCGATCGACCTCTATGACTGTATTGAGCATTCCTGAGAAATTCTTGCGCTTGCTTTCTTGTTTTAGCTCTGAGGTGGAGTAGGGAGTGCCAGCTAAATGTGCCAACCTCTACTTTACTTCATACGCACAAGGATTATGCAGATACAACGCACAGTTGGAGTATCTGATAAGAGAAGCTTTCGCGAAGCGGTTAACTAAATGTTACAAAAACTGAACACTGCCGTTTTTGTTGTCATTGTCGGCAACGTGCCACTTCACGCAGTGTTTGTGTTGGTTCGCACCTGACTGGTCATAACTTCATTGTCGTGCAATACGTTTACGTTGACGGACGACGAGACTCGTACGCCATGCCGAAACGCTGACCGCACTCTATGCGAGTGCGTACTGCGGAACGTGGACGGGATGATGTCACGAGGCCGAAGGCAAAGTTTGATGTTCGTCGAGGGAGGAGTGCTTCAATGAAGGGTGGAGCTTTGTTCGTCCGTGTCATTTCAGCGTCTGTGGCCAGATGAAAACTGGAGCACTCGCACGTTCATCTGTGCGAACGTGCTCCTGAACGAACGTCCTCTGAGGAACGCATGCCGCGAGACCAAATGCGATGGTACGAGAGGAGTGTGCATGCCATTGTGGCCTACAGTTTGATAACATCGGCTCTTTGTGGAAGAAAAACGAGGTTAGCTACCACCTTCGGGCACAGGTCTGATTATTCTGTCGTTTTTCCCTCAGATATCAGGGAAGCAAGCAGCAGCTACCAGCAGCAGCCATGGTTATCAAATTCAGATAATTCGCCTAAAAAGCCTTGCTTTGAAACAGAAGAGGAGGTTATACTGCAATCTAACGCATTCAACTTTTGTTGTGAAAAACAAAGAGAGCTCCGGAAGGAAATTAGGCAAAAAACAAGTGGATTCCTAAAAAATGGAAAAAAAAATCCGTGGACAAGTACGCATTTATGGGTTTAGAATGCGAGAGCACTAATGTCCAGTTGAACGCAACTGAGGAGTCCTTCGAGTTATGAAGCCCTCGCGAGCAAGCGAGCTCGTTGAGACGCTTGGACAATGCCTCCTAGACAGCACAAGGTCGGCGCACTTCGATCCTTGATGTAATGCTACCTTGTCTGACTGCCATATAATCTAACGGGGACGCTTCCGAGTAAGCCGCGGTGATTTTGACGCCATCGCTTTGGTCACGCCCGGCTTGGCAATGGGAATTTTTGTTCAAGTATCATGACGTTATCAAGCAGAGTACACAGGTCTGGTATGCTGGAGGCGTTTGTTTAGTCCAGTGGGTAAGACACTCGGCTTCTGAGAGTGGAGTCGTAGTTTCAAAACTTACTCCCACCAACTTCATTCCTTTCGAATTTATTGTGTTTGTTCTATGGATTGATTTCTCTATAACGATTACCGAGGGGAACTTAGAACGCAGGCGGGAGCTTGCGCGGACAAGGAACGCACGCATAACACAGGCTTCGGAGAGCGAGTGTGACGTGGCGTCGCGGTGATGCTCTCTCCCCTCACGCAAGGCCTGGCGCGCCATTGCGACAGCTCGTATTCCCTCTCGCCCGCTCTGCTCCGTCGAGGAGCGCACGTGACGTGGTGTCGCAGCCAATGAGAATTTAGGTGCCGTTTAAATGCTACACATGCCACCTTTTTCGCTCAACGGGCCGTTTGATACTTTCGGATCAATCAATTAGGAAACGCTAATGAAATATTAATGGTGCCTTCACCTTCCAATTGGCGTTTTAAGCGCACATAAGTCGACAAAGCTTTCCTGTATAGGCCTCTGATTCATCACCCAGCCACGCAACCATCTTTTTACAGGTTTAGCTGGCACAAAATACCCGTAAAATTGTATAAAAATGTCATATATGCCACAGCTGTCAGAGAGCTCTGCTTGTTGAAACAGGAAAAAATTGTGCGTGAGTAAAACCCTAAAAAATACTTTTGCCGACGTTTTGCATCTTTTATGGCTACCTCTGTAGCTTCCACGAGGCCTTCTTACTCTGTTTCCACATCGTTAGCTGGAGTAGTGTCATTGTGAACGAAAGCCGCGAGGAAAGCACTCGCCCACCCTCCTTCCAGAAGTCCGGGAAAAAGCATAATTATGCCGTTTCAAACGCACAGGTAGCGGCGATTCCACCCTCCACCTTTTCGTTCCGCAGAAGCCTCCACTGTTGCTATTCTCAAGCAAACATGTTAAATGCACCAGTATGCGGTAACATAGAGACACTAATATCAAGAAGAATGCGAAAACTGGAGGGAAACACCCGCCGTACTTCGCTTTGTCTTGGCTTGGCTTGTTTCTCTGTTTTGTGTGCGTCCCTCTATCAGAACATATGTCTTCCACAATGTAGCAAAAAATGTCAAGTGCTTTCGAATCTCGTATTAACATGTTGAGCTAACTGCATATCTGTATATGCAGCTATGCACTGTAGTCTTTATAAGTTCCATGCGCATGTAGGTTCTATCATCAACAGCAGCTCGCGCTCTCTGGACACTTGAAAAAAACGCCGTACATTCGTGTCCATGCACGTGCATCGCTCACATTTGCGTGTCTGGAGCCCAAGTGCAGCCGGAACCTGTGCACAAGTTTGGCAACAATGAGAGTCATCTCAACCTGAGCCAGCCTCATGCCCACACAGTTGCGGATGCCAGCGCCGAAAGGCTGGAATGCTAGGGGATGCCTGGCCGCCTTTTGCTCCGGGGAGAACCTGCGAAACATGGAAGACGAGGCACAGTAGTGTAGAACGTTCCGCCCCCCCCCCCCTCCCTCCGAACATTTCATGCTGACTCATTGGATGGATGGACGGATACGTGGGAAAGCGTATGGACGGGTTTGTGGTATGGAATGGTACTCTATAGACGGGAATAGATGGATTGACAGAGAGATATGAGCCTCCGCTTTGAAACGGGTGGCAGCTGGTGCCATCAAACTCGTTTACACCTTCGTTAAGCGTTTACTGCCGACCATTAAGGATTCCTAGTTCGTATTAAGATAACCAAGTAACCTTAAGAAATCCTCATTGACATGGAATGCAATGTATTTTGTATGTTTCCTTCCTTTACTTTAACAATGCTGCAGCTGTCTTCTCCATCCCGCACACACATTCACCGTTCTTATAGTATCTTCAAGGAGAAAGGCCTGCAATAACCCAACCACGTTCGCATTTACCTATACGTGTACTGCGACGCGCTAGAAAAATATATGTTGTGGTTTCTGCGCTATTGTCAAGTCATACGCATGCATACACACTCTTAAAACAGTTGCACCCTTTGGGGTGTATATTTGCATCTAAATAACAATCCTAATCTGTCTTCCCGCATTTCCTTTCTTTAAAGCTGCGACGCCGGTACTTCCAAGTCACGAATGGCAAGCGCGTTATCAGCATGACAGAACATTCTCGACAGGAAAGTATCGAGCGCAGTGTTTTCAGGAAGGGGAACGCAAGCACGACAGATGGCGATTATTGTTGTGACACAAATATATACACCCCAAAGGGTGCAAAGTTTTAGAGTGTAGTCGTCATCGGCAGTCGTTTTCTCATAACGCCGTGTTTCCCGACATTCTGAACTTTCTTCAAGCTGTAGTGCACTTTTCTCGGAATTACGCAATACTTCCTCTCGTAAATTTATCTTTTGCCCTATTCATGTTGATTGCTAATATTATCCCCTTTGAATCGGAGTGGTGATAAAAAGGTCACCTAGCCTGTATAAGCTACTTATGTGTCTGCATGTCTTAATTTAGTGTTCCTTCTATTAGTGCTTTATTTCGTAAAATTGATTATGCCTTTGATTTTTCTCTCCCTTTCTATTTCCTTCTTACATTTATTCATTACTTTAATCATCTGTTGTTTATCTTCATCACTGACCAATATTTCTGCCGTCAGCTC
Source organism: Dermacentor andersoni (assembly GCF_023375885.2). NCBI lineage: Eukaryota > Metazoa > Arthropoda > Arachnida > Ixodida > Ixodidae > Dermacentor > Dermacentor andersoni. The sequence continues at coordinate 113,025,119 of NC_092821.1, read as the reverse complement.
TGAACCACAGAGCTCCTGATTGGTGTACATACTCTAGGGTTTTTGTTGAGTGAATATTTTGACGCCTCCGAGTTTTCTTGAAGCCAACAGTGTTCTCACTCTGCTGTGAAAAATTTGCTCCTGAATGTTTACACTTCCAGGCGGCCAGTTTGGGTGTCAAAAATGCATATCACTGCCCGTTGAGTGGTTGAACAAATTCACGCTCTTTTTTTTCGTCATTTGTAAATGACGTAAAATTTTTTCGTTGATGTTGTTCTTTGCATCCAATTTACTATCGCCATTTCTCTCGCTTTAATTTTGACGACTAGTCGGCATTATTTATTGGCATTCCTAGTAATCATGTATTAGGTCTCCAGCTTTCTTGACCTCTTTCTCAATTACCGGTGCACGCTGTTTATGTACTCTACGTATTTGCGCACTTTAGACGCCCGTTTATTTTAGTCTGTGTCTCCGAATCTTCGCCCGAAACCAATTTTCTCTGCGCTTGCTTCAAGCCTACGTGTGGCAGGAAGATCTATGCAATCCGCAGAACTGCTTATTCTAACAATAGTAAATGAAAACGGCGCGGTGGTCCTTTATCAATATGTGGTTCATTGTGTGGTCGTCGATGCAATAAGTGCAGCACGACTATGAAGATTTGCGTTGTCGGGAGAAGAAATCAGCCAAGGAATTCTGGCAGATGTTTATCAATGCATATGTTGCAGCCTCATGAAAGATTGCTTAGCGGCATGATAGTTGCAGTTGATAGCGGTGAAGGTTGCAGTTGATAGGAGTGATAGTTGATAGTGCGGTTGATAGCGGCAACGTGTTATATAAACGCGCGCTCTTCCGCGAAAGCGTAGGCCCCGTAGTCTTCATTGAGAAGTTCCATTTCCATGCGCATGTATATTCTATCATCATCATCATCATCATCATCATCATCATCATCATAGTTCAGTTCAGTGCTAGGACGAAGGCCTCTCCGAGCAATCTGTCTTGTGCCTAACTTCGCAGCAAATTCATTGCCGTCCTCGACTGCGCTTCCCTTCCCTTGGCGCTCTTTCTGTAACTCGAATGGTCCACTAGTTATCAGCCCTACGCGTTACATGGCCCGCTCAGCTCCAATTCTTCCTTTTACTGTTAAATACGACAACGACTGGTCCCGTTTGCGTTTTTTCCGAAAGCAATTTACTGACAAGAATAATCGGTCACTTCACTGCTTGTTGTCCATAAGAAAGCTGAATGCTACTGCATAAGTTGCTTTCTACACTCCCTCCCCCCTTTGTTTCTCGTTTTGTTGTCTAATTAGCCATGCTTTGTATTGGATTTCGCTTGATATTGTGTACATTATTTATGTATTTCAACTTACAGGTAGTGCCAAGGAAGTGTAATATTTTACAGTGAAAATGCTAGAGCCTCGCTGGGTTTCTTATTGCGTCCGCAGCGTGGCTAAGCAGGGGGAGCGAGCTGAGAGAGAGTGAAAGCAAAGTACAAAAATAGCATCGTGCAGGATAGCGACGGGGCGAGGGTGGGTGGAGTCTAGTGGGAGAGAAGGAGCGGCGCGCACGCCATCGAGGAACGCAGCCCGGATACGTGCCCTCTCCTGTGGGGCGCGAGGGAGGAGGGTCAGCCGAGGGAGGAGGGGCGTTCTTCTCCGGCGGCTGCTAGGGTGCTTCGATGTCCACCTTGCCCGCCGCTCCGTACAGAGCGGAGACAACTGCGGGGTCTACTACGGCGTTGGCCCCGCCAATCGCGGACGCCGTAGTAGACGACTTTGGCGGACGCTGTAGGGACGCGTTGCCGGCGCTCGTGTGTGTGTTGTGTGTGGTTTGGTACTACTTTAATGACCTTCCCCCAGCTACACCGGTCTCTGGTGTTTACGATAGCAGAGCCGCGCATAATTTATTTTTCTGTTGCGTTATTTTTGGCGCTTGTAGCTATTTGTCATTTTGCCTTTCATTATCTTTATTACTATTTTCACTATTGTTTATTGTTGTATCGTACATTGTATGTCCCCCCCGCCGCCCTGCTTGAGCCATTTGGCCCTGCAGTATATATATAAATATATATATATAATCACAGAATGTCTATATAACGCTGTTTACGTACCACTAGCTTTAAAAAAATATGAATGACAACTTGCTCTACATCAACATTTATTCCGCCATATTTAGACATCATTTCACAAAAGACCGTTGAAACATTTTTCATGGCGTAGCTAATGCCGCAAGCTTGTTCAGGTTTTATCACTCCGGTATAATGGCCACATGTCAGGGCTTAAAGACATCCATGTAGCTAAATTTAGTATGACAGTCTTGAGAATAATTTATCCGCTCTACATTTGTTTACGTATTGGAAATGTATATTCTTCCAAAAGAAATGCATATTCCCTCACGGTTAAAAATTTGTTGAGGAGGTGAAATAACGGGAAGTTTTTGTATATTGTGATCTGTGTCAAAAAATTCCAGAGACTATCACTTCTTCGCCGAAAAAGAAAACGGTGAGACACATGCCTGTCAGGGTCGAATTCTTCCGGCCGGTTCCAGAATCGAGGGTCCCTGTGTATTTGCTCAGTGCAGGCCATAATGTTGACGCCCTTGGGAATTATCATATCCTTGTAGTGGTAGTCGCAGGACGCCTTCCTTGATGTGAAGCTAGCAGCAGGAGTGGGGAAAATAAAATTCAGGAAGAAACAAACCACCTGCACTCTAAACCCAAAGGCGTATTGGGCACGTCTTAAAGAAATGAATGGTATCATAAAGATACTGGTGGGTATCACTGTGGTATCGCTGTATGTAGCTATGAGCATTACGAAGGAAATAAACGAACGGCATTGAAACTTTGCACAACGAGCAAAACGAGAAATACTACATAACTTATCTTAAATTGGAGGGCAGTAACAACAATTCACAAAAGTAGTACGACAGGATCAATAGCTCCATTCCTTTTTTCGTTATATTGTTGTCAGCTACAGAGCGCACGAACTGAGTTGTCATCCTACCCTACAGGATGTTTTCTTACTGTGGAGAGCAATGTGGTTATTTCTTCTTGGAAAAAAAGAAATACAGTATTCTTTTGACTAGTTTTGCTCAAACTGTGTTGTAGTGTATTTGCGTGGCTTCGTGTGGGGCGTCCAGAGCAATTTCGTAAATGTCGGCTACAGCGCCACGTCTGACACATACGCCGTCTCCATCCATTTGGATGGCGTAGATCACTAGTGTTTTAAATGCATGGTTCGTTTGTGAGCATGCAGCCTCATAAACGTAAAATATTCAGTATCTATAGATATCTACTATACATATAATGCTAGTAAATCAGGCATTAAAAGCACTAAATCTTTTGTTTCTTGTTTTTTGCAGCATTTTTAGTGTACTTGTGTGAGTGATAAATATGTTGTACTATGAGTTGTAATTTGCATATGCATATTCATGTGCACCGTATTTCAAGTGTATTTGTGTGATTTATGAATATGTTATATTATGCATTGGTAATCTGCATGTTTCTCGTTTTTGCTTTTGTCACGGCATATCTTAGTCTTCTACCTGTGCACCTTGTACAGCCGCTGCCATGTAAGGTCACTTGGGCTCCGTCAAGCCGTTATTACGGCTTTTAGCCCAGCGAACCTTCCAGCATATTGTCAGATAAATAAACTTGAATTTGAAATACAAAGTCAGTAGAAATGTACGTGAATGCCGGGGTTGCGATCACGCGTTTTTTGTCACCTTCCAGCTATTCGCTCACTAAAATGTGAAAGGCGCTTGAGAACATCAATCGCAGTACTTTATGTATTTGTGTTAATGCGTTGGTCCCTTGGTTCCTCTGCTGCCGATATCATTTGTGAGCAGCGAGCAACCAAACAAGGTCTAAGGAAGAACACGGGACGAGCGCTATCTATCAACTAACTGTTTATAAAAAAAAAATGTGGTGAAATACGACCGCATTGATGCCAATCAAAACATTTTTCTTAATTTCCATTGAGGTTTTCGTATTTATGAAAGTTTCTCAATAAAGCTTAAACTGATACACGGCGATCATCCTGCGTTTCTTCGTTGTTCCTCTTTCGTTTTCTCGCTACTCACGATGAATAAGTTCCAGTTCGGCCACTTCACAACTGTCAAACCGTCATCGATCCATTTGGTTTACTTACGCGACCACTGGTGGGTAGAGACGCATAGTCTCATCGATGGTTTGCTTTGTGTAGGTTAGGTCTTTGATGGCGTCGTAAGTGAACCCACCCTGCAAGAGGCAGAAAACGACAGGTCCATGACTCCAGGTCGTACAATCAAAGTGCAGCGTGAATGTAGCGCATCATAAAAAGTCCGGCAGCATGTCACACACGCGCTGTAACACGTGAAGGCGAACACACTTGGCAACGCATTAAGTTATACGATAGGAGGGGTCAGACTTATTGGAAGACATAACTAGTCGCAGCGTGAAGCACACGTGTGGGCCTTTTAGGTCGACCTCCTCAACCACATGTGCGAGCACTTAATTCAATACCGAAAGCTGCAGCATGCTTGTCGCCGGTAAGCGTTACGAAAGCGTAACGAAAGCCGGACACAATTAGTAAGTTGAATCCTCTCAGCACGGTAAGCAGCACTCGCGGTCGAACGCCTTGCTACCGCCGCTTCACCACGTCGCGCCTCGTTTCTCGCTTGGCGAGCATACTCGGCCGTAGCGTATTTCCAAGGCCTACCGCGCAATCCGCTATATAGTGATTCGGAGGAAGGAGAAAATGACGCCATTTTCTGCTACCCATGAGGGAGCACGGCTCAGCATGAAAGGGAGGGGGAGATATGGACAAGAAAGAGAAGTAAGGAGGGGAAGAAAGTAGGTTGTGGGAAGGGTCAGCCGTCGCAACGTGTCATGGCAGGACACCGCAAGGAGCAGGTGGCCGGCTGATCAATGCGCTAGGCCTCGCGCGAGCGTCCTCCATCGTGGTCTCTCTCGCTTCGCAGTCGACTGTCGCCACAACCGCCGCCGCTGCCGAGTGACGTCAGCGACGCAACGCCTGTGTTTCTGTACGCGCGCCGCCCGTCTCTCCACCCGCCGCTCGCTCGGAGAAGGGCACGTGTTTTTTTTTGTTTTTTTATGTACCATTTGGCTAGACGCCGCGTTTTTTTTTTCAAGGTCGCCGCGCGACGAGCCACTTAAGACATTACTTTTATTATTTGGTATTTTGCAACAATCTTTTACAAGAATAGTGTGTTAATTTCGGTAAAAGTGACACTTCTTTCTTTTGAAAAACATGCGCAATCTAAAGAAGACATGCTAATATCTTCTTTGCCTCGGTATTTCCGTTCGACCTGCGTTTCACTCCGTTTTAGCGAGTACATGTTCTCCCATCGGTGTACACTAACGGAATCGGGTCAGGCATTTTTACCGCTTCAGTTTCAGTTTATGACAGCTGTCTGATTAGGACCTAAACATTTCGACAAACGCTTATCTTCGCATACAGTAGCTCATTTGTTCTCTATCGCATTCTTGGCTTCGTCGGTGTATTCGAAATAAAGACGTACTTCCTTAATTTTTGGTGTCAGTCTTGGATTTGACCTATAGAATCGTGCAAAATATGATTCGCTAGACTTTCTTGAACTGCGAGAAGTATCCTTGAAAGGCGCCTATAGATAAAGGCTTAGCCTGTGTGCTTAGATATTCATCGCGCTTAACGAATTAGCAGAATACCGCATACATGGACGACAGCATCAGCTCGTACAGTCATCTGGTGGCGCATTTTTGAATATAAAATTGAAAATTGTTATTAGTTTGATGATATTTGATCGCACGCAAAGACGAGAAAACCACCATTGCATACACCCATCGTTATTTGGTCACCGAAACAATCGCGTCAGTGAGTTGCACACAGTGCATTGATGCAATTAACAGTTTGGCGCGACCTGATTGGACTCGACAACAGCACACGACCCCATCTGTGGCGCTTCTCACGTCACCACTTATCTGGTTTTCCGCATGTGGTAATGTATACTTGGACACAATCATGCAAGCAAAAGCTCCATCTTAAGCAAAGCAAATGTGTAGTGTATGTAAGCATCCAGGTCACTATTGAACTTTTGCATAAACGCGTTGTTTCTTCTATATCTAGTTACTTACAACAGCCATTGGTGACAAAGGCCATCCGTGAAAAACTAATATAGAACGCATGTGCAACTCGACTATTGCCGGTGCAGTGTGTAAGGTGAACTCTCCAATTGGGCAAGATGAGAAATTCTTCGCTCACATGTTTCTCGTAGACGGCGATCACTTCCTGCCTGACCTTCTCCTGGATCTCGGAATACTTGGCCAGACAAAAGACGCAGGTGGATGCGATGGCTGACACGGTCTCGAACCTTTTACATGGAGAAAGGCACAGATTGGGATCGACCAAGATGGGCCAACGAACTAGGTATCACACATTGCGGCTGTGATTCTAGAACTTCAAAACTGCGGTCGTTGCTGAAAATGTGCCCCATCTTCAAACTCAATTGGAAAGCTGTTATGATGCAATAAGACTGATCGGGTCAGGAGAGGCACATGTTTAAAACCAAAGACATACAAGAGAAGAGATCGAATTAAATACAGCAAATGTAAAGAAAATAAAGAGTTTATATATGTATATGTACTACACCCTTGGGCCAAGATATACATTAAAGTAAGACGTCCGACAGAGTCCTATTAGGATGATTATCTATGTTATGCGATAGCTTTCACACAGCCTTCATACTTTATTCCAATTCGATTACGGCCGCTTGGGCAGAACGTAGAAGGGCGTTTGTTTGGCTCCATTGCTTTTGGCCTCAAAGCACAATGTGCGTCACTGAAGACCTAACCCTCTACGCTCGAACCACTTAGTCAAAATACGGTCACCATTTAGCGGTAAATGAGAGGCAAATGCTTTAGCATTACGTCGCACCTCTCTGAGGTCCTGGTTTGATGATGCAAACAGCTTTGACGAGATTGCAAACTATTGTTCACGAGCTCGCTCGGCACACGTCCTGCCTCTTTGATGAGCGAAGTGCAACTGGAGTGGGTCCGGAGCAGGTATACCAGGTTTTTAAAGATCGTCTGTGGTAGATAGCATAATTCTACTCTATGAACTGGTCTACTCGAAGAGACGCACATTACTTGCAAAAAAAATTTAAATTCATATTGGAATAGTTACCGAAAACTCAGTAATTAAACTTTTAACTAAATGCTTTGCTTTTTGTACGTCTCAGAATTATAGTTCGAGAGATTGCTGGCCACTGCATTTATTACCTCCACCAAACTCGCAAGCATAGGCATGTTTTCTCTTTCTCTTCGGGACAGCACCGCTCAAAATTGCATAATAATGAATTTGAAACCTGTATACCTGATTCCTTTTTCTTTATCGATGCATAGACTTAATTAGTGGTTCCCAAAATTCATGACATCGCAGCAAACTTCACGTTGATTCGCCAGCCGTCTTTTGTTTTTTGCGCCTCTTACGGCTTACGAAGGTCCCACTCACGTTGAGTTCTCAGTGACTGTTGTCGCAGGCACTTAATATGCTGATGAAACTTTATGAAATATTCCTTTTTAGGGTCTCCCTTCATGTCGCAGAGAAGCTGAATTGCATATGTTTAGGTTGCTTTAGAAAACGATGCTTTCAGACAGTCAAAATTGGCGCTGCCGAGCATTGTCTACTTACCCAGCAACTAGCAGGGTGGCGGTGTTGGTTGCAACGTGTCTTAGGGGCATCAAGAAGTGTCCTTCAGAAATAACGACGAAGGAATTTGTAACAATGAATAAGTACTGCACTCTCACAAACTTCTGATTCATCTCCTTCCCCAACAACAATGGTCATCAAAAGATTGCTCGTACTTTCTTTAGTTATCGCGTCGTTCACGTCGAGTTTACATCACGAACGGCATGCGCGCACTATCGTGGAATTACAGCGCTTCTGACAGAAAAGTACACAGAAATATAATTTACACCCTTCTAACTGAGTAATTGTGCAAATCGGGCTACAACTCACACCCTTAGACCCTCCCAAAATTGGTGTAAATTATTTTAATGTTTAGGGAACTCAGAATAGGACATTAACTAAGTGTGCAGAAAACTGAGATTGATCACTGTTGAGGGGCACGGCCTGGACTGAGGTATGTAAAATTTTATACAGTACGTTACTTTTATTTAAAGACCGGTTGCGGAACCGTGACGATGCGCTAGAAACAAATAGCCTACGCAACACGTCCACGTGCGAACACAAGATGACTCGTCACAAAGCATTAAATTGTGGTTGAGGGCTAATGGACGTTATTTCTAGTGCATTTAAACAAGAAGCACACTATACATCTGCTGTAAGTGCAGTGCATGCATTCAATACACTGAAGTCGGTGTCTGTGTCCCTTGAACCATCATTATTTCGCGCACAGTAGATCTAAAGGAGGCCAGACCGGTTGTCAGCAGAAAAAAAAAATTGTGGGCACTTTTCGGAGAACTGCCGGTGCTAATGGGCAACACTTCAGCATGTTTTAATGCAAACGCATTATATGCCGCATTGCGTGAAAATCCGTGGGCCCAAAAAGAGGGCCCAAAAAGTTACCGACGGCGCAAAGAGTAAAAACACGCCGAAAATGCTCGGATTTACGTCATATTTCTCCAGGAAGTTCCTGTAAACAAAATAAACAATGACTTTGAAAAGAAAAATTGGTACGTTTCCGTCTTGGTGAGAATCTAATTCGGGTCTCTGGCATGCGAGACGATCACGCTTCTCCGACACCACAACGACCAAAGGTTCTAGCTTGTCACGTCATGTCATGTCATGTTTGACATGTCACGTCTTTGGGTAGCGCTTAGGTGCTAATGTACATTAACAGTCACGTGCTAACGTACTGTCTCGCCATTTATCCTCTCCCCCCAGTACGATATAGCAAACTGGACAATGCTTTCTGGTTAACCTTACTATCTTTCCGATCCTTTATCTCTGTTCCTCTTGAGCACGGAGCAATGAAACTGAAGGGATCGTGGTCTGGCGTCCTTTATTGCATACGGCGGCTCTGGATAAGCAGCGGTGAAAAGTACGAAGCTTGGAGGGGGAAAAAAAAACATTCGGCTGAGCCACTCAAGACTACTCACGTGCGGGAATACGAAAGCACTACACACTTTGTAAACCTCGGAATCCCTGCGAACGCGCTCGTGTTGTATACTCATGACGTGCCGACAACAACTCCTCCCCATTGGCTGTGCCCTTTCGTGCCCAATGACCATCGCACTATGCCACAACGTTAGTCAGCCAGATGGCTGCGACGTGACGTGTGCAGCGACGCACACACTAGGCACACCTCTCTAGTCAGCCGGAACCATGGAGCCGCCATGATGTCAGGGGAAGCGTGCTCATCCAATGCCTCCTTTACTAGATGCCCGCCGCGTTGCTCGCTTTCCCATTGTAACGGCGGTTCCCTTAGTTGAAGTTAGTTTAGCATAAATTCCGTAAGGCGGCGCTCGTTGCCTTTTCAACTTCCAGCGGATGTGGCAGCGGCGGCTGAATGCATCCGCCGGCGCGTTATATGCGCGGGCGTCTGTTAGTGGGCGTTATTGCGGGCCTCCGAGACGGTGACAGATGCCATGTTAGTCTCACAGGCCACAGCACGTGATTGAAAGTTGCAGGCGTTCGCCATGAGAGGCGCTCGTTGCCTTTTCGCGGAGGAGAGAAAAGGGAGAGGGTCCGGAACCGAGCTACCGGACAACGCGGCAGGCATCTAGTAAAGGAGGCATTGGCTCATCTCGCAACGCGGAGGCCCGGGTTCGGTTTCCACCCAGACAGAAATTTACAAAATTTTCCATTAGTTTACATCGTTCACAGGATCCCACAAGAAAACAATCGACGTAAATCTGAGCCCTTTTTGACGTGTTCTTACTCTTTGCGCCGTCGGCCATTTTTCTCGCCGTCTTTAGGTCGCGCCGACGCAGGCGCACTTTCGCGTAACAGGGCAAATAATGCCTTCGCAATAATAAATAGTTTTGAAATCACAGATGCCATTGCGGCACTTCTGCAAACGGAGCTCATTCGCTGTGTTCTGGTAAGTCTTGAGGGTGAACACGCGTTTTTTCACTGCAGGGAGATAGGATTGATTTGGGTACCGGCGCATTCTGGCAACCCTGGAAGCGAGGCGGCTCATCAGACAGCGCGTGGATTAGGCGGCCGTGTGGTGGGCATCTCCGCTCTGGGGACAGCCGAGGACAGCATAATTTAATTTCATGAGCTAACCCACCGTTGCCGCCTTGGACGAAGGAGGTTTCCGCCCCCACATGATAAGCTCAATAAAGAGCAGTCTGGAGGAGACTCCAAACAAACTCCTTCCCTAACCCGGTATTTTTCTCCCATATGTTTCCTTCACAACTTTCTCCTGATTGCCTACTGTGTGATGAGAGAGGTATACCCTCCACCATATACTCTGGGGATGCAAGGAAGATCCCCCCCCCCCCTCCAGAATCAGTGGAAATCCTGCTTCCAGATGACTACGAGACCCTCCAAGACCGCGTCCTCAAGCGCGCCTTTGAGGTATCCAGTAGGCTTGATATGCTGGCCATCTAGTAGGGCAATGTATCCCGGCTTTACGTAACTATCCAAATAAATAAATGCTTCTTCTCTCTCTATCTCTTCTCTCAAGCCAATTCTACGCCACCGGCGTTTGCATAAAAGGGGCCCATAAATAATGTGCCATCCGATTCACACGCGCAAACACATCGAATTAAATGTGGTGCACCGGATTCGCCTAGGTGTGGCGTTCGCGATACGCTATGGACACCTCGTAGATTACAGTGAGGCTGGTCGAAGTAGTGAAATCTGTCCGCTGCCAGGAACACTTCCGCAGATGTGTTGCATTGTTCCTGCGCACTTGCGACAAAAACAGAAGCGAACAAACCGCTATCCCATGAACTTGTTTTGGGTCATTTGCCTCATTATAAATGCAGCTCGAGCCTTTCTTACAGCGCACGAGGCCAGATTCGCGGCCTCAGAAATGACACAAAGTTCTTGTATATGCTAGCCTCCTTCTGTTATTCATAATTGATCTTCGCTCCTTTATTTAACCATCCCATTTTACCAACGCAGACTAGCAGGCCGGAAAAAAAAAAAAACTATAGTTCACGAAGATCTCTGCGCCTTTCTGCGATAGAAGGGGATGTTAGTAACTCCTCGCATGAAGGTCAGTACAAATTATTAAAAAATCATGTGGTTTTACGTGCCAAAACCACTTTCTGATTATGAGGCACGCCGTAGTGGAGGACTCCGGAAATTTCGACCACCTGGGGTTCTTTAACGTGCCCCTAAATTTAAGTACACGGGTGTTTTCGCATTTCGCCCCGACCGAAATGCAGCCGCCGTGGCCGGGATTCGATCCCGTGACCTCGTGCTCAGCAGCCTAACACCATAGCCACTGAGCAACCACGGCGGGTCAGTACAAATGTTTGAAAGCGGATCAATGATTCCTTTCTCTGTAAAAAAGACTGACTTACAGGGTCCCCAAACCACATCTGACAACTGGACGCATTTTAACCAGACACCCGTGCATAGTATACAGAATGCCATGACTATATTCTGTCGTCAGAATGACAGTGTTTCATGCCGCAGGGAATCCCCAGATGTGGTAAACAATCGCACGCTCGCGCTAGGACAAGTCTAGCTCTTTTTTTTTTTTGCGCCGCACTTCAGCATAGATCCGGTGCGCGTGCTCGTGAAACAACAGATAGCTTTAGATTAGGGGACGCAAGCGGCTTGCGTACGCAAGCACTGGGGGCCATGGTAATGCGCATGCGCAGACCTCTACGTCTGGATCTGCGCTTGCGCAGTACCGTCCCCCCTAGTTTTTGCGTACGCAAGCCGCTTGCGTCCCCTAGCCTAGAACTCTCTAATGCTTGAGTTGCGTGGGGATAGCGTTCGCGAGAGAGAAATATTTTGATAGAAGCTTGAGATGTTCTCTTATATACAGGTCTTGCCTCTTCAGGTGAGTTGCTTGTATAGTCAGGACGATGGCCGGAACATAAACGAAGAAGGATTAGGAACATGTTTGTGAATCGTTATTACTCGCCTTTGTCGTCGATTCGTTCACGGAATTCGCTCAATCCGAGGAGTTCCTGGGGCACTTTTGCATTCAAGAGACTCTGGATTACATCTTGACGCGCCAGCTGTAAAAAGAAAAAGAAAGAGAGAAAGAAAAATGAATGAATGAATGAATGAATGGGAACTTGGCCAAGCAGCCGTCGTATAAAGCAGGCAGCGGTGCATTTTGCTCTGAGGTAAACTAGTGCATTTAGAAGAGCTTTCTATCACCAGACGTAACCAATGGTCGCTACTTGTGAGACCCCATTAACGGATCATATTGCATATTGTCCCATACCAGTATCCAGCTCCTATCGTGTCTTATAATGTTATCCCACTGTCGGACACATTAATACTACCGGAAAAAAAAATACCTAAATGTTCTCGACTTATCAACCGAAAATTTGTTATTTAATGTCAAATTATGCCTTTTCGCGCTACCCTTACGATCCCAGTTTGAAGGAGTTGCAATGATTACTTGGATTTTCAATATCGTCAAAAAAAAAAAAGAAATCTGCAGAGACACTGCTTACGTGTGGGAATGCGAAAGCATTATAATCTTTTAGGTGAAATATTTTCGAATAATGTTTGCGCCATGCACTAAAGTTCCTTCTGCTCAACCGATGTGTGGGTTGGCGTATATACGTTGGCCACAGGCTGGAAACATTCGGACCATTTTGCTGCAGGACGATGCATGTTATCTTATGCCTAATAGTAGGTCTGCCGCGACTATGTCCGCTTCGTTTCTGTTCCCTTGCTTCGTCTTCTGAGGCCTGCTTTCGTGGGCGACCACGTTGCGGAGCTGCCTCTGAGGCAGGCGCTTCGGAGTGCATCGCAGTAGACACAGCGCCGTTGAAATCCGAGGAAAAAGTGACGCGCAGGAGTCAGTCACGTGACGCCTGCAGTGACGTTTGCAGTGACGTGTGCAGTGACGTGTGCAGTGACGTGGGCAATGACGTGACGCGTGAAGTGATGCGTGCGGTGACGTGTGCAGTGACGTGTGTAGTGATGTGGGCAATGACGCGTACATTAGGACACCTCATTTTATACACTTATGATTTGGCGCCGAGAGTGCATCGCAGTAGCGACATCACCGGTTAAATCCGCAGTGCAAGGGACACGTGGGACGCAGTCACGGTGGCAGTCACGTGACCTGAGGAATGACGCACGCGCAAGGCACAACTTTAGTCAACCATAGCCATGAAGCCACACTGGTGTTTGCCTAATTTGCCCAATTTTCCTATCGAAGGCGATAATTTACTTTGTTTACAGAGACCTGCCTGGCAAATTTGACGTCAATCGGACAGACGAAGACGAAGTGCTTCTCTTGCGGAACACATCTCGCCCGTCTCCGTGCTTTTCTGGACTTCTCACTGCACCTGTGGGGTCTACCGCCCCCTCCATCGCGGTGATGGATGTGCAACACCCTGAGGATCCTCCCGGTTCCCGTTCACCCGCGGACATCGGTTCGAGGAAGCGAGGAAATGCATCGAGTGGTAGCGAAGACACAGAGCTGTACTCCGCATCAGGTGACGAGTCCTCGGAAGACGGCTTTCGACTTGTCCAGTACCGCAAGGCCAAACGAAGAATGATCAACTCATCTTCGGCGTCCAGCTCGAACACTGTGAAAACAGCGCCTCAACGATGGCCTCACTCCATCCTGTTTGTGCCACAGAACGCTACCGACAACCTGCGCGTCCTCAACAGGCAAGCACTCTCCGTGTATCTCGAAAACACTGTGCCAAACGAGATCAAGGATGTCAGGATAAACACTAGGCGGAACATCCTGGCAATCGATGTGATGAACCCGAGCGCGCTGACCATACTACAACATGTAACGCAGCTGGGAAACATCAAGGTCCGATCCATCATGCCAACGAATGGTGCCACAATAACAGGAGTCATCTATGACATTGACAATGAAATTCCTAATGCAGACCTCCCAGTTCTTATCAAACCAGCAAGTGAACGCAACGTCATTGTGCATGTTTGTCGCCTCGGCAACACACGTTGTGTGAGACTAACGTTCAAAGGCGACTGCCTTCCACCCTACGTGAAGGTCGGCCACTTTCGCCACCAGGTTCGACCCTTTATTCCAAGACCAATGCAATGCTTCAATTGTCAGAAGATTGGCCATGTGAAGGGTGTCTGCAGAAATTCGGCCGTGTGCCCTCGATGTGCCGAACCCCACTCAGAAGACAACTGCAGCGCAATCAAGTTGAAGTGTCCTAACTGTCAGGGTGATCACTGCGCCTCTTCCAAAGACTGTCCCCAGATCAAGAAAGAGATCACCATTCTTAAACAAATGGTGAGAGATAACTCTACCCACAAAGAGGCTGCTGTGAAAGTACGGCGAAGACGACGTCACCGTCGAAGGTCTTCACGACGGAAAACATCAAGTTTTCCGGAACAGTCAACTCGTCAAGCAGCATCACCAGCGGAAGTTTCCAGCCCTCCGAACACCGATGTTGGAAGGGAGAAAACTGCCAGATCTCTCTCCACAAAGGAATGGCCGCCACTTCCACGTACACGACCGCCAGAAGAGCCGCAGAAGAAGCCGCCCCCAGTACAGCAAGGTGCTGTATCCGAGGAGTCGCGGAAAACAGATGAGCAAGTGATAGCACTTATTAGGCCTTTAATGAATGCCATTCGCGTGTTGCTAAGCAACATGCATACACCATCTGCCAGAAGTGCGCTTCAAGTACTGGACGCTCTGAGTCCGGTGCTTGCAACCCTTGAGTAGATCATGGCTCCACAGCCACGGTCTTTTAGGGAAGAGGTCCGACAAGCAGCTATTTTTCAGTGGAATGCGCGCGGACTCAGAGCGCGCCTTTCGGATTTCCGTCGCTTCGTGTACGCCAATATGTTTCCCATTATCGTCATTTGCGAGCCGAACTTATCGAACACAATCAGGCTTTCTGGATATGAATTATTTATGTCGTCAACTGTTTATGAAAACAGTAAGGTTTTGGTGTGTATTCGCCGTGACCTCACCTACACTCATCAGCCTGTACCACCTAATGACAATAATCAATATTTATGCCTAAACGTAAGGAAAAAGAATTTGACCTTTACTTTTGTCGGCGCCTACCTATCTCCGTCAAGTCGATTTGATTACAAAAGACTGCAAGACATCCTTTCCTCAACCTCCAATCCCTGGGTCATCACTGGAGATTTCAACGCCCATCATACACTCTGGGGAAGTCCGATGATCAACGCAAGAGGCAGAGCTCTGGTATCTTTCGCCTCCAGTAATGAACTTTGGCTGCTGAATGATGGAAGTCCTACCTTCTTACGTGGCTCCACCTACAGCAGCTGTCTTGACTTGGCTTTCGTCTCACGAAGTCTTGTCGGACGTGCAGGGTGGTTTGCGGACATAGAGACGCACGGAAGCGACCATATCCCCACGTACATCAAGATCAGAGGATTGTCCCCTTCCAAAATACGGGATACGATCCAAAGAGTGGACTGGCCTAAATTTCAGTCTATTATGGAAGAACACTGCGACGCCAATCCATCTTTCGACTTGGAAGAGGCAATCAAGAGCGCGGTGCAAGACACTATGCGCACTCTCACATGCTTTTCGAAAGTGAACGAATTTGATGTGGAACTGGAACGACTTCGAGCAATCCGACGACGTGCTGAACGAAGATACCGACGTACGAAAACAATGGACGATTTACGGACCGCCAGGCGCACGCAAAAGAAGATACAGCGCCGGTTAGACAAGCTCGAATCACAACGTTGGACTGCCTTCTGTGAGTCGCTAGATCCGCGCAAGCCTTTATCGCAATTATGGAGAACGGTGCGCGGTCTCCGGACACTCCCCGTACAGCGATTCCCATTCAAGGCGCTTGCCCTCTCTCAAAAGAGATCGGAGATTGACGTGGCAGAGGATTTCTGCGCCAGATTATCCGGCCAACTCACAGCTACCAACATTCCATCGCCTTCGAGTAACTGTCCGCCACCACGTGATCACCGGATGGATCTACCATTCTCAATCCACGAACTTAAGGCAGCATTAGCTTTGTGTAGCCGCACATCAGCGCCAGGACCTGACGGAATTTCCTACCGAGCTCTGTGTCACCTGGGTGAGCGAGCGAGAGGAGTTCTCCTTGAGGTGTACAATGAATCTTGGAGAGATGGCACACTACCAACAACCTGGAAGACAAGTCGCCTTGTTCCACTGCTGAAGCCTGGCAAGTCGCCGTTGGAACTCTCATCATATCGCCCGATCGCGTTGGCGAGCTGTGTGGGCAAAGTAATGGAGAGGATGGTCCTAGGACGCCTGGAGTGGTACTTGGAGTACCACAACACCTACCCAGATGCCATGGCGGGCTTCCGACATGGTCGATCATCGATCGATAACGTCGTCGACCTGGTCACCTACATTCAACATGAGAAATGCCGTAAGCGTCTCTGCGCTTCCTTATTCCTCGACGTTAAAGGGGCGTATGACAACGTTACGCATGAAGCCATCCTCTCTGCTCTCGCAGAGGTAGGAGTGGGTGGTCGGATGTTTAAATGGATACGGAGTTATTTATCCATGCGATCCTTTTTTGTAAGCACCGAAGAAGGCCATACTTGTCTACATTATAGCTACCGCGGCGTCCCCCAGGGCGGTGTACTTAGCCCTGTGTTATTTAATCTAACACTAATTGCTCTCCTTGAGCACGTGCCAACTACAGTCAGGCTATCAATGTACGCAGATGACATCTGCATATGGACGTCTGCAGTAACACGCCTACAGTTGCGAGCGAGAATTCAGAGAGCCGCCACACAAACTGTTCTCTACCTTCGTAATCGAGGCCTGGAAATTTCCTCAGAGAAATGCGCACTAGTGCCATTTACGCGCAAACCCATGGCCAACTACAATGTAATGATAAATGGCCAAATAATACGACGGGTCCGATCGTACAAGTTCCTAGGTGTCATAATCGACAGGGACTTGTCATGGAGCCCACACGTATCATACGTGAAAAAACGGTTGACAGGCATCTGTCACCTCTTCAAGTTTTTCGCTGGCAAGACCTGGGGGATGTCGCCAAGTGCGATGTTGCAACTGTACAGGGTGCTTTTCCTAGGATTTCTGCGATACAGCTTGCCAGCAATAAACAACACAGGTAAAACAAATCTACGCACAATACAAAGTCTTCAGGGTCAAGTGCTCCGGATCTGTCTAGGCCTGCCTCAGAGTGCTTCAACAGTGGCTACGATAGCAATCGCTGGAGATCACCTTGTCAGGACCCATATTGAAATTGAAGTACTCAGGACCCATATAAGGCATCTGACCAGGACTCCTCGTCACCACTTGGCCTCCCTAACAGCGGACAGACCACACACATCTTTCAGCCGGACGATAACCGCACATGATGAATCATTGCCAGCTTGTTTCACCCCGGCTGCGAGACCTTCGATTCCTCCATGGTGCCTCGCTCAGCCAAAAATCAACCTCACAATACCTGGTATCTCGAAAAAAGCTGATCTATCATCGCCAGCCCTTAAACAGCTCACGCTACTACATTTGTACGAGAATTACCGTGATTCTACGCATATTTACACTGATGGATCTGTCCTTCCAAGTAGCTCCGCGGCGGCAATCGTCATACCAGCGAAAGCTACAACAATCAAATTTAAGACGACCCACGCGACAACATCGACGGCAGCAGAGCTCGCAGCGCTCTTTACTGCCCTTCATCACATTGGTGATGAACCACCACATAAATGGACAATATTCTGCGATTCGAAGGCGGCACTACAGTCTCTACTGTCACCTTTACGACGCGGACCACACGAACAACTAATATTCCATATTACAGAGACGTTGCAACATATAAGTGAAGCAGGCCATGATATAACCTTTCAGTGGCTTCCAAGTCACTGCGGGATTATCGGCAATGAACGGGCGGATCACGCTGCCCGCTCAGCCCATACTGAGGAGCGCCACGTCCCAATTCCTCATTCTAGAACTGACGCAGCACGGAAGCTCCGCCTACTTGCTCGGCAGTGCACCGCGTCGCAATGGAATGAGCCACATTTAAGAAACACGCGACTGTACTCACTTGATCCAACACTAAGTCTTCGAGCGCCATCACAGCTTCGCCGTAGAGACGCCACGCTTATATATCGACTTTGGTTGGGCGTTGCCTTTACTAAAGCCTATGCATTCCGCATAGGGATGACCGACAGCCCAACCTGTGACCACTGCGGCCATGAAGAATCAATTGGGCATATTTTGTGTGCCTGCCCGCAGTACAGTACACAGAGGGCATGCCTTCGCCACGAACTTGACCAACTGGACGACCAAGCGCTATCCGAAAAAAGAATTCTGCAACATCGAAAGGACCTACCGTCACAGAAGAAGGCCGTGCAAGCGCTATGGCGCTTTTTGCGATCTACCGGCCTGTGTGAACGACTTTAACTGGAACGCCTTTTGTGTATGTGTGCCTTCATGTGTGCGTGTTTTTTTTTTCTTTTTTTTTGCGTTTTCCTCTCTGTCATCTTTCTAACCCCTATCCCCCATCCCCAGTGTAGGGTAGCAAACCGGAGACTCATATCTGGTTAACCTCCCTGCCTTTCCTCTTCATTCTCTCTCTCTCTTGACGTCAATCGGAGCATATTTTTTGACGTGTTTTTACTCTTGGGGCCATCGGCCATTTTTGGTACCACCTGTCGGTCACGCCGCAGTCAACAAGGCAAGATTTTCGCGTAGTGAGGCTTATAATGCTTTCGCATTAATAAATCGCGTCAAACCAATCGCTAAAACCCCTCCCCTTTGAGTATACGCATTTGTGCGTGTTCGTGTGACTCGGAAAGCCAGACTTACGCTTTGATCCCGTGCCCTCAGAGCAGCGATGGCCTCTGCCTTCCGCGCCAGAGCCGTGAGGGGTTCGCTGCCGAATTGCTGCTCGAGCATGCACGTGACAGACAAGATGGCCTTCACCTTTGAAAAGAACTCTGCGCCGTGACAAAGGGAGACAGCAAGAATAATTTTGTTTAAATCCACTTTTTCACTTTTCCTCCGACATTACCGGAATGACACAAGTAATGTATACTAACTGCAATAGACGGTTTTTCGTCGAATGCCATGCGTAACAACCTTACCGTTCCGGTGTTCGACAAAGAAGTAGCCGAAAGCTTATGCATTAGTGGAGCCGTCGTGTGACGCTACGTTCAATTACAATACCGCAACACAGCGTCCCCCCCCCCCCCCCCGAATTTGCTATATTCTAAACCAAACGTAAAGAACAAGTAAACCGGAAGCCTTTTCAAACAGGGAAATATCCGCACCCTATGAGCCACAGCTGCAGACAGTTCACTATGGCGTTTAAGACAGCCTCATTATTGTAACTGACCATAATTTGAATTCTGAACATTTCGCCAGGGTAAAACTTGCGATCCTGTCAGCCCAACAACTTGCAGAGAGGGTGGTAATATCTCTTCTGGGCTCAGACAGAGGAAAGCTTAAATTTTGCGTCATTCTGCATTGTATACAACAGAACATTCAGTCTGTTTTTGTTCATTCTAAAAAGGAACTCGTATGTAGCCTATAGATAGCAAAGCTTAATCTCCTTAGTATGAACCATAACGATAGCTTCATTGTCCTGCCCCAAGATATGGTGGCTAAATAAATGTCGCGTATGTAAATAAAAGCGGCACTAATGGGTCCAATCCGCTCTCGACTGCAGCAATCAAGAATCAACAATGAATAATCGTTTTATTTTGTTTAAAAAGAAAGATAGCGTGTGGTAGGTAAGGGCGGAAGAAGAGGGCCCAAATATCTCCGGCGAAGTTACAGAAACGATTAGGTTATCAATGCAGATAACTAACTGCCACCTAACTCGACCAAAAATGTATAAGAATTCAAAAGCATCAAAAGAAATATTGATTGTGGACTTTAAAAAATCAGTAAAAAATATATCGCCACAAAACGTTCACTATATTTTATTTTGGGGGCTGTGAAATAAAACGGCTGAACTCTACAGTGCATTATGTGGCACTCTGCAGTGGAGGGTGCGTGCGGGTGTAATTTAGGCCACGTGAGAGAGTTGAACGTACGCTTGTGCTTATGCACACGACCGATTTTGCATTTCGCTGCCGCCGATACGCAGGTGCTGCGGCTAGGTATCGAACCCACTACCTCGTGTTCAGCCGAAGAGTTTGATACCACTCAGCCAACGAAGCGTCGTAACGTTCACATATAACATGTTCCATGTTAGAAGTTTTGTCTCCATGTTAAGAAAGCAGAGTTTATACAGCAGAAGCTGGTGACACATTTTATCGAAAGCTTTAGAAACGTCTAAAACGATGCAGTCAGCTTGTGATGATTTGTCAAGGATAACATTGGGCTTGTGAGCGAAATATGTCAGTCTTGTTTCACACGAATATGATTTTCGAAAGCCGTACTGAGATACAATTGAGAATTGAAGTGATATCCAGGTCCCACACTTACGTGCATACTGTACAGTTTTGCGTTCAAAGTGTTCTGACGCTATCATGCATACATGACCGTGCCAGAGAAAGTGTTGTTCCAGAAGGCGTTGTATACAATGCCTTCTGGAAGAACTCGGTACGCAGCAACTTTTAGAGCAGACGGATATTTCTTGTGTAAAAAATATAGTCGATTGAATGACTCATTGATTGATGCCCTACACGCAGAGAAGCTTCCTTTCCCTAAAGAAATGTGTTCCTATGCGGTACTATGTGTATACATGCGAAAAACGTTTTTTTATTATCTTACTCGGATTAGCCGTGAGGATATAACGTACAATGAGGTCTCTTATAAATGGCTCGCGAGTGTTTGAATTTTCATTTGTTTTCTCGCTTTCCAGCTATTCGGCGTCTTCACTTTACGATTTCAACAAAGCGCGGGACCATTCGTCAGTCAACAGTGTCCTTGTTTTCTATTTTCTCGTTTACATCTGAAGTTATGAACCTCGCAACCTAGTTGATATGTGTCAGAGGACCCACCAGCCACCTTCACTGGAGCCG
Organism: Dermacentor andersoni; assembly: GCF_023375885.2. Taxonomy (NCBI): domain Eukaryota; kingdom Metazoa; phylum Arthropoda; class Arachnida; order Ixodida; family Ixodidae; genus Dermacentor; species Dermacentor andersoni. Next base: position 113,004,088 of record NC_092821.1, on the reverse strand, counting down.
CAAAAGCAGAAACATTCCTAAGAGCCACGCATACGGAGAAAATGTTCGAGATTTTAATGATGCTGTGTCTGAGAGGGAATTGTGGTGGCCAGTCTTCGAGCATGACAGATATCTCATTCAGTCACTATACTTCATGTCAAATAGAATCACATTCCGCTGCAGCCTACACAACAGTGCGGGTACCAGACCAGAGAGATGACGCAACCAGCTGGTAAGCAGCAAGTAACTCAGTTCAGTGCACAACTGTTTTACAGAACGTTTCTCCCCTCGGCCCTTCATATCCAGTCAATGATGATTATTTATTGGCCTCCTCTTTGAAAACGGGTGGTGGTAAATAGTCAGCTATCGTGCTTGAATTAATCAGGCGTGCTATACATTCTTTTCATTCTAGTATTTTTGTACTCATCTCGTTAATCTTGTTTCTCGCTATCAAAACTTCTCTAACTACCTTGCACCGCAGCCAATGCCTGGAACAGATCCAGCAGTATGCCATCTCGCTGGAATACGGGCGGTGTAGAGCTGACGCATGGGCGGAGGGAGGTTGCGGGTTCGATTCCCACCGCTGCTGCCGAACGCCCACTGGTTCGAATGGGCAGAAGTGCTCCACGACCTGGCCTTCGGCTTTCTTCAAGGGTGATATACTTTGAAAAGGAGCCTGCACCCTGAATTGTCGTCGAAACTCTCTTCATCAGACAACGAAAAGAGGTTTGGGCTGCTCCCATGCCGACAATTTCTCATTTGGCGCCCCAAATGCACAAATTAAGGCGGCGACGCCTTCGGGTGGGGGACAAACACACCTTTCCATGCACTGAGGTCCCATAGTGGCCGAGCACCAGGCCGGGAGTGCACGTGTACCTGTTTTGTTGGTATGTGCCGGGTGGTAGCACTGGCTTCCCACAGCCGCGACGGATGCTGTTCCACAGGGCCGCCCTTCCGTGGTTGGGCCAGAGGTTCCCAGATACAACTCGGGAATTTCCTATTGGGCCCTTTCTCGAGATGTTAACCCACACGAGAAGCCGAGCACCAGGCCAGGGAACATCTCTACTCATTAGGAAAGGCCGGTGGGTTTGCAGTGGCATCGGGACTTGAACTCTGTGCCTTCTTCATACGGGGCGGATGCTCTACCTCTAGGCCACCGCTGCGGGTGGTTGTCCCCAATTCGAAGGCGTCTCCACCTCAGTAGATGAGTTTGGGGCACCACATGGGGAATTGGCGCCATGGGAGAGGCCAAAAGTTCCATTTTTGCACTCAAGAGGGTTTCAACGGGGACTTAGAGCGCAGGCTCCTAAACCCAAGCGTATCACCCCTGCAGAACGAAGAACGCTAAGCCTTTGTGCCCATTTGAACCATTGCCGCCCGGGTGGCGGTGGGAATCAAGCAGTTGGATTCTCGTCCCTGCTTTGTTTCCCATCAATACTCCGAATGTCCCCTGCTTAACTCGACCGCCTACCGGTTGACGCTTCCGTCCACTTTAAATCCAATGGCTTCTGAAATGTTTACGTTACCCCAGGGCCTCAACGGGTGAAACCCTTCGCCTTGAATTAGGATGTGCTCAGTGGTGTCCGGATTTTTGCGGCAGCATATGCATGGTTCACCTTGTTGCGAATATTTGCTCCGGTATGTTTTCGTCCTGCGGCAAAGAGCTCGAGCCTCAAATAGCAAGCACTTGTCCTTGTGTTATCGCACCAATTTACCCCTCTAATTATTTTCTTGTCATTCTTATAAATTTCCATGATCTTTTTGTTTTCATTTGCATCCAATTCGCTCTCCTTGTTTCTCTCAGTTCCTGTTTATGACTCCTGGTTGTCAATTTACACTTTCAATTACCATGTACTTGGTGGCCAGCTTTCTCGACCTCTTCCTCTATTTTGTGTCCATGAGTCCACGCGTCTCTTTAGCCGCCCGCTTATTTCGATGCGTGTTCCTGATTCTTTCTCGAAAACCAATTATGCTCTGCGCTTCTCTGATATCAAAAGAAGCCCAACCCATATTAGCCGGCACCGCCTTATTTGTGGTTTTGCCGTGGACCATGCAAACACTTTTCTCATGCCCGTGTACTCACGCCCAGTCCTCTGGTAAGCGTTTTCGACGATGTTGAGCATGAAAGACCTGGCCGAGTTGAAGTACTGGTCGTTGGGCTTGTGTTGCACGTCGAGGTAGAGACCGCACGCTGTCTCAGCCACGACGTCGAAAGCGAGCGACCCGAGCAGCGGGTACACGTTGGCTTCTCCATCGACCGCTTCACGGCATCGCGCTTCCAGCAGGTCCAGGAAGCGCTCCACAGTGTTGGTCATTTCGCCTACCATCTACAAGTGGCGTCAATCTTCAGACCACAAAACATGCACCCGCACGAGTAACTCGTAAATGAAACCGCAAACACCAATGGCAATCGACACGCAATCGCAAATCCAAAGCACAGACACCTACCAATAAAAAAAATCATACAGGCAAACACACGCGCACTTCATATACATGGAAACACCTGCTCTCACCTTTCACGCTGTAGTCGCACAGAAGCAAGCAAAAAAAAGCAACATATACGCCTACAAAAACACATACGCAAACACAAAATAAAAGACACACGTACCTACCACGAACACATAACAGCCACATCAAAATGATATTACACACACACACACACACGCACACGCACACGCACACGCACACACGCACACGCACACGCACACGCACACACACACACACACGCACACACACTGAAACGCGCACACGCACACTATAAACATGGGGACACGCACTCTCACCTTTCGCATCTTCGACGCAGTGAAGGCCGGGGAGACGGATCGTCTCGTGAACTTCCATCGGTTGCCTTTGGCGAAAGACAAAGCTTGCTGAATGTAGTTGTTCCCATTCATCGTTGCCCACACGTCCTGCGTTTGACCGTTTATTTTTTCACGAGGAGAACAGTTCTGAATGTGCAAAATGCTCGTCATAGTCTCTGATCGCAGAGATATATCAGCTTGGAAGAGTGAACAAGTGGCTCGTTCCTTGCATAGTTTACGAGCGCTCGTAGTTGCTACTACGAGGTCTCCTACACTTAACTCGTAATTCTAGTATTGCTGTGAACACTACCACCACTGCTCCGAAGAGCACTATAACGAACCAACAATTTGCCCCAGGAGCTTCCCGTAATGTAACGGATATTCACGGCGTTTACTCCGCTTAGTTAATTGCTTATAGACAAAAAAAAGAAACACGTTACATTCGAAAAGAAAGACGAAGCATAGAAAGTATCTATAAATTTTCTTGTGCTATTAAAGCCCAAGTGGGAGCAAATACTTAAATATTTGACGTCACACACAAGCAACGGCGCTTACCTAAGAGCATTAAACTACGGAGTTACAAAAAAATAGTTAACTTCATACTTCCTTTATTCAAGTATACTGATGAGCCCGTTTGCGCCACATGAGGCAAACTGTAGAGTCGTGAACCTGTACTTCACAAAGTGTACACTGATATAGTTCTATTCTTTAGCGTCCTTTCAATTTGAGGAATCCTTTGCATATCAAGGGTGACGAAAACAAATATATACGTTCCTTCCAGACAGACCCTGTGCGCAGTTGAGAGAGTGAGCTGTTGACAAATTAATGTGGCAGAATTTTTTCATGACAATTAGCAGCCTACTAAGCGCTCGTGATTGCTGTTTCAGTATGCATAAGTCCTTCCGGAAATGCAATCATGCTAAATGAAAATGAGAGCGGCGTTTTCGAAGTAATTTTGTTTGCAGTCATATTCGTAATTAGCATTTCTTAGGCAGATATATTGAAGAAGAACGATTGTTCTTGAAGGCGGTTGTGTAGAGCCGCTATCGGGGGCTTGCAAAACGCCGCGGTGGATACATTACTTCTTTCTCTCGCAGTGGCATATGTGAACTTGTGTTGTGGTGCAGCACATGGGTCGTGACTTGCTCAGTTAATAGTTATCGCTTGAAAATAGTCCCATGAGCCCTTGCTAAGTACTTTTCTTTCGTCGCTGCGGCCTTGTTCTTCGTAAAGTGCTTCCTTTCTTTTTTTAAACCGGCGTCGGGGCCGACGAGCAGCTGGCGTTTTTAGATGCGGCCAGCATCGGCTTTCGCGCACGTCATTAAAGAAAATGAAACTGTCACAGTATTCTTGAAGTTTTCCATCATTGTACGTGCATACTTACCCCTCGGTCCATGAAAAGGGCGAAGTCCGTGATCAGGACTCGCCGAAGTAGTTCAAGGTCTTTCACCATGAGAAAGGGTGCATCGCCGATATATATCCTGCAGTGGCGGCAAATAGACGGTATTCGCTGTGACCGGTGGGAATTCACAAATTTTTTTAAAACTCGGTGCCCTTCCACTCTGTGAAAAAGGATGGCCAGCGAGGCTGTGTATGTGGGCCCCTTGATTACGAACTGCACCTCCTCCGCGGGTCGGGCCGGTGTTGCACTATCTTCGAAATCGGCCCACGTATGGGGAGCACTTAACGCCTGCTTCACCTTCACCGCTGGCCGGGCTGGTATTGCACTATCTTCGGGATTGGCACACGTATGGTGAGTGCTTAAGAGGAAGCTTTAGCTCGGGCCCAACTCCGACGCGGCAAATTCAGGTGCATGTAAAACGCAAAAACGTTTTTCTGTGATAACCCCTGGACCGATTTTAATCAAATTTTTTGCATTTGAGAGAAAAAGTTAAATTCTAGTGACTGTGGCAAGCGGAATTTTCCTTCAGGGCTTCAATATTCTTTATTATGTCTTAATATATTCGACAGTCTGAAAAGAAAATAGAAGCACGAAGTTTACAGATTCATAGCTCTACGTCAAAAACATGTATCGCGGTTTTGTAAACGGCAGCCATTACATCATTCAAAGCGGACTAATTCTATATGTAATTTTACATCTTATGTAAATTTGTTACGTTGGTTACAAGGGTTCTGCAAAAGCTATATCTCGATATTACTAAATGTTTTGATGTTCATGTGTAACATACAAATTTCGTCCGTTTAGATGTACTATTAGATGCAATTCACAGAATCGTATTACCATTTATAGTTGTTGAGCTACAGAGTTGTAAACTTGATAATTTTGTTTTCTGAAAATTTTCGATATTTGCCAATTTTTTAATAAAAAACTAATGACCTTACTCAAAAATTCGAAACCAGCAGTCACTAGATTTTAATTTTGTCTTTTAAATGCAACAAACCTCGTCGAATTTGGTGCAGTGATTCGCGAGAAAAACGAGTTCAGCGTTTACATGTATTTAGATAGGAGCACCTGACCTAAAGCTTCCTCTAAACGCCTCCTTCACCACCGCCACAGGTCGGCCCGGCATCGGACCACGTATGGGAAGTGCTTAACGCCTGATTCACCTCCGCCGCAGGTCGGGCAGGTATTGCACTGTGCATTTAAAAAAAAACAACTAATTGCGCTATGCATTTTTAAAAAAGCCAATCTTTAAAATGCATAAGAATCAAAACTGAATAACTTGCAGTCATATCGGTCGACACAGAAAATCGTAGCGCATATAAGACGATATAGTAAACATCTTACTAAGCTCAATAGACATCGAAAAATCGCCGGAGCGGTCTTTTAACGACATTGCGGAATGGCACAATTAGACCACAGAAAGACGGACAACCTGCCGATTGCATAAAGTTGTGCATAAATACCCGGTGTAAGAGAAATGTACCTGCACGACAGTGTGAAGTCGAGAATAGATTGGCTGAGAAATATAGTCTTTCGGTAATGCTCTAACCAGCGCCGTTTTTCAAGGTGCCATCGTCAGACAAAAGCAGTAGCATCGCACTCTTCTGCACTCTCATCGGTTCCAGTTATATGTGTAAAAGGTGTTGGAAATATGTTCCACCTAATGCAACCTAAACAGCATAACAGTAACGTGTATAGCGGTCTTCCGACACTAACCACGCGCCATCGGTTTTTTCCAATCAGCTGGAATAGAAGGCTCGCCGCTGATAGCTGTAAGTGGAAACGGGTCTGGAGGAACAAATATAATGCTCTCAACGGATTTGCTTCGATAGGCATTGCGCATTTTACTCGCTTGATCATTACAGCCCCTTAACGCCTGCATATAGTCGAGCTCTTGCGGTGAATGAGAGGCCTGAAGGGTGCACGCAGTTCATGCATACATATAGGAATACTTTCAAGGAAAAGGAGATTGTCGGAATGTTTCATTACGGCTGATGGGTTGCTACAGAAATTAACTGTAATGGTGGGCCCCTAAGGAAAACGTCCAAGAAAATATATTTTCAACTGACCTGATGCGCAATCGAAATCCCGTTGCACGCAGTCATGCATCGAAAACGGCCAACGATACGCATTTTCTTTCAGGGGCGGGCATAATAAAATGGTATGGTGGCTGGGATTTCAAACATTGTCCACGCTGTGCTGCCGGCTATGCTGCAGTTCTACGCAGTTTTTCTGTTGTCCTTCCTTTTTGTTACCCGTGTGTCCCAAATTGACTACTTCCTGAAAAATCTGCTGGCCGAGCCGCTAATCACGTGCCGAAGGACGAGCTGTTAACGACCCTCACTAACACTTGCGACGAAGGAGATCGCGATGGCTGCGGGACACAGCCACAAGGGAAATACTCACCCTGAATGCCAAGATTACCTGAACCTGTTCCATCTCGTTGAACCGGCTTGCCGAGCATTTCATATTTATACAGTTTACTCTGCTGAAAGCACTGGTTGCACAATTTACTAGTGATTTCAATATTGCTTGCCTCGCGAAATAGTTAGCACATGCTGAGTGGCACAGCTGGTTTAAAGATGAAACACAAAGACTAATTAGAGTGTGACGACCAAATCCCAATCATATTCTCTAAATAATAAAAAAAAAAGACTTATACGTGGCACCTTACTTTCGAAGTGTAAGCACCCCGAAGGGTACGCATGTGGCAAGATTATTTTGCCTCAAATGGATAAATTTGAAGCCATTCTCATCATCAACACTATTTCAAGGTGCTATAATATTAGAATTAGGCTGAAATACTCTCAGGCTTACCCGTAGATGTCGCCGTATCTTGTAGACCATTCATTCATGACTTTTATTGTGTCCTGTTTGTGTTTCAGACAAAGGAAAAGACGGGAACACTTATCAGTGCAAGCACGTTTCAACGCTTAGCTACATACATACGTAATTACATCAATTACGTCAATAATAACATCATTTAGAACTAAAGTATTTGCATAGTCTTATTGTAGTTTTTTATGTGGCTAAGATGAAGACACTGGAAAAGGGAAAATAAAGTGGCGACTTAGCGGTAAATGCGAGAGGAACGCGTAAGCATTATGTCACTCCTTTTTGAGGTTAAGTATAGATACTTAGACACCGCATTTGCCGCATTACAATGTGGTTTGCAGGGAGCTCACTCTCCACACGTCCTGCCTCTACGAGGAGCGAAGTGCTACTGGCGGCGGTCAGGTGCAGACTACTGTCCGTTGGAATACACATATATATATATATATATATATATATATATATATTTAGGGGTGAAAAACACTACTTTGAGGTTATCTTTGGTTTATCCGCCCAACAGTTTCGGCTAGCAGCCAACCTTCTACTATGGCTGCAGTAAATTCTCGCGACACAGTCTCTTCATATAGGTAGTTACAAAAAGAAAGATAGAGGGAAGATAGGTGTGTGAGACAACAAGGGAATAGAGAGATTACTTCCTGGTTACAGAGGTATACATTGAGAACGCGCTCGCGCCGCCCCTACGCAATGGCAGTGTTTGGAATGATCGCCGCTTTTCCCAAGAGGGTCCCATGCGGTCATAAAGTTCAGTACGTGCGCTGTCAGATGGTAGACGGTCACGCAGGCCATTCGCGGTGTTCTTATAGAACAAAGACGCTGCAATGGGAGAAGAACGCGTAAAATGGAGGGAAAAGGTCGCGCGACGCGCGCAGCAGAGTCACAGCGTAAACTGCAGGAGCCGCTTGATAGGAGTTTCTATTTTCGGCAGCACGTACTAGAGGGTCTTCGCGGCGAAGTGTCTTCGCGTCGTTTTCACGATAACGAACTGAACCTGTCCGCCGGCCGTCGACTGCGAGCTGCGGCTTGAGCTGCTCCCTGCACAGCGGTCAGCTGAGCCCGACTATGCCTGGTTGCAACCGCGCGCGTAGCTCTACGAGTCGCAAGAAAAAAAAAACTGCTACTTTTTGGGGGTTGGCAATGCTTCATCTTGAAACAAAGCAGCGCGCGAGAACGAGGACCGGCATATAGTGGTATGTGTCTCTTGATCCATCTTTGTTCTGGTTATTGCGCGATCTCTTATTTCGAGATGAATATGCGATTCGCTTCTTCATCAGCGGTTCGTACACTGGGAGGAGGCGGCATAACGTGCACTAAAGAGTAAACGCAGAGATGCAGACTACGCGGCGCACATGTCCCATTCATTGGAAGGGGGCCCGATACGATGCGACTGCTACATGTCTCCTCAACTGGTGGGATACAATGCAACCGCAATGCAAAGTTTGCGCCTATCGACACTACGCGGCGCGCATTCACATCGCGTGACTCCTCGCGGATTAGGACGCGTGTAAGGGGCAAGCTTGCGCAGAATCTAGAAAGAACTGCGGAAACATCTTGCTGCTGCTGCTGATGACGATGATGATTTATGTGCATCCCCTTTGAAACGGGGCGATGAGAAATAGTCACCGACCTTGCTTAGTTTGATCAGTTATGTTATACATGTTTTTCATTCTAGAATTTTTGTATGCGCCTCCTTAATCTTCTTTTGCTTCCTCAAAACTTATCTACGTTGTACCGCTACCTATGTTACTGCTACGTGGCGTGCCACCTGGTGCAATAATATGCAGCTGCAATCCAAAGCGCGCACGTAACGACGCTAGGCGGCGAGCGTCTCACATCGCGTGATTCCTCGCACGCTAGGACGCATGTATGGGGCATGTTTCCCAAGCAGCTAGCAAGCGGTGGCGTGGCGCTTACACATGTCGCGCTATACACAATTAGTTTTCTGCCTTTCAAAGATCTCTGTGACCCACCATACAATATGTTCGTGTTAATTGGCTTACATATAGCCCTTGGCGCCGTAGAATATGCGACGGGCACGCTCAAATACCGCGGCGAAGTACTCCGTCGTGTTTTCATCAATCCGTTGCTTATGTTCGAGCATGCATGCTGCACAAGAAACAGCGCCGGATCGGATGCTCTTATTGAAAGCTTGCACGTGCTTGCCTGACTATTGAGTGTTTTCACTCATTTAAAGGTTTTGTAGCGATTTGTTTGTATTGTTTTCCTGAAAATTCTGCTCCCATGAAATAAATACAAGAAGAAAGAAGGCGTGGCATAGTGGAATAGTAGCTGCCTCCCGCACAGCGTGGTCGGGTTTTATCCCGCTGGGAACTGGGTACATTATATATATATATATGTGTGAGAGAAATGACTGCACAAACAAGGACACGTAATCTGGGCCTTAACATTGTGTGTAAACACTAGTTCCACGCCAACATATTACCGAGTGAAGCTGTTATCAGAATGAAGCGACGGATCGACCAATTTTCTGCCTGTTTTCTTTTACCTCAGTCCACAATTGGTCGAAGTTTCCGGCGATCAAACACGGCTCTGGACCAGGGATTCCGATCCGTTTGAAAAAGCTTAGTTGCCACCGACGCCATCTGTGAATCCGCAAGAACGATGAGTGAACAAAAATACACTACGAACGTTTGCTGTTAAGCTAGTTCAGAAAAAAAAATGTTGTGCAGAAACTGATTTTTATTCACAATCTAAGCGAAATGCCCGACAGTTCTGAAATCTATTAGCTTTATATAAGAAATGAACTGCTTGAAAGCGTGTATTTGTTGCAGTGAGTATCTTTAGACAGCATTTGTTGTTGCAATGGGAAATCCAACAGAATATTGAAGAGCTTCAAAGCACAACACATTTATCAGAGGGCACAACTGCAACAAAAGGTTGCAGCGGTGGCGTAGAGGTAGAACACCCGCCTCGCGTGCAAGTGGTCCGTGGTTCGAATCCTGGTGCCGCGCTATTTTCCACTGGATTAAAAAAAATCCACGTGTTGATAAAATTGCATAAACAGGCCTGGAGTGTGGCCTGATCCCGGTGACCAGAACCGGTAACGCACTCTTTCACCAGAGCAGGATTGGCCACCCTGGTGCAGTACTTGGCCACAACCTCCTATATGAACACAAAACATGACCGGGGTAAGTTGGAGAAGTATGGGGGAGGCCTTTGCCCTGCAGTGGGCATTCCAGGCTAATGATGACAACTGCATCGCAAGGCGTGAAGCTACTCTACTTTTACTTAGCGTTTCTTTTCAGAACCTTCTTTTGTTTTCAGTCCAATGCTCAGGCAGCCTTTAAACATGTCGGCGAGCGGTGCTGTATGCCGGTTGAGTCGGACCGGCAAAAGCACAAAGGCATTACACACGAGTTCGTACAATAAAAAGAAAGTTTGACTTGCTCAATTTTGCCACAGTTTGTTAGTTGGACCTGTCTTATAATTCGAGCAAATCGTGTGGTCCGGCAAGGGTCGAATTAACGTGCGCAGTAGTAATAAATAGCGTAGCGTACGACATCCCTTGTGAGCAAACGCGAACCCCACGTATTACCCTTACCCCTCCTTCACCCCAACACTGCACCGCAGTGAATATGACAATCAGCTTCTCAGCAGCAGCAGGCCGTGGATGGGAGTGTCGGAATGCGAAGACATTCGAGCACATAAATTTACGTGCACGTCAAAAGGAGGAACGAGGTGGTCAAATTAATCCAGAAAACTCCACTGCGAAGGTCTGTCACAGCCTCAGTGTTGCTTGGGGACGTTGAACCCCACGAATAAATCAGTCGATCAATCGAACAATAAAGAACGAACGATTTTTGCTACGGCATCGCAACGTATATTTTCGTGTTGAGAAATAAAGAAGGCAGACTGGTACGATTTAGGCAGCTGTATAGAGAGTGAGCTGTCATGAGGACGGTCATTGCAACTGCGACAAATTTGATACAACAGTGTTTACTTTAAACACGGAGCAACAATAACGATGACACATCTATGTGGCAAACAAAACTGTCATGCCCGTAATTTCCTCAATAGACGCTTGGTATTCAAGGGAGAAGCATCGTTCCACGAATAGAGAGGAGGATGGGTCTTGCGATGCAGAGGAATATTTCGGAAACTTGTAATAGATTAGAACAAACTCAAGAACCTTGTAACCTTTTCTTTCTTTCTTTTTCACGCCGCATACCATAACCTTTCTTACAGCGCAGTACGCAGACAGTGTTCCCATAGTGTTTCGATATCACTGCGCCGCCCTTTGTAAGAAGGATTGTTTAAATAGTGAAACTTCTGAATCGAATCGAACACTAATATTCGAGATGAACGATCACCGGATATCCATTCGAGTATCCCATATTTATATACCTTATATTCATTGACCCATAAATGTCCGTTCGCAGTTAAAAGCCGTTAGAACTGAATAGCTTTTACATGAGAAACAACTGCTTTCAATTACCTGTGGTACCATGGTCCGTCCGCAGTTAAAAGCCGTGAGAACTGAATAGCTTTTACATGAGAAACAACTGCTTTCAATTACCTGTGGTACCATGAAAATAACAGTAATGCATCTAGGAAACATGGTACATGTGACACGTACAGTTTTGTATTCGCCGAACACCATGGAATACACAGTGGCCCAAGTTGGCGGAAAGATGGCCATAGACATACATCGACTGACACCGGAAAGAGAGAGAGATATTAAATGATAAAGGAAAGGGAGGTTAACCAGGACTGAGCCTGGTTGGCTACCCTACACTGGGGAAAGGGAAAAGGGGACGGAAAGATTAAAAGAAGAGAAAGCCTACTGGGTATATTGTTCGGTCACTCAGTCCTGATCATAGACGCTGACTCAATCCAGTAGCTTTCAAATATCGCAGCAGAGCTTTTGTGGCCTTCTTTAGCTGCGATACACGAGGCCATGGTCCCAAAATCTTCTTCAAGGTGAAGGGTGCTCTATCTAGCTGATTGAGAGCTGTGCAGAGGTCATGTCTTTCGTTTTGAAAAGATGGGCAGTAGCACTGTAGATGTTCTATAGTTTCCTCGACACCGCAGACATTACAGTCGGCGCTATCAGTCATTCCAATCAAAAATGTATATGCATTGGTGAATGCGACGCCCAAGCGTAAGCGGCACAGCATTGTTTCCTCATTTCGCAGGAGCCCTGGTAACATCCGCAGTTGCATAGAGGGGTCGAGGGAATGCAATCGTTCTTGGGTGAATTCAGGTGTGTGCCACTTCTCTAATGTCATACGGTGTGCTACCTTGCTTAGGTGTTGGGCTGCGGTGTGCTACCTTGCTTAGGTGTTGGCTCTTCTTCGCGGGTCGTGTGAACAACTAGTGTCGGAGATACGAGAAATGCCCCATCGTATGATAGCGAAAGGACACGACGTCGTGTTTCAGTGGCTGCCTGGCCATTGCGGTGTCTCGGGCAACGACCTCGCTGACGAAGCTGCTACGAAAGCACACGAAGGAGCAACCCTTGTTTCTGTACCTTTATCGCAGACGCCGGAAAGGGTGTGAAGTGTCCTAAGAATGCTAACCGCATTAAAAGAATTGCGCAGAACCCATCTACCTATGACTGTCGAAGGTGATGCGTTTAGCATTGAAGCAACATAAGAGGCCAGCGCGCTGCCAGTGTCATGACGCATTATGCATGAGGCGTGTACTGCAGGCGCGCTCCTCTATCACGCTTCCGTGCGAACACTCGGCGCCATCTAGCGGCGCCACCACGAAGCTGCGCACGGCCTACGAAGTACACGGCGCGCCGGCGCGTGCGAACGCCGAGAAACGCGTAATGCAGTGGCCGGGCTCCCCTCTCGCGCTTTCCATACGGGCGTGCCGCGCCATCTACTGGCCCTGCCGAAAAGTCCCCGGCGTGGTCGTCGAGACAGTACTCGTGCCGCGCCAGTGTGCAGGTGCTGAGACTTGTTCCCTGGTTTGCCACGCACCCAGTGTGCACACGCTCAGTGAGCCAAGTTTTTTGACAGTTTCATTGAGGAGTGGCACATACAAATCGCATTCATGGCTCTGCTCGTTAAAGCGTTGGCGTGAAAGACGCTCCTTGAAAAGCGGCACACACGCAGTGCATTTGTGGCCACGCATGTTAAAGGAAGCTTCAGCTCGGGTGCTCCTATCTAAATACATGTAAAAGGAGAATTCGTTTTTCTCGGCAAGCGCTGCACCAAGTTTGACGAGGTGTGTTGAATTTAAAAGAAAAACGTAAAATCTAGTGACTGTCGGTATGGAATTTTTGAGTTAGGGCGTCAAATTTTTATTAAAAATTCGCAAAAATGAAAAATTTTCCACAAACGAAATTATCAAGTTTGCAACTCGGTAACTCAACAATGAAAAATAATAATACAATTCTGTGAATTGCATCTAATAGTAGATCTACAGCGGGCAAAATTGATACGTTATAGATGAATATAAAAAAAATTTAGTAATGTGTAAATACATATTTTGCAGAACCCTTGTAAACAACGTAACAAATTCATGGAAAATATAAAATGACATATCGAATTTGTCCTCTTTCAATTATCTAATGGATAGCGTTTACAGAACCGCGACATCTCTTCTTGATGCAGAGCCATGAATTCGTAAACTTCCTGCTTCTATATTTTTTTCAAACAGTCGAATATTTGAAAATTCTTGTAACAATATTCAAGCCCTAAATCGAAATTTCGCTTGCAACACTTACTAGCATTTAACTTTCTCTCTCAAATGCAACAAATTTCATTAAAATCGGTCCAGGGGTTATCTCATAAAAACAGTTTTGCTTTTTACTTGTATTCGAATAGGCCGCGTGTCAGTTGGGCCCGAGGTACAGCTTCCTTTTTAAGGCGTCGGAATGCTGTCCCCGAGGCACCCGTGTGACCTGGGTTGGATTCCGCCGAGCATGGGAGACATTTTAAACCTTTTCCAACGGCGTATTCGGCTCGTCAGAATCGCCCATCATGAAATCGGCTGTTGAAAACGCAGCCGGGCTGCTCTCCCGCATTACGCCCGCCGTACACAGGTACACAATGCACCGTGACCAGTTAACAATTGCACTGATGCATGCATTGATCATTTCGGAGTAACTGGCTTTCAGACTAAAACAGGTATTTCAGCGAGTGGGTTCCTTGAACTTCATACGTTCTGTTTCACTTCAGCCTACGTGGAATGCGATGGACTGATCTATCTTCAAAAGAGCAGGGGGGGGGGGGGGGGGAGTTCGCGATGAGTCGTGTCTGGTACACATACTTGGTGATATTATCTTGGCTCATTATGGCAAGGTCGTAGAAGTGTGTATGCCTGAGATGAGGATCACCAAAATCTTTAGATAGGTTGACGATTACCTTGTCCTGTTGGATTCCACGCAATCTGCAAATGATGTAGTTCACGTTTTTTTGCTCACTGTCTTGACAGTGAGGGGATAACAAACTGCCGGTAAATAATCCCGTTCAGTTTTTAGACATAACAATATTTTTTCTAGAAGATAACATTTGTTGAAGATCACATTTGTTGAGAATGTTATCCTCATGACAAAAAGATGCTTCCTATTCGTACGTGTCCTTCTAAGCTAGAAAAAAGAGCAATGGCTAACCTGTGTGTTGACAACGGCCTCCGGAAATTATGCCCCATCACAATATCTAGAAGCTTTCACATTCAATAAAGAGCGTCACTCGGACTCAAGTTACGCTGACCATATACATGTATCAGCAGCAGAGAGTGCTTTAAAGAACTTAAAGAAACAGAATGGCACGCACATGAGCAGTTGTGACAATATGAAAAAGGTGGCTCTGCCGTATTTGCATCGCGTATCGCACGCACTAAAGAAACTGGGACGAAAGGTTAAAGTAGATGTATATTACGGTCCGCACAGATTGCTCAACCTATGCAGTGACACAGATCCGTTTGCCAAACAACAACAACAAAAAAACGCACAGGTTGTCAAAATACTCGTCGGCCCCCTCTAGTGTCATGCGTAAAGAATGTTCTGTGCCGCTTTCCCTTATCGTGCGGGAAGGTTTACATATGGCAGTCTGGATAACCTGAATGGTACGTTAAGAGAACATGATCAAAAACTGAAGCGATACCGGGATGGTGATGGGTATGTGCACTGCGGTGATAGCGGGTGTAAACCCTTGTTTAGGACGCGCTTTCTTTTGTATAGAAACGTTGATAAAGTTACGGGAGAAGTGGTTGAAGCTGCGTTGATAGCCAGGGGCCACTGTTAGCTGGATTAGTTCCCCTTCACGTGCTCTGAATGCAAGTGAATTTGTGTTCCTGAAAGCGGCCGGTTTTCATATGCGGTGATCGGGACCTTTCCGGTGTGCAGGCCTACAAATACGGCGTTTTCTGGAAATAAGCACTCAGTTGAAAGTTAACGGTCGTCTTGTTGCCTCGCTCTTGTCCGTGTCTTCCAGCGCTATGGCCCTCATTGCTGCATCTAACCAACTAGCCCAAAGAACGATATTACTAAACTCCAATGTTAGTTCTAGTAGTGAAACATCAATACCAAACAAAGTGGATGAAAAACTGGCGCCGCGGTAGTTCAACTGGTAAGAGCATCGCACGTATAATGCCAAGACGTGGGATCGTTCCCTACCTGCAGCAAATTGTCGTTTCCTCTACTTTCACTTCGATTAATTCATAATTTCCCTAATTGAAGCAGTAATTACTCGTAATTTTCCCTTTGCTCTCCTTGTTGACTGTCTCTATTGGCTTCTTATGTTATAAACGCACACGTCTATATATATAAACGAGAAGAAAGGGGGTTAACCGAAGGGCCATAAAATCCGGGCCCCTCGGTTAACCCACTTTCCTTTCATTCATTCCATAACGAGGGTCTCGAATCCGCCAACACTGATGCCTTCAGGTAGCACGTGGGGTGCATTGGCCAGTTGCCTTCACCCAAAAAGATAACGTACTCGTGACGCCTGTCGTAGAAAGGATGTTCCACATCCGCGAAAGTTGCCACATAGTTCTCAAAGTGTGTGAGTGGTGGCGCTGGCAAAGACTCCCAGGTTTGGTTCTAGTAGTAAAACATTAGTACCTAAAAAAGTAGATGGGGAAACGGCGCCGCGGTAGCTCAGTTGTTAGAGCACCATACGCTTAATGCGAAGACGTGGGATCATTGCCTACATGCGGCAAGTTGCTTTTTGATATACTTTCATTTCCATTAGGTTTCCATTTCTTTAATTCATTTAGGAAACATACATATATATAAATGTCCAGAACGACTGACTGAATAAATATGACGCCAGTTGAATTGCATCAAGCAACTGGGAAATTTGAAACATTTTTTTTTGCGTGTGAGTGTTTGTACACCGCAAGGATACCCAGTGGCGCATACCCTGTGATTCAACTTGGAATCAAAGAGGTTCATTGAAGAACCACACATATCGTTTAAGAACATGTTCGTTTAAGAATGGCAGATGCCCAGTGTCTTGTCACATACCCAGCTACCCAAATTATTTCGGCGGTGGATACCCAACGTGTTCCACTCAGCGCAGCATCCCTATACTCTCCGCCTTAGACATTGGGCTACCCAGTGACCCAAGCGGACTAGAAAACGATCAGGGACCGAAGTGCATAGCTAGACAGGTAGACAGACATACGAAAGTGGGTTAAGTATCCGGAATGCTAATCACACTGAAAAAATACTGGTACCTCATTAACAGATGTCGCAAACGAGGCATTGTTTTCCCTGATCAGCTTGACATGGTAATCTTTGACACCATTTTTTTTCTTTGCTGTGTAGATTCCTGACACAAGTGTGGCAATTTCTACGTGTTCTATTAGGGCTGGATGTTGTTTTTTGAAAGCGTGTTCAATGCCGTAGGAAGCTATCTGTGAGGCTTCTTGCCACGATATAGCTTATCTGACGACTACGAACAATGATGGCCATGGTCCAGAAAACGTTGCCACGTATGCAGCAAAAGGGAGGTCACTAACTACTGGCGCAGCTAGACTGAATTACATTCCGTTGCGTTATCTACAAATGAAGCCCGCATGCTGGCAACCACAAAACGCCAAAACACGGTGTGAATGCGAACCGTGGGCTTGTTGCCAGAAAGCTCTTCAAATAAAGGACGTCCCCATGGCCGCAATATACTATAGTTGAGCAGTCCACAATGTTTCGTTGGAACTCTGCTATTACAGTGCAGCGGGGAACGTACTAGATGTAGTCTTGTTATTTTGTGGCACGCACCAACGTAGTAGTATACAATTACGCGTGAATATCCCTTTTTGTTTCTGTTACCCCCACCTCTCGGAAGCAACCTTAGCACTACCCGCAACTACTCCGTCATTCGCCACACCCATCCCTCCTCTTTTTGATCAATTCGACTCGCATCACCATACTCTGCGCCACCGCCTATTTTCCTCCTCCTTCGTTTAAGGTTGGGAGACAACGAAACTAAACTCAGATGTACGGCTTCTAGGGAAAGCATTTGCTGGCCTCAGAAAAACGTGCCTCGTTGTTAAAACGCTAGCCCGAGCGGCATTTTATTCCATCACTGTGAGTGAGCTTGCACGAACAGTTTCTCGAGCATTGTTTTTGTCCTTCGATCTTACACCAAGAATAAGGAAACTCGTTACCAACAAACAAGTACACCGCCATTTGTCGAAGGCAACTGTGCAGCACTTCAGTTTTCAGGCTTACAGAAGTATTTTAAGTCGAGGTGGGCAAATATTCACTTTCTTTCCCGATATGAATTGAGCGGTCAAGCGCAAACGCATATGCCAATTCATAGCAGGAATATTTGTTTCTGTGTAATTTGGTGCCACGCCTGAATTGACTAGTGCGTAAAAGACAGCTATCTGGGACAAATTTATCAGGTTTAAACCCAAAATCACGAATTGTTATTGATAAAGTGCTCTAATAGCTTGTCAACATCTTCAGAGCCTAGTTGCAAACAACCTTTCTAAGAATGAGTGCTTGCAACTAGCTTTTCAAGAACGCTAAATAAATGCTTGCCGGAAAAAGATCAGTCGAAAAAGAAACAAAAGAAATACCGCTAATAGAAATGGTGGTCGTGCACACATCTTAAAGGACCTGTTGCAAGGAAAACATCATTAGATTGATAAAAATAACAAATGAAAGACTACATGCACAACTCACTTTCATACATCTTGGCTCCCGCCGCGAAACCTAAGCAATGCTTGCATAATCCATTTTTTTTCTGCGCTGCTTAGAAAAAGTTTGTTTAATTTCTCATACTTCGCGTTACTTTGTTCAGCAGTCGGAGAAAATAACATGAGCTTAGGAATCGGCTATTGCAATTTTTTTAGTTGGCTTTTGAATATTCCAAGATACTCAATAGTTCTTTATTTAATACAAATACAAATACAAATAGTTAAACATGCATATTAGTATTAGTCCGTGTATTGTTAGCGTGTGACATGTCTATTAGTACATATGAATAAGTTCAGTGGATTCGTATACAAAACTTGGAATTTTGGCACACCCCTAATTTCGAGGTTTCTATGTGCAACAACTTTTATTAGAAAACTGTGCATAAAATGAACTCTGATTTGATGGAGATGGCTACTAACAATACGTGATTGACATTAGCATGTCTACAAAGCTCAGTGATTTGTTTAAGGCAGTTTTAGTTTTGAAGAAGATCAGCTTTCACAGTTTCATCTTTGTTCGTCCCTATTCTTGTGCATAGGTGAAAAAAAAAGAAAGAGTGCGTTTTCCGAGTGTAGGATTTCCAAGTATAGGAATTGAAAAAATTTCGGCTTTCATTCATTTGTTCACTGCAGCGAACATGCATTCTGAGCTGTCGCATCATCGACTAACACAATGTCGAAAAGCGTTTATTTCATAGCATCGCTGTATTGTCGGCAGCAGTATATGTTACATTCGTCATCACGTCTCACAATATGCTTTTGCTATTCACGAATTCCTAGTATGAGACTTATACGAATACCGTCAATTCAATTTACGTCAAAATACCAGATATATTTAATTAAATCAGACCGTTACTCATCGAGCCGCTTTGAGTTTCATCACGAGCTCGAGACCTTTACCACTTTTAAACTGCTCGAAATTGCCGAGAATAACATTATGTTGCTCTACACTTGCGGGATCTGTTCTCAGTTGTTAAAATCTTGCGAACTTATTGTACCATCGCAGTAATTAAACGTCATTTTATTCCTGCACAAGAGTAAACCCTACAACTTACCACTGCGTCAGAGAATCACGGTATCCAACCTGCTGCGACACTTACCTGTACAAAGTGGTCGCAACAATCACAACAACCACGACGGCCACACTAAGGTTCCACTCGGCAAGAACAAAGACCATGACAGCGTCTCTCAAAACTTCCAAAGCACGGGTTCCAAATTCACTTTCCTCTGGTATAGGCAGCGGATTTGGTTGAGTGATTGTCAGTTGACAACGTGAAGCAGAGCCACAGAGCACTGCGCTTCACTGAGGCGACCTGGAAAGCCACTGCGAATGCCTAGATCCCGTTCGGCCACTGACGCGTAGTAGGGCGAAGTAGCTCTTTACATTTTTTTTCTTCCTCACCGCCTATAGATGTCTTCGAGCCAAGGTCAACGTAGGTACGTCGATTGTTATGGGGCCACTTGCGCTCTCAGACACCCTTGAATCGATAAGCGATTCTTTATTGCTTTATTTACGCTAGGATGTAGGTGATGCACCGATAACGTACGCCGCGGCGCAGAATTTTTGTACTGATACGTGTGCGCGTCTATGTACGGCATGTGTGTGCTTCGTCCGTGTGATTGGGGGCTAATATTATGCAAATGACCTTGTCAAGCTTCAGTCCAAACGAATTCCTAGCGAAGGAATGCATCTTGTAGTCATTTATTATGGTCAACCGACATCTTACGAACTTGAAAAAAAAACAAAAAAACTAATTGCTTGTTCAGATGGCGATCCCAGTACATGCTTGCAGCAACCCCTTTTGATATGTGCGCAAAGGGTGCATTTCTTGATTTTGTTGGAATAAATGCGTGTTTTGTGTGCTAAGGGCGTAGATACAGGCTTAACATCCCTTGATGGTTCATCGTCCTCACTTCTCGTCCTTGATGCTACCTACTCGCAGTTGACGTGTACCTGCAAATTTTTTATTCGTCGTCGGTGACGATGCACCGTAAGACTTCACAAAGAATATAAATTTTCTCAGAAAAACCGGTGGCAGCAAAATGATTAAACGTTCGATATATAGTGCCGGCTACATCTCGCTGTATTTCAAAATTGAAATGTTTGGCTTATTGAATTTTGTTTTTGATTTGTGAAAAGGATGAAAGCTGATGTTGAGCCACGTGGACACTGCGTCTGAGGAGGCTGCTTTTACGGATGCAGTGCTCGGAGGCCGCTGGGAAACTTCAGCCACGAAAGCCCAGAATCGTTAAGCCGAAAAATTTATTTTCATTTAGTTATTGCCGTAGATGGATGACGGGTGAGCGATGAACATAGATTGCGCATTGAACTGCGGCTTTTGAGCAGAAGAAAGAAGGTGGCGTCCTTAGTGTGGGGCGTGAAAACTGTAGTTTGGTTAGTCACTCGGTTGATAGCGTCGGTTTTGCCCCCCACGTCGTGCTGCGGTGATGTAATGTATGAGATACGCCGTACCACACGTAGGCCGCCAGGTGGCCATTATAAAAACAACAAAACAACACCTGTTCACGTGACTGCAATGTTTTTGTCTTTCTCGTGCTTTGGAACTGACGGCCATCGTTAAAGAATAAACTTCCTTCTATCGATACGAAAGAGATTCGTATTAGAAAAATAAATTTTTCCTGTTAGGGACAGTGGTCTGTCGTAAGCATGGCGAGAGGAGGTTACGACAACGCCAGATGCATTAAAATAACACAAGTGTTCGTTGTAGCGAAACGACGCTACAACTGTAGAAAAACACAGAAAGAAAAATACTGTGTTTTGCCAGGTCCTCTGTATTCTCCAAATGGGTTGTTCCGATGCATTCACTGAGAGAGATACAAGGATGCTATCTCGTGGTCACCTTGAACCAGTAAATTAGGACAATCCAAAGCGTTGAAGTAGCCCAGAGGAAACTTTTTGAATTCATGTTCGACAAGTTTTTAAAATCTTACTGATTGATTGATTGATTGATTGATTGATTGATTGATTGATTGATTGATTGATTGATTGATTGATTGATTGATTGATGCGTGGAATTTATTGGCGGAATGGCCAGGTTTGGCCAAAGATCGCCAAGCAACTGATCATGAGTTTTTAATCCAAAAATGAGGGAGGAAGGGTAGATATAATATGACTTTAAAGAGGCATAATAACAGTCGATGTAAAGTGGACAAGTTATATGTGCAATAAAACTGTGAAAACGACTAGTGAAAGAAATACGCTATGAAGAAATGATATAATAAATTTGTCAGTGCCAGTAGCACAACTACTTCACCGGTGCCCTTGAACGCTAGAGCGCGGAGGCAAGTGCTCTACAAAATGCTACTCTGACAGCAGCAGTGTCCGGTGAGAGGAAGTGCTAGAAATTCATTTGGGTGATGACACGTAACAGGTCATTCAAATCATCCAGAACTACTTTGGTGTAATGTGAAATAACTGTCCTCCAAGTTACAACGTTTTCAATAGTTCCAATACCTCCGTTCCCCCTACAAACGAACGGAAGTCAATGATATTCTTCCGGTCGATATTCGAAGAAACAGACTTGCATATCTAAAGCAGTTTCATACTAACCAACTATGACTCGAATCATCTCCGTATTCCTCGCACTTATCGCTTAGATGGGCTTGGCAGTGAATGTAGTACGTGTTAAGCCCGTGCTTTGCCACGAAAAAACAGATACGAATGTTCAACATCCCCACACTATCAAAGAAGGAATTTGTCAGATTGAATTTGGGACCGTGTCTCGTACTAATATTTTTTTTTCACTGTTAGATTTTTCGGCTTGTTTGCTTTTTAGATATTTCCGTGTGCATACTGTATTCAATAAATAAAGAAGTAAAGAATAAACATATAAACGTGATGAGGTGAGGCAAAGTCAGCCCTTTTGTAATGTTTTGGCATGGTTACTCCTGTAGATACTTCTCTAGGCAGTTCTCCATACACCCTTTATCAAAAAGCTATTGTGATGAAGCCTGTTCGTGTCGAAAACATCAATTATGTTGTGTGACGTAAAATATTTAGGATAAAACACAGTTGGGCAGGTGGAGATATCAGTTGTTTCTGCTTAGAATTGCTGCCATTCAATTTGTACGCTATGCACTAGCGTGCTGAACGTTCTACTGTGTTTAACTCTCTTCACTAAGCACTACCTGTGGATAAAACCGCCATCACTTTAAGAACAGTTGCAGAAAGATGAACCACAGTGCATTTGACAAGGAACGATTGCCAAAAATGCAACACGCTGTGTCATGAGGCCAAGCGACGAGGTTTTCGAGCACATTACTTCCTTGACACAGTTTGAAATGAGCGAAGCACAAAGTAGTACGCCTTCACGGCTTCGGTGTCCCTATTGAGCCGCTTCACAATCACGCGAATTGCTTCCTCTGTGGCAGAAACGAACAGTAACGACGTTACCTTCTCTCGAGTCAACAGAAATGTACAGTGCATGGAGCATTACAATCATCAGTGCTCCTCGCAATAGGCTTTTCAAGGGCGTTCCAGAGCGCCCAACGCGATTAGCAACAAGACAGGCATTATATTTTCCAGTCGTTGAAACACCTAGCATCGCATCCAAACAGATATAAAAACCTCACTTCCATGTACAGATATGTAGATTCGATTACAAAGCAAAAGTTCAGTTCACGGAGACCGTGACACGGTTTGGCATTTAAGCACTTCCTATTCAAGTGCAGTGGCCACCGCTGGCCTGCTTTGACGCCACAAAACTCGAGACACTGCAATATTCTCGTTATCTGAAGGCAAAGGCAGCGTCGGCGAACGCCCCGCCCCGTCTCTACAAGGCCCGATGCGAATTCTGGTCAGGGTTGTTTCGCACTACACATTGTTGGTGCAGACGATTCTAAAACACGCACACAGTACAAGAGGTTGGTGCAGATGCGCTGCGCCTTATCTTTCCGAAGCATCCTGTTCGAGCGTGTTGTCCTGATTTCGCGGTACGAGGAATCTGAGCTCATAGATATAAAGGGGATGCTTAAGCGAAAGAAATCCCCGTTTGGACAGCGGGTGTGGTCCTCCAGCGAAGACGCCTCAGCGTGCCACTATGTTTGACTCAGAAAACAACGTTTTACACGCGGCGCTTCCAACGAGTGTAAACACTTCAAGAAAATCGGGCGGCTTCATTCACTCAGATACATACGTTGAAGTCACCGTCTGTGCAAACACCGACCACTTTGCAAACTCTCACATGATGTATGACAGTTCACATGCCAAGTCGGCGTTTGTTCAATGTGAAAACATCCGAACATAAAGCCACCTTTTTTTGTGGAAAACGCCCGTTTTGTTTTTCTTTAAGCGAGTCTACAAATCTTAACCGTGGAAGACAACGGCGAAAGAGCAATTTTGGATGTTCGTACCTCGCATAGAAGCATTTATAACTGCAATTTGAATGTTTTTGTTCGGGCAAAGAAGTATTTAAATTAGTTTTAAAGAACGAAATTCGGGCTATAAGACGATATGGTCCGACATTGTGAGCTGTTGTAGCTAAAAGGCCCTACCTGCTAATCAGAAAAAACACGATGTCTTTTACGCTAGACTAGCCTCCTGGCCTCTTTTTGACAAGTGTTGGACAAGCCCTGCAGTGTGTCCGTCCGTCCGTCCGTCCGTCCATCCATCCATCCATCCATCCATCCATCCATCCATCCATCCATCCATCCATCCATCCATCCATCCATTCATTCATTCATTCATTCATTCATTCATTCATTCATTCATTCATTCATTCATTCATCCTTAACGCCGACTCAGTGTCCAAACAGTCTACCTGCTTGGGTCACTGCGTATGTGCTGCTAGAGGCAATGCTGTCGTGGTCGTTCTATTGTCGCCCTTCCACCTTGGTGATATCTTACTCTCGTCATGTCGTCGTCGTCATGCTTTCTACCCCGACCCATAGCCGAAGTTTTCTAATAACTTAGCCCACTACGTATGGGTTCGTGGTCGGGATGCAATCGTGGCCTTCGCATCGCCGTCATCCATGCTTTGTCATCTCACACTCGTCATGCCGTCCTCGCCACGTCATCATCGTCACATAGTGGTCATTGTCACACCACAATAGCGATGGCGTCGTGGTCATTGAATCGTCGTCATTCCAGCTTCGTGAGCTGACTCTCCGTCGTGCTGTCGTCATCGCACCATTGTCGTCACACAGTCGTCGTCACGTTGTCGTTCTTTACTTGTCATCGCTTCAGCAACCTCATCTCATTGTCATCCTCATGTCGCCGTCGTTGTGTCCTCATAAATCTTCATCTATTTCTTTCTTCTTCGATGTATTGTAATCATCGTGTCGTTATTGAATAGTACTATGCCACACTTGTCATGCCGTCATTGTCAAACAGTTACTGCCATGCTTTTATTGTCAAACCATTGTCGTAATGCCGTCGTGGTCGTGCCGTCGTCATCCGTTTGACGGGCTACCATCAAACTTTCGATTTCTGCCTTTGAAGTTTACACGGAACATGACGGCGACGGCAACGGCAAGAATGCGCCTGGAGAGTCCATATAATTGCTGTCGCAATAATATAGTAAGAATATCAGAGTCCCGTGGCCCATCACTCTCCGGAAAAGAAGTAACAAAATCGAACTTTTACCATGCGACAATTCGCTGAGCCGTAACAATGTCTTTTTTCCTTTTGTGAAGGGAGGGCACCGAAGCGAAAATAAAAAGCCAAGGCAAAGCATGTTGCCCACAATCGAATGCCTACTTTGGGCACCTAATGTGGCTACTTAAAGGAATATCGAAGAAAACGTGAGACGCTTGGTCCACAGAGAATCACACGCATACTGCTCGGTATTCTACATCAGAGATATTTTCCGGGAACGTGGCAATAACATCAAACTGAAGATGATTCGCTCAAGTTGATGTGGTGCAATCCATCGAGTCTCCACAGTGATGGCGGAGAGCGGCCATTATTTATTTTTCTCTGCTGCAAGCCAGAAAGCGCCCAAAACTCTGGCAGGCCAAAATCCACTTGGCCAGAGAAAAACGAACGCGCACCAAAGTGCGCCCCGCGGTGGTCGGGGCAACGCGAGAAAAACGCATGCCCTCTGACTCGCTCTGGCAGCCTGCGAGTAGCGAGAACAAGAAAACTGAAGTGGCTAAATGTGTCCTTGCGACTAAAATTCGAAGTAAGAAAATATAAATAAGAACGTAGTTACCTTTGCTGGCTTTACTGTCTTGACATCGATGCTTTGGCGCAGGTGAAAAAAATGTTCATATTCTTTTCTGTGATATGACGGCGCAAATGAACCACCACAACGCTTCGTATCATAGGACCTCGCTGCGTGCTTTACCAACTTCTATGATAGTGTGTTGATTTGGCTTGTGTCGTTGTATGGTCCGGTGTACTTTAGAAAAGTGAATGCACCTATTGTATCATGACTTTGGAAATGTCAATACACCTTTGAATGAAAAGTTTGAGAGCTTTAAGCCCATAAAGTTGCGGAACTGAAATCCATGTGCTCCTTAGATTCCGCTACCTCCGCGAGATGCCAGGACGAGTCCGGTCACCATCAAAACACCCTTGAAACTTTGTGCTCGGATGGGGCACCTTCCGTTATACGACTCCAATTGCATGGAAGTTACCACTAAATCCAGCCCGAGTTGGCACTGTTCGCGTGGACTCGGGCTGGATTTCGAGTCTTTTCGAGCATAAAAAGACATTACAGACAAAATCCAGAATGAGTTCTGGCGCCGGGGTTGTGTTGGTCCACGGTGCATGAGACTGTGAAAAAATTTGTAGGGGGTGGGGAGCTGAAGCTCCATAAGCGCCCCCCCCCCCCCCCCGCCCCTCATCACCCCTGGCTACGCCCGTGGGGGTGGTGGTGCTTGCGTAACGTCGTCTAGCGTTGATTTTGCATGCCTAACATCGACAACACTTTCGCTATGCAGCCCCTTTCACAGGGTGGAATGGCGGGGCATTTTGCCCCCTCTATTTGTGCTGTGCAGGCAGTCTCGAGAAAGCGGTTATGCTTTGAGTGCTGGCTCAGATTTCAATTACGTAGTCAGACCTAGTTTGATATAGCCACTTTTTAAGGATTAGTTAGCAAGAGTCTGCTAAATAATATTTTGAAGCGAACATTTCTTTGCCTCTCAGCAGCAGCAATTTCCCATGGCTGCTGCTCCTGGGAGCTGTTTCGCACGCCGCATCGGGAAATGGTTGAGAACGTTCACTATGTACACCCGGCCACAAAAGTTTACGGACCACGGGATCGCAGAAAACGCTCAATTTCCAAGCAGCCTGTAGCAGTAGTCAGTAGAACTATACGAAAATGTTCTTAACATATTCTAGCCGATGCCCGAAATGCAAATACCAGGTTGCGTGGTGAGGTTGTGGAGATATTCAGCTTTTTCTCAAATTTCATGGTCCGTGATATTTTGTGGCCGGGTGTACATGGTAGGGACGCAGGAGAGGCATGTGTGAGCCCGTTCCACCGAGAACTTCGCGGGCGTGGCATCAGTGCTATTTGGAGCTCGCTGGTATTTGTCGAAATGCCCGTTGCAATTGCCTGGTCATCGACACGATGACCTCCAGACGACTCTAATAACGCATTAGGCCCCCGCAAAAGCATTGCAAAAACTGCAGAGCTTACGTCTGTACTCACGTGCAACAGCCCAGAGAGGGGACAAGACAAGTGGTTCGCGCCAGGTAACATTTAACGTCACATCAGGATGGTCGTAGGCCGTCGACATCACCGCCAAATGTCGTCAATGAACGCAAACAGCTAAAAAAATATCGCTTAGATTGATTCCTACGGTGCGTGGGGTCTGCGTGTTTTTTTTCTTTTTTTGTTGATCAGTGATTATTTCGAAAATTTTGATATCTGCTGTTAATATGAAGCGTTCGGCAGCAGATGCAACTATTTCGTTTGAATTCGCTAGAGGTCAAATTGTCTCGGGAACCGGCCAGATTTCTTTCTTGCAAAATGACGTTAAATTATTTGGACTTGAAAAGCTTCGCTGCTCTGCTAGTTGGTATAAAGTTAAAAGAGCGGAACCAAATGACAGGCACAAGATTGAGGAATACAACCTTTCTGTGATCTTGTGTTGTTCAGTGTTGTCCCTGTATTTTTAGCGCTATTTTAATGTTATTCTGACACCTTAAAACGGTCTAAGTAAAGAACATAAAACAATTTTACATTAGTTGCCTTCATTACAACGAAGATGGTACGCCTCTACTTAAAAAAATAATAACGAAACTGTCCCCTGGTCATACAGGTAGACTCCTTTCGCGACATTAGCAGAGTGCTCATACAATTAGAATAGGCGACGTCCTTTCTCTACTTTATCTCGTTCACTGTAAGACGCCTCATCGAACACCGCGATATAGGCGGTGGGCCATTCTTGTATTTCGCGCGTTTGTGTGATCCTTCTAGCTCTGGTGTACATGTTTCGGATGCCGGCCTTTCCGCATACCGCGTACCATTCTTCGATAGAATTGATCTGGATGGCCGAGATTGCTTCAGCTCCAGGACCGGCTGGCGCATGGGACAATAGTGACATATTGACAAGTTGGGTAAACAGACGGTGGAGGGGGGGCATTGCAGAAGAGTCAAAGATGATTCGTTCCAGGAAAGCTGCCAAGTCGCCGACCACTCCGATACCGTAATGCCCATTAGTTGTTTAACTGATACGCTTTCTACTTCATCGCTTTCTTTCTTCTTTTTCATTTTTATTTTTTTCGTCTGCAGCGAACCCATAAATAATGACACGCTATCTCAATACTAGGATGAGTGGGGCGTTGTGTAGAGGGTAGTCGCGATAACGCCCGCCGATATTGCACAGGCGGGGTGCGTAACTGAACACGGAGGCCGGTTTTCCCTGTATTGACGTGTAGTTGCATGTATCAACATTTCTGGCATATTTTCGCGCTGTTGGCACGCCGTTAAGTTGTCCGGGGTTCGGTATTCTCACTGTAGCTTGCGCTTTTTTTCCCTGTCGTTGCCAAATCGGACGGCGGCTTTGTGCACCACAAAGCTCTTCACGATCTTTTCTTTTTTGTCTCTGCACTTTCAGCTTGCGAGGTTTTAATGCACGTCTCATTCATTCAGAATTTCACCCTCTTTTATGTACACGTGAGATGCGCGATGTCCATATCTAACCACTTCCATAACTACTTGGGTCGCCGGATGTGTGCCCCTGGACATGTTCTTCTGGGCATGTTCCTCTCTTCCTCAAGCACAGCCTCTGGCTGCTTTAGCGAGCTGCGCCGCCAATCCCCGGGTCCAGCGGGGGAACAACTCCGAGTCTTTGCACGTGCCAGCCCGCCACTGCTCTCGGAGGCTACGCACAGACTTCGAGGCGGCGCCGCCAGACGGCCCCGCATGTGCAGAGAGATGTGCGAGAAAGAAGCTAGGCCACTTCGCGCGCCACCCTCAAGCTCTTTAATAAACATTCTGCACCTTGTACATATCCCAACTATGAGTGTGTCTCGTTACTTCTCTCGTTATAATTATCACAAAAATCACATATCATAAGACCTATCATCACCAGTTACACATCCACCGTAAAAAATATTGCTATTAGTATTAACGTCGTCAATAATCCTCCAATGATGAATGGGCCGTCAATTTTCGTATTTTTGCTCTCGATGTAATAGCTGCAAAATCTACCTGGCTTAGCACAGTATTGGCCTCGAGCTCCACCACTGGAAAACTGGCGCCACCGTCGGCGTGACGTCCTATTAGGGATCACGTGGACATAGCGGCCGCGTCGGCTGCTTCGGGAGCGCCGAAGCGAGCAGAAAACGAGAGTTTAAATTCCCTCGTACGCTGCGGTCCTCATTTAGTGGCGAGATTTTCTCGCTTCGAGTGTCTCCTTTACAACGCTTGAAAGCACTACAAGAGGTAGTGGCTGCCTTTGAAGGCGCGCAACATGATAGGCTACTGCTCGGTGCCGCAGTGCCGGACGTACGCAACGGAGCCCGGTGTCAGCCTTATTCATACGTAGCCGCAGGACAAGAAGCTGCGTGAAGCTTGGCTCGCGAAACATAAAACCGGCAAACAGTCATCGGCTGCAACTCGGGTATGCAGCAAGCAGTGACGCGAGGAAGATTTCTGCTACGGCGCCGGGTCTGCGATGTTCGGAAAACGCGCACTGAGACGCTCGCCCGAGTCCGCTGCCCGACTATGTCATGACGGTTTGGTCTATGAACTTGTCGATGCTATAGATACTGGCAAGTTCACTGGAGTGGAAAGGGAGCGGTAAGAAGCACATTAAAGAAAAGCATGGCATATGGCATGGTCATGTTTGTGTAATGAATTAATCCATTGGATTACAAAAAAGAAGCAGCGGGAAATCGCACGCTGAGAACACCGATAAACATGTACAGTGCGACGCAACTCGAGAAATAATTGTTCCAAGAATTTAGAAGAAAAAAAGGTAGGCGTCGAAGTCTCTGCAAAGAAATTCTTTTTGAACAGCTCTGATAGCGCCCACGCAACAATGGTTGCTTGTATACTGTCAAATGCTCATATTCTGCGGTCTAACGCTCATGGCACGGTGCGAAAACGCGCACGCGGCGAAAGCGAAAGAGTTTTCTGACAAGCATGCAGATGCGAAGTCGGTTGCTGTGAATCTGTGCAATCGCTGCATTGAGGCTTCATTCTATTACGCGCCATTTAGTTATACAAACACTATAAGAACATATTTCACATAGTTTGCTCTCAGCGTTTACCTACCTCTCACGCAAGAAGCCGGTTCGGGAGACTCCATCGCGGCGACCGCGCGAAGTGGCGTTCACTGTACGTATTCGGTAAAGAGATAGCGTCTGTAAACGATTCTGTACTTTCAGTTTGCCTAAGATTATTACTTACACAGTAAAAAACTTCTGTCGTTTCGAAAATACTTACAGAAATGTCCGGGAGAGCTCGCGCGTGGTGTTTTCAGTGAGCGCTGACAGCAAAACCTATGAGGAGTGCGCCGCGTGATCCCTCATACTACGCCAGTAAGGCGCTTCCGATAGATGGCGACTCCGTAACTGCTCGCCACCAATACGCTTTTCAGGTGGAAAATCTGAAGCAGCATACATCACTTACGCAAGAAAGTGCAACGATACTTTGCTGACTAGGCAAGTAGGACTAATTGGGTTTTGCAAAACGAACTTTAGGCCGCATGCTGGAGCGAAATAGAAAAAGAGCGTACTCTTGATAAGCTTGCCTTTGCTTACAAATCTCGAAACATTTACAACTTTCGGAAGCTGAGGAACACGGCGGTGCTCCGGCCACTGCTGATGATTATCGTTTTTTGCACCCCAGAGCCAGCTGTGGAAGAAGACCACGATGACGAACGCGCGAGCAGTGGCACTAGCGCATTTGCGCCGAGAAGTTTTACAGTGAAGCTGTGTGTGCTCGCGGTCAGACCACAGAAACCCTCCGGCGGAAGGTGTGGCGCGCCATTGGCTACGCCGATAGTGACGTCGTTTCTCTCTCGCAGCAGAGCGCGTGCGCACCGTTCTCTCACCGGCTTCGCAATGGGACGGCCTCGCATCGTTCGTTCTCCCGAGGAGCAGCTGGCCTACGAGCAACAGCGCCGAGGGCAGGAGCGCCCGAGATCTCGTCGGCGTCGCGCCAACGCCTCGGCTGAAGATCGGGCCCGCGACGCAGAGCGCAAGCGGCAGCGGGACTCTGCCGACGCTGCGGCTGAGCGAGATCGCCAGCGGCGACGTCGGGCCGAGGATCAGTCGGTTAGGGCCTCGCGAGGCAGAGCAGCCACAACGTCGACGTCAACATAAACACTGGGGCCGCACGTATCAGCTTCTCTGGTTTTCTATATGTACGGGGTGCATGGGCAGTGTTTTTTTTTTCGTAACGGTAGGCCAATATTTGAAATTTCGAACGCGAATAAAACAGCCTTGTGTATTTTTTTTTTATTTGATTTCACAGGAACGAGGATAGTGAGGACTGTTACGAATCATTCTACCGCGGAGCATCCGCCGGGGCTGTCCAGGGGCACAAGTTCCTGGGTTAACGCACGGGACAGAAAACTGCTGCTCAATAACTTTAATCATTATGAATGGACCCACTGCGAGTCAATCTATACGCGAATTTGTCGTCTCCATTTAAGCAACGCAATTTATTACTTGGCCATTCACAATCAGTTTTTTTTCGTCCATTTTAAAATAACTTGCGGTGCCGCATACAGTGTGACGATTCTCTCGTTAAATGAACTCGACACTCTACCTGCATCTGGGGACGTGCTTTTTCTCATTTCTTTATCTGAGAAAGTACTTTTGCGAACACATCAGTTGACCCCACGTTCATACACAAACCACATTACATGCATTTAAGCATGCCTGTATATAACGTCCGTAAGCCTTAATTCTAGAAAGAGGGCTCCACGCGAACTGTATGCCACAGTCAAGAACTAAAATGTTCCTTATGTCATTTGATATTCGCAGGTAGACTTTCTTGAATATTCGCGTTCGATTTTGTTCGGAAATGTCGACATACAAACACGCCTTCTTTTGAAATATCTGTCCCTGTAATCGACTAACAAATACACTGGCCTTCCAGGTAAACAGTTCAGAACAATTTCAATTGGAAAACCAATGCAGTTTTTAGGAATTTTGTGTGCAGATGTCGATGATTTGGTTCTAGCCAAAAAATGACTGCATAACGGATACTCCATCGAAGCGCGCTTTAAGTTCTGTGTATTTATAGGGTCCCAAAGTGCAGATTTGAAGAAGTATACATCGAATTTTTTTAATTACCGACGTGAACATGGGGATTTCTCAGGCCAATTAATCCCTTCCTTTTTCAGAAATACACCGTAACTTAACTACGGCACTGATCCCAGAAATAGTAGAGGAAATGTGTTGGTGAAATTCACGGAAATGAATAGGCTCAGAATAAGGAGCATTTTCTCCAGGAGGTGCAATAACAGGAAGTGAACCTGGCAAAGCCATAACGAAGAACAAACAAGGAAATGGATTTCGCACTCTCTGTCGATCCCAGCATCTATTGAAGGATGTAGTACGGTAAAGGGCAGTGACCATACTTCAGTGAGCTGTAGGATTGCGCTCAGTTTGGAGTGAGAAGGCGCAAGATTAGTCTAGAGGAAACGGGTCAACCTAGATTTAGTAGGAGTAAAAGCAGACAAACTAAAGCTCGTGTTCATAAACAAATATTCAGCTTTAGAACAGAAAAATGAAGATATTGTAGAGGTAAAGAATGGAGCCGTAATTAGGCTGATTTCAGAAGTAGCCATTGAATTTGGAGGTAAGGCGCCAGGGCAACGAGTAGATAGGCTGTCCCAAGTAAAAGGACTGCATAAGAAAACGTCAAAGCATGAACGCGTCTTACTCAAAAAATCAGTTAAAGTTCACTGAACCCCCAAAGTAAAAATAAGAACGGGGAGATATTAAGCGCTATTCAAAATGAGAACGTCGCAAAGCTTGAGAAAACAGTAAAAAATGGCTGCAGCATGAAATTAGTGAGAAAGAAATTTGGCATAAGACAGCACAAGATGTGTACAGTGAAAGGCAAGCAGGCTAATGTTATGAGAAATTTGGATGATATAGTAAAGGCAGCAGAGTACTTATATACTAGCCTGTACAGTACCCATAGCAGCCACGCTACCTTCATTTGAAGCAGTT
Source organism: Dermacentor andersoni (assembly GCF_023375885.2). Classification (NCBI taxonomy): domain Eukaryota; kingdom Metazoa; phylum Arthropoda; class Arachnida; order Ixodida; family Ixodidae; genus Dermacentor; species Dermacentor andersoni. The sequence goes on along the minus strand of NC_092821.1, from coordinate 112,971,324 downwards.
ATGCATAGGATACAGATGCTCCTTTTATAACTAGCGATGGAGTAAAAGGGGCTTTGTAAGAAAGTTACAGGGAAAAGCGGCAGGAGAAGGTAAGAGTTCAGTCGATTAGAACAATTACGGGGGAATTATTGCGCGCAAGAAATTTGCGACCCTTTATACACAATGCCTCACGACTTCAGGTGTAGCACAGAGCTGGGAGAATGCGTACTGTATAGTAATCCATATGAAGGGAGGCGTTAAAGAATTGAAAATTATAGGCTCTGTAGTTTGCTTTTGGTATAGGATTAAATATTCACCAATATATTTTTCAATAGAATCACGCCACCATTTGACTTCAGTTAACCAAGAGAACAGGCTGGCTTCACGAAGGGATATTCTACAATGAATTGCATCCTTGTCATTAACCAGTTTATTGAGAAATGAACCTCTTCATAAGGCTTTCATAGCTTAAGAAAATACATTTGATTCAGTTGACATACCAGCAGTCATGATGGCATTGCATTATCAAAGAGTACAGGAGGTATACGTAAATATCTTGGGAAATATATGCAAAGATTTTACAGCTACCGTGTTTCTCCGCAAGTAAAGTAGAAGATTACTTATCATGAAAACTGTAAGGCAAGGAGACAATATATCCAATGCTACTCGCCTCATGTTTAGAAGCATTCATGCTATTTGATTGGGAAAGCTTAGGAGTGAGAATCGACGGCTACTATTTCAACAACCTTCGGTTTGCAGGTGACATTATTCTGCTAAGCAAAATTGCTGAGGAATCGCGACAAATGATTGAGGACCTTAACCGAGAAAGTGCAAGAGTATAGTTGACGATTAATGTAGAGAATACAAAGGTAATGTTGAATAGCGTGCCAAGGGTACGACAATTATCGATCCCCAGTAAGACTCTAAAGTCTCTTAAGGAGTACGTTCATCTAGGTAATATATTCACAGGGGGGACTGATCTCTAGAAGGAAATTTGCAGAAAAATAAAATTTCGTTGGAGTGCATACAGCATTCCTTGCCAAATCCTGACTGGAATTTTACCAATGTCGCCGAAAGAAAGCTTACGATCATTGCATTCTACCAGCGGTAACGTATGGGGTAGAAACTTGGAGGTTAACCAAGAAGCTCGAGAACAAGAACCGTGCAAACAGCCATAGAAAGGAAAATTTTAGCCGTAAAGGTACAAAAAGAGAGCGGTGTGGATCAGACAGCAAGCGGGAAGAGCCAGTATTCTAATTGATATTAACAGAAATTAGGGAAAATGGATAGCCAGTGTAATTCATAGGGCAGATAACCGGTGGACCATTGGGATTACAGAATGGGCATGGAGAGAAGGGAATCTCGGAAGAAGATGGCAGAAAACTAGGTTGGGTGGTGAAATTACGAAATTTGCCGGTTAAAGTTATAGTTAGCTGGCCCAAGACAGAGGTAATTGCATATCGCTGGGAGAGGCCTGCATGCTGTATTGGACATAAAAATAGGCTGCTGCTGCTGTTGCTGATGATGATGATATTGAACGGCCATTGATATACTTGTGCAATGAGAGAAAAACGAAACCGAAGACGGTAGGCTACAAAACAGATTTATTTGGCGCTGTTTAACTTGTGTAGATGAATCCAAACTTTGTCCTTTGGTGCCACCAGAAAGGCGTACGTGTCGAGTTCCAAATCAGGCTGAAAAAGAAAGAAATACAAAACAAAGAGTTTCAGGGTCAGACAGCATAGATTTCCCAACTTTTGCGTTATTGAACACTGAAAAGCCACAGTAAGTTAATTTAGCCTCGCAAAGTGTTATTTCAAAAGAAGCTGATTGCCAGCGGTACAGGAAATACATCAAGACACAGCTCAAACCGAAGCCGCAGCGTTGTTGCATCACTGTGACATCATGAATTTCAAAGTGTGACCATTTGGGCGCGAAAACTTTATAAAGGTGGTTAGCTTGTGCTCATGGTCGAATAAAATTACCATGTAGCAGTTATTTTCAGATAAACAATAACCAGGTCAGAGCTGACGAAGTCCTACTCTGTGATATCGCTGGTATCTTCTGGGATGCTTGGAGGCGGATTCGCGCTTTCTCATTCATTGATGAGACTTTTCTTGCTCTTCGTAAGAATGAACTAGTGCTGCAAAGAAGCAGCCTGATTTGGGAGCTGTTGGCACGAGTGGCAATATGGACTAACTTAACACAGTAAAATAGTACAGTAGCGCGTAGGACCGGAAAAACGCTATTAACGAACGGAGGGTGACACAAACAAGCAAAGAACCAAGCTGAGAGAAAGGTCAAATAAACCGCTACACTATTTAGCTATAGCATGCCCCCATGGGCAGAAATTAGCGTTCTTGTGTAGTACATCTCTAGGACATTGGGGACACCTTTTTCCCTGGTTCATTATTCGCACATTTGTTTCAACACTGCGTTCATTCAGGTGTACACAAGTTTACAAAGCAGTTGCAATGTTAGGGCGAGACAATCGGTAGATCGTGCGTTACCGCTAAGTTGGTTGCACAGTTTGACATCAGTAAACCAAATTTGAGGAATATCTCCACCAATCAGTTGACAAGGCGAACCATAATGCCTTTTTTCAGCGAGAGAACGGGATCGCACTTTCTGATAGGGGTGCTAACAATTCTGAATAAAAATAATAATTAGTAAGACATTCAAAAATATTTTTCGCATAATTTCGTGAGGAGGTCTAATAGCAGCCGACAGAATAAAAGGCAAACACCTAGTCCTTCTTTGTCGCGCTATAATTCTGCAACGCGGCTTCATCAATTTCACGTCACTAATTTCAACGTGTTTACGGTATCTTTCGTCCTTTAGACCATTGCCGCGTAAGAAAATTTCTCTGTACTTGCTACCATCAGTCCCTGGTTTCAATAAAATAAGTATAGTGCTTATTTAATAATTAGAAATTTACTAGAAGCGAACAGACGTCGCCAGAGATGTTGACGCAACAAGGACTTTCTTTAATGTTGCGTAACTAAGGAAGCCTACTTAGCTAGTGTTTATAAGAGTACACTCCTAAGACAGTTGCAGCCTTTGGTGTGTATATTTGTCCCACAACGATAATCATCATCCGCCTTGATAGCGTTTCCTTTCTTGAAAACGCGGCGCTCGCTACTTTCCTGCCGAGAATGCTGCGTCACGCTGATAACGCGCAAGCCGTTCGCGACTTGGAAGTACCGGGCTCACAGCGTTAAAGGAAGGAAGTGCGGGCAAGACAGACGACGATTATTGTTGTGGGACAAGATAAGCCCCAAAGGGTGTAAACTTTTTTAAGGGTGTAGCAGTAGGGCAAAAAAATTTGCAGTTAGAACCTCAAGCAGCGTTAGCAAGCATTGGCGTTGCGGTCGCGGAGGTTACACATTTCCGCGGCGCAACATGCGAGACAACTGCTCCTGCGCTGCAGAAACTGCGCCCCCTGGCAGCTGCCAGGCGTCTCACAAGGCTGGCTCGGTGAGGAGTGCCGCCAGCATGACCCACAGAACTCCAGACCTGCACAGACGTGCAGGTCTGGAGTCCAGACCTGCCCTTCAGACCTGCACACCTGCAGACGTCCCTTCTTCGACACTGGTCCTGTCTAGTACACCCCTTTTTCCCTCTAGGGAGAAAACGTACGAGCGGAGTGGCGCTAGTTATGACCTGTTCACTGTCGTCTGCTTTTGCAGTCTGTTCCGGCGCTCGTGCTGCCATTTCGGCAGGTACAAAGCACTTATATTGTTTGCGAGTTCTTAAGTTCACTCACAAAAAAATTAAATAAATCAAAGTTTGTGAATGTTCGGAGTTTGAGCAGTGAGATTAGTGCAGGAGGAGCAGTACAAGAAAGCAAAATACTGAGTGCATGCAGGCGGCAAATGGCATAACGTTTGCTTCTTTTGCCTCCATAGCAGAAGGCAAAAATATATTTAAACGAGGGCGCCTTGGGCGCCGCGAACAAATAGAGGCGCACGCGTGCTACCGTAGAGACAACTCTGATATAAGAAAAACGGATTGATACTTAAATACAACAATTTGCGTTTTTCGAGATTGTGTTTAGCCGTGGAAAAATATACAGCTTCAATTGAACTGTTAGAATACGTTAGAATCAAACCAGACTTGCACGCGATGATGCCTTAGCAAAAGAGAAAAAAGGTGTTCCAGTTTTGAAGATTCTGTGGGAAACGCTGCTCATTCGATCAACATTCACGATCTCCTTGTCGAGTTCGTTCATTATTATTTGTCCGCGAGGAATCGCTTTCGGAGCACATGATGTTTAATTTATGTAGGGCTTTTTTTGTCTTTGCTTGAACATTTGGGATCATATCTCTAATGATCGATTTGAGCCTTTGATTGCATCGAGAGAGTTCTTTGCGAACCGCATTGCTGGGACAATGGCGGCTGTTCGTGCAACTACTTAGTGAACATAATCTAAGCATCCCCAAACTTACCGATAAGGCCTTCAGAACAAAACTTTCATTCTGGGAACCTTATCGTACGGTACAAGTGTACAAAGTAGTTCAGGCAGCGCTAGTGTTAATCACGCTCTGACCCTAACACGGGAGCCCCATTCGTTATGTGTCTGACCAAAATAGGAATTCCCTTTTATTCTGAGGGTAAATAAACAAGTCCCTAAATAAGTAAATAAATAAATAACGTTGCGCCTCGGTATAAATGTCCGCGAACACCGTCCAATACGCCAAGGTTACCAGCCACAGCGCACAGTCAATGCGGGCGCAATAAATTTTAGTGTTAACTGTAACGGGCCTAGGCGAAGCCGTCAAGCCCGAATGGCGGATGTGGCTCCAGTCACCGCTTCCGTCCGCATTAATGACGTAGCTGTGTAACTGAGCAGTTGCAGTTGCCGGTATTCAAAGGAGATTCGCAGCCTCTATTTCTGATGAACACCTCGGGGTAGTCATGCGTCACAGGTAGTTGCGTCGATTCGCAAACCGGAACTCCGCAAGAACTCGTACAAAGAGACGTGAACGTGTGCTCCCACGCTATCCGTGTCGTGACCACAAAGCATGCATTTTTTTCTTTGATTCTCAACCCCCTCCCCCCCCTCCCGCCTCCTAAAATTTCACTTGTACCACTTTTTCTTTTTCCAGGTTGAAATAAGGCTCTCGGGTGTAATATGAGTGAGACAGGAAATAAATAGAAGCTAAAACAAAAGCGCCAAACTAAGAAGTGTCGGCGACAGCATTGCTCCTTGTGGGGTTCCTCCATTCGGTGTGTCCTACTTGCTGCGACCTCACATCTCGCAGCCCTATTGTGGTTATACGATCTGCGAGGAAAGCCCTCATGTAGTTTTAATTTCGTTGGCCGCAATTCGTGCCACTGAGATTCGTTAGTATGGCTTCGTGCCCCAGGTTTACAAAGGCCTCGTTATGTCTAGTGCAAGAATTGGTTTCGGGCAGCCATGGCGTTGCTGCATTCAGTGCTTCCTCTTTGCGCTGCAACAGCACGTCTTCTGTTGACAAAGTGGGCTGAAAAGCAAACAACGTGCTTGGCATCAGTTGACGTTCTTAGAGATGCGTCTGTAACATGGCTAGGATGACGCGTTCCATCAGTTTACTCAGGTAAGATGGGAGCGAAATAGGTCTTAGGTTCTCCAAGTACGGCGTTTTTCATGGCTTTAGTATCAGTGTAAAAAAAAAAAATCACCGCCCAAGCACTCAGTACAGGTGGTTAACGAGCGAAGCTGAAACCTGCGGCCCAGATGTTTATCACTGCGTTAATCGCCACGGTTTGTTAAACGGCGGCTTAGTAGGCTGCCGGGTGCTCTTTATGCAGTTGCCGCTTGCGCTCGGCTGCACGAGCCTTCTTTTTTGTGTCCGGGCTGCTGCGTGGGTACGGCGTAGACAAGCTCGTTCACGGTTCTGCTCACAGCGTTGCTCATCGAAAGCTGCCTGCTCCTCAGGAGTACGTATGACGCGTGGCCTACCCATTTCGGAGGCGGAGAAAAACTGCTGCGCGCGCGCTCGGCTGCAACGGAGAGCGACGACGTCACTACTGGACCAGCCAATTGCGCGCCTCTCTTTGTTTTCTTTAGCGCATACGCATGAGGTTACGTCGGAGGAGTTTTAGACTTACACGCAACAGACGGACGGACGAATTGGCTAGGAACATGCAGCTTCGCTGTAAAAGTTATCACCCCGCTCGCACTACCGGGGGGCGTCATCTGCTACGCTGCAATGGACGAAGCGGCGCCACCGTCGAGGGGCGAGATCGCGCGAGCAGAAACGAGCGCGAAGTGGAGGAGAGTGGCGGAGATGGAGGTACTTATAATCATTGAGGAGTTTTGTCACAATTGACACAACAGCGCCGCCTGGCCGAGGTTGTCACATGTATACCCATAGCTGATCAGCAACGGAACCCTGCCCCGCCCCCTGCAGGAGCCGATTGAACGGAGCGTGACGATGCATGCGTTTGGCTAGGTTGCTTTTCCAGCCAAACTGACGGGGGACCCGTCAGTTTGGCTGGAATCGGGCTCTGGGAACCCGAGCCCGACAAAAGCCGCAACAGCGCAGTCAATGGCGTTGAGAGCGCGCCGAGGACGACGGCGAAAAAAATCTCGTCTCGAGCGTCCATGCGATTTCTGTCGCAGTAGTAAGCGTCACCTTTTGACTAGGGCCGTGGGTTATCCGGAAGCGACGCAACACCTGCGACGTCACGGAGGCCATTTCGATGAGCGCTAGACGCTGGCCGATGCACACGCGAACTCCTAGTCCGAACGGCTGGTATACGGCCGGATTTATGAGATGCTTGTTCTCGGGGCTGAACCTGGGGAAGAAAAAAAAAGGAAGTATGACGAATGTGATTTGCACTCTCAGAGAAGCATTTGAGGGCGATTTTGCAGTAATATGAGCCTTTTCATTTCGTTAGTTTTTTTACTTGAAAAATCTGACTTTTGGCGTCAAAGAGAGGTATGTTGTAATTACGCAAGTGAATCTGTTTCGTGCAGGAAGTGTAATGGTGCGTGAGTAAATTGACTGAATGTCTGTGCTATAAAGAATGACAGCATGGCCTTCAGTATCACTGGGGCATGAGGGCATCGAGAACACGTGCATCAACATGCGCACACGCACGCATCCACACACACACACACACACATGCACAGAGAGAGAGAGAGAGAGACAAGCACGCCCGTACGCACACACACGCACACACACTTGCACACACGCGCGCACACGCTTAACAACCGGCGGCGCAAGCTCCGGTACCGCGAGGATCATCTGTTCTGCATCCGCACCGTCCCTGCGGTTGATCCAGCCTTGTGAAGACGTAATACGAAGTGCTAGGTTCTTTTGTCTCAAAGGCAGACAGGAAAACCAGATACTCTCATCTGGTGAACATGCCTGCCTTTCCTTTCCTTGTTTTCTCTATTTAATTTCTCTCTTTTTGCAGTCCCATAGCAGATGCTTTACAGGCCGACTGATGCCAACAAAGCATGGTGTGCAAAACACCTGCGGTGTTGTTAATGTTTCGTGCTTTGCATATCCCTTTGAAAACAAACACACTGATGGTATTCTGCATGACAATGTGACAGTATATCAACATCGTACTAGGGCACGACATAGTGGGACGAACGTTCATATCGATAAACGCGGATCTTATCTCCCGAACTTGGCGATTGTTATCGTGTTTGATTTCTTCTTTCAATTGTGTCGTTCTCGTCTCCCGTGCTCTTTATGCTACGCAAGAGAATACCAAATTAGTCGGCCACGTACGCCACAAATAACTACTAAGAGCCAGAACAACATGGAAAGGGAAATACATAACGACGAGAAAAAAAAAGCACCATAGTACTAGAGCCCTGAGTGATAATACAGTGTTCACAATTGTTCCATCTTATTCGTTTAGTTTTCGTTGTGCATGCAGGTGATTGCGCATGGTTGAAACAAAAAGCGGGCTTTGGCTCGATTAAAGGCCCATAAAGCTGTGCTGGTTTTCTTGTCAACTGCGAGACCAGCTTGCGTTTGTAGAGTTCAGACTCTGAGCGTAATGCAGTGCACTGTGGCATGCCTTCGTCTTTCTTTTCTATTTTTTTACTCCCTGTCAAGCAGCTACAAGCAACGTTCAGGAGAGAGTTGTCTGCTTCTCGTCCTCTATATGTATGTGTGGTGTTTGTATACGTTGAAATATCACAAATAAATTGTTCTTGGTGACACACAATGAAAAGGTTGCGTTTGAGCTTGCTTATGGTGGACGATTCGTTCAATTGTACAGCTAATAAGCTACATCCATATGTGCTAGAGAAGTAAGCGGTGAATTCACCATAATAATTTCTGAGCTTGGGTGGTGAAACATCCTGTTGATGGCGAAGACACTTGGTATGGGGAAGCAGCGTGTTAGTAATCACGAGAAAACACAATTTTGCGTGGAATAAATGGATCTTGCGTACAGTGTTTCGAGCATGTAAAATTAGAGTATTCAGTGTAGAATTCCTCAACGTCAAATGTGTGATGCCTGATTTGCTTTGGTTCAGAGTAAATTGCAGTGAATCGAATTGTTTCATGTGCATGTTAACCTTAGTGGAAAGCAAGTCACTGATACGTGTATGAACGAAGGCGCAGTAAATAGTAAGGAGTTTCTGGTGGAAACTAGTAGCTAACATTGGTTATGTATACTCTAGCTATTGACACTGTAATTCAACTTTAACGGCTAACACAATATTTTTCTGGTGTGAGCAGTCCTGCTGCTGTTTACATATGGCGAGTAATTGGTTCCTTTCTGATATTCCTTAATTCTTCCTTGTCGTGTGCGCGAAATACTAGAGGTCTGACGTACTGTAATCTTGGTGTTGGCGGCTATTCTGTTGGCAGCCGCTCGATACTAAAAAAAAACTCATTCAGTGTTAGTAACTTCAGTCACCAAGTACTGCAGGCGTGTTCAACCTAAAGCTGACCTATCAACGCTCGAGACAATGACAATGAGAAGCAGGTACTCCCTCAAACAGCGCTGCCAAAGAAGTTCAGCTTGGTTTTGGGCTAATTGAGATGGCGATATTCTCTTAAAGGATTTAATGGTACTCACCTCTCGGGATCAAACTTCTCCGGGTCCGTCCAGTACATCGGATCATGATGCAGGTGGTATGTAGGCACCATGACAGACATTCCTTTCTTGATGAGATACTTGCCGCTCTGGTAATCTTCACCCGCACAGCGTGTTGTGAATCTGCGTGTCCCGACGTAAGAGATGCTTTAAATGATATAATCTCGCTGGCATATCGGCCGCTGTATCGGTGGCAGAATGTGCCTGTTTACATGGTAGGTGACCGTGCAGAAGAGGGCCAACTTAGACTGGTTAGTACAAGTTGAAGATAAATAGAGCTTCGCATCGGTCAGGACCAACGCGAGGAAACCGACGAAGCAGTGCTCATTCTGCCCATTTTCTTCATGTTCTTCCTATCTCATGCGCTGGTAGTCTATTCAGCGTTAACATACGTGCGACAACGCCTCTGCTACTGTATTTGCGACGGAACGCAAGGGTTCACTATTCAAAACGAGGCAGGCGCGCAACACTTGCTTAATGTTCATTGAAAATAAATAATAGCCTGTGAATGTAACTTACACCTCTGTTTTTTTTAATATTTATATCCTCCGTATAAAAACAAAGAAACCGAATCAACCCATGCTACGAGGGAAAGTAAAAAGAAAATGCAGTTACTGAACTACTTTATCAAAAAGAAAGATAGATAAAAGGCTTATCTTTTTCGTAAAGGAATTCTACACGGGGCATCTATAGCGAGACATCATCAGACCTGTGCGCACAAGTAAAACGGAAACTGGACTATAAAAAAAAAAAAAAAAAAAACTCCGCCGAGAACATTCATTGTTTAAACAGTGAAATGCTGCTTCGATAAAATACGTCCTAATATCCGGTGCTTTATGTGGAAAGATGGAGTTTAAAACGGGCCTGTATTTCGCCGCTGGAAATACGGCAGGAAAGCCAAACAATGGGTGCAGTGGCATAGTGTGCAATGCAATTTACTGACATGTCTTCAATACTTACGAGGTGATTGGTGGATACATCCTTAAGGTCTCGGACAGTACTTGGTTAGTGTACCGCAGTGATGTGAGGGTCTGAATCGATAGCTCATCGTCCTACAATGAGAAAACAAACCCGTTGGGATCTCTCACACACAGAGAAAAAGGCAGTTTATATCGGTCCACTACGGGAGTAGGTATTGCTTAGGGTGCGGGAAAAAACGAAACGTTGACACAAGAAGCACTAAAAGTGAAGACACATCCTTGCCTTGTCCCCATTTCGCTTGGGCGTTTTACTTTGCACCTTCAGTTTGCGCAATAAAATCACGCATCGTGTCACCTACTAGTTGGTTCCACAGGAGTGAAGTAAAGTGCAGGAAAATGAAAAAAAGAGAAACTTCATCGAGCTGCCACCTTTTTGACGAGTGGACCTGTTTTCAGCAAGCCTTGACAAACGCGTCCTTTTGTCGAAACGTTGTCACCGAGCGGGGGTTTCTGCCGCCTTTACTAGTTTCTTCCGTTCATCATCATTATCATCATTACGTCATGCCTGCATTTCAGCATTGCATCCGTAACCAAGGGGCCTAGTTCGCCAATGCGCGTCTTGGGCGAACACTATGCACCGTACACTTGACAGTTTCAGTGCTGAGCTCGGTTCTTTCGTTCAAAACGCGGTTGAGAGCGCTGCGATACGGCTGCGCATGAGCGCAGTCACGTGGTTTCATTTCATATTACGCGGGCTTTGCTTGAATGCCGAAAACGATCCCCACGCAGCACTTACGTTGCCACAAAAAAGTGGATGGGTCGTTTCTGAAGACCCTCTACAACGTAACAAAACGCACTTGGGCCTAAATTGAATATGAAAATTTTTGAATAATTGATCTAAGAAGAGAGAGAGAGAGAGGAAAGGGGAAAGGCAGGGAGGGTAACCAGAGAAAAAGATCCGGTTGGCTACCCTACGCTGGGGAGAGAGGGGAGGGGGAGGTAAAGTGGTAACAAAGTAGAGATAAGGAAAGGAAGGAGCATAGACACACAATCAGTCACTGTCACCGAATACTGTCATCGCACAGCACAGTGACACTTTAGGCACTGTCAACATCTTTTCAGGCTACAGCCGCCTGTCCAATTCTGTCGCCCTCAAAAACCGCAACAGTGCACTCGTCGCCCTCTGCTGCGAAGGCTTATGATGGCGGTATTTTAAAATAAGTTCCTCTGTGAGAGGTCTTTGGTCAAAGCGCGCTATCGCGGTTGCGAGTGATTGTCTCTGTAAATTATATCGAGGACAGTCACAAAGAAGGTGTTGAAAAGTCTCCTCGTCACCACAGTCCTCACACGAGGCGTCGTCGGCCCATCCAATTCGGTAAGCGAATTATCTAAATAGGCAGGATATAAGAAATATTTCGAGGAGCGCCACATGACAGAAAACCTTATGCGGTTGGTTTCATCCAGCTGCGGTTAATCACTTGTTTTGATGATGATGATGATGATGATGATAATGATGTTGATGATGTACGGATTTTATTGGCGCAACGGCCAGATATGGCCAAAGAGCGCCAAGCCAAAGATAATAAATGAAGTGCCGGTGCTAGAACATGACAAATGTCAGGGTTGTGAATCAGTATGTGACTGGTACATGTAACTTGGCTGTAGAGTGGCCTAAAATTAGTCCTTGTAAAGTGCGTAAAATGTATAGGTGTTAAAATAATGACAATGACTAGCGGTGCACGCTATGAACATAAAAGTTTTATAACCAAGGGATTATACACTGAACGAGTGAGTAACAGTAGCACTCGTACCTCACCTGTGAGCCCTTGAACGCAAAGGCTGGGAGGCATGGACTTACAAAAATGCTATCGCAGCAGCAGCGTCTAGTGAGAGGATGTGTTACGTATACCTTCGTCTGATAACATGTAATGTGCCGACATCTCGTTAAAACGTCAAAACTAACTTCTCGTCAAATAGTGGTTCAATGCCGAAAATCATTGCGGGGTGAAGCGGATTGTGTTGGCTCTATGCCGAGGAAAAGTACTTTTGTCGTTGAGCTTCTATTTCTCGACACTCTAAAAAGACGGGATCAACCGTAAGCGCCTCAAAACATTTATCGCAGACAAGAAGATCATCAGCGGTTAATAGGTTCCATAAATACGACCTATCTTAAGGCGACAGAAAAATTACCTCAGTCTGTCGTGTCTTTGTCAGTGGTGGCCACTTTCCTATGTGTGACTTGATAACGTGAAGCTTATTAAGGGTTCCAGTGTCTCACGTACGTTGGCAATGGCCCCTCAGTCTCTTGCGTAGGAAGGGCTTTAAATCTATTACAGTGAGAGCTATGGAAGAATTACTTGGCACTGCGGTTAGTGATGTGTCTATACGGTCGGCAAGCATACTACCCTCGATGCCTCTATGGCCAGGTACCCCGCATAGTATGATGTGTCGATGAGATGCGTACAAAGCGCAGAGGACTGCATAAAGTTCAGTAAAGACAGGATTTTTATTCTTTTGTAGGGACATCAACGCTTTGGAGACGCTCAGTGAATCTGTATATATTATTCCTTTTTCTAGTTTTGTTTCCTTGGTGTGCCTTACAGCCGACAAGAATGTGTATGGCTCTGCCGTAAAGATGGTCGTTTTCGAGTGCAAACAGCCCGATTCTGAGAAGGGTGGGCTGACTGCGCCATAAGAAACGTCGGCATGCGACTTTGAAGCATCTGTGTAGAATTCTGGGCATGAGTATTTGGACGATGAACGATCTGTCGCACTTTATGGGCTGCCACAGCCACGGCGGCAATGGCTTCGCTGGGACCATCAGGCTTGGCTCAAGAATCGGAACTCCCATTTCCTCAGAAAGTTTTCTTACGCGCAGAGAAAATGGCTCGCTAGCAGACGGTCGATTACTAAAGAGCGTTGCCGATGTCAAATTGTTTACGGTTGGATAAGAGAAGTGTTCTGGGTTCGCATTCACTTTCAGAAAATAAGTGAATCTTAAGTATGAACGTTGCAGATGGAGCGACCACTCGCTTGCCTCTACATAAAGGCTTGCCACAGGACTTGTCCTGTAGGTGCCTGTGGCCAGACGGATGCCTAGGTGGTGAACAGGATCTAGTATTTTTAGGGCGCTTGGAGTGACAGACTGGTACACTATGGCGCCGTAATCTAATCGTATAAGTATGAGGTTCTTGAGGAGATTTGTTAGACCCTTCGGATTACTACCCCATGCTGTGTGCGACAATATTTTTAGAATGTTCATAGCGTTCAAGCATTTTCTCTTAATATGCTTTATGTGTGATATCAATGTCAATTTCGCGTCTAAAATCATGCCTAAAAATTTCTGTTCTGTGCTCACAGTTATGTGGTGTCTGTCTAGCACAATGCCGGGTTCCGGAATCAGGCCTCTTCTTTTTTTAGAAAAGGATGCATGATGTTTTGCCGGGATTTACCCTAAAGCCATTTTCGTTGGCCCACTTCGACTCTTTGTTCAGACCAAGCTGCACTTGTCTTTCACACATCGCGAGGTTACATTATCTAAACCCTAACTGTAAGTCATCTACATATACACAGTAAAAAATACTTCGAGGAATGATTGAACGTAAAGAGTTCATCTTCTCGATAAAAGGGGCACAACTGAGTACTCCCCCCTGCGGCACGTCAAGGACGAGGTATTGCCAATTCTAACCTGGAATGTACACTTTGATAAATAACTCTCTATTAGACAAAGCATATTACCACGCATACCCATTTCTGAAAGGTCTCTTAAAATTCCAAACCGCCAAGCCGTATCATGTCGTATGCCTTTTCCATATCATAGAGGGACAAGAAAAATTGTGTGTCGACGAATGCCTCACGAATGCATGCCTCAGTCCTTACGAGATGATCAGTTGTGGATAAACCGTCTCGAAAACCACAGTAATAAGGGTCGAGCAATTTGTTTGTTTCAAGAAAGTGTAATAATCGGTTACTTATATTTTCCAATAACTTTCAGAGGCAACACGGTAATGCAATAGGACGGTAGCTTATCAGTAAGGGTGGGTCCTTTCTGTGCTTCAAGACAGTAGCCTCTCTCCATGCCAATGAACGGTATCTTGCTGCTCCCATATTATTGTAAAGAGATAGCAGTGCTAGTTGCGTGTCACAATGAAGGCTTTATCATTATATACATGATCCTGTCAGCGCCTGGAGCAGACTTCTCACAACTGTCTAAAGAAGCTCTGAACTCGGCAAAATTAGGAGGATTATTGTACTGTTCACTTTTACTACATTTCCGGTTCAGTGGCTTACTTTCTGCTGCGGCGTTGTTTTTAAGGAACGATATTGAATAGTAATCCGAACAGGACACATACTCAAAATGTTTCCCAAGAGCATTTGGCTTGGTCTTCAAGGTTACTGCCCTGATCATTCACCAACGGCAAATGGTAAGACGGGAGCCCTAATAATTTCCTCACCCTATTCCATAATTTTCTTTCTTGAGTGTCGGAATTAATGTCGGAGATATATTTTAGCCAGTTCGTTTTCTTAGCAGATCGTCGCACACGTCTACCTTGCGACTTAATATGTTTGAAATTGATGTGGTTTTCTGCTGTTGGGGAGCTACGAAGGAGACACCACGCTTTGTTTTGTTTATTACGTGCTTCCTTACATTCCTCTATCCACCATGGAATTCAACGTTTAGAAGACGAGCCTCTTGTTTGTGGGATGCATATTGATGCCGCATCAATAGTAAACGCTGGTAAGTACGCCACTGCATCATCAATACTAAGCGCACGGACATCATCCCAAGACAACTGCGTACGTTTGCGAAACCATGTTCAGTCACCTGAATCTACTTTCCATCTGGGAACTTTGGGCAGCATTCATCTGGTTTCGCTAATGTTACAACAACCAGGAAGTGATTATTTCCTTAAGGGTTCCTAATGACGCTCCACTCGAGGTATGGCATAAGTGTACCTGACGCTATACTTATGTCTATCGATGAGTAAGTTTTATTTGTGGCGCTATAAAATGTTGCCTCTTTCTTATTAAGGAGGCATGCACTTGTACAAAACAAGAAATTTTCTGATAGGCGCCCCTCGCATCACAACGTGAGTCTCCCAGCAGAGTGCTGTCGGCATTTAGATCTCCTACTAGTAAGTAAGGTTCATGAAGTTCGTCGATAAGGCACTGAAATTATGTTCTGTGAAGTTGATAGCTGGGATGGGGGAATGCAAAGACAAGCAATAGTCACCAGCTTATTGAAATACAGTGCTCGGACGCCAACTGCTTCAGTAGACGTTCGAAGTTGTATTTGTTTCCAGGCAACACTTTCATCTATTATTATAGCCACACCGCCCGACGAGGCGAGAGCATCGTCGCCGTCTTTTCGAAGAATGACATCGTGTGTAAGAAAGCTTGTCTACGTGAAATTTAGGCGCAGCACTGTTGCACAGCACTTTTGCACTCTGTGAAGAAGTGTTCTAACATCATCCGGATTGCGCAGAGGTCCCCTTACATTCCACTGCACTATATGTGCGTCCGTATTGTAAAAGAGTTGTGTGTTGTGTGTGTAATGTGAGAAGTACAAGTCAACATACAGATCCTTTTTCGGGCCCTGTAATGCGGAATTTGGCTTTTCTGGAGTGGTCTAGAGGCTTCCGCCTCTCCTTAGGCGCTCGCCGCGCCATCTGACTAGAAGACGTGTTCATTGCTTCTTCCGGAGCGCTGGACACTCGTCTTTTGAGCAGTTTGTTCGCCTTGATGACCTCGCCTGAGGAGACGAGACCCTGGAAGCCACCAACCCGGAAGTTGACGGCTCCTTGTGGGACGGCGGTGCAGCGCTCATTGCAATCGCTGGGAGAAGGGGGGGGGGGGGTGGAAGGCGTCGCGGCCGGCTCACTGCGTGCGGGCCGGACAACCACCGGAAGCCGTTGTGGCACAGCCCCCTGACGCGCCACTTCGGCAAAGCTGTTCTTTGACAGGTACGATGTCCGTTTTCGTACCTCTTTGAACGATATATTCTCTTTCAGTTTGATTGCAACGATTTCTTTTTCATTTTTCCAGGATGGGCTGGACCGCGACCATGCGGCGTGTTCACCGTCACAGTTTAGGCAATGTGGGATATTTATGCACGATTCAGACGTGTGTTCAAAAACGTTGAAGTTGGCGCAAGTCGGTCAACCTCGACAGCTCTGTGACCTATGACCAAAGCTCTGGCACTTAAAACACCGCAGGGGATTGGGGATATACGGTCTGACTCTGATTTTTACGTAGCCTGCAGCGATAGTCTCGGGCAGTACACTTGAAACAAAGGTTAAAATCAGATGCTTCGTCAGAATTTCCTTTTCTTCATACTTCCGCTTAATTCTTTTGACATGGATGCCATTTCGTTCGCTCCAGCCCTCCAAGAGTTCAGTCTCACTGATCTCCATCAAATCATTATCCGAAATTACACCACGACTGGTGTTCATAGTGTGGTGTGGGGTCACAGTGATAGGAATGTCTCCAATTGATACTAGGTTCTGCAGTTTCTTATATTGTTCCACATCTCGGAGTTCAAGAAGAAGGTCGCCGCTAGCCAATTTCGTAGCTTTGTAGCCAGCTCCCATTGTTGTTTCTTTCAGTCACTTCGAAATGAGGAAGGGAGAGATTGCTCTGAGTGTCTTTTCTGGCTTTAAGCTCTGTGTCTTTCTAATGAGGAAACAACTTAAACACTTCTTTGGTGCGCTCCCTTTTCTGAGGGCGATCAGATACCACGGGGAAAGGGCAGGCCATAAAAATATCTTTTCGGCAGGAATGCCAGCCACCCACCATGGAGCATAACAAGGGGCGCTGCGGTAGCTGGAAATACAGTTCCAACAAATGCCAGCTGTATGTTCCCGCTATAATCAAATACGCATAACCAAGGGTAGTTATGACACACCAGGTTAACCCTTGCTGCCAATAATGTAGGAAGTAAATGGAAGAGAAAAGAAGACAGAAAAGATGAAAAGTGAAGTAGAAAGATGAAGATTGAAGAGAAGGACCGGAAAACGCGAGTGCCGATTTCCTCCAGGCGAGTCAGTCTGGAGGCGCCGTCTGTGTGAAGCAGAGGACAAAGAAGTGTGTCACTTCTGCCGGGGGGCCTTAAAGCTGCGAACACCCGGCATCGGCTCAACCCCCAGGTTCGCCCTTTCCCCAGACACGGCTAAGCCACGCACGGCTGCACGCGGGAGGGTCCAACCCCCGTGGGCTCGGGTACGTGGTGTGGCAACACACCAAACGCCTCCTTACGGAAATGCCCCTGCGGGGAATCACTTGTTTTAAATCCTCGGTTCAAGCTACGCGAAATCCCCTGCATACATTTAGCACAAAACAGCTTCATTGTTTAGAAATTGGTAGCCTCATAACGATATCAAATTTTGGTAAATTGTTCTGTCTCGTCATCCCTCTTTAAATTAAACCTTGGCAATATTTTTCTCTTTCGTTACGCTTACTTTTGCTTAAATCTGTCCTGTAAAATATATTCCCAAGAAATATTAAGAGAACAATCTTTTGTCACCCTAATCAGGACAGACTTTTCCGCGACGGCGCTTATACAAGGATCATTCTTATGTGTGATGATATATGCTTTGTTTATGTTTTATTTAGCTCCTATTTAATATTGCCTCAAGGGTAAAATAGACTACGGATGCAGTGGTTAGAGAAGACAGGTATAAAAATATACGTGTAAGTGCGAAACAAAATGTTCCTCATGTCAGTGATAATTTTAGAAAAGAACAAACGTAAGAAAAACAGGACTGAGTAATTGTAAAATATTTTACGATCTAGAAGCAGATTAGCAGAATTTACGAAAAAAACAGTTTACATATCACGCAGCGCCAGCTGATAGTTTCATAGATATCTCGTGATATTCAGTAACGGCGTGTCGTGCGGAACGATGATTCCACTACCTGAATGCACGTGAAACATATGAAATTAGGTCGAGCTGCAATGCGGGACACTAACTTTAGAAACGCGAACAGCAGTTGGTGCTGCTCAGGAAGAATTTGTTGCTTCGACAGAGCATGGCAATTACAGAACCCGCAAAAAAACTATATAGACCGTATATTTTGCAGCTATATGCTGGGCTTTTCTTTTTCAGGTTATAGGTTAACTTCATCTGCGTTAGGCTATTATAGTCGGATACAACTTTAGAAAAAGGGGGGCATTTGCTCCTCCGAGGCGGAGGCACACGAGCACAAACCAATGGGCGCGCACTCTGGACTAACGTCATCAGCCGGACGGCCGATGAGCCCGCCGACGGAGAAGATGGCCGCCTGTGCTTCGAACTGGGCGAGGTCGCGTCAGCTGTGTGCTTCAGCCCCTTGTCAGAGTGAATTCCAGAACTGTTTGTGATGGTCTGTCATGCCGAAAATATTACTACGAGCTTACGATGCGGCATTTGTGCCGCGTGCGTTTATTCTGAGCCGTGATCAGGCGAAGGAACATTGCAGCGAGCATCGCTGGCGCTGCGCTACGCTTTGCCTGAAAACAGGATCCCGCGGCGACCGCCACGAGCACACATCCTGCGTGTTTGTTCCACGTTGTTTTATTTCGCTCCCGAGTGACGTTAGGACGAGAAAAGTTTTCCAAAGACTGGTGTCTACTGTTAGCGGCGGGTGTGTTCGTGTACTGCATCGCTGCGTTTTTCGTCGGACGGGGTGAAGTGATGGAGCGAAACCATTCTCAGGAGAAATCAGAAAAATGTGCGCGCATGAAACAAACCTACGAGTGTCTCAACAGAAGATATTTGTAGAATAAGCCTTCAACGCATAGATTTGTCGCCGTCGACTTAGCGTGAACGATCAGTGTCAGCAGTGAGATAGCCGAGCGTCTAGCGACGGTGTTCTTGCCTTGTGTAGCACCGTCGATTGATTGCTGCCCACCAGTGTTCACTGCACGCGCAAGCTGTTGAATGCGTGCTGTGAAATTGTGAAAACACAATACCAAAAAAAATTATGGTATTTAAAACCAAGAGCGTTTATTTAAAACGATGAATGAAGCATTTTTGTACCTTCTTGCCTCGACCGTATTCTCGGCCCAGGTTTGTAATGGTTGCGATAAATGAATTGTTTTATATAAGTGCTTTTTTAATAGCAACTGATTCATTTTAAGCTTGGAAAAGGAGTAGTAGATACGCCGTGTACATGTAAACAAGCGCAAAAGCCATGCAGAGCTGCTCTTTCTACTTTTGTCACTTGCAATGGAGCTAAAGAGCAGACGACGGGCAGCGTTGTAGAAGGCACGGGGTTATTTTTCTGTCGCTATCTGTCATGAGCTGTAGCACGAGAGCTCTACTAAACCAGTCATCAAAATACAAAAGTCTTTATTTATACCGAGAATTACGCATTTCAGGAGCACGATTTTTCGAGCGGGACTATTTTAGTCGCGGAGGCAATCGGCTGTCGCACTTCGGTCATCTGGGTGGGGCCTCCACTTTATTCTAAAGTTGTATCCGACTGTAGTACAGTACATAGCAACCTGGTTCAAACAGTGCCCATTTAAATCTATCGCTCTCGTGTCTTACGTACGTAAGGCTGCATTCGTGCATCGCATGAATGCGAAGTGTGAACTAGCATTTTCGGCTTTACGCTTTTCTGTCCCGTCCTTTACGCTTTTCTGTCCTTTTCTGTTTCTGTTCCTTTTTTTGAGGCACCAGTATGTAACTGAAGATTTCCCTGATTCATTTTATTGCATATAAGATAGACTTACCTCTTTCGTAAAAGCTTCCAGTACTTCCTTCCTCATTCTCTCCTGAATGTCTGGGTGCTTGCCCATGAGATAAAACCAATAAGTCAATGCCAGCCTCGTTGTGTCGTAGCTGCGCTCGATAACAAGAACAAATCAACACAAGCGTAAACCGGTTAAGGAGCTTTTATAATATGTCACTAACTCGAAAACTCACCCGCCGAGAAAAACGTCCATGCAGTTGGTACCAAGCTCGTACAACTTCTGCTGGGACAACGGTGCTAAGTGGCAGGATAGCAGAAAGAGATTGACGAGAAAAAAAGTAACATCGTCAGATGATGGCGCGACTGGTGATTCGTCGCTTTTCATAGAGATGACTAAGTCGCAACACCTCTCTTCAGTATTGTGCAAGCTTACACCACAAACGAAGGAACAAGCGAACAAACAACCAACCATCCAAACCACAAGATTCGGTTTCTTAAGTGGGGGCTAGCATACAGTTCCGGGCAACTTGCACCTGTTGAAGAACGTTTATTCAGCACCTAGCCATTCGACGATGGAGATCGGGCTCGTTTTCTAAAGAACCTGTCAAATATCTACGCAAGCATTCACGTGCGATGTGCTTTTTTGCGGTTCACTTTATTTTCTGTTGTTAAAGAGTTTGCCCGCGTAGTGAGTAACTAAAATTTAGGGCCGTTCATGAAAGGATATCAGGCTAATGTAAGATATGTTCCTTTGTACAAGCATTTATTGAAACTAACCCACAAGAAAACCTAGCGCACAAGAAGCGATTCAGTCGTTCCATTCTCATGGCCGTGTGGTCGGACCCACGCAAACAAGGATCAAGAGTCCGCCAGGCTACAAGACGCATTACGCAGCACGGATCTGGCGGAGCAGCTCTGGGCTGTCCAGCGAGCCCACGATGCGTCCAGGGAGTTACAACTCCCGGTCCCAACGTGGGAGTAGCCCGCTCTATGGGACCTTGCGCCCCGTAGCTCGCAGGACCTTTCAATAAAGTTACTCCATCCATCCATCCATGGGAACTCATCTGACAGTGTACATCGCAAGGAAGATTCCCTTAGATCTGCTTACGCCGACCAGTTTTGCGGTGACTGCACCACACCAAACTAGGTCACTTGCTTCAACTGTGGCAGATTTCGATAAACATTGCAAAATAAGTGTAAATCTACAAATCGCTAGCCAGTCCGGTGTATTTAGGTACACTGCGAAAGCATCAATTACAAAATATGACAGCGAAAATAGCACTGCAACGTTTGCTGAATATGTAACACAAAAGTAAGTCCCTCTGTGTATGTAATCTTGACTATTATAAGTTATTCACAGTGCTGTATATTGTTTTGTATAATTTATCTATTTGGATTGCCACATATTTTGTGTACGTATATTTTTAGTCCTTTTTTTAGTCAACAGCGTGTGTACATTTTTTTCTTATAACAGAATGTCCTGGCGCAATAGCTCACTTTGGGACCCATGTTCGTACATGATTACTATCTAACGGACTGAATGCTGAATGAATAAGAAATTGACACTCAAACGGAACTGAATAATCACTGCACCTAAGGCAACAATTGAAGGAAAAGGCAGGATTACTGAAAAAAACGAAGTGCTACCGAATGTGTGATGGCTCAGTTTCTTATGACGACACCATGTCGAGTGCGATATACAGGGATTTGTTGGGCAGTGGCTCCTACCCCATAGGGATGCGGAATCAAATGCGAAACGCCTTGTGTACGGAGGTTTTGGCACAAATTAAATAAAGGAAAGTTTCTACACTCATACGGTTCTTCAATTGTGTGCCCCCTCTAAACCAAAATTTGACATTAGGATACGTATATCCCAGAATTATGTCACACCTCCTATTGTAAAGTACATGTTTCGTACGCTCTATTTAGCAGTTTCGAACTCCCATTAGGGCGGGGGAGGTTGACGCAAAGCCAATAGGAAATACAGGAAATTAATTTCTAATTAATTAGAGAAGGTGCCAGTTATATTGTTACTCGAAAGTATTTCAATGTTTCTTGTACGATTGATTTTTCAATGACTAGGAATAATGATGAACAAATCATTTTAACCCCTCAAGCCGCGGTGCCCACACTTGAGCGTGTGAAATATTTTTGCCAAATTTGCCCATTAGATAGCTGCAAGGAAAAAGTAACAGAAACTGATCGGTGGATAAGTCCATTCCTGTGCTCACCCACTGTTGCTCCAATTCACTTCCGACTGCCGAGTACACTTGCACGTGACCACTTAACTAAATGCACTACAATATGTGACAGGTGCTCAGAAGCATCACGTTCTTTCAACGATGGTGAAGTAATAGGTTTTCCTTTGTCGTTATGCACGCTGCCAATAATTAACTCGTCCATGTGGTTTGGGCGAGGGATTCAAGTCTTCTAATGAAAAATTGCTGCATCACTGAATGTACACTAAGTCAGTGTTCCGATTCTCGCCAGCATTATAGAAAGTGTACGTTGACAGCTTGGCAGATAGAATTTGGAGCCCAAGCAAGTGGACGCACCTGGAACCATCTGAAAGACGTTATCTCGCGCCATTTCGTGTAAAAAAAGGCTATCCAAAAAACATAATATCGCCGTCTTTTTACATTTCGAAAGCCTATGAAAAGCACAACGTCGCTTAGATTAGCAGCGTTAGAAGCGTCACTAGATTTTCCTGTGAGCAGACGACTATCCCGTCGAGTTTCTAAGCCTTCTGCACAGGCGCCATCTTATTTGGCCAGCAAAATAAACATGGTCGTTTTTGACATTTGATGCTATCTTCGTGAAGCTGTTTCTTTTGCCGGTTTTGTCAGAATTGAAATGAGACTTAAGATAACCGCTGTCCACTAAGCTGTCTATTTCGCCCCGTACGGCGAGTATTGGAACACAGCCTAAGCTTGAATTAAATTACTCTGTAATTACGAAGACTCGCTAAAAAATGCAGAGATGGTCTTCCTGCGGTCTTTTCTTTCTTTCAAGAGAGTCTGAAGCAAGTTAGATTAAGACTACGTGAGATTTACGTATTTGTCGACAGTGAATCGTAATTCACGACAGAAAGGGTTCATTTTCTGTCATGTGAAATGGTCTTAGGGCTTTATGTCGTTAAAAGAAGTTTCTGTTGTCGGCTATATGCATTTGTAAACTGAAATTGTGAGAGTCGTACCGGTAATCTTTGCCGCCACTTCATTTTTTTTGGTTGCGGAGTCCCTCTTTTCGAGCGCATCGTCCAAGAGGAGTTGAGCCATGTCGGGCACATCAACCTGAAGTATCGAGACAACACGAGAAATGACGAGGTTAGCCCAACATCGGAAAGCGGGAAATTGCTACCAAGAACTGTTAAAACGAGTGTGAAGCTGACACCGCAGTTCTTGCAAAAAGAGGGTGGTATGAAGAATGGGGAAGGGAAAAGAACAGTTCGTAACGTAAACGTGAAATACGGAAGGAAATAAAACTACACAAACGTAAAATGGGGCAGCCGCAATAGCTGCTTTACGTGTACACTAGCCTAAACATCTCTGCGAATATTATTATTAGTAGTAGTAACGATTAAATCAATTGTCACTTAATTCAGTACCAAGCAAGCATGTTTAAGTCTCTGTAGGCTTAGACAGGCCAGCTTAGTGGTATTGCTTCTTGTGGTGTATTTGGTCTCTTTATCGTGTCGTTGTCACGCCTTCTACCCCGACTCAGTGATTCAAATTGTCTAAAAGCTTGCGTTACTAGGCACGGGCTCGTAGACGTGATGTCGTCGTGGTAGTCGGATCACCGTTATTCATGCTTAAAATTATTGGGGTTTTGCGTGCAAAAGCATGCTCTGCCTACGATGCACGCCGTTGTGGGGGACTCCGAAAACTTGGACCACCTGAGGTTCAATAACGGGAACCAAAACCTAAGTGTACGAGCACCTTTTGCATCTCGGCAGAACGTTCAGTAGTGGCCGAAGCGGCAACGTGCAATCGTCTTATGATTTCCCTTCGACAAGAAGGATCACGTAACACGAGAGAATTCCAAACATGTTGCATTCGAGCAAATCGTATTAAGATGCTGCTACCGTCTTTGCTACCGCGGTCCATGGCTGTGGTAACTCGGTAATCCTCTAACACTGAGAAGTTTATGAACGAGCTAAAGCCGTGTGCTCGCGGTTAATACAAAGTACGCGCTCTTACCTGCGGGTTTTGGTGACGGAATTTGATGAGCTCGGCTGCGTGCTTGGTCATTTGGACTAGATTATTGGTGAAGAAGAAGCTGATGGGCTTCTGGAATATCTTGATAACCCATGGCCAATGGTAAAGGTTCACTGAAACGACGACAGTAGGCAAGTAATGGTTTATTTACCAATGGCTCATTTAATTGTCCAAAAGTGGGGCAGTACACTAGAATGAATAAATATGGAAATATATGTGGTTAGTTCTAGTTGTAACACATAAGTATCCCAGAAAGTGGATGGCAAGACGGCGCAGGGGTAGCTCAATTGGTAGAGCATCGCACGCGCAATGCGAAGATGTGGGATCGTCCCCCACCTGCGGCAAGCTCTTTCTTCATATTGTTTCAATTCGATGAATTTTACCTTGCTTTACTAACCTTTCGGTTAGCCCCTTATATATATATATATATATATATATATATATATATATATATAATCTGTGTACTGCACCTAGACGTGGTAGTGTGTTGGGAGCGCTTCTTAACACTTCAAGGCATATAGGGTTTACCACATTTACAAAAAACAAAGCAAAATACAGACGGGGTGACAGCCGCTAAAGTACTACCTTATCTCGACTTCAGTTACAAGAAGTCAGTTACTTTTGCCCAAGCTTTTTATTGTCGCATTTGTGTCTGCTGGCTGGATATGCTAAAGACTGCAAAATTCGTAAGAGAGAGCACTCTCTAAGCATGCGATAGCCTACTAAGATTGCGATGATTGTCATGACTGTGACGTCTCACCAGCAGTACGCGCGGGCGACCTTACGCACTCATTTATTAAAGTGACGTTTCTATGCATCCTATCTCTCTTGCGATATCACGCGCACCGTGACGCGATCGCGTACGCTTCGACACATCTCGAGGTTCCCGTTCGAGACCTGCAAGGTGGGGAAGTCTGCCTTTTTTTTTCTTCTTAAGCTATTTTTGTAGTTTCACCTTTTGTTGACTAATCCGAAGCCTTGTTATTGTTTAATACATTCATCTTCTGCTTTTCTGTCCATTTATGCCGGGTCTTCTAAAACCTTTATTATCGTAAATTTTACATGTTGCCATTGTTGTTTGTATTATTAATTCGAGTCATCACGCACAGGAGGTCCCATCTCACTTTCTAACTACAGGACCTCCTTCTGTAAATACGTATAATGTAATTATCCCCATTTTTGTCATCAATAAAGCTTACTCTGATTCTGATAATGCTACAAAGAAACACGTGAGAAATGGTGGGACGGAACCATTGACTTCCGGCAAAGCAGCCAAGCGTTGTAACCATTCGGGCACGATCGCAAGCATGGTTCTCTCGTGCCATAGTCGCCCTTCTAAACGTCTGGCGCGCGCAGCACGCGCCAGCTTGTCGCATTTTTCCCCTCGTACCAGCTAGCAGTTTGAGAAGCTGCCTTAGGCCTCACTGAGCCTCCGCGAGCGGCCCAAAAGCTACAGAGTTAGCTGTTGTGCTATCGCATGAAATAGTTTAGCCTCAAGTCTTGCTTGCCCCTTGGGCGTCTTGTACTCAGAGCGAGCAAAGTAGCGTGCGGCAGAGTTCCAGCGTGAAGGCAACTCGACTCACTGCCCAAGTTGTGCAGGAAGCCCTTCATGATGTGAGGGAAGCAGAGCAGCGCCGTCTGGAAGAGCGGGTTCTCCGGATGGCGCTGGACCTGGGTGTCCATGTTGAACGCCGCCTTGCTGATGATGTCAAAGGTGAGCCGTTCGCAGCGCGAGCCGATGTCCACTTCGGCGCCGCTTTCGGCGCACTCGCCCAGGATGTTGAGGAACTCGCGTTGGGCGTCCGCTAAGGCAGGCATCACCTGCATCAACAGCAATCGCAATCAACGCAAGAGCGTAATGCAAATAGAATGTTGGCTGTCGACGACGCGCGGAGGCATATCCTCCGTTGAACATATTGAAAGGAAGGCTGAGAGAGCGAGGGATCAGCGGAGTGGTGTGACGTGTAATGTATGGTAGCGTGCAATATGACTTGCAACACCCTTGTTCGTGGTCGAAGGGGCTTCAGGGCTGCGCGGTGACTCTGACATGCGAAACAGCGGCGTAATGAATACCACTAACTGAAGCTCTGTTTAGGTCTGGAACTTGCCTTGTGTCTGCACAGCCGTACACTCTTGGAACCCCTTCGACCACGGGCGCCGGTGTTGCAGGTCATATTGCGCGTTACTGTACGGGACAGGATAAGCTGCGGCGGTTGTTCGTGCCGGAGGCAAGCGTTTGTTTGTAGCGTGGTGAACGGTGGTATAGCCCTGGTCACCTGGCGTCTACGGACGCCGTGTTTGTGTTGCGCTTCGGTAAGCCTTAATTGGCGTTGCTGATTCTTCAGCAACAGGAGGAAAACAGTATGTCATGCAACTCACAGTAAGAACTCACAGATGGCCCTAAAAAAAAAGGACGTGATGTCATGCGGAAGTTCATAGACAACCGTCCATACATGAGATGTCGTTATGAATGTTTCCTGCACCATAAAAGCCGCTTTAGTTACTCGAGCGTGTACGTATCATTGGCTTGGTATTCGTGTACAATTTTAACCTTTTGTCCACCCATGATAAACAGATAACCGCGAAAGCGACAAAAGATCTGGGATATCTACACTGCAACTTGTGCAGCTGCCCACCTGACGTGTGGAAACTTGTTTACTTGTCTTTTCTGAGCCCGCAGCTCGAATATGTCTCGCCCATTTGGTCGCCTCATCAGGAATAGCTAATCTCCGCCATTCAAGCAGTGCAAATCAGTGCAGCCCGGTTCATCACGCGCAACTAGGATTTACACTACAGCACCAGTAGACTAAAAAAATGACATTTCCCTTGAGCCTGTAGAAGTTTGTCGTTGTCTTTCTATTTTGTGTCTTTATTTTTCATATTTGTGTCAATAGCTCACGGCTGTATCTCGCTGGAAACTCATGCGCGCATGTCTACTCGGCTCCACAATCACTTAAGCTGTAGTCGCATGTCTCATCGCACGCTGTCTTACAATTCATCTGCGCTTCCTCGTGCTATCCGACCACGGAAGAGCCTTCCCGGTGAATTCGTTTCACTACCGCTCCCATGGTCTTTCGGGAAGTGCTGCAGCTGCAGATGGTTCCTCAACAATGTATAATGATGGCCGCTAATTTCTTCTTTTGTTGTACGCGCCAGCTGTCCCGGCATTTCTGAGTTGAAGTGAAGTGAATTCCTGGGTTTTGCGCGCCAAAACCAGGATTTGATTACGAAGCACGCTGAAGTGGGGACTCCGGATTAATTTTGACCACCAGGGGATTTTATAAAGTGCCCCTGGTGCACGTTATACGGGCGTTCTCGCATTTTCGCGCCGAGCGAGATGTGGGCGTGGTAGCGGGAATTTGATTCCACGACCTCGTGCTTAAGCAGCACAACACTGTAACCGGTAAGCCAGCGCGGCGGGTACCGGAATTTTTCATATATCGACTATAATAACGACTGCGTATTTCTTTATTCTGCATTATATGTATTTTTCTATACTTACCATTCGTATAGCTAATTGTGTTTATAAGTTGATGTACTGTGTTCCTGCTCTAAAAATCCTGTTTCAGCAATGTCCCCTTACTCAATGCTCCCTCTTGGAGGCTTGCGAGGTGATGTAAGTAAATAATAAAAATACCATTGCATAACAGCATGTAGCATGAGAATTGAAGCATTACAGTATGAGAATTGCCCCCTTTTTTCTCTCTACAGCAATAGGAGTTATTAAATTTAGCATTGAGGGAGAGTGCGACATGGAGGCCCCCACTTGCTTAATTGCGCTGTCGTGGTATACCAATTATCCGTGTACTTCACAGCTATCATACCGCATCAATGTTGTCATCTTAAGATAAATTAACTCCTGCACTTTGCAGAACTGTGGTAGTGCTTTTTTTACTGCTTAGTGAGTTTTGTAAGCTTGCGGCAACAATTATTTTAAGTATCCCAATGTCCAAAGAGTTTTGCAAAACAAATCGAGATCCCACGCAAGAAAATGTACTTGCTACAGTTGGTAGATTAAATATTTTTTAAGAGAAATAAATCTTATCAGAATAGATGCATTGAATCGTAGGAAACATTTCGGTCGCCTTGCGGTGAAGCTTAACCATTGACAGCATTAGCGTAGTGAAGGATAGCGTTGCGGTCGAACTCATCGGCCGGTGTTCTAACTGTACGCGGGTGCGACATGTTGGCCCGCCGCAGCACGCGGGACATCTGCTGCTGTGCAGAAGGAACAGCGCCCTAGCAGCCACCAGGCGTCCCACAACGCTCACGGGGCGATGAGCCCCAGCAGTGGTGTTATACAGGCATCGCAATACATCGGTGCTTGAGGTGAGACGGACGGGTAGGCATAGGCGTCAGTCAGCGCGGAGTGAATTATTAGACAACGTTAGCTTGACTCTTACGGCCTATTTTGCTTAGACTAGCGCATACACTGTAGAGGTCAGCATTACTGCCAACGTGCTGCATGTACATGTATGCGTATACAAGACCTATATGCGTTCAAGTGTGCGTAATGTGTATATGCGGCATATACATGCATGCATATATACAAAACGCGTGTATATACGTGCGCACAGCGCTCATGCCAGAAGCGGAAGGCAAAACGCTCCGCCTGCTCCGCCCGCTCCGCCACAGAGCGGATGGTGAGGAGCGTTGACGGTTCATCCTCTCCGCTTCGTCATGGCGGCAGCCAAATGGCCGCTCCGAGCCTCGAGAAACTGCTTCGTGCTTCCACGTGCCAGCGGCGCATGCGCCGTCGATAGCTGGACAGCACGACGACGGCGCAGGCGAGTTCTCGAGCTTGCGTCGCAGTAACAATAATTTCACACCGTGAGCACGTACTTAGATAGCAGCTGCTAAGGGAGGCTTCATCTCAGCAGCCGATGCTACCGCTCCCACGTGCCTCGATAGCAGGAAGGACATGCGAGCACCGGAAGGACATGCGCCAGCACTGCAATTTCAACAGCTGACTCTGCCGAAAGATTACGAAAAGAAAACGAAAAGATATGAAAAACCAACCACTTTCAGTTTTGCTGGCGTGAAAAACTGCTGCATGCAGCTTCTCGTTTCCTTCCATTGGCGGCCCCCGACGAGCACCAAGTTGCCCTCCAGCGTCGGCTCCAGCTCGTGAATGCGCAGCAGGTGCTGGAGCACAGCGGGGAAGAAGGGGGTGTGGAGAAGAGATGCACATGATGTACACACACGAAAGGTATACGAGAAGACTACGTGCTGGGTACTGCGCGAGTTGCTGCCTTACTGCGGTGGGTCGGGAGACGCGAAACGAGCATCGAACAATGTAGTATGGGTAGACATTATGGCCGTATAGGCGACATTATCGCCCTCTAGGTCGCTTGTGAACCCGGTTGTGAAGCATGCGCGCAAGATGCGGACAAGGGCGACGGGCCGACGGCTCGCACTGAATCTTCAGTTATGCGATCGGGGCACACGCTCCGCTGTTTGCGTCTCAGTTGTCCACGATGATAGTATAAGCACGAGGCGATAAGTGCGTGCAAGCGTTAAGCCTTGAACCCAAAATGGGGGGGGGGGGTCATATTTTGCAGAGATCGTCTTACCCCTCGTTCGCTGAAGTTGTTGAATTCTCTGGCGAATATTTCGTTTATCATGACGGGGTCCTTCACGACCACAAAGGGGGCGTCACCCAAATAGAAGCTGCAAAAATGCAGAAAGAAAGGCGGGCCATAAAGGTGGGATCATGGCCAATAGCGAGGTTGCAGAGAGAAGAGCACTTGTTGCTTGAAAAAGAAAGAATATTAACTTACGCTTAAAACAAATTTTGCCATCCTCTAGTACAAAATCCACGGTGCAGGCTATGATGATATAGGTGTATCGTAAGTGCAACCACGTGTTGGGTATTTCACAATGTTTAACACGCTTACACTTCTTGTGGTGTTTTGTTTGTCTTGGTTCTTGCACGGGAAGCCAAGAAACGTCATTACAAGCAAAAAAAAAACCCCTGAGTGATTTGTGTCATCAACATATTGTATCACATCTGTCGTGGTGTAAGAGGAAGGGGACTCTCATATCTAGCCTTCCAAAGGCATGCCGGCGAGTACTTTGGCCCGAGTGTCTCTTTGTCATAAAGCGCCAAGATAAAGATGCCACACTGTTATTCACAGAGCATCATCAGGCGTAACGTTGCCAAGACAAATGAGCACCGATGTGCTAGACATTCTCGTCGGGTACGGTGTCAACATAGCGCTCTAACCTCTTTATTTTTTATTTTATTTTTTGATAAGCGCCGTCATGTCTCAGTGGCTATGGCATTCCGTTATGGGGCACAAGGTCGAGGGATCGGTTTCCGGCAGCAATGGCGGCGGCGGCATCTTTTCGATTCGGCTAAAATCTCAGAAAGGTTCCTACATTTAAACACAGCCAAATGTTAGAGAACCCCCTTGTGGTCAACAATAAACCGTAAGTCGTCCACTACGGTGTCCCTCGGGGCTGCGGTGCTGTTTGGGATACGAACGGCACGAATCAATCTTTATGCGTAACGAAATTATCGTGAAAGCAGTGCCACGTTGTGCCATTATTTTACCGACTGTGTTCAGATGAGGAAGCTGAGGAAGTGCACAAACCCGGTGCTCAGGAAACGGGCAATGGGGACATGGTGTGCAAAAAGATGAGAACTAAAAAACAAGTTCACAGCTTGCACGCCCTAGCTTAAGGGTTCATCGCTGAGTCAATAAAAAGCCGTCGCATGATCTGGTAGGTAGTATGAGAACGTGACACTGATTGTTCGAACTTCAATCACACTCTACATTTGAAACCACATTGTCCCACAGCAAAATGGCAAATTATAGCGCATTCGGGGTGGTAGAAAGTTTCTAATGATTTTTTTTTTACCGTCGCACAAGAATTGTAATTATTGGCAGCGAATCTCGAATGCTCTTTTCTGCCGTATTTTAGATGGCACAAGTGACAGTAGAGGCATGTAGTAAACATTACCACCTGCGAGGAGCGCAGAGGAAGGCAAATTCAGATAAAGAAAAGAAAAACTGGCGAGTAAGTGCCCGAAGGTTGTACACGTCTAACTATTCCTTAAAACACGCCTGCTCTATCACTTACGTCACCTGCAATGAAGGAGAGTATGGCGTTCAAAATTTGCTTCTAATATTTGCTCAAGGGTGCTTAACGGCTGATCAAAGCTTTACTGCAATACTGGGATTGTGAAGAAGAAGACGCGCCTCGCGGCACAGACACATCGCCAACGCGCGGCTCGGCTCCGCTCGCGCTGTTGATTACTGTCGCCTTTTTTGGACAGTGCTTCGGGCTGTCTCGCCGTTCCCGGTCGCTGCGCTTTTGCCTTAGGAGCCGCCAATAAACCTCTTCTCAATTGGTGGAGGTGCTGGGACTCAAACCCCGTCGCTTGTAACCCTGGAGCTGCGATCAAGAACGCTATCGCCCGCCATGACCGACAGCTCATCCCAAACGGCGCCGACGCCACAGTCCGTCACTTGCACCGGCGTTGCACGACAACGCGACCCCAAGATCTTCAGCGGTGCAGACGACGAAGATGTAGAAGACTGGCTGGCGTCATATGAACGGGTGAGCGCGCACAACAAGTGGGATGATCCAGCGAAGTTAACCCACGTCATCTTTTATCTGGCTGGTGTTGCCCAACTCTGGTTTCACAACCACGAAAGTGACTTACCCACATGGTCAATCTTTAAGACAACCTTTACAGAAGTGTTCGGCCGACCCGCTGTTCGCAAACTGCGCGCTGAACAACGCTTGCGCGCCCGAGCACAGCAGACGGCAGAAACATTCACGAGCTACATTGAAGACGTCGTGGACCTGTGTAAACGAGTCAACGCGGCAATGCCCGAAGCTGAGCGAATTCACCATATACTGAAGGGCATCGATGACGGCGCTTTCCAGATGCTTCTAGCCAGGAATCCGCGCACTGTGTCCGAAGTCGTCAGCCTATGCCAAAGTTATGATGAGTTACGCAAGCAACGCGCTTCGACTCGGCGTGCTCTGGGCAGCGACGACTTGGTGGCAAGCCTTGACAGCATGTACGACCCATGCTCATTACTTCAACGGGTCAAGGACTTCGTGCGTGAAGAAGTTGCCCGCCAACTTTCTTTAGTCCCCTTCACTCAGGAGCCCACCTCCAGTCTTCCAAACACGCTCCGCACTCTCATCTCCGAAGAGGTCGCTCAAGTTGTCCCTTCCGCACACCATCAGCCGCCTGCAGCCACGAATCTCAACTCTGCTCTGGCAGTGCAGCCTGTCGCGACTCCTCGGACCTATGCGCAGCCAGTCCTGCCTGTGGCTGCGCCTCTTACGTACGCGCAGGCAGTACGCAGGCCTCCGCCTGCGTCTTTCGCGACCCATTCCCAACCGGTGCCACCGGAAGCCCATGCTGCATCTTGGACCGCACCGAGAGCTAATCCTTGGAGGACGCCTGATAATCGTCCCATCTGCTATTCTTGCTGTACTCCTGGACACGTCGCCCGATATTGCCGACGTCGGCCTCAAGCGTTCGGCGACGCCTCTCGGCCCTTCCAGTACGGCAGCCAGCCCTTTCGCCAATACGCCACTCCTTCCCACCAACCGTATGCTCGTGCTGACCTTCCAGAATTTCCTTCGCGTCGCTCGCCATCCCCTCGCCGACGCTCGCTCTCCCCAATGCGTCGGCGACCCGCACCACCTGACCAGGAAAACTGAACGTCGCAGTTCACGAGGCAAGAACTGCGCCCCATTCGAACTGTCCAAGTCCTCGCGCCTGTCCTGCTAACGTGGTTGAAGTCTGTGTAGAAGGTGTTCCTGCATTCGCTCTTGTGGATACCGGCGCAGCCGTTTCTGTGATAGCCGCCAAACTGTGCCGTTCGCTGCGCAAGGTGACCACGCCGCTTTCTGGACTGTCGCTTCGTACGGCAAGCGCTCAGCACGTCACTCCGCACGCAGCCTGTACTGTACGTGTGCTTATTCACGGCATTGTTTACATAGTCGAGTGCATTGTTCTTCCCACCTGCTCGCATGACGTCATCCTCGGATGGGACTTCTTATCCCGTCATAAAGCCGTGATCGACTGCGCACGCGCCGAAGTTGAATTTTTTCCTTGTGACGCACCCTCGCACGAAGATTGTGACCACCCTTCTAAACTTACCGTGCGCGAGGACACAGATATTCCACCTGGCTCCTTCGCTCTCGTACCCGTCTCTTGCGATGCCATCACTGATGCAACGGTCCTCTTCACACCTTCCGACGTCTTCATGAGCCGTAAATCTCTCCGACTACCCTTCGCAACACTTGACATGGCTGGCGGCTGTAGCAATATATACTTCTGCAATCCCCTCTGTGCGCCGATTACATTGCTCGTTGGTGAATGCCTTGGCATCGTGGAACTCCTCGACTCTTCGTCTTTGGTTGACGTCCCCGGAGACTCTTTTGATGTCGACTCCGGCCAGTCGTCTTCGATTTCCGCGCTTGAAGAGACGTCCAAGGATGCATTCTCGAGTGCCATCGCCGATACCCTCACACCTGCCGAACGCGCCGACCTTCTTGATCTCCTGCACCACTTTAGAAGTTCATTCGACGTTTCACAACCTCACCTGGGCCGCACGTCGAAAGTGCAGCACTACATTGACACCGGTTCACATC
Source organism: Dermacentor andersoni (assembly GCF_023375885.2). Lineage (NCBI taxonomy): Eukaryota > Metazoa > Arthropoda > Arachnida > Ixodida > Ixodidae > Dermacentor > Dermacentor andersoni. The sequence continues at coordinate 112,937,853 of NC_092821.1, read as the reverse complement.
AGCCGTTACGTCAACGACCCTACCGCGTCTCGGCCGAAGAGCGTCGTGTCATTACCACCCAAGTCGAAGATATGCTGCGCCGTGACGTTATTCAACCTTCGCACAGTCCCTGGGCGTCGCCTGTCGTTCTCGTTCGCAAGAAGGACGGGTCTATTCGCTTTTGCGTCGACTACCGTCGGCTAAATAAGGTAACGCGCAAAGACGTCTATCCTTTGCCGCGCATCGACGACGCCCTCGACAGTCTTCAGGGAGCAGAATTCTTCTCGTCCCTTGACTTGCGTTCGGGGTACTGGCAGGTACCGATAGCTGCAGCCGATCGCCAGAAAACCGCATTCATTACGCCTGACGGCTTATATGAATTTAACGTAATGCCGTTCGGGCTTTGTAACGCCCCTGCCACCTTTGAACGACTCATGGACAACACGCTGCGTGGCCTCAAGTGGTCCATATGTCTGTGTTACCTCGACGATGTCGTGGTTTTCTCGCCTGATTTTCCGACTCACCTGCTCCGCCTCAGACTTGTTTTGACCTGTCTAACGAACGCTGGCCTCCAACTCAACCTCAAGAAGTGCCGCTTCGCCGCGCGAGAGCTCACCATTTTAGGCCACGTTGTGTCCAAGCACGGCGTTCTACCCGATCCTGCAAAACTTCGAGCAGTCGCTGAGTTTCCGAAGCCTCAGACCATCAAAGAACTTCGGAGCTTTGTGGGCCTATGCTCATATTTCCGGCGCTTTGTTCGGAATTTCGCATCGATCATGGCGCCATTGACTCAGCTTCTGCGCGGTGACACCACCCTCTCCTCCTGGTCCCCTGCATGTGACTCCGCCTTCGCTACGCTGCGTCGTCTTCTCACCTCCCCACCTATTCTTCGCCATTTCGACCCGTCGGCTGCAACTGAGGTACACACAGATGCCAGCGGGGTCGGTCTCGGCGCCGTCCTCGCCCAACGAAAGCCAGGCTACCCCGAATACGTAGTCGCCTATGCGAGTCGCACGCTGACGAAGCCAGAGGCCAATTACAGTGTGACCGAAAAAGAGTGCTTGGCCTTAGTATGGGCACTTGGCAAGTTCCGACCATACCTGTACGGGCGCCCATTCGACTTGGTCACAGATCACCACGCGCTTTGTTGGCTTGCCAACTTGAAAGATCCCACTGGCCGCCTAGCCCGTTGGGCATTACGCATCCAGGAGTACGATATTCGCGTCGTATACCGCAGTGGGCGAACACACTCCGACGCCGACGCTCTGTCTCGTTCACCTTTACCTCCAGACTCGGCCTGCGGAACAACTTCCGCACACTCCATCTCATCTCTCGACATGGACTCCTTTGCCACCGCACAACGTCGTGACCCGTGGATCGCTTCTCTTTTCGACTATCTTTCTGGATCATCGACCATGCCTGTATCCCGAACCCTCCGACGCCAAGCAGTTCATTTTGCCATTCGTGACCAGCTGCTCCACCGACGCAATTACTCTCCTGAAGGCCGTCGGTGGCTTCTGGTGATTCCCCGCAGCTTAAGGTCACAAATATGTGCCGCTTTCCACAACGATCCACAGTGTGGCCACGCCGGAGTCTTCAAGACGTACGAACGAATTCGCCACCGCTACTACTGGCGCGGCATGTACAATTTTGTACAAAAGTTTGTTCGGTGCTGTCTTGACTGTCAACGCCGCAAATCGCCGCCTTTACGCCCGTCTGGTGCCTTGCAGCCGCTCCCGTGCCCTGCCACACCCTTCGATCGCGTCGGCATCGACCTATACGGCCCGCTTCCTATGACGCCAGACGGCAATCGGTGGATCGTAGTTGCTGTCGACCACTTGACACGCTACGCCGAAACTGCTGCTTTACCAAGTGCTACGGCACGGGATGTAGCCTTTTTCGTTCTACATCGCTTCGTGCTTCGACATGGCGCACCTCGAGAACTCCTCAGTGATCGAGGTCGCGCCTTCCTCTCCGAAGTCGTCAAAAGTTTGCTCTCGGAATGCCGCATTATTCATCGGACAAGCACGGCATACCACCCCCAGACTAACGGACTCACAGAGCGATTTAACCGCACACTTGGTGACATGCTGTCGATGTACGTGGCATCTGATCACGGTAACTGGGACCGCATCCTTCCATTCATCACGTTCGCGTACAACACCGCGATCCAGGCCACTACGGGATTTTCACCTTTCTTCCTCTTGTATGGCCGGCAGCCTACGCATACCATCGACACGCTCCTTCCATACCGTTCTGACGCCTCCGAGTGTCTACCTGTGTCCGACATCGCCCGACAGGCCGAAGAATGCCGCCAGCTAGCGCGCTCCTTTACGGCCGAGCAACAGCAGCGCCAGAAAGAAAACCGCACCGACACGCTTCCGAACACCACCTACGCTCCAGGCGTTCTTGTGTGGTTGTCTGTGCCTTTCCAGACTCCGGGGCTTTCCTCGAAACTCGTCCCAAAATTCGAAGGGCCTTACCGAGTCTTGGAGCAAACATCTCCGGTGAATTTTCTAGTTGAGCCACTGTCACCACCTGAAGACTTGCGCCGGCGTGGACGTGACATTGTCCACGTCTCGCGTCTGAAGCCCTACCACGACCCTCTGCCTCCCGATTCTTAAGGCGCCAGGATGGCTCTTTTTGTCCGGGGGGGAGATTGTGAAGAAGAAGACGCGCCTCGCGGCACAGACACATCGCCAACGCGCGGCTCGGCTCCGCTCGCGCTGTTGATTACTGTCGCCTTTTTTGGACAGTGCTTCGGGCTGTCTCGCCGTTCCCGGTCGCTGCGCTTTTGCCTTAGGAGCCGCCAATAAACCTCTTCTCAGGATGTATTGTTGTGAGATCATTTAGAACGTGAAGATAAAATAGTGCCTGCCAACGGAGGCCTCGGGACGTGAAATTACGATTAAGCGCGTGGCGTAGGATCTCAGCTGCAGTCCGCGCATTGAGGACGCCAGAGAGTGCCGTGGGGTGTTCGCGTGCAACATGGACCGTCCGCAATTATTTTTCCCAAATGCGCACGTGTATGCTTCACCAAATAACATGACGATTATGTGGCAAAGCCATAAAAGTCCAATGAGACGCCGTCTTTCTCGTTAATCTCTTGTTATTGAACATTTCGCAAGCCACACAGTACCTTCGCCTGCCAACTTTCTTCCTTTATTTCTGCGACATGCTTAGGGCAGTAAAATAATCGTAAAATGGTTGCCGGAGATTCCTCAGCACGCATACTAGGAACTGGCAGCGGACAACCACGAAAGATAACTCAGGACTACCCCCTCTCCACCCAAAAAAGCAAACATTTTCCCGACGCTTTCGCATTGGCATCCACGGCAGCTGGCCGGTGTACCCTCTGAACAAGAGACACCACCAGGTGATAGCGCGGCTGCATGTTTGTGTTGTATGTTTTTGAAAAGGGCTATTAGAGCGCTGTGGCGTTGAGCATAGGTAACGTGTCCAGTTCAAATAAAAAAAAAATCTTTTATTTTGGCATATAACCGGAGAACTGCGTTTGCGTAGCTGGCTTAAGCTGACACTTTTTTTTAAATCTGTGACAGGACCTAATAGCTCATTTGACTCTTCTTGTGAGCCTCCCTGCCTCTCCGAGTGGTTGCTGCGTGTTCACCTATCGCACTTCCAGTTATATTCTTCGGCTTTCATTTCCCACTTGCGAGAAGTACGTTTATTTACAGTTACGTTTGGTCAAGTTTAGAGCACCACGGACTCTTTCTCGCTTCTGAGGAACTACTGTCGGACCGAGGCCGTGTAAAGATATTTCAAGGATGTCCTTACGCCTTGCGTGCAGACATTTGAAAAGGATGTCTTACGCACGTGACGCATGCATAAGCACGCCATCAGTACCTATATATAAAAACGACATATTACATGTCAGAGAGCGAAAGTGAAGTGCGCTGCTTGGCCCGGGTTGGCACCTTTTCCTTTCATTTTTCGACTATGTTATCATTTTTCTTCGTTTTCCATTTTTTTCTTTCTTGTCACTTGCCACATCCTATGTATACTACGCATACATGGTTGTCCATCGGGCAATAACGTCCAACGATTGTTAGCATGCTCCGCTTTCGCTTGTCGCTCTCTCCCGTCTTCGCACGGTCGCTCGCGCGTAGTAGTGGTATGCGACGTGTATATTTCCTTTTCTCCTGCACCGAGTCGTGCGTTCTCGTAAGCATCGTCAGAAAAGAAAGCACAGAATAAACTACCCAGCCCGTGGTGACCTCTTGGATTTTGCACCAAGCTGCTGCGCATACTTCTTTCCGGGCTCTACCGCCGACTCGCCTAAGGCTATGTACTCTGGGGATAAACGACCTTTCTTTCTGATTTCTTTCGCTTGTTTCCTCGTCTCGGGCACGTCTCTCGTTAAAGCGCAGCGCGGGAAGCCTCTTTATGCTACTGTCGGGGTCTTTATTAGATTTACGGGAATGACCCCGCCTTCTTGTCTGTTGTTATCCCAAGAAACGAATGCTGCTGTCCTCCAAAGACGCGATCGCGCCGTAACAAGATAAGCGGGGGCTCTCTTGCTTGCATGAAGGCACGCCTGCAGCTGCTTGCCCCCCCCCCCCCCCCCTTTTTTTTTTCATCCCGTCGCTTTGTATAGGGCATGCCCTATACATGCCCTCGAAAATTGAAAAGTGCACTTTTCAATTTTCTTGCTCAGCTTCTAAGAAGGCAGCCACGGGGTCATTACTGGAGCTGTCAGCTGGAGGAAATGATTTCCGAAGTTTTAGGATAGAGAGGGAGAAATAATAAAAAAAAGATGGCGTGTCTTGTGTACGCTGCACGAAAAATGTCAAGCTATTAGGTTAGAGCTCTCGTTTACTTATTTACAAGGAATTCTGCCGTAATTAGGAAAAGCCCGAAAGCCGCTTGCTGTGAGCTGAATAAAAGGAGTAAATTTATGAACAAATATAGAATAATGAGAATTCATAAGGTCAAAGAACTTTATCCATATTTCTGCGGGAAAAGGCGCACACGACGATTCATTGTTGCTCGAACGCAGTAGCCGGTTTGTGTAGTCTTGGTCCGAGATCCACTGCAAGTCTCGATGGGTAATGTCACACTTTTTACCCACAGTTAGCGTGAGTGTATGTGTGGCGTTTAGCGAATGAATTTCGTGAAAATCTGTTCGGAAGCAGGATTGAATTCACCGAGCTCTTCGCTCGCGAAACCAGCTTTGCCAGTTGCTGGTTCTCGTGGCTGTTGGTACGACCTTGATTCTAAATGGCAGTCGCGTGCTCTTACGAAGTTTTCTTACGCACGAATGGCGTTTTGAACCGTGAATCCTTTTGGGAGCACTGATTCTGTTTTACATTGCCAAATTCAGACGCTAGATATGTCTCTCCGCTGCGCGTTTAACAACGGATTATATGAGCAGCTCGATTTTATTAACTCGGGGCCGTCCAGAGAGCCAGCGACGCGGCGGTGAGGCTCGGCCTACGCGTCCCAACGTTGCAGCAGCCTGCCGCTCTACCGCCTTTAGCGGTAGCATACCCGAGGACCTAAATAAGGTTCTCTCTATCTCTATCTACCCCTATCTATTTCTACCTATCTCCATCTATCCCTCTCTATCTCTGCCTGTCTCTATCCATCGCTCTCTATCTCTATCTATCACTGTTTATCTCTACCTGTCTCTACCTATCCCTATCTCTGTCTATCCCTATCTCTATCTGTCCCCGTCCCTATTTCTGTCTGTCTGGCTGTCTCTCTGTGTGGACGGGTCCGGTTGAACGAACACTGTTATTAACAATTTGCATAGTAGAAAAGTCGCGTGGTGAAAAGAATTACAAGTGAATCACCGTATCGGGACAGAATGTGCTGTTTTATTATTTGTCCACCTGACTAATGAATTTCCTGTCGGTTTAGCTAACGGAAACAGTGGCTCCGTCGACGAGAGGCTATACCGCTCATTATTATCAATATTTGTTTGGTAAAAAACCTATATATACTTCAGAAGAAAGGGAAAGCCATTAGTAGGCTAGTATCTAGCAATCTCGCGCACGGAATGCACGAACTCTGCAAACCGCACAAAAGAACAAAGCGCTCTCGTCATTTTGTACAGGGAAAAAAATATTGCACGGTGATTATTCTTTATCTTTACCCGCGCTCTGCGCAAATTGCTGTATGGCGCTCGGTTAACGGAATGTGGGAGACCGCAACCGCGACACGGCAATGTCTCTGAATACTTATATACATACCGGTATGCATCGTTCGTTGCACACGTTTTTCGAGAAGCCCAAGCGATATGCCGGCACTTAAGGGCTCGCTTCACGTACCAAACAAGCGCGTTTTTATGTGTCGCGGCGTCCGAAGCAACCACAATTTCCTCCTTAAAAAGAAAACTTTGAAAGCCTTTATGTGTCGACATATGGCTCGCAGGTGCGTTGCCTGAATGTGAAATGCTTTATCTGGTGGCACCCGGTGGTGCCTGGTGATAAAGCTTGGCCTTTTGCCCAGGAACTCGTTCGAATAGTTTACGAAACCAAAGAGAGAAAAAGAATGAGAGAGACATGGAACAAAATATATTTTTGATTGTTTTTAGGACCGCTATATTTACGTGTATCCGTGACTCCACAAATGCACCGTGTCTTGCGCACACTGGTCCCATGCTGTGTGCCGGCATAGGGGTAGTGAGGTCCCAACCCCGAAAGACCCGGCGTTTTCCATATTCCCTAGTTACTACGTTGCTGTGACTAGCGCGCAACGGATTCCATCCGCAGGAAACACGATTCATTTTTTTCAGAACCGCTTTTTCGCAAGATTTTTTCTGTTTGCGCAGCCTCCTGCCTTGCCTGAGAGAAAAATTTTCAACGCATACGCTGCAGCGCACTCGTAAGCATGGCGTTAAGGCGGCACGCATGCGCATAACATAGAACAGCGAGAAAGCGTAGGCATACACCGTTGTTCCTTTTTGATTTTGCGCGAACTGCTGGTCCTGGTTACCTTACCGGTCCATAAGCTTCGTAAACATGCAGTGGCCTTGCAGTAGAAGACACAGGCGAAGCGCACGCAACAGACAAGTTTTGCAGGTGAGCTCCTCACATGGCGTATTCACCCCCAGCGGTAGCTTAGAGATTATGGGTTGGCGCTGCAGAGCTCGATGTCCCAGGTTCGATACCCGACGGGACAGTTGGTTACTCGCAGGTTCTAGCACTGACGGGTGAGTCTGCAATGTATGATTCAATTATGCGGGGCGTTTGACAAAAACGCTCCCACACAGAATGTTAAGAAAGCATTTCTGTGCTAAGATTTAGGTGCGCCTCCACGCTCATTTCGTAGTCGAATTGTTTATTTAGGGGTACAAGCAAAGTGAATAGATATTCGAAAGATAAGCTGACTGACCACTTAGCGGATGAACCAGCCAATGAACGAACTAAATGCATATCAATACGGCACGTGCTGACAACGCTAGCCTGCTTCGGGCTCAGAGTTAATGACTCACCCAAAGCGAGATACGCCAATAGATTGAAAACTTTCTAATACATCTGTCACGAAACCGCGGGAACTGAACATAGTAGCCGCGAGAACGCATTAAGCGGACACACGCAAAAGGGCGTTAGGGTCACGTTGATCGGGATTTGCCGTCGGAGTGCTGCAAGAAGAAACGGCCACTGAGACACAACGAAGCCGGAAGCTGCCTGTTGAGTTAGTGGATTCTTCAATGTGCAATTTATAGGTAGTAATCATTTGTAACATTGGCGATAACTGGTAACAGGTATTGGCAGCGATTCTGACTCGCACATGTGAGGCGAAGTGAGTAGCCACGTTCCTGTATCGAGCCTTTCTCTATTTCTTGAATTTACGATTTGTTTGCTTTTGACTTGTTCAACAGCCGCATATGCAACAAATTGCCTATAAAGCTTTGTCAGATCGTTCTAAAATCCCACATTGGAAGTGGAAAAAAAGCTCTTTGTTTACCTTTTCATATGTTTCATTGAAAAAAGAAAAAAAAATGTCTAGAGCTTAAACTGTACTCACCCGAAAACATCACCGTATTCTTTCAGCCACCGTCCAATGCTTTCAAGCTGACTCTGAAATGACAGAATAATTGGAGAGTACATTTTTTTTTTGTTTTTACGGTAATATCCAGAAGGTGCTGATATCTACAAAAATGTCGTGCACGATGCTTTCGAAAAGTTAAACCAGTTGCTCAATTTTCTGAAGTTCCATGTAACGCACACAGGCTTTATATTTCGTTTTTTTTTTTTGCTATCTCTTTTGTCACTGGAACAGAATGAAAAGTACTAGCGATTTCCCGTCCCCTATTTAAAGCGACCCTGAAGAAAAAAAATGAATTTCACCATTATTAATAAATTACTCTTACCATAACTCTTAGCATAAGAAGAGGCTTCGTAAGCGAGAAAAGCCGCAAACATAAAAGACAAATGATGTCTCTGCCTTCAAGTTCCCGCATGAACTGGTGGGGATCTTATAAGATTTGGGTGGTGTATACTAGGCACTAGTTAATCGTTTAACGGTGTAAATTATGTATTAAAGGATACAACAATTGGACTTGGCAAGTGGTGCCGTTTCACTGAAGCAACGAGGCTTAAATATGAACAAAAATAAAGAAACGTTGAAATCCGTGACACCACTGACGCAGCAGCTCAGGGATCGCTGCACTAAACAAAATGCACATTCACCACCGTTTTATCTTTCCAAGATCAACCTATTATCGCGACGTTAACGAAAATGCAGTTTGTGTGAGTGTCCCATGTGTGAATATGCCATCCGTTGCTTTGTCGAGCGAGGTATTGCGCTGTCAAGTTGTCACATGGGTAGGCGATGGCTAATGATGTGATCCTGGCATGTTGCGCGAATTTTAGTATTTCTTGGCCTTCGTTACATAGCATGAGGTTGTAACGCCTTGCTTTGTTCTTTGTGTGTCCCTGGTTCGTCGTCTTTAAGGCGATTCTAATAAGGCCCGCGCGGATGCATTTTTATGCATGAGTACCATGTTATCAGAAATAAAGGTTTAGCTCGAAGTTAGCGTTTCTGTATGTCGTCTCCTCTCTGTCTCGTCTACCGTATCCACGCTAGAAAGCTTGAACTTTATATCATTTATTTACCCACTTCACGTAGATTCCGAAAGTTACGCTGAATCTGCCTAATTAATTCCTTCTTTTTATGTTTCGGTGCACATGCAGATGAACGCACCGCGTTCCTATAGTACGGAGCCTACATGCAAGCGCTGTTTTGCTTGCATGCAGGCTCCCTAACCTATAGAATTATTTTCGCATGGAACATTTCACCAGTCAAAGCTGCAGGCTGTGAAGCCAACCAGTAAACGTGCGTCGTGTCTCGCACTACGTCTTCACTGCATAGCCCCCTGCGATCGATGCAGCGAAGGCGCAGTACAGGGCAATCCTTGGGAAAAGAAAATTGAATCGCCATCGCGGCCCTGCGAACAGTGGATGTCCCGCGAAACTTTTGCAAGCCCCTTCTACAACGGCTGACAGGGGGTGCGTGGGTGTTTCGCAATAATTCGTTGCTTTAGAGTAATGGTAGTAAGGGTAATTTTGACAGCACGATGCCTTCCATAGAGGTGCTGCAACGACATTCAAATCATTTGCTAGGCTGGTAATTTTGACAGCTCGCCGCCTTCCACAGAGGTGATGCAACAACATTCGAATCAGTTCCTAGGCTTGTTCCTGTATATACAAAAGACTACAAATATCTTTACACAGAAACTTATGCGGGGAGCGCTACGTGCTTCCCATTGTTATCATGAGCGACTTCATCAATTATGTGGTTCGGACGATAATTTAGTGCTTTTTTTATTGAAACGTATACTGTTCTGGGGCGCTATAAAGTAAAGCTGTTCCAAACTTTTCTATTCCAATTCTGCAATGATCCCTCCGCGATTAGTCAAAAACTGTTTTGGCCCAGCCCTACTTCGCCTGTCAGTCACGTGACGTCACTCAAACCAGGATAGCTCCCCATCTGATATGACGTTTACGCTCTGATTATGCATGATTGGACTGAACAAAAGAAAGATAGTTATTTCTGGTTCGACGCCTTTTCGCCATTAGCCATCGGCTATTGTTTAAAAGTTTTCGGATTGCACCCGCTCCACCTGCCTGTCACGTGACGTCAGAAATCCGCGAAAACTCAGCGTGGGAAAGTGGCGCGTACGCGTTAAAGATGCATTAATATGCCGAATAAAACTGAATTTTCCTCTGAATAAGCGCAGGCTAGCCCGTTCCGAAATAAATAAAAGATGGCTGACGCCGATCGCTCAGGCACTGGCTACTCGCATCTGCCGGAGGGCATGGGTTTATTTGCGTACAATAAATCTTTTGCGTGGCCGTGTATCGTTTTCGACCACTTTTGGCACGTTTATGACCTCGCTCAGCCAACTTTTCTTTGCTGAGGGATCCTTTTTGGTGGCATTCTTCACCTTCCATTGCATACCGCCGCGATTTTCGACCAGCCACCGCGTCCTAAGTAAGAGAAAACGGACCAATCGCAGCGCCGGCACCACCCTCTTCATCCGGTTATCTATTTACAGTGCACTGGCTCGGCCCCATCTAATCGCTTACTACTTGAACGTGCTATTCTCCTTTTATCAGCCACTTAGATAAAACAAGCCGCTCAGTGTAGGCAATGTTATTCGTTTTGAAAACAAACAAAAGTGACCTCCTATAAACGAGGAAAGCGTTTGGTTGGTCTGTTTAGACGACCCTGTGGGTCACCGCCCCCATGCTTGCGTCGGCGGTTACGAAAATTTGACGTCAGGACATTGGAATAAAAACATATTGGAATAACTTTGCCTTATAGGGCCCCTGCATGTTGTATGCGTGTTTCGAAGGAATCTTTGAACTTTTCGCTTCACTTTGCTGAGTGCTTGAAGAAGCCTCTGCCTTACGTGGGGTCAGGAGCCGCCGCTCCTGGCCCTGCACTGCCACTGGGATCTGCACGCATTTTTTTTTATTTTTTTTTTGCTGGTGGACGCGGACAATAAAGAAATGCCAACCAACTAGAGGCTAACACCTTCGCGGCAAAATGGAGCGATCACACCGAGCGTCGCGAGGCAGGGCTACAAGTGCGTCATGCCGCTTTGCGAGCGGGCTGAAAAACCTCCGCGTTGCCACGCAAGTGTTGATTGCTTGCAAGAGTCACGCTTAGCCTGCAGTTTTCTTTTTCGCAAATATTCGCTTAGCATCATCATCGTCATCATCTTCAGCCCATTTTATATCCACTGCAGGACGAAGGGCTCTCTCCCTGCGATGTCCAATGCCAACAGATTCCAACTAGCACCAGCGAATTTCCCAATTTCATCGCCCCACCTAGTCTCCTGCTATCCTCGACTGCGCTTCCCTTCTCTTTGTACCCATTCTGTTAAGTTTATTCTTTTCAAAGAAGAGAGGGGACCGCGACAAAAGGTGGTAAGGCCTGACGATGCCCCGGTGCCCATACAGTTGGCAGTAATAATATAAACGCCAAAAAATGTACATAGAAGGTGCGACAAATATGTCAAGACAACGCTACAATACGTACCGTGAAACTTAATTAGGGAAAAAGACAAACATGTGTAAGGTAATACGCAAGCACTCAGTCATACACGTACAAAAACAATGCATACATGACTTGCGAATTAAGACACGAAAAAATGCGACTACAGTACTTGTCCGCAACAATGATAGATAGAGAGAAACATGCCTAAACAAACGGTAAATCACATTTTTTTTTTACACTTGAATTTCGCCTTTAATCGAACGTCGTTTCGTGTTTTTCTTGAACAAATTTTCAGATAAAAAGAAATCCTCAGTAAAGGGGAATTTGTTGAGGGCATTGGGTACTTGAAAATTTAGATTTTGTCTACCATAATTCGTGCGTGTTCGCGGAACTCGTAGTTTTACCTCACGAAGGTTGTAATCTATAGTACTGTCAATAACAGAGCACAAACGGTTTCGATTAATGTATTGCAACAGCCGTAGCTAAAACACTTGGTCAGCTTCTAGTATGCTATGTTCAAAAAGCAAGAATTGTGTGCGTAATTCTTGTGGTGCACCGTAGTAGCCCTCAGTAGCACGCAAGGCTCTTTTTTGTAGCATTAGCAGTTTATGGTAACTTGAAGACGTAGTCGAACCCCATACAAGATTACAATATGACAGTTTTGAGAAAAAAAAAAATTGTGTTGTACATTGGCGCCTTTAACCAAACAGGCAAGTGTTTAGAAATCCTAAAAAGCAGACCAACAATTTTGCTTAGTTCAGAAGTAAGTTTTGAGATATGTACCGACCAAGAAAGATTTTAATTAAACTACACGCGGCGAAACGTTTGAGAAGAAACATGACTGATTTTTGTATTATCATAATGAATCTGTATAGAACAACGTTCCACGGTGTTGATCGGCATTGAAAAGAATATATTTTGTTTCATTTATACTTAAACTGAGCTTATTTGCGCGTAACCAATCACGAAGCTTTAGTAAATGAGTGTTAACCATACTTTGGAGGGTGAGTAATGAGCGGGAGGAAAAGAAAAGATTTGTGTCGTCCGCGTATACAACCAGATCTGGAGAATTACATATATCGGCTAGGTCATTGATATACGTAATGAATAATAAAGGCCCTAGTATTAATCCCTGCGGGACACCATAAATTATTGTCTGTGTATCGGAGGAGATGTTATTTGTTCGTACGTATTGGCACCTTTTACTCAGATAACTTTTCAACAGGTTCAGCGCAATACCGCGAACCCCGTAGTCACAAAGCTTCTTAAGGAGAGTATCCTGATGTACGCAATAAAAGGCCTTGCGAAAATCTAAAAATAGGCCAAGGGTATATCTTTTGCATTCAATATTATATATTGTTTTGTCTTTAACAGCTAACAGCGCTTGTTCCGTGGACCAATTTTTTATAAACTCATACGGTGAATTAGCAATGACATTGCATTTATGCACAAAATTGCCTATCTTAGAATTATTAAAGCTTTTAAAAATGTTTGATATGAGAGCTTATACTGAAATAGGTCGGTAATTAGACGGTTTGTTTATGTCACCACCTTTATATATTGGAACCTCTCGAGCCAATTTTAATTTGTCCGGTAAAACATCTGTTCACAACATAAGGTTTATAATATATGACAAGACATCGCATATAACGGTGCATACATACTTTAGGGGAATTACTTTTATGTCGTCATATCCAGCATATATATCATTCTTAAAAGAAATAATTAATGTAGCTCCTTCTTGAGGGGTTGTTGGTTTGAGTCCTATAGAATAGAGTAATGGAGTGGTGAGGCCCATAAAACCACCAACCGGAGTTTGCGTAACAAGATTTGGTGAACCGACATTAGTGAAATAGTCATTCAGGGCATTTGGTAGCTCACAGCCAGTTAATTTACCATTAGCTGTGGTTATTTCACTAAGTTGTGTGCATTTTGTTTTATTTTTCAAGTTATTAACCTCTCGCCAAACTTTACGACTGTCATATTGAATGCGAGAAAAATAGCTTATTTAGTAATTAGATTTTGCATTTTTGAAGTCTTTGATAAGTTTATTTCTAATTTTTAATTCAGAAATCAGAGCTAGATCTCTGCTATGGAGAAACTCATGATACATTTTATTTTCCTTTCTTGCCCTTGCGTAAAGTGATTTGTTCATCCAAGGCTTCTTAAAATTCTTAACATTAATTTTTCTATTTGTGAGAAAGTTGCGTTACATTGGGTTAATTAGAGATCAATAAATTCAGAATATGCTGTATTAACTTCAGATATCTCGTATATAGATTCCCAATTAGTACCTTCAATTAGTTTACGAAACTCGTTGAGAACAACATCCTTAAAATATCTGGTCATATGCGTAACGGTATTTATTACTCGGTTTAATCTGAAAGGTACAAAAGAATGTAGCGGCAAATGGTCATTAATATCTAAGGATAATAGACCAGATTCAGTATGTGGAGGCTGAACATTTCAGATACAGATATCTAATAAAGTAGCCGTGTTTCAAGTTATTCGAGTAGGCAAAGTGATGCAGTTTATACATGCGTAAGAAATGAGGCTCTGCAATTCCTTTGAATGAGAATTTGATAATAGGTGTATGTTTAAATCACCCATTAAAATGAAAGGTAGTTTAGTAGAGTCGAGGAAAGTAAAAAGGCTTTCCAAGAACTAAAAAAATTGCGATTTGTCACCCTGAGGGGGTCTATACATAGCAACAACTATTATATTCTGTAAGTATATAGCTAAGCACTCAACGTTCGAATTTGTGACTGTAGCATCGCTGACCACAGAGTGCGAATGACGCTCTTTAACATATACAGCAAGGCCACCACCTCTTCCACGGGGCCTTGATAAAGGCCTCGTGGAAGAGGTATAGTCATCGTGTATAGTAGGTATAGCAAGTAAGTATATAGTAAGTATATGCATATAGTAAGTATAGTCATCGAAGCAACATTCGTCACCATCAGTGCCGAACCATGTTTCAGAAAAAAAGCACAACATCAAACTCCACCGACAGCGACTCTAGAAATAAATCAAGATCGTCGCGCTCGTTTTTCATGCTACGGATATTTAAATGAAAAGCCTAAAAATACATTTTGTTGCCACTTTTAAAGCTAGAATTAAAATGATCAGTTTTGTATATATAGTACAGTCAGGTGGAAAAAGCATCGTGATAAGTGAGGAAGGATGAGCATGCTGCAAAAGCAATGCTATTATCTAGTCATCCTGGCCAGGTCAGCCAGGTCCTGAATCCTAACAGCGTCCATGTGTTCATCTTTCCGCGCTAAAACCTTGCCCCCGCTCATCCAGACAAACTTCCATGCCACTTTTTTCTTGCGGGCAATAGCGGCACCAAGTAGCTGCTTGTTAGTCTACGTAAGATGCTCGCTCACATAAACGCTGTTGGTCCCAGATAAGCCGAGCAGGTCATTTGTTACCTTTTGCTTCATGGCCTTAGCAAGAAACGCATGACGCTTATCTCTCCGAACAAAGCGAACCAAGATATTGGCCTCGCCTGGCTTGCGCGTTGGGATCCGGTGACACGTGTCAGTGTCATGGCTAAGTAACCCTAATGGTCCAACGGTTATCTAAACTGCGCATTACATGCCCTTGCCAGTTCCATATTTTTCTCTTAAAGTCATTTAGAATATCGGTTATACCCAGTTGCTCTATGATCCAAATCGCTTCCTTTCTGTCTCTTAACGTTATGCTCAGCATTCTTCGTTCCATCGCTTTTTACGCGGTCCTTAACGCATTCTCAAGCTTCTTTGTCGGTCTCCAAGCCTTTGCCCCATATGTCAGCACCGGTAAAATGCACCGATTGTACACCTTCCTTTTCAATGATAATGGTAAGCTTCCGGTCAGGAGCAGGCAATGTCTGCCATATGCGATCCAATCCATTTTTATTCTTCTATGAGTTTCCTTCTCATGGTCAGGGTTTCTTGTGAATAATTGACCTAGTTAAACGTACTCCTTCACAGAATCTATAGGCTGACTGGCGATCCTAAACTCTTGTTCTGTTGCCCTGATATTCATGATTATCTTTGTCTTCTGCATATCTATCTGCAAACGCACTCTAGCACTCTCTTTGTTAAGATCCTCATTCATTTGTTGTCACGCGTCTGCAGTATTGCTGAATAGAACAATGTCATCGGCAAACCGGAGGTTGCTGAGATATTCGCCGTCGATCATTACTCCTAAGCCTTCCCGTTCAATAGCTTGAATACTTCTTCTAAGCACGCAGTGAATGGCATTGGAGAGATTGTATCTCCCTGTTTGACCCCTTTCTTTATAGGTATCTTACTGCTTTTCTTGTGTAGAATTAAGGTAGCTGTAGAACTTCCGCAGATATTTTCCAAGATATTTACGTAGGCTGTCTGTATTCCTTGATTGCGTAATGCCGCTATGACTGCTGGTATCTCTAGTGAATCAAATGCCTTTTCGTAATCTATGAAAGACATATAAAGAGGCTGATTGTACTCTACGGAGCTCTCGATTACCTGATTAATGACATGGATGTGATCCACTGTAGAGTATCCTTTCCTGAAGCCAGCCTGTTCCATTGGTTTGCTAAAGTCCAGTGTTGCCCTTAACCTATTTAAATTTCTCTTGGGGAATATTTTATATAATACTAGGAGTAAGCTAACGGGCCTATGATTTTTCAATTCGTTAACGTCTCCCTTTTTGTGGGTTAGTGTAATATTGCAATTTTTCCAGTTTTCTGGGACCCTTGTAGTCAACAGACACTTCGTATAGAGAGCCGCCAGTTTTCCAAGCATGATGTATCCTCCATCTTTGAATAAATCGACTGTTATTCCATCTTCTCCTTCCGCTCTTCCCTGTTTCAGAGAGAGAGAGAGCAAATGATAAATGAAAGGTAGGGAGGTTAACCAGGACTGAGCCCGGTTGGCTACCCTACACTGGGGAAAGGGAAACGGGGACGGAAAGATTAAAGAAAGAAGAGAAAGTCCACCGGGGATATCGTTCAGTCACTCAGTCCGGATCACAGACGCTGACTCAATCCTGTATCTTTCAAATATCGGAGCAGCGCTTTTGTGGCCTGTTGTAGCTGCGATATGCGAGGCCATGGTCCCAAGATCTTGTTCAAGGTGAACGGTTTTCTATCTAACTGGTTGAGAGCTGTGCAGAGTTCTTGTCTTTCATTTTCAAATGATGGGCAGTAGCGCAGTAGATGGTCTATAGTTTCTTCGACACCGCAGGCATTGCACTCGGCGCTATCAGCCATTCCAATTAAGAACGTATATGCATTCGTGAATGCGACGCCCAAGCGTAAGCGGCACAGCATTGTTTCCTCATTACGCGGAAGCCCTGGTAACAGCCGCAGTTGCATAGATGGATCGAGGGAATGCAATCGATGTTGAGTGAAATCAGGTGTGTGCCACTTCTCCAATGTCATACGGTGCGCTAGCTTGCCTAAGTGTTGGGCTGCGTCAGTCCGCGATAAAGGTATAGAAACAAGGGTTGCTCCTTCATGTGCTTTAATAGCAGCTTCGTCAGCGACGTCGTTGCCGGAGATACCGCAATGGCCAGGCAGCCACTGAAACACGACGTCGTGTCCTTTCGCAATCATGTGATGGTGCATTTCTCGTATCTCCGATACGAGTCGTTCACAGGACCCGCGACGAAGAGATGACAGAAGACATTGTAAGGCCGCCTTTGAATCACAGAATATTGCCCACCGATTAGCCGGTTGGTTGTTAATATACTCTACGGCACCTCGGAGGGCAGCAAGCTCCGAACCGGTCGATGTTGTCAAGTGAGAAATCTTGTATCGGATGCTTAGTGCTCGTGATGGTATAACCACTGCCCCGGTGGAGCTGGTCTGGGTGGAAGAGCCATCCGTATATATGTGGACGCGGTCAAAGTAGAAAGTGTGCAAACAATCCAGAGCTGCTTGCTTCAAGGCCAAGGTAGGCAGGTCGGTCTTCTTTCTTATCCCTGGAACCGTAAGACGCACTCGAGGTTGTTTTAAACACCACAAAGCTGAGGTTGAACGCGCTGATGGTGTGAAGCCCGATGGTAGGGAGGCACGATGCTTGCTGACCTCGTTGGAGAAGGATGCCTGTGGTCGTCGTTCTGGCAGACAGGCAAGAAAGCTTGATTGAATCAGTGAAATATGACGAACATGGGCCCTAAGCGAGTCGGTGCTGATGTAAGTCGTGATCGGATGGTCTTGAGCCATTATAATGGTTCCTGCTGTTGAGGTGCTCCGCGGAAGGCCTAGGCAAACACGTAGTGCCTGTGCTTGCACGCTCTGAAGTTCTCGAAGATTTGACTTGCATGTTTTAGCAAGCACGGGAGAACTATAGCGTAGAAATCCGATAAAGAGTGCTCGATATAACTGTAGCATGGAGCCCACTGACGATCCCCATGTTTTGCCGGCGATGAACTTGAAGATGTGAACAATAGATGTGAGCCTCTTCTTCAAGTGGGCAACCTGAGGGCTCCAAGAGAGGTCCCGGTCTACAATGACACCCAAAAACCGATGATTTTTCTTGTAGCAGATAGGCTGGCCATTGATGTACACTGGATAACCAGACATCGCTTTTCGCGTAAAAGCGACTAACGCACATTTTTCTGTTGAGATGGTAAGCCCTTGTGTCCGAAGATAGTCAGATGCCTGTGTTGCTGCTTGCTGTAGCCTTGCGCGAACCTGCAGGCGAGTGACCGCTGATGTCCAGATGCAGATGTCGTCGGCGTATATTGAAACACTCACTGTTTCCGGTAGGGATTCAGCCAGCCCAAGAAGCGCGAGGTTGAAAAGAACAGGGCTTAGAACACCGCCTTGGGGAACGCCTCGGCATGTGTAGTGGTCGGTAGTCGGACCATCTTCCGTACGCACGAACAAGGACCTTTGTGTCAAGTAGTTTCTGATCCATCGATATACTCGCCCTCCTAGTTCAACTGTCAGAAGTGCGTCTAGAATGGTTTGATGGGAAACATTGTCGTAGGCGCCTTTCACGTCAAGAAAGAGTGCTGCTGATAATCGCTTCCGAGATTTTTGTTGTTCTACAGATGATACCAGATCGATGACACTATCAATCGATGAACGGCCTCGTCGAAATCCCGCCATTGAGTCAGGGTAAATTTTGTTGTGTTCAAGGTACCACTCGAGACGCATGAGGATCATACGTTCCATGAGTTTCCCGACGCAGCTGGCAAGTGCTATCGGCCGATACGATGCCAGTTCGAGCGGTGACTTTCCAGTTTTTAATAGCGGTACCAGGCGGCTTCGTTTCCATTCCTGTGGGACGACACCATCTCGCCATGAGCTGTTAAAAAGGCTGAGGAGTTCTCTTCGCGCTTCTTGACCTAGGTGGCGCAAAGCACTATATGTTATCCCATCGGGCCCTGGTGAAGATGAACACCTACAGAGCGCCATAGCAGCTTCTAACTCGTCCATAGAGAATGGAACGTCCATACTTGTTCTCGTGGACCGGGGATGTCACCTAAAGTCATGTCAAAGGCTAAATTTGTGCCGCCGGCGACTTTCGCACAAAAATCCTCTGCAACTTCTATCTCGCGGCGGTTTTCATAGAGAGCAAGGGCGTTGAAAGGGCGTCGTTGCTGGGAGCTTGAGCTAAGACCCCGTAGGGTACGCCACACACGGGATAATGGCTTGCGGGGGTCCAGTGACTCGCAAAAGCATTTCCATCTTTGATCCGCTAGCTTATCCATTCGCCGCTTTATCTTCTTTTGCATACGTCGAGCTTCTCTAAGGTCAAGAATTGACTTCGTGCGCCTGTACCTCCTTTCAGCTCGGCGACGTAGTGCACGAAGCCTTTCCAACTCAATGTCATTCTCTGTACGCTTTGATGAATGTGTGAAGCAACGCGTGCAATCTTGCATTGCGTCAGCAATTATTTCTTCTAATTTGCGTGCAATACGTTTCTTGCATGAGTCTTCTACACGAGCTTGAAAGACTGACCAGTCAATTTGGCGGGATACAACCGGTAATGCGGCGTCTAATCCATCGATTCTCACATAGGTCGGAATGTGATCACTTCCATGGATTTCAATATCGGTGAACCACTGCACGCTCGAAGTCAGGCAACGTGACACAAAAGTCAAGTCAAGGCAGCTGCTGTACGTCGTTCCTCGCAGAAATGTCGGGCTTCCGTCGTTTAGAAGACAGAGGTTGTGGTCAGATGCAAAAGATATTAGTGACCTGCCCCTCGAGTTTATCCTGGAGCTTCCCCATATATGGTGGTGAGCGTTGAAATCCCCTGTTATTATCCAAGGACCGGGAGTAGCAGTCATGATATCTTCTAGTCTTTTGCTATCAAACTGACTGGTTGGGGATAGGTAGACGCCAATAAGAGTAAAAGACAGCCTCTTCTTTTTCACAGTAATACAGACATATTGGTTTCCGTCGTGTGGCGCTACGGGTTGGGAAAAATACGTAAGGTCTTTGCGGATGTAAACCAAAACCTTACTACTTCGGACACACGTGGTTGAAACAAAAGGTTCATACCCTGATAGTCTTATGGAGGCTGATAAGTTCGGTTCACAGATAACCAGTATAGGGAAGTGGTTGTCAAACACGAACTGCCGCAACTCCGAAATACGTGACCTCAAGCCTCTCGCATTCCATTGGAATATGGAGGCACTTCTGACATAATCCCGGAACGATCGCTGTTGTTGTCGATGAGCCGTGGTTCTGCTGTAGAAGCCCTCAAGCACTGGACTTCTGAAGGCTCTCAAGAACCGGATTGATGGCATCCAGCACTTGCAACGCACTTCGAGCTGTTGGTGTCTGTAGCTTGTCCAGGAGAACACGAATAGCACTCATCAGAGAGCTTATCATGACAACAACTTGTTGATCCTGGTCTGACAATTTATCAGGAACAGATGAGGTATCCCTTGCTGTAGAGCTCTGATTTCGCTCAGTAGGGGCGTGTAGCCGCGGGAGCGCAGGCCAAGCGTCAGCAGCCGTGCTGTTCGATGCACCTGTGTCCTTTGAGCTGACTGCGTTTGGCCGGGGCGGAAGAGCGGGTGGTAATGTCCGCGGCTGGCGTTCTGCAGAGGCTTTGGAGGTTCTTGATCGATGTCGGCGACGTGATCGTCGTCGCTTAATAGGTGCTGCTGCTTCTCGGTGAGACGAGTGGTCTCTAACCATTTTTTTCAATATTGCCATTTCCTTTCGTATCAAAGGGCATTCCTTCGAGGATGCATCGTGAGGGCCGCTACAGTTTGTGCACTTCAGCACATTGGCCTTGCACGTGTTAGTGGTGTGGGGCCCAGTGCAGCGAGAACACACGGTAGTGTTCTTGCACACACTACTCACGTGTCCAAACTTCATGCATTTCCAACACTGCAGCGGTTTTGGTATCCCTGTTTCATGTCTTGCAAGGCCCTTGTGACCTCACCGGTAGTTATAGGAGGAGTTTCTGTATCTTGTTCATTACTGCTTCGAATGGAGGCATTCTGACTCCGCTACGTGCTGTACACGTCAGTGTAGAATTCTTCTGCTGCTGCTACTAAACCTTCTAGATTGCTGATGATATTACCCTGCTTATCTTTCAGTGCATACATCTTGGTTTGTCTTACGCCAAGTTTCCTTCTCACTGACTTCAGGCTGCGCCCATTTTTTACAGCTTTTTCAGCCTTTCCCACGTTATAATTTCGAATATCCCTTGCTTTCGCCTTGTTAATCAGTTTTGACAGTTCCGCGAATTCTATCTTTTCTCTTGAGTTGGACACTTTCATTACTTGTCGTTCCTTTAATAGGTCCTTTGTTACTTGGGAAAGCTTGCCTACTGGTTGCCTTGGTGCCTTGCCTCCCACTTCAATTGCTGCCTCTGAAGCCAGCCTAGTGACGGTTTCATTCATTGAATTCTATGTCATCTTCATCTGTCTGTTCTAAGGCTGCATATTTGTTTGCAAGTGCCAGCCTGCATTTGTCTGCTTTTAATCTTACTGCCTCTAGGTTGACCTGTTTCTTCTTGACGCTACCTCTTAATAAAATAGCGGATTACATCCAATGGATTGCTTGATTCGGTCTATTTTTCTTCGATTTAGCTATCTGGCATGTGCCGCTCGGTGTGTGCGCCATTCGTGGCTGCTCCCCCAGAACGGTTTCGTGCCACTGCACTGAGACAAGTACAGAATGCCTGAATGCAATTATATAGATATACGCCGCGCGTTTTCGTGCGTACATGAACCAGAAGCATTCTTTCTTCGGAGAGCACTGCACATCGCCTGCCTCCTTGCGACATCGCCCCGCAAACTTCTCACTCCGTGGACCCTCTAGACTCGGTATTTTCATTTCCACATTGATTGTGAGCACTGTAAGGCACAATCACGAAGAGTGCGCGCGAAAAAAGTTTCTGACCTTTGCGGCGCATAAACACAAACACTGCACGAGGCTTCACGCTGTACTCAGTGAAAGTAAACACAGCCGGTCGCATCGTCGTTAGTTGTGTAGCGTGTATTTGAAACAAAAGCGCTGCACTAAACATTGGATTAGCATGGATTGCGTTACACGTGCATTGTATAAACATGTGCTTTGGGCCTGCACACTTGTTTTTTTTCTTCACATATTGCTCTACGCCACTTGGTATTTATTTATACCGTGTTTAGTTTCCTGTCTGTTCGACTTTGATTGAAGGAATGACTGAATTAATGTTTATTTTGACAGAAAAAAATACAAAAAATCTCTGTAAAAGAGGCTGCCAAAAATGCACGAATGCCTGACTAAGTGTCAATCCCCTTCCCCGACCCGTTCCCAGTGCACAAAACACTCAAGCGCACAGGGTAAACATGGTACACAAAGTGGATGCATACATAAAAGAATAAAAAGCACATGAAAACCGTAACAGAAATGTTGAATGCGATCTGTATACGAGAGAAAGAACAGTCATACCTGAAGCGACAACAAATACATGCTCACTTTTCCCTTGGCAAAACATTGATTCCTAGTTGACGCGTCAGTGTGCTAATTGCTGCGAGAACCCGATGGCACAATGTGTAAAAGAAAGGAAACAAATGTGTTATCACAGTACCGAAAAAGAAACTAGTGAGCAGTGTGCAAGTTTTCTGATACTGGGATGCTTCATGATGCACTGTGCATGCTTTTGTACAAATTTATTTTGTCGTACTGCGTTCCTGCCACTCCTCCAAATTAAAAAAATAACAGGCAAAGGAAGTTGATTTCTGGTGAGCGCAGCTGTTTTTTTGGAAACGTGGTACTGGCGCAGATCAGTGTCAGAACAAGGCCAGTAGTTTAATCTCCGCAAATATCAGTGCCTGTGTGTTGAATGCAGACTCATTATTTCGAAAAACGGGGTTCGTGAGGCCGCCATCTGGCAGCTTGTCGTCTGCTGCGTGGTTCAAGACGTTCCCTACAGACCTCCGTGAAGCCCTGAGCTCGGAGGCCACAATTTCACTCACCGGATTCCAGTACTCGTCTGCGTTGCCATTGACGAGACTGCCGAGCCGTGGTCCCGGAATCCCTGTGCCGTCGAAAGCGTCGAAACATTTCCTGCGCTCACTGCGAATGTGAGAGTACATGTTTTGTACATGTAATGCATATTATGCAGTAAAAAAAAAGTATAGTAGCGGCACTTCGCAAAGCCGCTATTTTTTCTCCGACTACCTGAGTCTACGAACACACTCACACAGGCACGCAAAAGCTAAAATTAAAATAAAGTATTGGGTTTCACACGCAAGAACCATGACTGGAACACGATACACGCCGTGTTGCGGAATTAGGAATTAATTCTGACCACCCGGTATTGCTTCACGCGCATCCATCGTGGACGGTACGCAAGCGTTCTACACCTGAACACGAGCAATATTACCGAAAGTAGGAGCTTTTCGGATAAATAGGAATTGCATTTCCCTTTTTTTTTCACCGATGCTTTCTTTCACACGCGTTGTCTCGGATTATTCGTAAAACGTAGAACCGTAGTAATGCGCTACAAATTGAAAATGATCGTAAGCAGCCCTACGCCAATCAGTGCGCTGAGCTTTCGTATTTTTCAAGTTATCTCCCTTCTCGTTAATACCAAAAAAAATTACGCGGACCATACACTGCGGGCTGGCGGAGTGGGCACGATTTAAAAGATGCGAATGTGGACGTGCGCATATCATGCAAATCCGGAACACGAGACCCGCAATATGCCTCGTGCCCTCTCTCAATTGTCGTCCACCGACAGGTTCCTGAATAGTTTAATTACACCAGTGGGTCGACCATGCACAATAATATAACGGCAAAAAAGAAAACATATGGAGATTTAATACAAAACAGCAGAGAATTGATGTGGCGTTTCTTCGAGACAGTCAATTTGTTTTGAACCGCGATTCCCGTTAAGTGACGCAGCGTCCTGTGATCACCCGCGTGCACAGGGCCGCTAGGTGTTGTTGGGCCACACTGCGTGCCTATCGTAAAATTAAATTACGGGGTTTTACCTGCCAAAACCACTTTCTGATTGTGATGCCCGCCGTAGCGGAGGACTCCGGAAATTTCGACCAGCTGGGGTTCTTCAACGCGCCCTTGAATATCAGTACACGGGTGCTTTCGCATTTCGCCCCCGTCGAAATGCGGTCGCCGTGGCCGGGATTCGATCCCGCGACCTCGTACTCAGCAGCCAAACACCATAGCCACTGAGCAACCACGGTGGGCACTGCGTGCCTATCATGGAGGTGACGGGCGCTTGCCCCGTGTGCTCCTGACGTGGCTGCCTTTGTGCTACGCTTGAAACTCCCGTTGACTCATCGGCCCCTTGAGGGTTTAGCCTCTGTTCCACCATTGGAGCCTTCAAACTTCCATTTAACTGTTGACGCCTTCTAGCGGGTCGAAGTGGCGGACCCGGTGGCACCCAGCACCAGCAATCAAAGACTTCTCCTAAGACAAGAAGGAATGTGATGCAGGTGACGTTGGCACTCTTCCCGCCTCGTCCTCCGGGCGATGGGTAGACAAGATGAGAGAGTCGCCACGAGGCTGCGAAGTCAGTCTGGTGCTCTCCTACCGCTACATGTGCGATATCTATCTGCTAGATGCGTAGATATTGCAGAAAGCTTTTCGTTTTCTCTTCGTCTGCCCCAAGAGTCCGTCTCTCGTCCTCCACCCCGAAGTCACAACAGCGCATGGTGCGCCTCATAGACCGCATTTCTGGCCATGTGGGTGCTTGTGAGGTCAACTCGTGCTTGTGAGATCACTTCGTGCTTGTGAAGTCACCTCGTGCTTGTGAGGTCCCATCGTACTTGTTAGGCCACCTCGTGCTTGTAAGGTTACCTCTAGGTCTAGGCCACCTCGTTTCAACCAAAGAAATATGTTCGAGATAGCCTTCCAGAAAATATTCAAGGGATGCGCTTCGTTCCAGCTACCATGCAACATTCATTCCTTTCACTTTTTTTTTTAGTAATCACCACACAGTCGGACCATTATACAAGTTACCCGGACGCATGCAAAGTATAGATAGTTTTTCACGTGTCATCAGGGACGCAGATTCTTGCCGTGCTAGTACCCGTGCATAGCAGCCACGATGATGTCAGTGCACTAGAATAATTATCACGCATATATTGCGTTGCGGTTTGACGGTAATCGTTTTCCACTGTTTTATCAGTTCAACGCTCTGCGCAAGACACGCATTTTCTGGTATCGTGCGTTGACGTCTATTGTTAACAAACCAGTTAACGCGAGAGCGTTAAGGGCCCCGCCCCGTGTCGTAGAAAATCCGGCGTCCCGCGTCTGGCGTCAGACGCCGCATTGTAAAAAAGAATTTCGAACCTAAATCTGAACCACGCATACGCCACCACTTCTCTACCACCGAAGTTGCTCATACCTGGTCTTGCATTCTTCACAATGTTATTGCTTGGAATTTTGGGAGCGCCAGTCCACCAACAAATGTAATGAAAAAAAAAAA
Organism: Dermacentor andersoni; assembly: GCF_023375885.2. NCBI lineage: Eukaryota > Metazoa > Arthropoda > Arachnida > Ixodida > Ixodidae > Dermacentor > Dermacentor andersoni. The sequence continues at coordinate 112,912,516 of NC_092821.1, read as the reverse complement.
AACACCGACAGCCCCTATCGTTTATGTTAGCTCTTCTCAGACTGAAATATTAAAAGTGCGAAGCAATAACAGAAGATCAACCCACGCAAGAGGCCGCGTTTCTACTAGAAAGTTTACCTTTGTGCATAATGTTCGCCGCCAGCGTTTTCCAGTAAACGCTACGGTTACATAAGCCGCAGTTGCTGGGAAGCTTGAAAAGCAATCAGGGGTCCTTGAATGCTATCGCGTTCCGCTCTTAAAGGCGACGCTTAAGCATGCTCCAGATTTTTGACGTGCTAGTGCGCCAAAATAGCGGCCATGATGACGTCAATGCCAGTCATCTATACTGATGTGACTGCTCGTACTTGTAACGGCACAGTGCCCCTGGCCCAGTTGTCAACCACCTCAGTGTCAACGACGCTAACGGTAGCGGTGTTTACGCGAAGGAGACAACATACCAGCACGGGGCGACAAGACAGACCTATCGAATGAGGTAGGCCGAAGAGATATACAACATGTGAGCTTCAGAACAGATGAAGATGGAAAGAGGACAAATTGGCCAGGGGTTACTCCCAACTATTCGTTTAGGTGTCATGAAACACGCTTATAAAAGGCATCCCATGGAAAGACAATCGTGGAAAGACAACGTTGCAAGAAAGAATTAAAAAAATTCATCCCTTAAAATTTAGACCGTAAATTTCAGAACGAGATCTTGCTACAGAGCCTGGTAATAAAATGTCTAAATGTTTAGCTTTATGAGAAATTAAGATAGGTTCATGATAAATAAATCTACGCTCATTGAATTTACCCGTAATGACGTCACCCGGCAACAAGAAGGATTAGCTAGAACCGCCATCGCAGCTCGCAACGTTTGTATCATCCTTTCGCGGAATAATTTTTTTTCTAAACACCTACGCCGACGCCAACGCCGCCCCGGCTGCGGAGGCCGCCGGGGACCTTCTCCGTTCGCGTCGCCACAGCTGTGAGGCGGGTCTCAAAAGTTCGGAGCTGAAAGACGTGCTCTGGGCTGTCCGGCAAGCCGAAGGTGCCGCCAGAGTCCAAACACTTGGAGCTGCCACCTGAGGCCACCACAAACAAACTTGCCGGACCATTCTTTTTGATAGAGTTTATTTGCTTCTTCTAAAAACCTATGCACCCGCCGGTTTTAAAATGAAGCATTAACAGGCTTTCGTTCACTGCCGTTTAGGTTATTGTTTTCTCGTGAGTAATACATAGCGAAATGTATTCCGGCAACACCAACCTCGCGTTGATACCTTTGTAAGCAATAGCTTGCGCGTTACGACAAGAGACGCGCTGCACATTTCAGTGACGAACTTGTCCCTCAGCAAACCATGGTGTAACTCACAGAAAAAGCGGTACATTTTGTTCAGCATTAAAGGGACACTAAAGGTTACCAGAAAGTCAAGTTAAAGTGGTAAAGCAATGCTCTAGAACCTCTAAGGCGTTTTTTTTGCATGTTTATGCATTTAATGTATTTGTAGTGGTAAGTAGTGATATCACTATTCCAAGTTATCCATAAACGGCCAGAAACATACAAACCGCAAAGTGGCTTGTATGTCTTTGTAACGTCACTACGAAGACTACAAAACAAAGCTGCCCTGCAGGAGCAATGCATAATCTTGGCCAGCTTTTCAGTTCCAAACAGGACGCCAGAGATCCTATATGTACTTCTCATTCACATATTGCTTATGTAAGGCTTGCCATTGAGCCTTTCCGGCAAGAATATTTGAGTCGTGGGCGATTGATACTTGCTTCATAAAAGAGGCCTGCTGCAACTTGAGAGAAGGCTAAATTGTAACCCCCCGAGAGCTCGCAGCAACTACGGAATGCAATTTTTAGCCTCTCAAATCAGTAATTTAATTAACAGGACTGCCTTTCTACTCAAAGTGATTAAGTCAGAGTTGTTGGCTTAAACCTTTCAATGTCTTGTAATAAAATCTTGGCTAGGAAGGGGGAGGGGGGGGGGAAGCGCGGGAAGCAGTTTGTCACATGCACTTAAATCAAACGAAATCGTTAAAAGTTTCAAGTAGTTATAACGTTTCTGCTGCATACAACCAAGGCACTTAGATGATGCTGCGATTTCTGATCACGTTCCTCTCGCTTGCTGCCCACTGTGGGAATAACGATTGGTAACAATTAAATTCAAGTGCTTTAAGCGCCGACACCACGCCCTGATTATGAGACATGCCATAGCGGGGTGGACTCGCGAATAATTTCGACCACCTGCACTTCTTTCACGTACACCAAATGCACGGCGCAGTCGCACATTAGCATTTGGCCCCGATCGAAAATGCGGCCGCACCGCGCCCTCGATCTTGCCCATGACCTCGAGGTCGGCAGCGCGAAGCCACAGCCACTTAGACCACTGCGGCGGGTAAATAACGACCGTTAATCTAGCGGCAACACGAGAATGAAAAAAAAAGGCGTGTGCATCTTTTTTTAGGCATTTTCCAACGTTGTGATTGCATGTCCCATTGCGCGCCGTGGAAATCTGCGCGGATGATGCGATCCCATCGTGCAAAACTCAGGGACTTATTCACGAATGCATCCTCGATGAATATATTCTCGACGTATATCTGGAAGCTTTGCCTCCGCTGAGCTCTAAACTTGGACGCAAGAAAGTGCATGGCAGGGCGACGTCTACACCACACAGGTCACTGCGTTGCATTCACGCTCCGCAGTTATTCTGCAGCAAAGGAACGTCTTCTTCAGTGAAGGTTCGATGCTGTCCTCAACTCGGTTGAGCGGAGGAAGAACTTTCATGTCTTTTTTTTTTTTCTTTGAGTCGAGGTGCGCTTGAGAATAGGAGGGAATTACGCCGAACTTCGAAGCCAGAACTACGCGTCAGTCCGAGATGGAAAGCTGAGCAAATGCCGCGTTTTTGTTTGTTTGTTTGTTTCTCTGTTTCTTGCGTTTCATACGGCCCTTGCTCCCTGGAAAACGAGATCTCTCACCTGATCAACCAGCGAGCGGCGGCATAGCACAGGCACAAGACCGCAGAGAGGACGAACGAAGCCGAGAAATACTCGAACATCGCGAACAGTCCGCACAATCCGCTCTGGAGCTCGGTCTTTCCGGCACTCCACAGCAACGACGCGGTGTCAAGTGAAACAGTTACGGCCAGAAGACTAAGCGGCCCCCGCAGAACACCGCGAGATTCTTTTGCAACAACCGATTTACTCTTTATGCGGGTAATGGTGGCGCAACGGTGGTCGCTTGCAAAAGCTCGTCGAGCGTGCGTACTATCGGGCACGACAAAGGAGCGCTTGCGCTGAATTTTCCTATCTCAAGCTGTCGCAAGGTATTTCGTTACCCGTTGTTTCAGGGTCAAACGCCTTTGCCGCGTATAGACCAGCATGCGCTGGAGCGCAGGTGTACCGAAGCTCGCCAGCTTCGAGGACGCCACGAATTGCTACACTGACGCACTGAGAATACTTTTATCATTCCAAGAAGCTTTCTGCCCCACGTCAAGCACTCGGGCATGAGGAGGAGCACTGCGTGCCCTACACTGATTAAGACTGAATTGCAACATATTTCGGGATAGGCTTTAAAGTTTGATTGGAAAGAATGCAAAATCTAGCCGAGTCGGCTCGGGCGAACGTGCCAGAACTAGACAACACTTCATTTGAGAGGGCTCGCCCGTTATAAGCCTACGGGAAGAAAAGCGCCCTCATAATCGTTGTTAGCGTCTAAAAATGGAAAGAAAGAGAAACTGCGCCACAGAACGCATTCAAATTCAAAGAACCACATCTAGATAGCTTTCACGTAATGTTACGAAACGCTGCGTCGCACCGTGCTATTACCCAAACTCGGCCTCCACGATATCAAGGTTAGAGCACCAAGTTATCACGCATACATTGCATTGCTTCTATTTCGATCCGTCGCCGACACCGTTTCTGTCGGCGTCACCCTGAACTTTCGTATAAAGTCCAAGGCCGATGAAGTCGTCGCCGAGCGCCGTATGCTGTATGTGCAAGCAAAATCGTGCGAGGGGGAATCTGCGATTGCGGCTCGATCTCTTGCACGCAACTGATGACAGTAGGGAGGAAGCGCGCCGCCTTCCGTCGCCCGCAAGGCTTCGTGGGGAGGGGTGGCCCGGGCGCGTATTTTCATCCGCTAGCAGCTACAACGGGGCGTGCCACTTTTGACGGAGCTCGACGTTTCTGCGCAGGCGCGAGTAAGAGCGGGCGCGAGAGAGAAAATCTGGGGGCTTTTGCTCCTTGAATATATGACTCAGCCTAGGCACTACGCAGGAGGTTTCTTAGATTGCGTTGTATTCGTTTGTCCCCTGACATGCCGGCATTGCGGAGTTCGGTCGAGTTGGTTTATACGCTCCGCCGCTGGCTGCCCGCGCGGTGAGGCAGTGGGCGCGGACGCCGCTTGGTGATCGCTGTGTCTGAAGGGACAATGTTCTGACTGGTGTTTTATAAGTCACGGGTCGAATTTTTCGTCGCGACGATAGATCGGATTTTTTACAAGCACTGCTCCAGGAGGGCACATGTAACCGGCAAACGGAGGCCTCAGGAGAGCACCTGAGGTTATATTAAAGCAGGCGGCGCAGGATCTCCGGGGCACCCAAGCGGTAGCGGGGGGATCAAAGCTGGAAGCCGGGCGGCCCGTGGGTTGGGGCCGCAGAGGCCGAAGCGTGCCTGGGGGTGTTCGCATAAAACATTGGCTGTCCGCGATAGCGGACAGCCGATCCTATACTCCCCTGGCACGCGCAGGCCTCTGCGAGCCCCAACCCACGGACCAGTCCGGCTTCTAGCTTTGATATCCCCGTTGCCGCTTTGGTGTCCTGGAGGCGCCGCCAATAATGCGAAATAATGACACGTTGTTTTCATTAGTAAAAACATGATCGATTAAATATGATTGCGTCGAGCCGCCAACTTGCGATGCTAAGTTCAGCACAACCGCGCCCCGCGACTTCTGCCGGCACGGCGCGCCTAGGGACAAGCGCATACACCGCGCCCCAAGGGACTCCTCCGTAGTACCTAGGCAGAGTCGTATTTTCAAGAATCAAAACTCCCCACATTTCCTCTCTCGCACCCGCTCTCACTCGCGCATGCGCGCAAACGTCCGTCGTCTCCGCAAGTTCCACGCCCCGTTGTACCTACGAGCAGTTGGAAATACGCGGCCCGGGCGGCCACGCGTGCCCGGCCGGGCCGCTGTATATTGAAAGCCATCTGGGACGAATACAGAACGTGGGCTGCGCCAGGTTTTCGCGACTTAGTTCGCGTTGATGCGAGCGGCAGCACGGAGGTTAATTCGCTCGCTGCTGCTGCCGCGTTTCCTCACTGGCGCGTTTCGACGGCGAGCTTCCGTGGTCATCCAGTGAGATGTGTTCATGGAGGACGGACGGAAAGCGTAGGAGAGGCCCCGGCTAACCGGCATCACTTAGAGAGAGTGTGTGGCTGAAGTCACGTGATGTTTTTCGCAAAGGAGCACTGGGACTGGTACCCCGAACGTAAACGTTGCCGCAGCAACTGCACTCCTTAGGCTCTCGCTGCTCCTCCGGGCCTCCGAAAAGTTATATCAGATTTTTAGACCCGGGTCATTCTCGAAGCACATTCTGTTCGCTAGACTCAGTTTGGTGTGGGGTGTGTAAGTCTGAAAGTTGTGCTTCGAGTCCGTGAGTGCGGGTGTCAGCCAACGATACAGACACTGTAGCGCCCGCCAACGCCGCAACGCGGAGCGCTTTGGTCGGCGCTCGTAAGAAAATAAAGTTGGGCGGCGCGTGCTCGAGGCGCAAGTTCGGCACGCGCAGTGTCATCATAGAGGAAGACATTGAACACATAGTTTCTCGCTATAACACCTGGAGTGAAATCCGGTGCCACCGTCTATGGGAGTTTCCTAAGGGGCGCTGTGCCGCCATGGCAATGACGGTATATGTGTCTGCGAGGCTTGTGTTGGCTGGTGTTGTAAGAGGCTTCATCTAAAACGTGGATGTGGCTACACAAATAACGCGTTCTTAAAGTAAAATCTTCATAAAATGTTTCAATTCACGAATATGACATCTTCCAGTGAAGTTTACTCACCTACAATGCATAACCAAGCCAAGAAAAGCAAGAACAGACGACAAACTGTTCCAAAGCGAGCACAAATCTTGTCGTCTGTCCACTAATTTTAGCTGCCCGCTGAAACTTTTTACGTTTCATATAGTTGTACATGCAATAACAAGTTCTCGTAGTTAAGCAAAACACGTTTTTGTGTATTAATAAACCTAAAATAGTTTCTTACGTGCTCTTTTAGCAGAAATTTAATCATTGTGACAGACGGAACGGTACTTGCCTGGCTCTCCGCGAATGATGCCAATGCCAAGGTACAATATACCGGCATTCCCGTGCATACCACAGCGCAGCAGCGCCAGATTTCCTTCTAGCTAATATAGTGAGAAATTCTATGAACTAGAGCAGACATTCCCATAGAGCCCAGCGGCCGAATCGACTGTAGACCAAGTGGATAGGATTAACACATTTCGGTATCGGTTTTGAGCGCGCGCGTTTTCAACTCTATCTGGCACGCTCTGCGCCTGCTGCGCTAATCGACGCGTTTCTTTTTTTTTTTTTTGCTTCTGCTGCTCAGTTGTGCCGTCTTAGTGCGGAATCGTTTAGCTAAAATAATAGCGAACGATCTTTACAGGCCTTCATCGAATCTGCGCCACGTGCAATTTCATTAGGTAGTGGCAGGACGACTTACAAATGAGCAAATGTGTATTTCGCTCTACATAAACGATCGTTCCGGGCTTTTAGTGCATTCATCCAACGTTGTGGCACCGGGTAAGTAGCAGTAGTTCCCGTACGAAGCTCCACTGTACGGCGTCAGCTGAAAAATGTAAATTACAAGCATGTGTCATTTTGGTATTTAGACCTTATAGGAATGCTGCGTGTAGAGCTGAAACCTGTGAAAGTAGGCAATGAACGGAATTACAAACAAAAGCCCGACTCATTACACGACTCATTCCCAAGACACACTATAAGTTAAGAAAGCACCTCACTTTCAAGCATTTCCCCATTCCCGGGCGTTATATCCTACACTTTAGAAGCACAAACGTACGGGCGACTGCGCATGTTCAGAACAACTTGGCCTCAGTCGACGCGATGGTACGCCAAGTAGACAGAGGTGGCCACAACACAGGCTCTGTCAGACCATGTTACGCGCTCGCAGAATGCCTTCTAGTCGCATTGAAGACAAATTCGGGGATGCAAAGCCTGTTTTCAGTCGTTCGGAAGATAGAATTTTCGAGTTCTTGTTCTTTGAACTCCTCGGCGTCATCTTTCGCGCGTTCTGCCTGCGCAAGCAACACACTCCAGTGTTATCAGTCTTGGCAATCGCTCGGCACGTCTTCGACTAGCGTGAGTACCGAATGAAGGTACATGTTGGCGGGGCCATAGAAAGCGTTAGAAACTTGTCTCACCAAGATTCAGCACACGCCAAACTGTCACCCCGACCGGCTTGATTTTAAGGCGAAAGACTTTCTAGGCTCATGGTGAAGTTTGTGTCAGCTGACCTCACCGCCGGAGTGTCCCCCGAAGTGTCATGACGCCATATGAAGACAGGGTAAAGACAAATTAAAGAACTAAAATGATTGATACTGACAGATATTGAATGACAACGTCATAATAGCGATTGGTAGAGGTTAATAATGACTAGTAATGACTACTACTAACTCAGAAATAACCAATATGTCTAACGACGGCTTGTAATGACCACAATTGATTAGAAATGACTTGAAATGTCTAGTGCTGATTAGTAATGACTAAAATGACTTCTAGTGACTTGTAATGACTACTAATGACTACAAAATGACCAATATGTCTAAAAACACATTGTAATGAGCACAATTTATAAATGACTAAGAACGCTTAGTAATGACCAGTAATGACAAATAATGACTAAAATGACTTGTAATGACTACTAATGACTACGAAAGGATCAATATGTTTAACGACGGCTTGTAATGACCACAGTTCATTAGAAGTGACCAAAACTGCTTAGTAATGACTAGTAATGACAAATAATCAATGAAATGACTTGTAATGACTACGAAAGGACCAATATGTTTAACGACGGCTTGTAATGACCACAATTATTACAAATGACTAAACGAAAGAACAGAAAGAGAAGAGGCAAAGAGAAAGACGAATGATAAGAGGAGGAAGAGTACGCTTTCGCCGTTCATATCTTACGAGAGATCTTAAGAGACCCCGTAATTTCTTGCTAAATGCGCCACAACGCCATGCGCGGTGAGCGTGCCTCAAAAGAATCCCAAAAGGTAACATAACTAATTACAATAATTTGGCGGTCAGCCAATTCGTCGCGAACTTGTCCCAGTAAGATTCAGTACTCGCGAAACTAACTGCGGCATACGGCCGAGCTGCGTTTCGCTAACTGCGTCACAACGCCGGGCGCGGCCACTGTGCCTGAAAAGTAGCCCCAAAAGGTAACGAACTTAGTTACAGTAATGTTCGGGGTCAGAGAAAGCGTCAAAATTTGTCCCAGTAAGATTCAGTACAAGCGAAACTGCGTCACACGGCCAAGCGGTTTTTCGTTAACTGCGTCACGAAGCCGTGTGCGGCGGGCGTGCCTAAAAACTACCGAAAAAAAAAGTTTAAATAATGTGGGTGCTCATAGAAAGCGTCGGAAACATCTGCCAGCACGAGTATTTAAATGAAATTATCTACGCCAGGACGGCCGAGCTGTTTTTTGCTAACTGCGTCACAAGTCTCGGTTACGCGTGCCGTCAAAGCCAAAAGTGAGTTGAAATGCCTCGCAGACTGTCAAACCAAATTTCTCGCGTTGCCGTAGTCCCATAATGCAGCGGTGCCATGTCGAAGTGCAGAAGGAACGCAATAATACGCTGGGAGCCCAACAAACACGCTACATCCAAAAGAGACGGGTTGGCGAACAGGCGAACTTCACTTGCGCAGCAGGCCTCGCTCGCTTCGGTGGCGCATCTGACGCATGCCGCATGCATCTGGCGCGTCTGGCAGTGCCGTTAGTTGTTGCTAGCTGACGCAAGAAAAATAAGTTGCCAAGTATAAGTTCATTTATAGGCGAAACTTTTTTTTTACTTTTAGCGGAAAGAATAAAAAAAAAACTTGAAAGGTTGTCTGTAAGTTCATTTCACATTTATTTTGCTGATGCTAGCGCCAACTAATGGATCGAATTAACGCTATAGGCGGGGCATGTTTCCTGTTACCACTTTTCGCCGAGTGTCCTCTCCTGTTGAATGTTATTCTCTGTGGCGTCATTCTGGAAGCCTGCTACGTTAGTCGCCGCAGTCGCCGCTCCGATCGCCGCCTTCGCGCTTCTGCAAAAATAAATGTAGAGACGATGGCACGGCTCATTGGCCGGCATCAGGATTTACTAAAACACTAATCTAATCAGTGCGCGGGTCTTCGTCGACCTCTTTAACTTGCAACAAAAAAAAAAAAACGAACAGGGGCGCGCCTGTTTCACTAGTTAAGCATTTGAAGCGGCAGCACAAGACGACGAATACAGAAGGCAGGAACACACAGGACAGCACTTCACTAGAACTGTTACACAAATTTCGTAAGTTTTCTTCTGACGTAGGACAGCAGCACACATTTGCGGCTGCTCGTAGCTATGCAAGCTCGAAGCTTGCGCCTTCTGCTCCGGCGCGCTGATTGGAGAATCAAAGGGAGATGGCACACCAACATGGTTTCACTTCCGGCTTCGAAAACGTGACGTCAGGGCCACGCTTATTTTCTTTATATCCTCCATGGGTGCGTTCATGTTTCCTTGTGTGCGCGTAAGACCACACTTGTTAATTTAAAAGGTATGCCTATGTTTACCAGTTTTCTCGGCCTATATAACTACCACCCTTACTCCGCACATCTGTCCATTTTGCTATCGCAATCGATGCTTCGCCTTTCGGGAGAAACTGCAAATTTCTTAATGCGTCTAGCATTTCTGTCAGACTCGGACCTTCTTTCCGTCCATCTAGCTATCCAACTATCTTAGCAAAAAAATATTTACCGGTCCCAGGGATTGTGCCGTCTCAAAGTGTGGGCCTATCTCAGTGGTAGAGCAGTCTGAAAAAAAGAAGGTGGGCTGTTCGCGTGGGTATGCGATTACACATGTGCCGCTCTTCCATGAACCTTTGGGGCACCAACTTGGATCACTATGCGCGTGCCACTTTCTATGCGCGCGGACTTCACGGCGGCGGCGCCAGATGGCACAGCGTGTCCTGAGGGAAGTGCGAGAGAGGATCCCAGCAGCACTACACTTCTCATACAAGGCGCGTTTTGGCTCTTCTCACGCTCGGATAGTCATCGTACATGGATTCTGGTCGATATTTGACAGGGACCGTGCTTCACCGGGTTATATCACAGTCATCGATTCGTCGCTCGGCGCAAGGTGTGCGTGTCCTGCTGCCGGGCTGGCCAGGGAGCACCTCGAGGTCCCGGTACCCCAAGATGGCGGTAACAGTGACGTCAACGAAAACCATTTAGAGACGAAACCGGGATGCCAATTTGATGAGGTTGCAGGTGACGAAGAGGACATGATGATCGAACACTGGCGGAAAACACGATATGTGATGACGCTGGGCGTTACCACGGTAGATTTATTTATAGATACTGGAATCCTATATTTTGGGATTTTAGCAGGGCGGCAAAAGAGAGGAGGAGAGACAAAGAGGAGGAAAGACAGGGAGGTTAGCCAGTGTAAGTACCGGCTGGCTACCCTGTGCTGGGGAAAGGGGTAAAGGGAATAAAAGGAGAAAGAAGAAGAAGAGGAGAAAAAAAAAGAGAAATCGAAAATTCACGCAGTAACGCGATAGTACGCGATACAGCACTCGAAGGCGATCGCACAATTCGCAAAAACAAATACACAATACAATATAGCAAAGTGCAAGTAGAAAAAAAACTCAGTGCCCTCCTACTCTGTGAAGAAGGATGACCAGCGAAGCTGTGTATGTCGGCCCCTTAATGGCGAACTGCACCTCCGCCGCGGGTCGACCCGGCATTTCACTATCTTCGGGATCGGCCCAGGTATAGAGAGTTTCTTGCTTACGACACGAAAATTTCCTTGGACGGTAGAGGTTAGTACAGTAGAGGTAGTTGGCAGTAGAGGTAGTAGGCAGTAGAGGTTAGTACGGTAGAGGTAGTTACAGCTTCGCTGTAAGAAACTGTGCCAGGTTGAAGCAAATAACTCTCATACCAAACAGTTATCTAAGAAGCGAAGTAAACAAAGTAAGCTATGAAAGCATTATCTTTTGCACGTTCCTCCGGCGCAAGCAACACACTACAGTGTTATCACTCTTCGCAATCGCTCGCCACGTCTTCGACAAGCGTGAGTACCGAAAGAAGGCATATATGTTGCGGGGCCGTAGAATGCGTTAGAAACTTGCCTCACTATGATTCAGTACACACCAAACTAACTGCCACCGCGGCCGGCTTGCTTTTAAGGCGAATGCCTTTCTAAAATCATGGAAGCTAAGATCATTCAATCTTACTTTTTGCGCCAGTTCCAGCAAAAAGATGGCCGCTCCCTATACAAGAGCGTCAATTTCTTCTCTATAGCGCCATTTCAGCAGAGAAATCCGATGAAAATGCTCGCAGCTTTGTAAATGCGCTAAAGCAATGCCAGAGGTTAAGGATAACCAAATGCACTCGTGCCACAAATTGATTCATAATTGTCTAGAATACCGACATGCACCCGCCGGTTACTATTCGAGCGCGCGATTTATCGACGCAGCGTGAATGACATGTGGAGCGTTCTAGCGCAACAAGGAATAGCAAAACATGATAAGAAGAATGCTTCTACCTCGTTGGTGGCCACTTGTAACAGTGAAAAAAAAAGTAATGAAGTCGAGGAACTTCCATACTTAGTAAAACTCGATGACAAAGTATAGCATGCAGAAGTGTTCCCATCTGAATTTAGAGTATATCCTAAGGGCAGAAATGAGCCTAGTAGTAGCGTGCTTGTTTCAATCCCCATTAGCATTCCCAGCGAAAGAGTTGTTCTTGAACGCGAAGCTGAATCACTGTGGTGCCGCGATCAATTTTTTCTTTCTTCCAAGAAACAATATGGCGCTCGGAACATTTTACCGCTAACCCGACTGCAGCGATCAACCGATATATCGACTTGCCGATGTGCCATCACATACTGTCACGTAGTAGTGACGTCGAAAAGGCAGCAAGAACGCGAATGACGACACTAGTGTTTTATTGGACGAACCTGTGCCCTCGAAAGCAACTTTCACTCAAAGAACATCGATAGAGGCGAACGCGGTCGGCGATCGTCGGAAATCTTATCTGTCGGTCAAGTGCATCGGCTTTTATACATGAGCCATCGCAGACTCAAGAGTAATCGCTGGTGTCCACGTGTCTTCCAGAAAGTTCTACGCAATCCACACCGCACGTGCAATCAGATTACACAAGCTTCAGTGACAACAGACAGCAGAACCATCGATAACATTCGAGAAACTTCCGATAACATGTGGGCACCTCCCGCTCTGAACGATAACATTTGTTAGACTGTGAAAAACGGTCCATTCCCCCCCCCCCCCCCCCAAAAAGAAAAAAGAAAAAATATATGTATATATTTATTGTTACGTGTAGTGTTACGTGTATGCGAGAGGTACGGGGATCGATACCCCGCACCTCCACCAGAATGTTACGTGTAGAAAGATACAGACGGAAGAGGCTATTTACAGGCTATTTACTCTGGACTGGAGCCAGAGCACCAGGCCGACATTCACTCGCGCCAAGGGCACAGACCCACTTCGTCGTCGTTCTCGCGGCGGCTCGTCTCTCGGGTATCTACCGATAATATCGTAATAATATATACAAGTAGACGGGTCAATATTGAGCAAAAACTTTTCTTTTAAAGAGGGGATTTAAGTTTTCTAGATCCCATAAAGAAGCTTTAGGAGGACTCATTCTTGTGCTTGTTGGTCTTGTATCATAATTATGCTAGTTTAGCGATAATTACTACGCGGACGTAAAAAAAAAAAAACACAGTGAACAGGGAAGAAAAGAAATGAAGTGCGAATTCACGCATGCCCGCTCCTTGATACGGTGCGAGCCTTGTGTCTTACCTCGTGATGCGATGATACGATGGTGGGTATGCGCTACAAATTGTAGAAATATCGGCCTTTGGCATGTGCATAAACAGTTTGCTAGCACCGCCCGAGTTTTCGACTCTATTCTTCTGTTTCCGTGTACCAATTCGCGCTAAAGAACAGAATTATAGTTAAGAGGAAGCTTTAGCACGGGAGCTCCAATCTAAATCCACGGGAACGGATAAATCGTTTTCATCAGTAGTCGCTTCGCCGATTTCGAGAAGAGACGTCGCATTTGAAAGAAAGAAAAAAGGCAAAATCTGGTGACTGTAGAAAGAAGAATTCTATTTTGGTAGGCAATCAATTAAAAAAAAATCTTGAATCTTGCAAATTAAAAAAGCAGTAAAGAAAAACCACTCAGATATGCATTTTAACAACCCTAACTCAACAACGCAAAACGATATCACATTTATGTAAATTTCTCCTAATATATTAATCTAAGGTAAACAAAATTGCTCTATTCCGTAGGGAAATAGGTCAATAATTTGTGAGTAGCAGTTTTGTTAAAACCCTTGCATTCGTTGCAGCATAATCGCGTAAGCTGTATATCCGAAGGTAAAAAATTTTCCGCTTTATATGGTCTAACGGATCAAATTAACAGAGCTGCGATATTTTTTTGAGTGCAGAACTGCGAATTTGTAAGCCTAGTACTTTAATTTTAATAAAGCTTGCCAGTTTACGGGAATTTTCGTGGAGGAATTCAGTCCGTAAATGAAAATTCTGCTTGCTAGAACCGCTAAAATTTGCTCTCTTTCTGAAATGCAGCGAATATTCTTGAAATCTGTCAAGTGGTTGTCTCACGGCGACACTTCTGTGTTTTGCATGCATTTGAACAATAACATCTCAGTTGGCACCGAGTTAAAGGTTACTGTTAAGTGGGGTGCCGTTCACGTAACTGAGCATGAAATTTATGTTTACCCTTCTTTTTCAGATTCAACAGGCGTTTATGTTGTGCAAGAATACGTACTGGAGCCAACTAGGTCTAAGGTTAAACTAAAAAGAAGAATGCACTAAGTCTGTTTACTGTGGTACAGTGCTTTTTACATAACCTCATTTTTGTTATTTTCGTGGTAAAGCGTTCATTAGATGAACGAACAATGAGGGCAAAGCTTCAATTTGGCGAAATTTGAGTATTAACCAAAACGCGACCCGCCGCGGTAGCTTAGCAGCTGTAGTATTGCGCCGCTAAACACGAGGTCGTGGGATCGAATCCCGGCCATGGCAGCAGCATTTAAATGGGGGCCAAAAGAACAGAAAAGAAGAAGAAAGAAACGCGGTGGTCAAAATTAATCCGGAGTCTTGCATAATGGCGTGCCTCACAATCAAATCGTGGTTTCCGCACGTTAAACCCCAGAATTAATTAATTCATAACCGAAGCACGAGTAAGTTCGTGTGACGTCACGTATTTCGAAGTGTCTCCCTTATATATCGGTCGTTCCGGCCCAGTAAGATTTCTGCAAGCTCTCCAAGTTAAGTCTCTGCGGCTCGGTTAGAATCCAGTGTACTCCATATTTACCGCTGAGAAATTTATGAAACCCGAACAGATGCCCCTAAAAATCTGACTCTGTTGCGGGAACATCAAAGTGGTGCCGCCACTTGTCTATCGCCATTGCGTCTTTTCTCGCTTGCCAGGACTGCTCGAATGGTAAGAGGGTCTGTTTCTGGTATTGTAGAAGCGTAAGTTGGTAATTTGTTTAGGGGGTTTTTACGCGCCAAAACCACTTTCTGATTATGAGGCACGCCGTAGTGGAGGACTCCGGTAATTTTGAACACCTAGGGTACCTTAACGTGCACCTGAATCTAAGTACACGGGTGTTTTCGCATTTCGCCCCCCATGGAAATGCGGCCGCCGTGACCGGGATTTAACTTTGTAATACAGCTCAACCTATTGATGACTCGCGCTGACGTCATCCTAGGCTTCATGTCGGTGAACCGTCACGGTTATTCCGTCTGTCTTGTTCTGTTATTCTGCGCTTTGTTCAAGTATGTTTTGTCCATCACGGTTTACCAACATGGCGTAGCTGCGTCCGCTTGGTGCCTCGCGCCACTCCAACACTCTCCAGAACATCTGGTGGGGCAGAGGCCTCCACTACACTTTCTTTCCTCCATGGAAGCAGGTTACCCACGGCTTTGAATACGGTGCGCCGATATGTTATCCTGTAGCCGGCATATTGGAGACCGTCGTGGCGAGAATCTCCGTCCATAGCGTCGCGTGCAAGTCATCTGTATTTCGGCTTTAGCTCCCCTTCAATGCTAGCCTGTGTGCCTCATTAAGCAGTGATACGAATAGTATTTCCCATGCAAGTACATGCCCTGGAACGAGCGACGAGAGTGAAGCTCAATAGAGGTTGTTCCGCAGGGCAGGGGAATTTTGTAAACGACGTTTGTGACTCGTTTCATGAAACGCTGAGCATGCCTTTTCTGACAGCCAATCTTTTTGAGCAGTTGTTCGGGAAAGTAATGTGTGTGGAATACTTATACAAGAAGGGGGGGGGCTCTACGATTACCGCAGGTCTATCCCCTACGAAAAAGGAAATTTAATGCAATCAATAGCATGCTCAGCTTGTGTTGGCGAATTTTCCTGCATCTCTCGAACTTATCTTTGGTGTGTTCATTTATTACTTTTTACCGTGACAAAGTTACTAAGCCGGGGAAGGCCTACGTGCGTCGGGAGCAAATTTAGCGCAGAAAGGGGCCCAAACCTCGGTGAACTGCTCTAATACGCAGACGTGTATTGAATGTAGCCAACGCCTACAGAAAGTTTCTTAAAAGCAAAAGAGCCGTTAGTCAGCTAGTGCTTAAGAGTGCGAACAATCAGCTAAACAAAAAAGAAAACAGGCAAAGAAGTATAGTGCTCTTCTTTTCTCTTTGCGTGCGAAGTTTGGCATTTGCTGTGTTGCCTGGAACAACATAAACAAAAATGCTGCTAGAAGAATTGAAGATGTACAAAGGTGCCTTTGTTTGCCAGTTTTATTACAGTTTCTTGAGGCGCAAATATTATTAACACTATGAGCACCTCTTGCAGATGTTGAGCGCTGTTGCAGTTGCGGTACGCCGCAGGTATCGTGTTCATGCATTTTCAATTTAAAATTGTGCATGGCTAGGCATCGTCAGATAACTTTACATTGGCACTTGCATTGCCCGTGCTACGGCCAGGCTTTCAGAAACAGCAGTTTTTATTTATTTATTTATTTATTTATTTATTTATTTATTTATTTATTTATTTATTCATTCATGCCCGCGGCTCGCGCAATAGGAGCGCTGTAACACGCGGCATCACTCAGCGGAATGCTTCACGTCTTGATATTAATATTTTTTTGCCACGTCATCATGATCTTCATTTATTTGCCCTTAATCATCTTTTACAGGGCACGTGTTTGTACTTTACCTGATTCACAATGCCTTACTTGAGTTTTTGTAAGGAGTCGCACGTTAAGTTTACTATAGGTTAACTTTCGTTCAATTCCTCATTAATAAAGCCTCTTTCCTGTTCATGAATACCTAAAATAAATGAACGAACGAATGAATTAGTGAATGAATGAATTCTTCTTTTTTACGAATCCTAACACTTCCACATCAAGAAAAATTACATACGCTTTCCACCTTTATTTGTGGCCATAGGCAGCACATTTGTATAACAACAATAAAATCATATGTCAGTGCAAGCTTAATTGTTACTCTAAATATATCAGTATTTGGTTTGCTAGACTATCCCAAACTGAACGTTCGCTCCAATAAAAAATTGCTAATGTAGGCTATGCGCTGACTTTCCTTCGTCTAAATCAAAATTTCGATGTATCAAACTCAGTGCATCAAAACTGAGTTGTCGTGGTAACATAAACCTTAATTAAGCGTAATGCATTCCTTTTTTTAAGTACGTAAAAAGCTGCAAAAAAGTATGACATGGATATTCTCAATGTATATAAGCCCACTGCATATAAATCCATTGAATATGAGAAAAAGAAAGAAAAATAATGCCGGAACAATCCTCATTTTCATTAGGTGTTTAGTAGGAAGGCTCGACACGCTGCCGCGTTACCTCCTAAAATTCTTGGTGCTGAGGGGGCTGATAGTGTGATTGATTATACTCGCTCTGCTCCTGGGATTTGGTGTGTGGCTGGGCCAGACAGGATATCATCCCATCTGCAGAAGTTGCCCCGTATTTATGCACAATGCACATTATAGTTGCCCTATACCTATGCGTTATGGATAGATACTGCCCCGTGAAACTGGTTTGGTTCCGAATAATGATGCAAAACAGCAAATGTCGTCCTAGTGTGTAAATCTGGCAGTAAGAAACTAGTGCAGAATCTAGTGAAATGTCTAATATAACTTTATCATTTTGTTGCAAATTATTAAAGTATTTTATTTACACTGCACTAAATATATTTCTTGAATCTGTAATTTTTGCTGTAACTTCTAGGACGGCTTTCGGCGGGGTCTCTCGCGAATCCCGCAGTTAGCCGAATTCAAATGTGAAACACTAGAAATGCTTCGCAATAACTACCTTCATGACGCGGATGCGGCGCAATTCAATGACGTGCGGGAATATAGCTGTGCGGTTATAGCGTAAAGAAGTTCAAACGCAGGCGCTGTCTACCAAGTGAGTTTGATTGGTCAAAGCACGCACATATATAACATAGAAGGTGAACATAGGTGGAAAGTTGAAGAAGTCCGTCACGTCATGAACTTCGATCATCGGGTCCAAATCGCCCGCGCCCAAAATAACAACGTTGTCGATTCTCTCTTTCTTAATTTCAGCAAAGCGTTTGATGAAACACCGTGCCATTTGTTGCAAATCCTATTCGCTTCAGAATCATGTGAATTCAGGGAACTTTGTGGACTATGTGAGCATCGTTTCTGCTTCACCTCCTCGCTTGGGGTTAATAGCACTACGGACGTACAGCTGTGCTGTAATTAAATAAACCTGTATCGTTCTCGTGGGCATTACATGAGGGAATAGACTGAATGATTGCGCGTGCAGTAGGACGTATTACGCACAAAGGCGTCTCGTGCTAAAGATAAGGACATCATTGCGGCAAAATATACTTATTGCACCGAACAATAGTGTAAAAAAGCACACAGAAGAACGGCGCACTTAAAAAAAATAATAAGAAACTTGCAAAACATGTGTTCTACAGTTTCGTTATTACACAGGATATTCAGCTTGCATGGCGTCTCAGACAAAAAGGAAATCAACGAAAAAAAAAGGTTAAGTTCTCAGCGACACAACGCAGGATGACAGTGAAAACACTGTGTTGAAAGAATTGTAGGGATAAAAGAAACGGCGGGAACGTTGTTCTCCGAAGACTCAGTCATTAAAATTCTATAAGGAGACATAACAAAAATGCAGATCCGAGATCAAATTGTAATGAAGCAGGATAAATTCATTGAATATCAAAATCTGTTCACACGATATTGTCAGGCCCGGATAAAAAAAAGTAAAAAAAACAACAACAAAAGTTTTCCCCTACTTCCGCGTCGGCGCGATTTCAGCAGAAGCCGTTTGCTTATTCAGTGCACGCATATCGTGAATCTAGAGAAGCCGCACGAAAATACAGACACATTTAGACGAGTAACAGATCGTAAGAACAAATGAAGCAGGAGCAATGCTTAGGAGCCGAGAAAATACAAATATCATTTCGTGTTGAAACGCTCGGATGAGCCCGTTGATATTATGCGTATCATACGCGAGCGCTTATTCTTGCGCCGACGTTTCTGTGCCCTTATGCATATGAAATTTCCCTGCGTTGCACGGTCTACGCGCAGTGTTGAAGTTGTACCTGAAAGCGGAAAAACTTGACACCGAGGAATGCAGTTTTCCTCGTTTCCCTGTTTCATTTATCAAAACGCACCGAGTGCTTCTGTTGACTGAGCCTTTTGTTCTTTAGCACTGCTTATAGACCTATTCATCGAGCGAGGAGGAAAGAGCACGCCGCGAGGCTTTCCTCCTCTCTGGCTTGTGCGAGCAGGCGCGGCGCTTCTTGAATGCGTTGACTATAGAGTTGGTTTAGTACTAGCGCTAACGTCGCATGCTGCGGAACGATTGATTCGTTGCCGTTCTCTCTCTCTCTATTTCGCTCATTCTCCGGGAAACTTACCTGACATCAGCTGATAAAAAGCCGTTGGGGAACCACTGTGCAGCCTTTCGGTGCAGGAGAGAGAGATAGAGAATAACTTTATTGAATTGGGGAAAGGAGTACAGGGGATTAGGAGCTTGATGGGTGGCGCCCCAAGTCCAGGGCTCCACTGGCTTCTGCCGCTAGCCGAACGTGACCAAGAAGAGCCTTCTGCACCTTCGGAGGAACTGCAGTTTATGCGCCAAAGTTTCTACTTGGATGCGCAAGCGTGCCACGTGCGTCATGTCCACGTTCACACGTGCACGAACGTGTGAACGAACACACACGCGCATGAACGTGCACGTGTGTGTACATGCCGTGAACTGTTGCAGTTGTATTGGCTGACACTGGACGAAGAGATCCGGCCTTTGTGAATTGCCCAGTGTGAACTGCAAAATATTCTCGCCGTCTGATCGCTTGGTGTGGCAAAGGGAAAGAGAAGAGCGCTCGTGCCAGGCCCAACCCAAGGGGACCCCGAAAACTATAAGCGCCAATACTTGAACAATATGTGCGTCAGACATCGACGGCATTGTTTTCGCGCATTTCAAGTGCAGTTTAGATTTGATCACAATACTCTATGTCTTCGTTGGCTTCCTCTACAAGGCAGATGATGTGGCTTAAAAAAGCGATCACTCCGGTTTTCAAACCAGCATGACGCATGTAAGTTTTGTAATTCGACATTGCCTCTTTCTTATTTGCGCTATAAGGCAGTAATATCCAAAAAGGGGATTACATCAAACAAATCAGATGGCGATTTCTGAGGACATTATTTCCGTAAAACGGGTGAGTGCGTCGTAGAGAACGCAACGAACAAGACCGAAAAAAAGAAAGAAATAATTCTACTCTTTCGGCTTATGAATGACGAATGCTTGTCTGGGTTGGCCAGTACGCCAATTTGGGCGCAATAGTTTGTGAAAAAAGAAAGAGAGAAGCGCGGACTAGTGCCGCAACCACGCATGGTCGGGCCATGCGCTTCGTAGAGCGCACACATTTACAGGGTGTTCCTTTTTTTGTTTATCTGCACCAAATTTTTAAATCTTGCCTGTGGCCGATAGAACAATTGCAATCTTTGATCTAAATTGCTCGATGAGACGGTCGTTACTTCTGCGAGAAATCAGAATGCCTAATTAAATAATTAATTATTTTTAGGGCACATAGAATCTAGGAATTCTAGCAAGCGAGTTCTTAAGGCGTTATCTTTTGAAAGAAATTCTCAGGAACGCAACAGCTCGAAAATAATAATTTCCGATTTTTAGAAGAAATGCGCTGCTGTTCCAGTTACTTTTGTGCGTCCATGCGCAAGACAACGTTTTTCTTTAAGAATGTAACTGCAACACCTATGTATTGCGTTGGACACTTTAAAATTAATGTCTCGAAACTGGTGCAGTCATGAGAATTCCACCCAAGTGGATTCAACTTGCGAACTCACCGGCTATAATCTCTAGACTGCAATGTGCATTGTATTCTAAATACAATACACATTGCAGTCTCTTCTTCTCTTCTTTCTCTTCTTCTTTTAATCTTTCCGTCCACTTTTCTCTTTCCTCAGTGTAGGGTAGCCAACCGGGCTCAGTCCTGGTTAACCTCCCTTCCTTTCATTTATCATTTGCTCTATCTCTCTATACTAAATACATAAAACCGAATTAGCGAAATTATGGTAGCTATTTAATTAAGCATTTGAGTTTTCGTAGAAGCAGTTGCCACTCATCGAGTAATTTAGACCAAAGTTTTGGTCTAAATTTGGTCTAAAAGACCAAAACTTCGTGAAGCTAAAAAAAAGGAAGCGCGCTATATAACCTAGCACCTACCATTGCTTGGGACGCTCGCTCAGTCCACAGCCAGCCCTTCGACCCCTCGACAAGTGTGATTCAAACTGTACAGTATGCTGTTACTGCTAACCAAGACTATTTCAATCTCTGATAAACACCTCGTTCAACAAGGGAGGTCGTCACGCAACGTATCTACAGATAACAGTTTAAACTGTTTTCAAAGTAAACAGCACAATTATTCCGCACCAGAACGGTTCCTAAGCTGTTAGAATTATCTGATGTTTCGAACTAGTCGTTGCGGCTATACAAAGGCTTAGAATTACACTGTGAATACAGCATCAGGTGACAGTCGTGAAGCGAATCTTAAGAAACACAACTAATCCTCGGAGCTCATTGTAGGCTAAACCGCACGGGCAGACGTCGTGCCGGGAGCTCCGTCTGCCTCAACGCCAGCAGACGCCATTTGAGGCAGTATGTGTCACAGAACCGCTTCCCGCGTAGAAGACACCATGTCATACTAAATACACCCCGATCAAAAACACGACCAAGAGAAACTGCCGCTGAGCCTATATCTGGCGTACAACACGGAGGGCTCGCCCGTGGCCTCCTACATTGCGCAGGCCGGCAGGTTTTGCTGCGGCTGTCCTATACGACGTGCTCACCAGCACAAAAAAAAGTGCAATTGGGAGCACGCGCCCGGCTGCCCCTAGATGGCGCTGCCAGCCGAGGTCTCTGGCGCAACATCAAGGGGTGTATTTTGTAAGAGTCCACCTAGTGGAGTGTTCATTGCGGCCGCTGCTGATTGGCTAGGGCCGCTCATCTCGTCTTCGCTCGTACAGTTGCATCCAGTCAGCTGTGGGCGAAATGGACACTCCACTAGGTGGACTTTTACAGAATACCCCCTCAAGTCATACCCATAGTGAAGCAACTACCTCGGCCACTGTCCTCAATTTCGAGCACAAAGGCAATCTTTGTCCAACACATTGAGGAAACTAGGTGATCGTCCTCTGAGTGAGCAGACAGTACTAGAGCACCGCCCCCACCGATCAACGGCTCAGAAGGAAGTCAAGGCACTTTTGTGTTTTCTGAGAACGTCTTGTTTGCACGAGCGGCTTTGACTCAATGACTGTCTGTGTGCACGTCTCTATACCCTCTCTCTCTGCATTCTCTCTCTCTTTCTCTCTTCCCCTTCTCCCTTCGCCCCGCTAAAGTAGCCAACCAGATTCTTGACTGGTTAACATCCGTGCTTTCCTTATATCCCTCCCTGTCTCTCTCTCTCTCTTTCTCTCTCTCGGCGTATACATAACCGAAAAAAGACTTACTGAAGTGCCCACCAAGCTAATCTAAATATAAAGGGGAAGATGAATGCGTTAATAATGAAACGTAGGGCACTTTGGGGCCAAAATAAATACGAGGTGTTGCGTGGAATCTGGAAAGGAGTGGTGGTGGTGGTGCTAACCTTCGCAAATGCCACTGTCTGCTTAAGATTGGCTATCTTGTCGGGGTTAGAAGTTAAGCGAAAATCGGTAGGCCGCATGGCTTTGGGAGCCCATGGTAGAACCACAAATTAGGCAGTAGAGGGCGCTGCTCCTGGAGCTCTCTGCACAAGTGCACGCCTTGCTGTTTACATCGCGTTGCAAGATTTCGTTTCTGTATCGGCCAGTGTTCCAGTAAAGTAAGGGAAACGGGAGAAAGGCCACATGGCGATTTGCGGGCTCTACGTTGGGCCAGTAAGGGGAGAGACGGCATGGCATGGCATGGCATGGCAAGAACTTTATTTTGGTCCAGAGAAACTAAAGCCCGAGGGCAAAAGTCGGTGTCTCCGCCCACGTAGGCACCGGCCAAAGGCTTTCCCGATGTCGTGAGCTCTCCGGACGGCCAGGAGTTGATCTTGGCAGGGCCACTTTTTATCACTTAAAGAAAGATGAAAGTTAAGCACGCTTTTTATGCAGTCTTGATGTAGCGAATAGCTGCTGACTTTATTGAATTGGCTATTAGACGAAACAAAAGGTTTTCTGCACGCAGTATATTTGTCTGTTGTGCGTTTATTTATTTCATCAAAAGTCCCTTGTTGTGACATTACATGAGGCAGTGGGCGGTTAATGGCAAACAAAGATAATACAAGTCACAATGGCATGTTTTCGGTGAGCGGCTTGAGTGCTAGTGGGTCGATAATATTGGCAAGTTCGACGGGCTGGCCATTCCAGTCGCGTGCTGTGCTCAGGAAGGACTCCTGAAAAGTCGCAATATGGGCTTGTGGGGGATTTACTATGTTACAGTGACTGGTACGGGAAATGCGGTGGGCTGTTTTTGTATACGGGTCATGAAAAAGCAAAGAATGGAAAAAAAATTATCAATAAGGTCAGACCGTGCTATTCTACGGCGTGATGCTAGATCGCCTAAGTTTATTTGGGCTTTTAGTGCTAACATGCTTGAATTGTACCAATAATTTGACAGAATAAATTGTACCGGGCGGTTCAGAACCGACTCGAGGGCGTTAGTAAGATAATTGTGGGAGGGGGAGGGGGGGAGGTCAAAAATAGCATTGGCATACTCCAGCTTGGAGTGCACGAAAGTTTGGAACGAAGGTTTAATAGCGGGAGGAGCGAGAGAAAGCTTACGGCGTAGATAACCTATTGTACGATCAGCAGAATTTATTTTGCGGTTAACATGACTAGTCCGAGTTAGGTCATGTGATATATATAGACCAAGATAGTTGAATGAATCAGTTGTTGCAATCTGCGCGTTATTGTTGCTATTATTAAGCACAACGTAATAACGACGACGGTGAATAGACATCAACACGGCTTTAGATACATTCAATGACACGAGCCAAGTGTTATACCACTTTTATATGCAGAATGGGTCAACTTGTAATGCGAAATGGTCGGTGTAGTTAGTAACTGCTCGGTAAAGCGCACAATGATCTGCGAAGAGTCGGATACGAGAAGAAATATTATAGGGCAGGTTATTAATGTATGTCGAGGAAAGGGAGGGGTTCAAGTACAGTACCTCGCAGTACGCCTGAAAGCACAGAAATCTGGGAACTTCAGCATCTAAATGTATGTAAATGTAGTACCTATCGACAGCACCTTCCAAGTCGAGCGAGTGCTAGCTATCCCGCTGACGGAAATGGCCCTTCGCTTTATCCCGGCGACTGCTGTTCCTTTTCTTGATGAAGAAAAAAAACTCCTAATCTTTCTTGAAGATGTTTAAATGCGTGCAGTACAGACGATACGGTTAAGTTAGATAACATTGTGCTTGGCTTGTTCATTCTTGGCTAGATACTGCGAGCCGCCTAGAGGTTCGCGAGGTGCGGAAACCACTTGAAGAAGCACTGCGCTGGAGCAAAGCGTGTACTGCAAGCGCTGCTTTCTCCGCGTCGTCTGCTACGGCACCGGGTGAATTTCTGCGTTACGAAGCGAATTTGTTTGTGTTGCCGAAAAAGGAGCTTGCTTGTCTGTTCTTCTTTATCAGATATTCGTCAGCGATGTGCGATGTTCGCAGCTGTTTAACGCAGAACTAAGCAGCCGAGCTGGTTTTGCTGACAACGACCGATAGAGAGAGAGAGAGAGAGAATAAACCTTCGTGGAATGTCGCGCTGCCGCGCATTCCTTACGAAAGCGCCCACGTGGACGCTTAGCGAGCCGCGCTTTCCAGTGTTCCCGCAAAGTTTTGTTCCCCGTATGCAACACAATTTCATAGACTGTTGAATAGTGGCTTGCAACTTTTGTAAGCGGGTCTTCGAGCAAGAGGGATTCGGCAGAACGGGGAAAATAGAGAGTAAATGAAAGGTTGAACAAACTAATCCGCCAGTGTTCTTATTTGCATGTGATCATGGATCAAGACAACTTAGCTGTCAGAAACCGATCAGTATTTTCAGACAGCTGTTGAGAAATCAGCGTTACTAAGCCTGTGGCTTCAATACAGCAGCAGCTAAAATAAAAAAAAATTTGGTTTAGTAAAGTTTTGCCCTATATTTTTAGCATGTATGGCACAACAAAATATAATAAGATTTGACTTGTATGACTTGAAAGTACTGTTTTGTGAAAACATTGTCGAAATTCGTTCTAGCAATTGTGTTGTTTGTAAGCACGTAACCTGTTTAACATATTTAACGCGACAAGCCCACGTATTTTGTAAAATATGTTGTAACGAACGAATGAACGAACGAGCGAATGAATGAATGAATGAATGAATGAATGAATGAATGAATGAATGAATGAATGAATGTTACCTCAATTCTTTTTTCAAGGACACAGCCCAAGAGCGGACAACTCCACTTCCCCTGAATCTCTGTCTCGTCTATGTCTGGGTTTGTAAAGTGAGCTCTCGTCAGCCTTTCAACCGCTCTTGCCCAATGGTAATATTTTGCGTAAGGAATCATAAATAACGGTTACGACAAACTATTTGTTTTTGCAGTATTGTCACATGCATCGCAAAAGAAAAGAAAGACATAATATTCTGATTCTGTGAGCAGCTTTGCTGTGTAGTGATGTGCCGATAGAACGTGCGGTTTGCACTGTAAGTAAGAGACACTTAGCTTTGTACTATTGTTTGTGTGTTGTGCTTTTGGCTGCGCTGAGAGAGAGAGAGAGAGAGAGAAAAGAATACAGAGAAAGGCACGGAGGTTGACCAGAGGTAGTTCCGGACCAGAGGTGGGGGAAGGGTTAAGGGAGATAAAAAGAGAAAGAGAGTGGAAGGATGAGATAAAGAGAGACGAGCACGAACAAAGCGCGTACACTATAGAGAAGTAGGGGGCGGCATTTTTAAAGCCTATCGTCAGAGTCCGCTGGCTCTATACGAAACTGCCGCCTCAGTTTCATACAGAACCAGCGGCCGCCGCTAGAGGCGCAACCGTGCATGAGAGGGCATGCGAACGCCGCTACCGCTGTGGTTGTGTCTGGGGCAGCCTCGGTATTCTAGCTTTCTCAACGTCTTCAACCGTCGCTTTAGTAACACGTAACTATTTTTAACATTGAATATGTTTAAATTAATGCCTGAGCGCGTCTTCTGCCATTATATGAGCGCCCGGGACGAAAAAAAAAAGGCCGCTCATAACATGGAGCTTGCGGCGGCCTCAGACCAAAAAAAATGTTTAAAATCTGGGATCTTAAGAACCAGAACCGCGATACGATTATGAGGCACGCCGTAGTGGGGGACTCAGGATTAATTTTGACCACCTGGGATCCCTTAAAATGCACCTAAATTTAAATAAACATAAATAAATGAATGAGATTTAGGTAGGATTAATGCAAGACAAACTTCGCTACTAAATATATTTAAATGCACCTAAATTTAAATAAACGGGTGTTTTGCATTTTGTTCCCGTCGAAATGCGTCCGCTGTACACGGCCGGGCGGTCTCGGTCCAGATTTCATCATCGCCGTTCGCCTCAACACTTCGGTGGGCTCCGCTTTTTAATATTTGCCTGAAATTAAACACCGCGCACCCGCCGTGGTTGCTCAGTGGCTATGGTGTTGGGCTGCTGAGCACGAGGTCGCGGGATCGAATCCCGGCCACGGCGGCCGCATTTCGATGGGGGCGAAATGCGAAAACACCCGTGTGCTTAGATTTAGGTGCACGTTAAAGAATCCCAGGTGATCAAAATTTCCGGAGTCCTCCACTACGGCGCGTGCCTCATAATCAGAAAGTGTTTTTGGCACGTAAAACCCCATAATTTAATTTAAACACATTCACAACAAAGCGCCAGTGGTCTCACTTATCACCAGATGCAAACATATGGGCTGTTGCACCTCCGCTTACCCATAAGTAAGCGCTAACTCTCCGTGTTGCATAGCGCCAGATTGTTCGCCGAGCACAGCTGTTCACTTTCTGTTAAACTGTGGCAGAGAAGGACTCTTACTGTGGGCAGTATGTTATAAGATCAAAAGAATGAAATTGTTATTGCAAAGGGCTGCTGCCGTAGAATACTTAATAACAAAGAAAAGGAAATGGAGCTGCTCCGTGCCCTTAAGATTTCTCTGCAAAGCGATGCCATTTCTGAATGAGATTTAGGTAGGATTAATGCAAGACAAACTTCGCTACTAAATGTCTTCGGTGCGGCTTTTAGCAACGGATTAAGGCGAACGTGAAGTGTTAGGACTTGCACAGTTGAAACTAGCTGTATCGTAATTTGGCAATTGCCTTAGCAAGCAGTCGTTTAGAAGTGTCAGAAAGCCCAGCACTTATTCACGCTGCTCGTGGTTCCAACGCAGAAACGACGGGACTAGGTATTTTGGTTCTTAATGCGCAACTATTTACAATATGTTAAAAACTTTATAATTCGATTAAGCAAAGAAATAGAACGTGTTGGTGCAAAAACAACATACAAGCACGATCATTTATTTATCATGTAAAATAAGCGGAGTGAAATACAGACAGCACAGAGGCGTCGGGTCACGAATGGTCCACCATTCATAAAGAAATAACATCAAACATGAGATATATACATTGGGGGGCAGGAAACAAACACCAGCAAACGAATGGCAATAAATACGGAATGCATAATCGATTGTTTCTATAAACAAGAAAGTGTAAAGCATAAGCATTTCATAACACATGGCAAAACAACTCTCTAAACGAACACAAGTAGCCACATCACAAATGCAGCATTTTCTTTAATGGCTTGTTAGAGATACCAACATCCTATTTCTTCAGCTGTTACTTGCAACACGTGTTCGGCATCGTTGTCCCACCCCGCCACTTCAACTAAACAGCCCAGCACTCGAGAAATAGCGCAGCACATGCACATAACGCACCCGATCACTCAGCTCGCCTCGCACTGCGCACGCGCTTCGGTACGCGAACGGTGCCCTCTGTGGCACAGTGGCGCCGCATCGCGGCACCTTTGGGCAGCATATGAACCTCTCCCATAGCGTGACGGCGGAGTTTCGTGACCAGAAAAACATGGAAGGACTCTGCTATCGTGAAGCCCCGCTCACTCGACGACAATGGGAACAGCAAGACGTAGGCGGCTGTTTCATGTCGTACATGACGCACGTGCCATGATATTCACGTTATGACCGACCATTTATGTTCGCCATACATTCTTGTCATACTATGCCAATTTTGTACATACCAACACGTAGGCCGCTGCTTTGTGAGCTATGACACGCATGTCATGAGAGTCATGTCATGACCTGTCATTTATGTTCCTCAATAAACTCTTCTCATACTATTCCAATTGTGATAAAAATCAAGTTAATGAAATGATCATGAGGGTACCAAGACGTAGGCGACTCTTTCATTGCCTACATGACACACATGTCATGATATTCAGTTATGACCTATCATTTGTGTTCGTGACACACTCTTGTCGTACTATGCCAATTTTGGCACATACCAAGTTAATGAAACGACCATGACAGTACCAAGACGTAGGCACTAGATAGATACTGTCAAAGTGGCAAATGCTCGCCAAGAAATGCTTCGCATTTAAAACACATCGTTGTTTGCATAAAGCGAATAAAAAACCGTGGCTACATTTACTTTTGCGCAGACAACCTTCTCGTCGAGTTTTCACGCATTCTGCTCGCGCACCATTTTGTTTGGACAGCAGTGTAGCCTGCGTCATTTTTTTACTTCGGCACTGTCTTCGAGAAGCTGCCACTTTTGTGCCTGCTTTGTCAGAATTGGAATGAGCCTTAGCTGCTTATTTGGCTGCCTACATCGAGTATTGGAAGCAAGGAAGTCCTAGAAATCCCTTTTTAAAACCTCCTTGATTGAAACTCAATCTCCGTAAGCATTGATGTCGAAGCTGATGATATCTATTCGCATCCCCTTTGAAATGGGGCTCAGACAAATTGTCCACTAGCTTGCTTGATTTAATCAGGTTTTACTACATCTATTGCTATTGAGTGTTTTGTCGACCTGATCTCGACCTTGACTTTCGTATTTAAAGCCTCTGTCACTTTACTGTTACCTACACTTGGAATGACTCCGGTTTTATCAATATCTTGGCTACATTTCTTCCACCGATACTCCAACCGTTTTTTTACTTTTGTTGACTGCTGATTAGTTAATCTTTCCGTCTTTGAATCGCAATGTTTGTGGAATGTGGACACTCCCTACGGGTCTCGTTGGCTCGATATCCTTGCATTCGACTACGATAGGCAGAGTTCTCTCTGGGATTATTCTGCACCACAAACGTGCCTTATATTGTTGCGCACGTTTGTTCAGGCAGCTTTGTTTCCACGGGCAACCAGCTGGAGCCTTAAATAACTCGGCACTGCCCTTCTGTTTTCTCGTACAGATTTCCTCCCTGGTTTCCTTCGTGCCGTTTATGAAAATCTCCATGGCTTCTTTGTTGCTTCCATTTTTTTTTTTTGCATCGAGTTTACCGTCTATGTTTGTGTTTTTCTTTTCTTAAGGCTCGTGATTGCTTATCTACACTGTCAATTACGCTGTACTCGGTTGCCAACTTTTTTGAGCTGTTTCTCCCCTCCATGCCCACGTTTTCAGGGTACAGATATTTGTGTACTTCAGCCGGCCAGTTCCTTTCACCCATGAGCCTTAGTGATTCTTCAAAACTAATATAGCTCTGCGCTTCCTAGACTTTGAAAGAAGTCAAACCCAAGCCAACTTTCACCGCCTTATTTGTGGTTTTACCCTGCACCCCCTGAGCCATTCGGTCCATAACCCTGTTGTTAATCTCCAACACCGAGAATATTTCTGATTTATAATACAAATCTACATTCGCTAACGTTAGCGCTCGCACCATTACAATTTTGCGAAGTCCTCGCACCACATCGCATTTGTTGGAGCTCCCAAGTGCTCCACGTTTCGTTAGTGCAGCATTCTGCTTCCCGTTCGTTCTTACATTATGTTGATGGATGCTTGAGCAGGTTGTTCCTTCGTGTACGTATGCACCCAGGTATTTACGAGTATAATCGCTTGACAATGGTTATGGGTTTCCTGGAGAAGTAGAAAGCGCGCCCACTTGCGTGAGCAGTTATCTGGGCGACCTCCCTTGAAAGGCCCAACTGCTCGTTGCGTGAAACATATTTTACACAGATGATTAGTCTCTCACGAGGTGCTCTGCAGGATGCCCCGAGTCTTTTTCTCTCGCCTGAGTTTGCTCGACGGCAGTGAATGAACAAAGCTGGCGCGGAACGCGCGAAAGCAGCAGACAAGGTACAGCACAACAGCACTCGAATATTGGAAAAAATTCATTGTTGTTGCGTTCGCTTTCGAGCCTACTAACCACAGATTTTTCTACTAAAATAAAAAAAATGATACCAGGGAGATAGTTCATCTACCGTGGGAGTGATGGCTCTGTATAATATAAGAACTTTCTCCTTCAGACGTTCTCCGCAAATAATTTATTAGGCTTTGCTTTTCTTAAATTTCCAAGTGATATAATTAAAGGAAACCTTCAAGGCAAGACGCCCTTGACATTGGAATTGTAACGGCATATTGTAGCTCTTAGCTCTTCTAAAGTAATTTTCAGGTAAGTACGGTCAATAGTCAATGCCGCGAAGTCATTCATAGCTACAAAAAAGTTTTTTTTTCAAATCCATGCACTACATATGTTTTTCATGCTGAGCGAACTGGCGTACTTGCAGCTTCCTTAGACGCTAGCGTCAGATTTTCTTGCGGTGAATTTTGTCGAAATCTGCACGCCTGGAAACCTGTAAAAAATTTAATTTTTAGGCTTGACATGCCAAAACTACTACCTAATCTTCAGGTAAACCATAGTGCGACACTCCGTTCAGAAAACGTGGGGATTTCTTAACGTGAAATCAACGCACTGGACACAAACATTTTTTTTTTTCGCATTCCACTTCCAACGGTATGCGGCCACCTCGGCCGGGATTGCACCAACGATCAAAATTTATTTTCGTTCGGGGACCAAAGAACTAACCAAGCATGCCCTAGCTTTTTCTCTCAACCTGCGTTATCAACCCCGATGGTAAATGAAGTAATTATTATTATTATTATCATCATCATCATCATCATCATCATCATCATCATCATCATCATCATCATCATCATCATCTCGAGGACAGCAGCGCAATGCCGCAGCCCGTGAGCTACCACGGCGGATACTTCACAAATCCTGCTCCCAACGAAACATCCAATTCATGAATGACTCTCACACACTACGCACGCATGACCTAGCGGCGGCCTCAGATTCCACTGCGTCCGCGTGTACACTCTACGAGGAAGCTCATTGACACGGGAGGCGGCGTTCCGAATTGCGTGATTACCACACGCACCGCTTCACCCGAGTTTTCCTGAATCGTGTCCTTCGCAGAGTGCGCGGCCGAGGTCGCAGAAAACGTCATTTTTCTTGTTGTCCCCCAAGAGTGCCCTGGAAGGTGTGTTTTCAATGAACCGTCCCTATCCGGCCAGGGTGTCTGCACGAATTGTTCGTGCTTTATCCTTCTGCGTATGTCCCGCCCCCAAACATGGTGTGTTTGTGAGGGGAGAGGTGCCCCCTTCCACCAGTTTATTCTTTCTGCACTTTCTTGCCGTTTTACACCTAACTCAATTATCGCACCAAACCACAGTTTCTCCCTAAAGAACTTTGTGAGGGCTAAGGTAAGAATTGAGAAGACCTGTGCTTGACCCGCACTAGGGGGCAGTTGTTTACCTCGCTATAAGTTTAATATTTTTAATTAGAATGAACTAAGAATTAAGCATGTGAGCAGCCGCTCTAAGAAACCGCACCCCCAATGATTTCTACATTTCTGAATGCCTTGGTGCGTATTAGCGTGGAAGTGATTTATATAACAGCTTAAAGTTCTTATTTTCAAGCTGTGGTTGATTGTTGCTCAGTAGTACACCACACAATAAAAAAACCCTGTAACTAACAGACAAGAAAGCCCAGGAAAGTAACGGGAAAATAAACATTTTTTTTTCAGATCAAATGTAGAGAAATTGTTGCAGAAACCGTCGAATATAGCTTCTGTAAACGAACAGCTTATGCAGAGCGCAATATTAAATGAACGAAAGGGCAATACTTCCTAAGTATGCACTCCTGACGTCGATAAGGGTGTTTCGCTATGGCGGCACAAATTACCGTCGACATGTTTCGCTAGACTGCATAACAGCGGTGGTGAAATGGTAGAGCATCTGCCTCGTACGCGAGGAGGTAGGTAATGGGTTCGAATCCCGCTACCGCGGGAAACCCACTTGAATTTTTCTAATGCGTGGAGATGTACCGCGTCCTGGCGCACGGTTGTTTAAAAGTTCGCCGCGGACCCCGTGTTCCACTACAGTTTCGGTGAAATATTCGAGCATCCACCGGTGCTGTGGGAGGTAAGCGATGTTGTCACCAGGTATCTAGCGGTAAAAATAGGCACAAGCGAGCTCCCGGCCTGGTGCTCGGCAACTACCGGAGTTACACTTGGACACGGGCGTAATCAGAAGTTGGTGGTATGGGACCGCCAGACTCGTTTTCTTTTTTTTTTTTTTCTATGGGACACCCACGGCAGAAACTCTGCATTTTACTTTACCGGGAAAGCGACGATAGCTCAGAGTCAAGAAACCCGTTTACTCATGGCGCGCGACGAAGCAAGAGCACGAACGACCGCCCGAAAATGGGAGCGCCACAGAAGAAGCTGTGAGAACGTATAAACACGTGAAAGCAGTATTACGTATCTGTGATACCTTTTCTGGCTGGAATTGATCTAAGCTGTTGATACAAAACTGGCCGGAAGCTGTGTTTACGAAGCCTCTCCCAGACGCACACCACGGAGAGAAAGCCGGGTGGCAAGCTACAGGGCAGCCGGAGAAGCGCGCCCTTCCTCCCTCGCCTGACCCCCTCGCCTCGCGCGCCACGGGAGGGGACACGCTTCCGGGCCGCGTTCCTCGCTCGCGCACGCGAGATTGAACCATGTTCGCCGGCTCACCAACACATGCTTTCACTCATACGGAACCTCACGGCGACGGCGACGCCGACGGCAGAAATGCGCCTGGAGTGTCCATATAATTCCTATCGAAATAAAAGCTACGAAATTAATTACGATGCTGTTGGGCGTCAGAGAATGCGTTACGAACTTGTCCCAGTAAGATTCGGCACATGCGAAACAAACCGAGTCACACGGCAGAGCTACTTTTCGATGACTCAGTCGCGAGTCCCGGTTCCGTGCCGTAAAAGCTTAAATTTCTTGAAAAGCGACGCACACTGTCCAACAAAATTCCTCGCCTAGCCCTAGTTCAATGGTGCAGTGGTGCCGTGCCGTAGTGCCGAAGGAACGCAAGAATGCGCCGGGAGCCCACAAGACCGGCTACATACGAAAGAGACTGCAGGGTAGCTTCTGCACCCCTTCTTCAACCGGTTGGCCGGGTCTCTGGCGGCGACGGATTTCGAACGAACCACCTCCCGCGGCCGAAGGCGATGCCCTAATGCTCGCTAGACCACGGTCACCACCGTAAGGTGGCGGTGGCAGCAGCGGAGGCGCGACGATGACGAGCACGATGACGTCACGATGCTTGAGATGGCGATGGCGTTTCGACTACGCAGCGCGACCAAGACGGCAGGGCGGTAATGGAATCACGACAGCACGACGACGATGGAACGACGAGGTGCAGCACGACGATTACCATATGGCACGACAATCCGTGGCACGACAACTCCTTTTTCTCCACTCGTGTACTGCATGGAGGCCGGACACTGATTCGACTATATGCTTTTAACTATAACAAGTGAAAGGGAATGGCACCGAACGACAACTTATCGGTAGTGGGGAGCCGCACCCACGTATTCCGCCTCACGCCCACGACCTTTCACCAATTGAGCTACGGCTCCCTCCCCATCCATATTGTGGTGTATTCGTGGATGTCTGTACTAGATCTGCAGCACCGGGAGCGCTGTACGGCGCGCCTCATCTTTTTCTCCTCATCCTGTCATCCTTGGCCCAAGGTCGCAAGACTGCCAGTTCAGTGAAGCAGATCACGAAACGCCCATCTTCCATCAAAATGGATCCTTCTGAAATTTAGCAATTATGTTCGAAATGCGAGTTGTCTCGACGCTGGCCTCTGAGCTCCCCGCGTACCTGGAACACACGTATGCCTTGTGCCTCCGTTGAAGTGGAAGTCCCCGCACTAAAGTCCGTGGCGGTCACAGTCCCTGTCCGTTGCCTTGTTACGAATAAACTATAACTCGGTGTCATCGGGGTCAGCTCCGATTTCCCAATCCAAATAAATGTGTAAACGCAGAAATGCTCCCGCAAGACAAGTGCTATAGACGGATTTAAATGAAACTTGTTGCATCTGAAGTAGAAGGTTAAATTCTAGCAACCATACGACGCAGAATGTTATATAGCCAGGACTTCATTACGATTTTTTTAAAAGAAGTAAGTTAGTAAAAATGGCACCACGAAGTTTACCCAACTAATTGGCAAGTAAAACTCTTGCTTGGGCTAGTTGGTTCATGCTTGAAGTACGTAAAGGCAAGGCGCAGAAGACCAGGACTTAGGAAGAAGAACACAAACAACAAGACGGGCGCCAGAACACAAACAACAAGACGGGCGTTCTTAGGTGTTCTTCTTCCTAAGTCCTGGTCTTCTGCGCCTTGCCTTTACGTAGGCGCCCGTCTTGTTGTTTGTGTTCTTCTTCCTAAGTCCTGGTCTTCTGCGCCTTGCCTTTACGTATTTGGCAAGAACAGGCGTCGCAGTTCTATCAGCTGTATTGGTTAGAACAACTCAAGCAGCCAAGTGTGATACGTG
Source organism: Dermacentor andersoni (assembly GCF_023375885.2). NCBI lineage: Eukaryota > Metazoa > Arthropoda > Arachnida > Ixodida > Ixodidae > Dermacentor > Dermacentor andersoni. Next base: position 112,877,862 of record NC_092821.1, on the reverse strand, counting down.
AATTTGTGGCTTTCGCGAAATTGTTAAAATTATTCTTCAAATTTTGCACAAGTCCCACTCAGAAGTTAATAGGATATCACAGAGTAGTGTCTATTTAATAATGTTCCAATTTTGCTCACTTTAGATGGATTAATAGGCGCAGTTTTTAGTATTATGATACCGCCTTTAACTGCTTAAGGAACTTTAAAATTGACTACAGTTTCTTGAAATGTTGCCATTTCTATGGTTTTATAAAAAAATTGCGAAATTAGAAACCCACTTATTACAGTAAGTAGACATTACCTCTTTCCTTGAACTGCAACCAATTTCACCAAATGTAATGTAGTGGAAACCATGTAAAACAATTTCTCAGTTCCCTCGTATTCAGATACGAGCTCCGGAGCTCAAGCGCCTTAATCAGTTGCACTACTGTGCCGTTGCACCTAACGCCTAACTGGTCGATAACGCGAACCACGACACAGGATGAACGTTTGTGCTTCCCGAAGCACAGAGTGGCGAGAGTAGTCGAACAGTGTCGAGTGACTTTCAAGTAAAGATCAATCGGAAACAGTGCTCATGTGAACATTCGTTCGATTATATGCACTGAAGGGTAGCAGCTCAGAGTAGTCATTGACTCGGACATGCTAAATCTGTCATTTCACTTCACATCACCTTTCCCCCTTATACTTCAAGTCCGATGCCATGAAAGGTGACGTAGTTAACTGCCCAGTGTTGCAATCAACTGTAATACGCCAGGATGAAACTGCCCTACTGGGGATATGCGCGCCTGCCGCCATTAGGCGTATTCACTTTTTCTTGAAGGTTGTTTTATGCCAGAAGCAGCCGATAGCTAGTTTCCGTGATGCACGCAAAGAAGGCAATAAAAAAGAAACACAGAAAAAGGTCACATTAAAAGGGGTCACGTGACTTCGAGATGACGCCACTTTCTTAGCTATATCTGTGGGCAACTAACGAAGTTCTCGCATGGCTTCTTTTTAGGTACTTAGCATGTGGTCAGGGCACAGTAAGAATCGCTAATGAATTCCAACAGATTGCAAAGCAAATATATTGTGCCAGTGTAAGTTTACATGAAATTCGGGCTCCAGGCATAGCGGTCGCATGCCAATTACATTTGCCACCCTCATATACGTAATTCAGCTTTCTCGAGGACCGAGTCGTAAGCGCGTGCCCTCGACGTGTTGCTTCTTCACCTATGGCCTAGCAAAACTTGTTAACATTAGACATGAGCGCCGGAGTCATTAACTTAACATATGCGATCCTACTTTAGGGGCGTACAGCCTAGTGACCCCATCGTAATTCTTGACCCGTTCCCACGCGTCCCATTTCTTATGTTTGCAAATGCCTTTGTTATATACCGCCTGAACGTTGAGCAGCGCATAATACAGAGGTCTTTCCATCGTTGCTGAGGTCATGCTTACAGCGACTGTGAAATTCAATAAGGAAGGCTTTAAATTGGCGTGGTTGATATTCTGCACCCTAGCAGCTCTTACGGGTGTCCGTGCTCGAAGCCCTGTTTTTCTTCGTGCCTCAAGTTTACTAAAGATCCAATTAGTACTACCCAGTTTATGTACCGCAAGAACGCTAATTTAATTAATTCTTTTCTTTACGCTTGCTGATATCTTAAGCCTGCTAATTTAATTGCCACTTTCTCCATTATTCAACTGCCCTTGTTTCCAACCAGAGACAAAAAAATTTACCCGGAAGCAAATTTTATTTTCATTGCATCCTCAAGTATATAAATACAAGAAGGGGTGTCAGAGAGCCTGCAAACGCGTTTGCTTGAGGGAAACTGTGCCCCTGGATAATAACTACCAGTAATGCCGCTATAGTGCCAGCAGTGGTATTCAGCGATAGTGTTCAGCGCAACTGTTATTCACTTACTTTCCGTAATTGTGATGCGGATCTGGCGCTTTGATGAACGCAAGCTAGCATGTTCTCTCCTCACAACATCATACCGTCCTTACGTCAAACTCTGCCTATCGTGGCGAAATTCTAACGCTCTTTTTTTTTAATTGCGGAGCGCTTTATTAAATACGGGATACTGGTAAGGTGTCAATAGACTCTTGAAGTCAGCAGCACCTAGGTGTAGATGTGGATTGTTCTTTTTTTATCTTGACGGTCAGTTTAGCTTATATATCGGAAAGAAAAGAATAAGTAGAAACGAGGGACTTAGCTTCACCTTGGTTTTGATCGTACGGAGAAGACCGACAAAGAAACCAGGAAAACTGTAGAGCTAGGTAATTATTAGTTTACAAAATCGATGTAAGAATATTAAAGAACGGAAAAAGTAAGTGGACGAATTTCTACAAGTGGCCGTCGAAACCACCTATGTCGCTTCCATCCTCTTGTCCTTTATTTTTAAATGTATCTAGCTTCCATATATTTTGTTGATCTAGGTTTAGTGATGATGATGATAACGATTTATTGGCATCCCCTCTAGAACGGGGTGATGGCAAACAGTCACCTGGCTTGCTTGAGTCATTGAGGTTTGCTAAACGTGCTCTTTAGTCTAGTATTTCATATATATCTCCTTATCTTTTTTCTCTTGCTCGAAACTTCTATATCTACCTTGAAGCGCTGCTTACGCCTGCAACGAAAACGATCATATCATTCTCTTCTCTCCTTTTCGTCCTTCTGTTGGGAGTGTTAGGAAGCGCCATTCGTGACAACGGCGTCGTCTGTTCTCTTCATATAGTTGTAGTAAAACACACTAAGTTCTATGACAACAATATGCTGCCCTTGCCTAAAGAACGTACACACCACGGCGAACTGTCAGAAACATTCTCATGTACGTTGCATTGGAACATGCATGTTACCATTGTAAACAATAAGACAGTCGGCCGTTTCTGTTATTCAATAAACCAGAACCGTCGTCGTTGTCGCTGTCCAGCGAACTTGTGGCTCACACTCACTATAGAGGAGTGGACAATAAATAGGTCAACTATTCCAAGTTTGTCATCATGAATAAATAAATTTTTAGGGTTGCTATAGACTAAATTCTGTTTAAAGACGAAATACATGCTAAAATTAGTGCAGTACGAAGAGTAAGATTCGACGCCTATTAATAGGAATGTGCGAAAAAGAAAAACAAGAAAAGGAGAAACGATATAACACGTCAATCGGTTGAACTCGACAGTGGAGCAAACATTCCTCCTGCTGAATGTAGGAGTCAAGGCCCCAAACAAAAGGTTTATAGGTTCTGTTCAGTCCGGGTCACGTCTTCAGAGATGTGGTTTCAAGATTCTTTTTCTTGCAGCAGTGAAGCGCCGACAGGATCGAAGGAAGTCAGTGATGAATTGTTTCTTCCTCATTGTAAAGGGTGCACATAAAGAAAGGCACCAAACATGGCCAGTGTAACGTTAAGGGAGGGAACGCTGCAACGTATTTTTGTAAGGCAGACTTCAAGCATCCTCATGCTGCACAATAGAGCAACGAGAAGTGATCCACAAAGTAGGGCCAATGAGCGCACCGGTTTACTGCGTAAGCAAGCCACAAATTTAAAGTTAAAAAATTAAATTATGAGGTTTTCCGTACCAAACCACTTTCTGATTATGAGGCACGCCGTAGTGGAGGACTCCGGAAATTTAGACCACCTGGGGTTCTTTAACGTGCACCTAAATCTAAGTAAACGGGTGTTTTCGCATTTCGCTCCCATCGAAATGCAGCCGCCGTGGCAGGGATTCGATCCTGCAACCTCGTGCTCAGCAGCCCAACACCATAGCCACTGAGCAACCATGGCGGGTAGCCACAAATAGCCGTTTAATTCATGTGGAGCTTCATTACGGCATCCGAAAACTACAAAAAAAACTGTTATAAGCGCAATTGTGTTCCTGAATGTTTGAGTAAGTCCAGCGAGAATGTATTTTTCGGTAATCTTGACTCCACTCGTGGAAGTCAGCATGGTGACCATTGCAGAGACCAGGCCGTATGATCAAGGGCTGTTGGATATTTCTTATGCCTGGACAAGTCCACAGCATGTGGTACACATCCGTGTCTTTTCCCAGGATCGCACAGTAGGGGCTGGTGGCGTCGTCCTTGGCGAACACATTACACTTGCAGGTGACAGCAGCGGCATGCCGCTGGGGAACACATTCATATGCTCTGCAAGCTCCACCCTTGTGGGGTTGCGGGGGAGGCAATGGGCACACGGGCAGATAAGAGCACGTGTGCTGCATGTCATGGAATATTTCTGGGCTAGGATATCCTTAAATACGTCTTGCATAAGATGCGCTAGTGGGTAGACATTTTTTGTCTGCTTTGCTATCTGCCATGGCATTGCAAGTGATGTAGCGTTGCGCATTCGCTTCAACTGTTTCGTGGCGATCAATGAATCAGTGTGTATGGGCACTTGTGTGATGTTTGATAATAACGAGGCTGCTTTTATGACATGTTGCATGGCCAGGAGTTCTAGTAGACTCATAGAAATCCGATATATACTTCTTAGTTTCTTGCCGAGGCAAATGCGTTGTCCTGATCCATGCCATTTGTCCATCGTCGCATGTAGCAGCAGCGTCTGTTTAGAAATCACAGTGGCCCAAAAGAACATCAATGTTCAGCGGTGCCATAGGCTTAGGCTTCTTCTTGTAGTCGAATGATTTTGTCCTCTTTCATACAAGTGTACTTCTATGGGGGCAGTTCACCTACATTAGATACCGTTAGTGGTGTTTCGTGCAAATAGTCGTCCAGTTCAAGTACCCAGACATGCCACCACTTCGCGGGCACGTTTTTGTTGTATTACAAATACCGGCTCATAGCTATTTCCAAAGCGCCCGCACCTGCTGAAAGAAAAGTACATGTTGTTTAACGGTTTTGTTATGCAGGCATTCGGCCGTAGTTAATCACTTCAAGTCTCAACGTTCTTCTAATGAAGCCTCTGTCTCCTTTTGACGAAGTAAACTAGTCGTTCAGGAGACGTAATAACTCGGAACCAGAGCGTTGCGTTATTTAAATCTGACGTAAAAGCTCCTTCGCTCCCCATTGCTTTAGAGGTCATGACGACAAATTTCCGAGCCCTTAAGGTATGGTTTAACATGCAGCACATGTTAAATCATATGCCTCCGACAGCTAACTGCGTTTTTTAAATCGTAATTGAGCCATACGGCAGTCTACCAACAATAAACGGTGACGATCTGGATCGCCCACCCAAGGACGGCCCCCTTTGGTTGAAAAAGGAAGATCCACAAGGGCACTGCAAGTACCAGAAATGTTCGTCGGAACCATGCATTGTTTTGCTTTCAGACGTGCGTTTCGACGAGCAGCCCGAGATATCGTCTGCATGCGGTCTCTAGTTTTGCTGCTTTTGTCAAACGAGTGAAAGAATTGCGTCGACGCAGCGACGGCCCCACACTTATTCACTTCATAATTCATGCCAAACTGGCGGTCACTGTCGGCGGGAGGGGCCTAGAAGCCGCAATTTCAAATTGAAATTTCGATTTAAAATGTGCTCCGAGTGTCCAGTTTTTCTGTGTATAATAATATTGGCCCCTCTAATCTCTGTTACAGTGATAAACTGACGATATCTGAAGGACTGTGTTAAAGGTGCTTAAATAGCCATTAGTTTACGTGTGCTTTGGTTGGCTGAGCCGGTGTAACACCCGAATCAACGCACGGGCTTTGAAAAAACACCGTTTTGGAGTGGTGATATTTGATTTAAATTATACGGTTTTACGTGCCAAAACCACTTTCTGATTATGAGGCACGCCGTAGTGGGGGGCTCCGGAAATTTAGACCACCTGGGGTTCTTTAACGTGCACCTAACTCTAAGTACATGGGTGTTTTCGCATTTCGCCCTCACTGAAGTGCGGCCGCCGTGGCCGGGATTCGATCCCGCGACCTCGTGCTTAGCAGCCCAACACCATAGCCACTAAGCAACCACGGCGGGTGTGATAATTGATTTCAAGAACACGAAGCTCTATAACGTAAACCTAAAGCTGCATATGAAATGTACTTACCCTCCGCTCATATCGTCGTCAAACGCGTCTAGCTTTTGTAAGCACAAGTGAATTTTGCGAGCGGCATCACGAATGTATAATGTGCCTCGTAATCGGAGTTTCTTGAGTGCCCCAATGCTGCATAGCTTCCTCAATACGATGTTGAGACGGGTAAGGAGTCCAATAGTGGATAGTGATTGGATATTAGTGGTCAGTGTTTTTTAGTGGTGATCGGGCTCGGTGCGGTGCTTGGCACACCATGTTCTCGGTCTTTCTGGCTGTACGCTATTGTACATATCGCGCAACGTTTGAGCTCGTCTACGGTCTTTCCATTTTCATTAGCTTGGACAGCTGGTTCTGCTCATTTACGTTATGCCGCCATTTCTTTAATGCTGCTTTGTGCAAATCAGTAGCTGTCCCAATTTTAAGGTGGGTGAGTGTCTTCTTTTCGTTTTAATCAAGAAGAAGGCTAGCATGGCCGAGACAGAATGCGGGGTCATTGAGTGAGGCAATGTCTTCGTGTACTCATACTGTGGGCCCGTAACCGAAACGGATGTGTTGAGTGAGGCAACGTCTTTCTGCGCTCATACTGTGGACACTTAACCGAAACGGATATGCGATACCACGGTCAACGCAGCCCATTGAACGGCTCACATTGAACAAGCACTACTGTGAGATGTTGCGGTATCAGGCGATGCAGTGTCTAATAGGTAATACTAAGGCACAGTTGACGCACACTGAGAAATGTTTGCGTGTTTCTTGCAACTCACATGAAGCTACTATGCGGCTGGCTTTATAGATATTACGCTATAGACAGCTGATAAACTCCAATGGACAATGACTGCATAGGTTCTTCTCGCAACGTACTTGAGGTCAAGTATTTAGGAGCGTTGCTTGGGCAGTTGTGCACTTGCTTTACGTTATCGTAAGCTATGGGCAACTGATAACGATCAATATACACTGACTGCATACAATGTCCTCCCAATGCACTCCAAGAAGCGGCGGTGTCGCTTATATAGAAAACCCCCGATAGACAAATGATAATTACCAATGCGCGCTGACTGCAGAGAATGTCCTTGCAGTGCACTCCGAGCTGCATTGATGTTGCTTTTCAAGAAAGTGCGCTATAACCGATCATAACCACCAAGGCCCACTGACTGCATGGTTTCCACTAAATCGGCTATGCAAGTCAAAATGAAGCGTCCACAACTAGAAGTATGGTGGTAGGCAGAGAAGAAGCATTTTGACCTGCTTTTGTCATACTGTACTGATGGGTTCCGCTTATTGCAATGAATTTAACACGAACGTAGGAGTATGTTGAATCAAGAAAGAAATTTACCGGACACCACTGCAGTATGTGCGTCAAAGTGGAACGACAGCTTCTCGGTAGTCCGACTGAGAGATGCTGCTGGAGACACTCTTTCGATGGGTGCCTAGGTTAGAGACTTGAAAACAAGAATTTCCAATTTATATTTGAACAACTTGCACACTGACAATACACCGTGCTGTTGAAGTAATGAAGACGCGCTGGTGAACGGTGGGCTTAATGTTAGGACACGGATGGCTTGGCTTTGAAAGCGTTGGAGTGGCAGTATGTGAGATGATAGGTGTTTTTCCATTGCATGATAAAGCGCGTAATATTACTGTGGAGGAAGGCGTAGTATATCTTAAATAAAGACGGTAAATTGAAAATTGGTCGCGATTTGATTAATATTCTTATAGCGTAGGCTAACATCTGATTTACAAAAGAAATGTGACGGGTATACCTGAGACGAGTATTAAGAAAAAATCTCAGAACTGTGCACTGAGGGGCACTAAGGAGGCGGTGGCAGTTGATAATAATACAGAAGTAGATGAAAGAGGGTTCTGACTCTAGTGGAAGGCAATGAACTGTGTTTTATTAGGGTTAATTGTTAAACCATTAGCTTTGCACCAGTCGCAAATATTCCTGAGGTCAGCGGTCAACCGGCTAGTTAACGAATCGATGGACCTGTCACTTGTAACTATCGTTGTATCATCTGCATACATGAAAGGTTGAAGGTATGTTAAGTTTGCAGACAGAGTATTCATATCAATTAGAAATGAAAGCGAGCCGAGTATGGAGCATTGAGGGACACCTTTGTGAGTGGATTTAAAGCTGGAAAGAATGTTACAAATACGAGCGGTTTGCTGTCTGTTAGATAAATAACTTCTAATTAGTTTATGTGCACTGCCTACAATGCCAATTGAGTTAAGTTTAGCTAAGAGGATGGAATGAACTATAGAATCAAAGACCTTGGAAAGGTCAGTCAACAGGGCACCAGCGAACCATCCTGAGTCCAGGGCGTGCTTAATATAGTCAGTAAAAGAAAGTTGTGTGAAATATGTCAAAAAACCTGCGCGAAAACCAAATTGTTGAGTGGATAAGATGACATACGTAGTTAAATATTTAGTCAGTCGCTTCTCGATACTCTTCTATGACAGAATGGCAATAGGTCGATGGTAGGAAATGGAAGCACTCTCTCCCTTTTAAACACTAGGATGATATTGGCTCTTTTAGTCTGTGCAGGAAAGATTCCAGCTTTAAACATAATGTTGATTACATAAGCGAATGGAATCGAGATGAGGTCGGAGATGCATTTTAGGTGAACAGGTTGAATGTTATCAAGGCCAGCATTTGTCATTCATAAGTGATTAATAATTTCTACTACTTCATGTAGGCCTGTTGGAAAGAGATAAAACGACTGAAGACTGTTACTGCATGTTAGCTTGTAATTATGAGAAACGAAAGAGATTTCAGCACAGAAAGATTCATTTAAGATAATTAAATAAAGGCATTAAGGTAATTTAAATAACATCTGGACTCTTATGCACGTTGACCTAGCATTGGCCGTGCATTGGCCGTGCATTGGACGTGAGCGAAAACTCCCTATGGAAGTAAAAAAAAAATTCTTAACCGGTCAAAGAACGCGCTCATTTACGCCAAATATTTTAGTGAGATTCCTCTAAGCGAAGAAAAGTAATTGAGCTCGAAATAAAATTGGGGTTAAGGTGGAAATCGAAACCAGGAACTTCAGAATGAGAAACGGCCATGAAGGCTCATGGGCACAAGCATGTTAGAAAAGGTTGTAGTGAATGCTTTGTGGACTTTGACTTAGTAAAGTGTCTCAGAAAAATGTACTGTTGCGTGCATGGTAAATATGAGTGCGGTAATTAAGGATTGTCTGATTAGTCTGAAGTGAGTGCGAGTGTTGGGGTGGTTCATTGTAATTAAGCAAATGAAAGTGTGTGTATGCGCGATGTATCATAAGCAGGTTGTGTTCTGGTTCGGTAAAGTCTCTTGTGAAACGTACTGATGCGTACACGGTAATTGTTAGTACGGTAATTAGAAATGAGGTAATTAGATTGAAGTAAAGGCGTATGGTAGTTCATTGAAAGACTGCGGGCATGTGTGTCAGTGCTGTATCGATGAAAAGTTTGTGCTTCGAATAGCTGGTATCGTTAAAATGTGTGTATGGTAATTAAGCATAAGAAGCAGTCAGGGACACTTTAATGCTTTGTCGTTCTACTCTTAAAGACGAGGTTTTAGCGTTTCCCAGGTTTTTCTGCGTAATGGGACCCTTAAAATTCTCGCTTTAAGACCGTCTTGTTTCCGACAAAAGAGGCTGGCGTTGGTCGATCTTGTAGGAAGCCGAAACAAGCGCAATGCCATCTGGCCAGCACCCGGAGCCCAGAGCCTTTCGGCAGGGCGGTTCTGTGCGAAGTTGTTTCGTAATGCTTAGCAAGTCGCGTTTAGTAAGTTGTGTTTAGTGAAGCTGTTTAGCAATGTGACGCCAAGCGTGAATTCCAAAAGGATTCCTTCCACATAAGCGCAAAGTGGAACACTGTAAACTGACAAAATTAGAAACGAAACTGCATGAAGTTCTCGAGAAAGGCAATCGATTAAAGGTTTAAAAATATGTTAGCGTTATTTCGTGTTTAGTGGTTGTCCTTTGGGGGTTTTCGTATATTTTATATGGCACTTGATATAGTTTTACTCTAAGAAGGTAGAGTGCCTACGGAGGTTATTTGCCATATCATGTACAAAGCTTGCGCAAACTGGGTCTATATACGGCCGTGTAACCGTACAGATAATAGCATATTATCACGATGAAGTGAAAATGAAGGACCAAAGCCTTTTGCACCGGCTAACCGTTGCTACAATATATTTGCATACATTAGTTTATAAGGCCGTATATTGCAACATAAGGGTCCATATAAGTCCATACACTGTCATATACGACTGCAATGAAGGCGTTATATTCTAATCATCATCAGCCTATTTATATGCCCACTGCAAGACGAAGGCCTCTCCCTGCCTTGCGCTGGCTGACTTCAACTTGCGTCTTCAAATATCTAATTGCTTCACTCCACCTAATTTTCTGCCATCCTAGAGAGCTTCTTCCTTTTCTTGGCTCCTATTCTCTAAATCTAATGGTCCACCAGCCGCATTTCATGACTGACTCAGCTCACTTTTTTCCTATTAATATCAACTAGAATATCGGCTATCCAAGCTCGCTCTCTGATCCACACCGCTCTATTCCAGTATCGCAATGTTATGTTTAACATTTTTCTTTCCGACGTTCTTTGCACGGCCCTTAACTTGTCCACCTCCTTTATTAAGCTCCAACTTCCTCCCCCATATGTTAGGACCGGTAGGATGCAATGATTGCGCAGTTTTCTTTTCAACTCTACTGTGGTGAGCACCCAGTTAGGGCTCGGCAATGTCTGCCGTATGAACTCCAACCGATTTTTATTTTGTCGTAAGTTTCATTCTTGTGATGAGGATCTCCTGTGAGCAAATTGACCTAGATAAATGTACTCCTGCACATACTCTAGAGGCTGACTGGCGATCATAAATTCTTGTACGCTTGCCATACTATTGAACGTTACCTTTGTATTTTACATAGCATTCCTAAACCCTACTTTTACACTTTCTCGGTTAACATCCTCAATCGTTTGTTGCAGTTTATTCCCAGTGTGGCTAACCAGCACACTGTTGTATGGAAACCGAAGGTTGTTGATATATTCGCCGTTGATTCTCACTTTAAGCTTTCCCAGTCTAATAACTTAAGTACTTCTAAGCATGCAGTAAAGAACATCGAGGAGATTGTGTCTCTTGGCCTGACTAGTTTTCTTGATAGGTAATTTTCAAGTTTCCTTGTGTAGAAGCATGGTAGCTGTGGAATATCCCTAGATATTTCCCAAGATATTCATGTATGCCTCCTGCACTCGTTGATTATGCAATTCCTCTATGACTGTTGGTATGTGTACCGAATCCAATGTCTTTTTATAATATATAAAATCCATACATAGACGTCGATTGTACTCCGAAGATTTCTCAATTGCGTGATTGATGACATGGGCGGGATCCATTGTAGAACATCCCTTCCTGAGGTCAGACTCTTGGTGGATTGAACCCTAGTGTTGGCCTGATTCTATGGAAAATTGTGTTGGTGAATATTTTGTCAAATATCGAAAGCAACCTCATGGGCATGCACTTCTTCAATTCTTATGTGTTGGTACAATGTTAGCATTGTTCCCACCCCCTGGTACAATTACAGTCGTGAGGCCTTGTCTATAAAGGGTCGCAAACTTTCAAGCATATTGTCCCCTACACCTTTGTTTAAATCGACTGCTATTCCATGTTCTCCTGCAGCTTTTCTCTGGGACATGTCTTGTAAGAAACGGCTAACCTAATCGCTGATTATGGAAGGATTTATATCTTTTCATAATAGATTGTAAACATGTAAGGGTGTAGGTATGACACTTTATGAAACTATATAAATGCAAATCGATATTTTATTGCAGTATAAGATTGCTCAAATGACCCTATGTATCCGTATATGACTCTAATTAGGGACCTTAATTAAATGATTGAAGTCTCATTAAATTGTTTCTGGTCTGTATAGCACACCTGTCTTACAAACTTTATCCAAACAATATGCACAACGGCCCCACCAACACCATGTACATCGAATCATGTACATTTATTTGATAACATATTTCGTAATTATTATCAGGATGGAATGTTACGCATACACAAACGCGGAACTTAGCATTTGTGTATGAAGAATGAGGTGATCTTTTAGACGTAAATATGATACAGTTAACTAATTTTTTTAGGCCCGTCACTCCATGGCAACGTTGGCTGTCTCGAATGGCGATAATTTCTTGCCTGTTCTGCGCTTTTGTGAGAGATGCTTCAGCAAAAAAAAAAAAAGTGCCACCCTCTGCTCTGAGGGGTAATTACAAACACATTTCTTTTTGTAGTTGCTTCTGGCGCACCTTCTCCCTTCTCCTTTGGGACGCTGCTACTTCCGCCGCTTTTCCTTGCGGTTTCAGTTTCAGTTTATTATTCGTTCATAACAATTTGTTACAAAATATGGTATACAGACAAGGGTCCCAAAGTCAGAGACTGCACCGGGACCCTTGGATCAGAAGTTATACAAAAAAATTAAGCGGAATACAGAGCAGAGAAACAAATAATGAAATAAGCAAAATATAACCAAGAAACTGAGTGACGACACACATAAAAGACAAAAGGAAAAGGAAAGATGCACAATCAAAGGTAATTCCACAGCTTCTAAATAGCAAAATAACACTGTAGAAAATTAATCAGACAGCAAATAATTCTTCAGTTCATATTTGAAAGAGTACAAGGTAGTTGACAACTTAATGGAATATGGAAGACTGTTCCAAAGTTTAAGCGCGCAAAAAGAGGAAGCCATCTTTCCGTAATTAGTATGACATAAAGGCAACAAGAAATTTCCTTGTGGTGCAAACCTTGTGTTATTGGGATTAAAAAGGAGATCAGAACTAACAAAGTTGTAAGAAAGTTGTTGAGTTAGTAATTTGAAAAATAATATCGCTAAATGATAGTTAAACAAATCAGTAACTTGAAGAATGCGGTTTGTACGTAGTTGTGAAGAGGCGTTAGAGAAAAGATGGCTTCGTGTTATAATGCGGATAGCCTGATTTTGAATGTGCTGAATAGAGGAAAGATGACAATGATAAGTATTACCCCAAGAAGTGATACCATAAATGATATGACTATGAATGAAAGCGAAGTATAACGATAATAATGCTTCTTTGGAAAAAAATGCACGTGATTTGAGTAGTGCTCTAATGCCAAATGCTGTTTTTTGTTTGATGTGTACAATGTGGTTAGTAAACTTAAGGTGGGGATCTAATTTGATGCCGAGGAAAGAAACACAAGTGGAGGCAGGAATGTCATGCCCATTCAGAGTTACGGTCGGAGAGCAAGGTAAATGTCTCTGTGGTGACTTAAATAACATGAATTGCGTTTTCGTAGGGTTTATAACTAGAAAATTGGCGTTACACCATTCAGTAATTTTTGAAAGATCACTGTTTAGTTTCAAAGTTAGCGAAAGTAATGATTTATCCGAGAGGGCAACAGTCGTGTCGTCGGCGTATAATATAGGTAAGGAAGGAAGGAAGGAAGAAGTAGAGAAGGAAAGGCAGGGAGGTTAACCAGTTTAGCGTAACCGGCTTGCTACCCTACACATGGGAGAGGGATGGGGGCGATGAAAGATGGGGAAGGGGGAGAGAGAGAGAGCACATAGCACAGCACACAAACATCGTCCGGTAGAGTCCATCAATCTGGCATTGTACGTGATAACACTGTCAGAGCCGCTTGTCCAATCCCGTCTCTTTCAAAAACTGAAGTAGTCCCTTCGTCGCCTTCACCTGCGATGTCTTCTGTCGGCGGCATGTGAAAATCGTGTCGAGAGACAATGGTCTAGTGTCAAGGTGCGCGAGAACGGATGCCAGGGACTGTCGCTGAACATTATATTCAGGACAGTCGCACAGAATGTGTTGCAGCGTCTCCTCGCAAAGACAGGCATTGCAGAGAGCGTTGTCGGCCATTCCAATGCAGAATGAGTAAGATTTCGTGAAAGCTACCCCTAACCATAAGCGATAAAGCAGAGTCGCCTCGCTTCGGCGGAGTCCAGTTGGCATATAGAGATGCATCAAAGAGGGCAGGTGGTATTGACAGTTGCTCTGGTTGGTCTGGCTGTTTGGTGTGCACCATAAAGAGAGCGTGATCTCCTGTGCAAGCACTTATAATATAGGTAAGGTATAATTAAGGCAGTCAGGTAAATCATTTATATAAATGGAAAATAATAGTGGACCTAAAATCGAGCCCTGAGGCACTCCTTGGTTAATAATTTTGCTTTCAGCGAAAGCCCCGCCTGCGTACACTGTTAATTCACGATTAAACAGATCACTTTTAATAAATTAAAAGCTGGACCAGAAATGCCAACAGACTCCAGTTTAGTAAACAAAACTTTGTGGTTTATTGTATCAAAGGCTTTAGTAAAGTCTAAAAAGACCGAGCCAACAAAGTATCCGAGATCAAGTGAATGTCGAATATAATCAGTTAATGCTAGCAAAGCCAAGTTAGTAGAGCTTCCTGAACGAAAACCGAACTGACAGGGTTTCAGCAAGCTGAATTTCTTATGGTAAATGTTGATACGACGAAGTATTAATTTTTCTACAACTTTACTAATTGAAGGTAAAATACATATAGGACGATAGTTCGCGACTTGAGCTTTGTCACCCTTTTTATGAATAGGAATTACTTTAGCTTTTTTAGGCTTCTAGGGAATATACCGGTCTTGAACATGAGGTTAATTAAGTTACTGAGAGCACTAGAAATAGTCGGAGCAACAAGCTTTAAATGAAATACAGAAATTCCATCAAAACCAGGACTTGAGTCCTTTAAGTTGAAAATCTCAGTAAGGACTTCTTCAGATGTTACAGGAAACAAAAAGAAAGATTTATCGCATCGGCTCGTATGATAAACTGAAGGAACATGGGTAGTATTATAAATTTCATAAAAGTTATTACTGAACGCACGAGCAATGCTAGGCGGGTCAGTGATAGTCACATGATTGCAGATTACTTTTTCAATGGCACTGCCAGAACGCGGTACATTCAAAAACTCGTTGATAAGTTGCCATTGTTTTTTTGGATTAAACTTATTTTTCATGAATTCATTTTCGTAATATTGCGTTTTAGATTTCTTCAATAAATTACTCAACATGTTGCAATATTTCTTATAGCGTAATGCTAAATTAACATTGAAAGGCTGTTTTTTCGTCTTCCTATACATGTTTTCTTTTTTCCTCATGCTCACAAGTAGCCCATTAGTGATCCAAGGATTATGCGGAAATTTAAATTTCTTTTTGCACTTAACAGTGACAGTGTTAGCATGAACAGCTTTTAAAAGTAAAGAAGAAAATAACTGAAGTGCTTCTTCTGGATTTAGTTTAGTAGCTATAACTGTCCCGTCAATTTTGTCAATTGCATCAACAAAATTTATAATATCAAGACGAGACGTAAGATAACAGGGATCTGACCTAGGAGGGTTAGATTTGAATGTGACGAATACAGGGTAATGATCTGATATGTCTGTGTCAATTACACCAGACTCTGGTGAAGGCGAAATATTAGTGAGGGCATGGTCTAAGAGGGAGCTGCTTCCTTGAGTGGAAATCCTGGTGGCCGAAGTTATTAATTGCTCAAGCCCAAAGCCAGAAAAACAGTCCGAATAAGCGCATACAGTACTATTGTCGACATCGAGCAAGTTAATAGTTATATCACCTACAATTAGGACAGGCTTGTTTTCACTAGTAATTGTTTGAAGAACTGAGCTAAGATGACGAAGGAAATCAGGTATGGAAGATGATGGAGAACGGTAAATACAGCCAATAATGATTCCGCCACAATAATTTGGAAAGGACAAGGCATCGGTTTCGATCCAAACAGTTTCGCAGTGAAATAGATCTATGGAAAGGTCCAGTCTACGTTTATATTTAATGTGGCGTGCGACGAAAATCGCGCTACCACCATGTTGATATGCAACACGGTTACAATACTCAGCCTGATAGGCATGGAACCCGTATAAATTGCTATCAGCCGGGCCAAGCCATGTCTCAGTTATGCAGATGAATGAAAAAAGTGTGGGAAAGAGAGTCGATGAATGAAGATATGTTAGCATGATTCTTACGCAAACTTCGTGCATTGACGGGAAGCAATGAACAACCAACAGATTTAAGCAGTGACGTAGCTTCAGAAGGTGAAAGCAAAGACATGTTTGAGGAAATGATTGGATGACTAAAACACAGACTAATCTCAAATCAGATTAGGTGATGACGCTGAGGTCAGACTCGGAGCTTATGAAGAACACTTTGCTGTTTTCAGTCTTGCGTGCTTTAATCTGACAGTTGTCTGTCCAAAGGAACTGCCACTTATGCTGCTTCTTTAGAGCAAGAGCTCGGCGGAACAGACGTTTGTTCTCAAATGTGAGGTGCTCATTGACATAAATAGGGCTATCATTATTACCAGAGAGCCCAATCATGGAGGTTCTGAGGCGCGCCTTTCGAGCCTTACGGAGGAAGTCATTCTTCTTCACACGGGAGCAAAATCGAACGATTAAATTTTTATGCGGTGATTTGCTAGCGACCCGATGAACTGTGTCGATGTCCGCCATGTCAATTTGGCAGTCAATTGCATCAGCGACAGTGCTCAAAATGGCAGAGCAATCCTCTCCTTGCGTTGACGGGATGCCTTTAATTTCAATATTGTTCAGTCTGCTGTACTGTTCCATTGATGCAATTCTTTTTGTCAGGGATTCATTTTGTGCTATCAAGGCCTTGTTTGCAGCGGACAGTCCATCAAACGTCGTCCTCATTTCTTCATACTGCTGACTGATAAAACGTACACTATCAGCAAGTTCAGAAATATTGCCAAGGCCCTGCTCTTCAAGTTTTTGTACAATCCTTACAGCAATCTCTTCAACAACAGAATCCAGTTTGCCCTCAAGCAAGGATTCGAGCCGCTCAATCTTTTTGCATAGCTCAGCATTAGTAGGCATCTCACAGCAGAAGAAGTAGACACAGCCAAAAACCAAAAACCAGTGAGCAGCAGTCGCAAAAAGAACCGTGACGTAGGAAAATTTCCAGGAAAAAATGAAAACCTACCTGCAGTCAGTAGAAGTAGCAGGAATTAGTGTTCGTTCTCGTTGTTGCGACTGCTGCTCAATGAAGCTGGAGCCGACAGCGGATCCGTTTATATCCTCTCCGTGCCAAGGTAGCGCAAGCGCAGTGTGGTCCAGGGAGGTGAAGCACGTGCCAGATGATTGTACGGATGACTCGATGATGAATGAACTGCGCAGGGCGCAGATGGCAGGAACCAAGCAGGCACGAGGCAGTGGCTTAGAAGAATCTGCAGTCAGTAGAAGTAGCAGGAATTAGTGTTCGTACTCGTTGTTGCGACTGCTGCTCAATTGCGACTGCTGCTCAATAAGTTGTTGCCTTTCTTGTGCCCAGTGGTACATGAGTAGCCGGCTTTGTTAAAGCAAGGGGCCAAGAACATTTTCGCCTGTACGATAAGCAGTCGTTTGCAGAGCTGTCAGTGCGGGCAGAATAGGGGGTCAGGGGTTGCCCGAACACTTCTTTTACAGGAGTTCTAGGAATTGTTCCCTTGTGTCGGCGGCTGGAGTGATTTGTTCACTGCAACGGTGAGGCAATCCGCTTCGTCGAGTTCACTGTCCTCGTTCATAATCCCGGCACAGCCGTATGAAACACCGAGTGGACTCTCCTGTACGAAGAACCGGCGGGAGACAATGTCCATTCGTGCAGTGCGTGCAATGACGTGTAGTGGCCGGTACAGGCTAGGCCGGTACGGTACAGGCTAGTGGCCGGTCCACCCCGCACGTGGTGCGGACACCTGCGACTTTCCCATTTGTCGCTTCAAAATGAAAATAATGTTTATGGACCTTCGAGCGGCAAAATGCATGGTCTAATTATTCAGCACGCCGTAGTGGGAAACGCCGGTTTAATTATGACCACCTGGTGTTCCGTAAGATAAACGCAACGCCACCGTACGCGAGCGCTTTTGCAGTCCGTCCCCATCGCAATTCGTTCGCCGTGTCTGAGATTGAACCCGCGACCACGAGCGGCCAGGTTCGGAGCGGCCGTTTTCCCTGTATTCGCGGGCTGCTCTCACGTGCGGAAAAGCAGCTTTATGTTGTACGTGTTGAGCAAGAGAAAGCTGTATCGCGAGTTTTTCATGCTGCTCTACAAATTTCTCATTGACGCTTTTCATCTTTCTGTAATATTTGAGAGTTTGATTCATTAATTAATATTAATTATGTAATTCGGCACAATGCAAAAAAGAACAAATAATCTGAGTACCTCGAAGCGATGGCAAGCAGCATTACCATGGTTCTGTCCAGCTACCTAGCATTTACATAGTTGTAAAACTTGGTGCAGGATAGTTAAGACAACACACACATATATATATATATATATATATATATATATATATATATATATGTAACCGAGGAGCGAGATGTGGACACCCTCATCGAGCTCCTCGATTAGCGCGCTTTCTTGTCTCATCACATATCGACGGTCTCGAATCCGGCAACATTGATGCCTTCAGGTAGCACATGTGGGTTTACTGACCAGCTGCCTTCACCCAAAAAAGATCCCACACTGGTGACGCCTGCGGCAGAAAGGATGTTCCACATCCGCTGCCAAGGTTTGTGAGTGGTGGCGCCGGCTAACACTCCGGGTGTTAGTTCTAGTAGTAACTCATAGATCCCCCAGAAAATGGATGCGAGAACGTCGCCGCAGTAGCTGAATTGGAAGAGCATCGCACGCGTAATGCGAAGACGTGGGATCGTTCCCCAACTGCGGCAGTTTTTTCATCCACTTTCATTTCCATTAATATATAATGTCATTATTTCAGTTGGTATAAGAACGTCAGAAAGCTGAGCTAGTTTCTCCTGTCCTGTCTGCACGCCTCTTTTTTCAGTTCAGTTTCAGTTTTCAGTTTCATTCGTCATTCCAAAACAATAAGTAAACAACAAATAGTATGCAGACGAGGGTCCCAAAGTCAATGACTGCAACGGGACCCTCGGTTCTAAAAAGAAAAAAAGAAAGATGTATACAAAACGTAGGTTAACGCAGCAAATATAAAAGAGTACAAGGAAAACAAATGAATGCGCGTAATGCAATACATTAGTAAGAGACAACAAACGAAAAAGTACAAATATCAAAAAGCATAATTATACAGAGAACATATTATAGGACATGAAACTATTTACAATAAGAAATAAAGCATCTTAACTCATGTTTGAATATATTCAAAGATGACGTTAGTTTAAGTGAATGGGGTAGGTCATTCCATATTTTTAAAGCTGAAAACGAGGATGCCATTTTCCCATAGTTAGTGTTACATTTAGGTAATAAGAAGTTGTAATTATGCGCAAACCTAGTGTGGTTGGTATTAGTGAGTAATTTGTAGGCCACAAATTCGTAAGGAAGCTGTTTGTTAAGTAACTTAAAAAAGAAAACGCTTAGATGATACTTAAACAAGCCAGATACAGGTAGTATAAAGTTTGCCTGGAGTAGCGGGAGAGCAGTTGAGTTAAAGGAACTGTTGGTGATAATGCGAATAGCCTGGTTCTGTATGTGTTGAATAGACGAGAGGTGGCAGTTATACGTATTTCCCCAGGAAGCAATACCATAGGTGATATGACTGTGAATGAACGCAAAGTATAAAGATAATAATGCGTGTTCTGAAAAGAATGCACGTGATTTTATGAGAGCTCTTATGCCGAAAGCTGTTTTCTGTTTAATAAACGCAATATGATTAGTAAATTTCAAGTGAGGATCTAATTTTATGCCAAGGAACAAAACACAGTCCGCTGCAGAAATAAGGTGACTGTCGAGAGTTACTCGGGGGAAAAACGGGACGATCTTCTGCTTTGTTTTAAATAACATGAACTGAGTTTTGAGAGGGTTTAAAATTAAATGATTTAAACGACACCATTCAACAACTTTTGCTAGTTCATTGTTCAGCTTAAGGAGTAAGGTTGCTAATGAGTTATCAGACATGGAAATAGTGGTATCATCAGCATATAAAATGGCATTAGAAAGGTCAAGAACATCGGGTAAGTCGTTAATATAAATGCAAAATAACAAGGGTCCCAGTATTGAGCCCTGTGGTACCCCTTGATTAACAACTTTCGACTCGGAATAAGCGCCCCTTACACAGACTGTTTGCTCACGGTCATGTAAGTAATCTTTAAGAAAAGTTAAAGCTGGACTTGTTATACCTAAAGATTCTAGTTTGGCAAATAAAATGGTATGATTCACAGTGTCAAAAGCTTTAGTAAAATCTAAAAATACTGAGCCAACAAATTTACCACTGTCAATAGAACACCTTATGTAATCGGTTAAGGCAATAAGAGCTAAGCTCGTCGAACTGCCAGGACGGAAACCGAATTGACAAGATTTCAACAACTTAAACTTTGTTAGGTAACTGTTTACACGTTTCAGAAATAATTTCTCGATAAGCTTACTAATGGAGGACAAAATGGAGATTGGGCGATAATTAGACACAAGAGATTTATCACCTTTTTTAAAGACAGGAATTACTTTTGCCTTCTTAAGCGAACTTGGAAAGGTACCACATTTAAAAATTAGATTAATTATGCTGCTTAGTGTTTCCGCAATGCAAGGGGCAACAAGTTTTAATTGATAGGCAGAGACATTATCTAGACCTGGGCAAGTGTTTTTTAGATTTAATATAGCAGAACAGACCTCATCGGCTGTGACGGGAAAAAGAAAGAATGTGTGATTGCAACGGTTACATGGATAGGAAGAGGCTATCGGGCAATTACTGTACACTGGGCAATTACTGTACACTACACTGTACACTACCAACTGTACACTGCAGTTGGTAAGTACAATTTTTTTTCCCCTGTGTTATCTTTGGTGTCTTTGTTTGTTGGTTCCTTATGCTATGGTTAGTAAATATCGGGCCCTTCGGTTAACCTGTTCCTGCTCGTTCATATATATATATATATATATATATATATATATATATATATATATATATATATATATATATATAATATCGTTGAAACAGAGGTGGTTGTAATTAGTCGTCCCAGATATCGCCATGTAAAATTCCACATATATGACCGTATACGAGACCCATATTGGACAGGTATAGACATATATGAGACTCATGCAACCAGGATCATGAGTAGGAAATTCATAGAATAAAAGTTCGTTGATCGCACACGGCAGACATTGTCTGCTCCTGACTGGAAGCTTACTATTATCATTGTAAAGGAAGGTGTACAATGAGTGCATTTTACCAGTGCTGACATATGGAGCAGAAACTTGGAGGCTGATAAAGAAGCCTGAGAACACGTTAAGGACCGCGCAAAGAGCAATGGAACGAAGTTTGCCAGGCATAACGTTAAGAGACAGAAAGCAAGCGGTTTGGATCAGAGAGCAAACGGCTATAGCCCATATTCTAAGTGACATCAAAAGACAAAAATGGAGCTGGGCAGGTCGTGTAATGCGCCAATTAGATAACCGTTGGACCATTAGGGTTACAGAATGGGCGCCAAGAGAAGGGAAGCGCAGTCGAGGACGGCAGAAGACAAGGTGGAGCGATGAAATTTGGAAATTCGCGGGCGCTAGTTGGAATCGGGTGGCGTAGGAGAGGGGTAATTGGAGATCGCAGGGAGAGGCCTTCGTCCTGCAGTGGAGATAAGACAGGCCGATGATGATGACGATGGCCACTTATATGGTACATAGGGCCATATGTATTCAATTCCTAAGGAAATTCCTACAATCAGTCCTTGTATGACAATTTCTCAAGGGGTGCAACGTGTTACGCCTGATATGATGTCACATCGCCCCCTCTGACCCACAAGTTGAGCAAGCAAGGTGTCCGTTGTGCAATTACCACCAATATTAATGTCAGCTGCCGGCCTCTTTCCGCAAGGTTTCCTCGACTTCTAGGACACTAGCTGCCTTCATGACTGGGTAACGTCGTGCCCACGTCGTCGTGCCACGTTGTTGTCACCGTCGTTCTAATCACATACAGTGCAGTCCACATTTAAAGGAAACGCTGTAATCCGAAGCTCTCACTTTCCTAGCGCTCTGTGCAAGCATTGCACAGATGTGTAGAAATGCGCCCGTGCCCCCAAGCACTTTCCTGTAAACCATCTTACCTCTACCAATCATGTGTCATCTGCTGTAATGCCAGGACATCGTACACATAAAAAGAAGAAAAGTTCGCGCGTGTCCTACACCACACTTGACACGTCCATCGTGTATTCGTGATTGTTCTCGTTTTCATGTCGTCGACGTTAGCGGCCTCGTCACACGATCCTCTTCTTCGTCTTCGTCATGTTATCGTTTTTGTTACCCGCCGCGGGTGCTTAGTGGCTATGGTGTTAGGCTGCTAAGCACGCGGTCGCGGGATCGAATCCCGGCCACGGCGGCCCCATTTAGATGGGTGCGAAATGCGAAAACACCCGCGTACTTAGATTTAGGCGTTCGTTAAGGAGCCCCAGGTGGCCCAAATTTCTGGAGTTCCTCACTACGGCATGCCTCAGAATCAGATCGTTTTGGCGCGGAAAACCCCCTTTATTTAATTTTAATTTTTCAAATCGTTTCTGTCGCCGTTGCGAGGCCATCGTCACCACCTTGAAGACATTGTAGTGGCCGTTGTCGTATCGTCGTCGTCGTGATGTTGCCGTCGTCTCGTCATTTTCGTCATGTGCACTTCAAATAGCTTGGCGAACGCGGGAAGCGGCACTTCGCACAGCAAGATCTATTTGAAGCCATCACAAGTGCTGAGCGAAGAGAGTTCAGCTGGAGCCAATGAGGGAAGGCACGATCTAACTGCATGATTTTTCTGTATTCACCAGAGAGAATATGGCGCATGTAGCTACGGGATCAGCATGCGTGCGGTTCTGCCAGCACGGGATTGATGGTGAATATGTGTAACGCTCCTAAACTTCGCCCTTTTTGTGGCTTCAGACGACTTTGTGACTTCGAAAATTGGCGAGATTCAACGATACGTCCCGTTTTAGATGCAACGAGTCGTGAAGGCTATGCACGGGCACAGTCATATTTGTTTCATGCGTTAAGATAAAAAGTCGTTTCTAAACATTTTATGAAACAGAGAGAAAAAAAAACTTTATTGCTCAGTTGATCGGGGTTTTGGCAGGTCTGGGTGGGGCCCTCAGTCCAGGGCTCCACTGTTTAGGATAAAGCTTATAGGTATGGGATCAGGAACGTCTGAAACCACAGCTATGAAAACCATTAAAAAATGTGTATTTTCGGCCAATGCCTGTTTTTCGATGCCGAACAGTGTGCTGTGCGAACTAGTCTCGGCCGCTTGGATGACAGATCGCTCTGAAAGGAAAAGGCCATGGTGCCTTGACGCAAGCATTTTGGCCCACGCACGACGCCACAAAAGCTCCTCTGCGCTTCTTGAAGGCAACCGTACTGGATGAACGTTTGTGATTGTTAGAGAACAATCCTGTTCGAGTGTGTTCCCACTGCCTACTTCTTTATTATTTTTCTCGCCATTGCCCTTTTTCATCCACCTTCCGCCGCCCTCTCCACTTCACCAACTATGGTGCAAATAACCGCACACGTCTTTGGTTAAAATTATCGAGCTAGGCGCGGCAAATCAAAATTACGGCCACGGCCGTGAAGAACTAAGACACTATAGGCACACATGACGGCACAAGCTCTCAACGCTTTTGAATGACAGCGACGGCAAAAGCGCAAACAACAAGAATAAGCAAGATTCGCAGAGTCAGATGACGTTTTCCTTCTTGGCAAAAGCGCAAACAACAAGAATAAGCAAGATTCGCAGAGTCAGATGACGTTTTCCTTCTTCATCAAGCTGTGTGTCTGCGATTTTGTTTTCTTCCGAGGAATCCTTTCTTTGCCACTTAGTGCTTCTCTGATGAGTAGTAGTCAAGCCTGCCCCGTGACGTTTCCTATCCACGTCAAGTTCTGTGCGTGGGAATATGTTTATTTTTCTGGAGATCGATTTCTTTGTCACTTGGTGCTTCCTATTCACCTGATGTAGACAGGAAATGCCATGCGACCATGCATCTTGCCGACTCTCGCGATTCTCTCTCTCTCTCTCTCTCTCTCTCTCTCTGGTGTCCTAGTTTTACCTGTTGTTGTACGAAGTATTGCTTCGCAGCACAGTGTTCCACCGCGTAGCACAACCAACATACCAACTACAACACATTATTGGTTAAGCTCCTTGCCTTTTCCTCTTCGTCACTGTCTCTCCTTCTTGCTCTCTTGCTCATGTACTACCCGCCTAGCCAGACTCGCCTACAGGGTTTTTGCGTTAGTGTCGTAGTTAGTTACTGCAGAGTGCCATAGTTTATGCCGAGCGTCATATAGTTGCTGCAGGGTGCCGTATTCAGTTACTGCAGAGTGTTGTAGTTGGTTACTGCAGAGTGTCGTAGTGTTTGATCTTGGGTTTGATTTTGATTGTACTTTCTTGCATTTTGGCAGTGTAATTTCCTGCAGCGTTATAACATTGTTGTGCTACATCATTTCCTCTCCCTTTATAGCTACCTTTCTTCATGATAGATCTTTTCAAGCAGAATATATCTACCCTTTATTCGTAGTAGCGTGACATAGATTCAATTAGGAAGCATTGACAGACGCTATAGGCACTCTTCATTGGGCAGGCAGCGCCAACTGTTTTTCCGGGAAACAATGAATTACGTCTTCCAGGTCGGTGGGAAGTTAGGAAATAATGAAGGGCAGAAAACAATGATAAAGATGAACAGGCACACATAGGTTAACAAAGAATGAATGGATAAATCTATAAATGAAGGAAGAATGCAATGTAAGTTCAATAATGACAAAGTTTCTATTTTGCTGTGTTCATGCTTGATTTTCCCTGTGACGTTTCATCTGAGCATGTATTTTTCTCTTTATTTACTACTGTATGAAAAGAAGTAGGTGCATTAATACATGTCAAAGTATATTGTTTTCCCAGATTTCAATTAAAAGAAGGGTGCCTGAGCAAAGAAAAAAATAAAAGCAAATGCTAAAATTTAGGGATGAAAGGAACGAAGGGTATATGGTAAAAAAAAGGAATTAATGAGGGTACGAACGAAGGATTGCAGAGAGAGAGAAAAGAAGGAGATAATCAGAAAGGGTAAATGGACAGATTAAGGCAAGGACAAAGGTAAGGCATAAAATAAAGGAAGAAAGAGCAGGATGAATGAAGAATAAGAAAGAAAGCATTTGTGGAGAGTGTTTAGGTAGGGAGCAAATAAACGAAGCAGAGAATGAAGAAACGACGAAGTGATTTATGAACGGAAGAAACATTGGGGGCAGTTCTCGCCGTAAGCCACATCCATTGAAACCGCAAGCCCCGAGCCTGCTTCGGCCCTTGACAGGCAATTTTACGAGAGTGTGCAGCCTAATAGCAAGTATTTTTCTGGGCGGACAGCAACGATGGCTCAACTATGCTCACAACGATGCCTCAAGGCATGTGGAAGGAAAATGAAAGTGCAACTCTAGGTTTAATCATTTCGCAGAGGTTGGCTTAGCGAGATGCAAAAGACAACAATCATGAAAGCGCTTTATTATTGCGGCTGCAATTATATAGTCGATGGGATAACTATGCCAAGCTAAAATAGGGGTGTTGTCAAAAAGTGTCTTCAACTTGAAGTTTTGCGCTAATGAGTGAGCTTAGGTCCCCATGAATTTGAAAGCGAGAGCTTATTAATACTTTAACGGTTCACAGAGGGTAATTCGGTTATGCTTGCACTTAAAGATGCAGGCTTTGCTTCTCGGGAATAATCTGTAGGTCCGAATTCTCAGAAATGTTCATATGCAAAAAACTGTCGGCATAAAAATAGATACGAGTCACTCCTCATGCCGAACATATCAGCGAAGAACGCCTGCTAATGGCAAATGGCAGCCCCAACCTAAAAGTCTTGTGGATTTGAATGCGTGCCCGCTTTAGCTGTAACCTTAACTATGAACTATTTCTATGAATATCTGCGTGCTACAGAACTTTTGTTTTTCCTATCGCTGGAGATACTGATAGCACCATTTAGTTCTAGCTCTAAGCCTTCATTGTCTCTGTTTTAATAATTTTGCACATTTTTCGTGGTGCGGGGGGGGGGGGGGGGGGGCTTCTTTCGTTGTTTTCATTTTTGCTACAAACGAGACATTATGCTCATTGCCAAGAGATCGTTTTTACCGCACAAATCTGTGCTTTATCTGACTATAGCACACTGCGCAAAGCACAGATTGTCTCGTTAATCATGAGCGCTCCCTAAATTTAAGTTGGCTCCAGTTGCGTTAGGGGTCGCCACTTCGCCAGAAAGCAAACGAGGGCAACTGGGGGGGGGGAGTCATTTATTGTGACATAATATTTAGTTTGCATACGTCCCCAAAAGCTGTTCTAATTCGGTCAACTGTCAAGGTACATTTATTTATGTCTGATTTGCGCCTGTGAACTTTAGAGTTGATACGACAATGTTTTTTTTTTTTATCTCCGCTTGAAACGCTTGCTGCATTTGCGCACACCTGCCCTTTAGGAAAAGAAGATTAGGCGACGTCATCTACAGACGCCAAAGCGTTCTTAGACACAGATAAAAATAAATTTACTGACAGGACCTGTAAATAAGCAGGGAATTTAAAGCGGTTTATTAAGTTTGTCACAAGCCCTTGAACCTCATTCAATGTCTGCCTATTATTTCATCACTGTACTATGTGTTAGTAATTGCTTACTATCCGATAAAGTAAAGCTATGATGCACGAAATTTATAACCTATTAGAGTGGCGCTATAGGTAATCGTGTTTAGTCATGTGTAAAGAAATCACTTAATGGTATTTAATTTTTATTTTCACCTGTGCAACAAGGTGCTTACAGTGGCGTCAGCGAAGTATTTCTTTTTTTTTTTGTTTCAAGGATTTATCTCTTAACCCGTATTCTGAAATGCACATTATCTTGAAGCCCATACTTGTCTTGTTCAGCTGCAGCTCAAGATAACGCATGACTTGAACGTGCCCGGAGGGATGCCTATTGCGCTTGCCTGGGCGCGTTTACGGCAGGTGTTATCTCTGGCCGGACTTCACTAAGTCAAGTATGTGGTCCAAGATAAGGCGCATTCCTGGATACGGGGGTTATCGTTCAATAGGTCGCGAGGTAAGTTAAGAGGTTATCTTTATTTCGCGATAGGCTTCTCGTATGCAGTCATATCAGTAGCTCATCTTAGTCTTACGGCGGCCCTGCTTCCGAAACGCGCTGCTCATAAGATGACACGGCACTCATATATCTGTTTCCTTGCGACGTACGTCAGCGGGTGAAACTCAGGCAGCTTGTACATCATTAGATCTCTTTTAATAATGGCGAACCACTTCACCACGAATCGGCTGGCTTCTCCTTTTACAAACAGTTCTACCCAAGAAACATCTTTGCGAATAAAAACGAACAAACACGTTCTCATTGCACACAAACGCATGCGGGTGTTGGTCCGCCAGGCAAAATGGGGTTCTTACCTATACCTAAACGTGCTAAAATTTGCAGATTAGACTGGTGGCGGACGTGGACATAAGCAGAAGAAGAAGAAGATCATGATGATGATAATATTTTGGCATGCCCTTTGAAAATGCGGGCGATGTAGGGTATGTCGGCACATGACGCTCTATAGACGAAACACAGAGAAAAGAAGACCACAGGACGCGCACAGGCAAGCAAATAAAATTTCATTGCCAAACCGACACAAATGTACATACATTTCAGAGCGTGCGGAGAAAGAACGAGTTTGAACAAGATAAGCATATCAACACATTTTTACAGCGAAGCTCTTTAACTGCAGCTCCTGTATGCAACGGTGTACCCTGGCCTGCTTACGTCCATATGGGCGACAGGAATGTGCGCGTGGATCTCGGAGTTCGCGCAATACTGGGCATGCGTTATCAAGAAGTGTAGCCAGGCCCGCCTACGTCCGTATAGGCGACGGGAAAGTGTGTGCCGATTCCTGAGATAGTGTAGTACAGGGCAGCGTTTTTACAATTGCTAGTAGGTACAGTGGGATGTGCCGCTTTTGACGGCGCTCGACGTTTCTGCACAGGGGCGAGTAAGAGCGGGTGCGAGAGAGAAAATTTGGGGGCCTTTGCTCCTTGAATATGCGACTCTGCTTAGGCACTATGGTTACATACGATTTTATTGCAGGCGCTCTGCAATAGAGCAAGAATCATTAATGCACTTAACAAGCAGTATAGAAATTGAGCTAAGTCAGTCTGCTTAGCTTGAGATGTTGTGCTGCCTTTCTTTTTGACAGAATATGTGCCTTGTTCAAACCTCTGATGAAAAACCGGAGCCGTACGGTAACATAAAAGCTGACTATGCGAGGAGTCAGGCTCTCTGCATGAGCTCTGCATCCCACGTTAAAGGCAGCGGCACTATGAATCATGTGCAGGATGCCCATTACACTTTGCCGATGAACGTTTTGTGCACTAAAGTAATCTATTAAAACGCCTTGAAGCTTTGTGATAAAACGGAAGAGTTCCACCGAGGGGTAAAGCAAACCTCCTTCATCATTTCACATTTCACACGAGTTCACATACCGCGCAGTCTGGGGTTAGCGGCTTGTCGGCTCTATGTAGGTTTCTGTTCCACGTGCACGTCCGTTCTGGGTCTGCAGGCGCCTTGAATAGCGACAGCTTCATCGCACTGTTAGTTCGGGCGTATCATGTGCTACACCCTGGAGCGTAGCAGTGGTTGAGACGTTGCTTTGCACTCATCGATGCGAGTAGCCGCATTCAGGTGAGAACTTTCGCGAAACACAACCGCACAGAACAAAAAGCCGCAACCAAGACACACCACTGAAATGCAATGGTCGTGCGTGCCCAGACCGGTCGCCTTCAAGAGTGGTCGACGGCAGCGCCACCGCTTCGGGTGCCACTGCAGGTGACACGCGCCGCAAGGCGCGGCCCCCGCCGCTCGTTGCACTGAATTGCTTCTAGTTCACTGCACTACGGTGCTTAAGTTTCTTTGCGCGTGTAGCGTGCGTTTGTCCCTAGGCGTTACGGCAAGGCGGAGGGGGGTCGAGTTTGTTCACGCCCCGCCGCTGACTGCCCGCGCGGTGTGGCAGTGAGTACGGACGCCCCATTTCGTGATCACTGTCTCTAAGGGGCAAGGTTCTGACTGGTGTTGTATAAGTCGCGGGTCACTTTGTTAGTCGCGACGATAGATTGCGTTTCTACAAGCACTGCTCCAGGAGGGCTCATGTAACCGGCAAACCGAGGCCTCAGGGGAGCACCTGAGGTTATATTGAAGCAGGCGGCGCAGGATCTCCGGGGCACCCAAGCGGTAGCGGGGGGATCAAAGCTGGAAGCTGGGCGGCCAGTGGGTTGGGGCCACGGAGGCCGAAGCGTGCCAGAGGGTGTTCGCATAAAAAATTGGCTGTCCGCCGGACAGCCTATCTTATACTCCCTTGGCACGCGCAGGACTCTGCGAGCCCCAACCCACGCACCAGTCCGCCTTCTAGCTTTCATGTCCCCGTTGCCGCTTTGGTGTCCTGGAGGCGCCGCCAATAATGCGAAATTGTGACACGTTGTTTTCATTAGCAAGCAACACGATTGAATAAATATAATTGCTTCGAGCCGCCAACCTGCGATGCTAGGTTCAGCACTACCGCGCCCCGCGACTTTTGCCGGCGCGCCTAGGGACAAGCGCACACAACACGCGCTAAGAAACTCCTGTGTAGTGCCTAGGCAGAGTCGGATATTCAAGGAGCAAAAGTCCGCACATTTCTTCTCTCGCCCCCACTCTTACTCATGCGCGCAAACGGCCATTGTCTCTGCAAGTGCCACGCCCCGCTGTGCCTACTAGCAATTGGAAATACGCTACCGGGCATGTGTTATCAAGGAGCGTACTCTGGCCGGCTTACGTCCGTACATGGCCCGCCGACAGGAAGGAGTGCTCTGATCCCCAGGAGATAGTGCCACAGCGGGCCGGCCCGCGACGGAGCTGAAGCAGGCTTCAGGGTTCCGCCAACTTCCAAAAACAAGTTTAACATATTGGATGCCAATGGTACCACATAAATTCGACGTTGCAAGAGAAACGGTATATGTACTAGAAAGTGCACTGAGTGTAGCAAGTTGGCCGGCACGCGCTTTCTGTGTTTTAAATTCCTTTTGAGGAACAATGAGGGAAAAGGTTGCAGCGTCGGCGCCTGTACACGTTGCCTGGGCTTCTGTAGCTTTAACGTCATGCGCGACGGAGGTGCCACCACGGCTGCGGCAGCGGTTGCGGCAGATGCATGGGATGTGCTGTGACCGCGGTGGCGCTTGTGTCCGCGTTGTGTGGTGCTGTATAAAAAAATGGACGATTTCATATAGTATGCAATCCGTGTATGCAGCCTGTGTATGCAGCCCATGTATGCAGCCTAAGCGCTTCACTGGCAATCCATCCACATATCTACGTTGCGGCCGCCTCACGCAGCTTTTGTAAGTACTCAAGTTCTTTATAATGCAAGGCAATCGAAGGCTGCGAGATGAATGCTTACGAAAATTTCCCCGTCCGAGCTGCTTCGCGCTAGGCTAAGTGACAAATAGTCCCCTAGCCTGCTTGAGGTAATCAGTTAGGCTACACATGCTTTTCATTCTAACATTTCTGTCTATATCACCTTCATCATTCTTTATTTTCACTTCCTCAAAACTTCTCGATCTACCTGTTACCAGAACCTATGGGTGTAACGGATCTGGTCGTATCAGATCTCTTCCCTACCCTTGATCCACCTATACTACAAACGCCTCTTGCTTATCATGACTGCTGACCGGTTGATCCTTCCGTCCACTTTAAATCTAAGTGCTCCTGGAATGTGTAAGTTACCTACAGACAGAGAGAGAGAGAGAAACCTTTATTGACTTAAACGATTTACGTGCAGTGGTCGGAGCCCGTCTAGTCCAAGGCCCCGCTGGCCTCGGCCGCCCGCTTGACCTGTCTTATGAAGGACCGCTGTCCCGCCAGGTCTGAGCTGGTTAGCTGAGCCTCCCATTGCTCCATTCTGTGGTGTATTTTATCAAACGGGTGTGATTTACAATCCCATGTAATGTGTTGCAAAGTGTTGGTATGCCGCCGCACCACGGGCAGTCGGGCCTGTAGCGAGTGGGGAACATGGCATTCTGTAATTTAAGATGGAGGAATACCCCGGTCAGAATTTTGCGCCAGCTGGCGGCTTCTTCTCCACTGAGTTGTGGGTGAGGGGGAGGGTATTTTTTCTGGTTGCACGCTGATGAGCGAGAATCTCCCGGACATTCGTTGGATGGGGGTCATTACAGTGGCTACCTGGGACCGTCCCAGTCGAGTTGGCCGGATGGATGGATATATTTATGAGCGTCCCGTTTGGAACGGGCCGGTGGGCTACGCCCACAAGCTCTTGCCTATTGCGTAATTCCCTAACTAGGTTAAAAAAGAAAAAAAAAGTAAAAGAAAGAAAAACAGCGGTAACAAGGTTCGCGTCATCTGGTGGCGTTGAATTGAAGCAGAGCTCACGAAATATACTTGCATTGACAGGCTTCGTTCTAGTAATTTTCTGGTGCAACGGCGTCGTCACCAGCATAAATGTACCGTTGCTTTCCTAAATATCTTTCTACGAAAGTGTTACAAAACAAAAAAGAACGTTCCTGATGGTTTGTGGCTGTAAAAAAAATAATAATAATAAAAGCGTCACAACGTGTTTCTACTGTAGCGCTTTACCGGGCGTCCAAGACCCCTTTTTTCCCATATTCCGCAAACAAGAACAGGCATGCGTATTGCGGACGTGCTAAAACTTCTAATATTACCTTACAGAAGAGTGTTGGTTGGAAACTCGCTGGATATTTGGCCGTTGCTGAGCGAGTTGGTAAGTATTGGTGACGCGTTGGAAGATAACCTTTCCGACGAGCTTCACATTTCTTGCTCGCTTTCTCAACCTCCCCTCGGCTTCTTCGTGCTGCACAGAATCGTCTGCTGCTCAACGCGTTCAGTATCAGCGAGATGCGTTGTTCTGTTGAGCGGAGCGGCCACCAGGATCGCCGTTTTCATCAACGGCTCCCAGGGTGCAAGGGACCACGGGGGAGCACGACAAAGCGAGCACTGAGAGAAAAGCGACAGCCTAGGAAGCGTACTAGGTACGTGCGTGTGTGCCCGTGTGTGTGTCTTCATACGCACGTGGGTCTGCGAGGGGAACGGGGTGGTGAGTGTAGCAGTGGATGGAAGGCGCCAGATGAGCCGACACAAAACGCCGTCGAGGCAAGAGAGAAAGATTGCCATGTGTTTCCCGCATCGATCTCGTAGCGAATCGAACAGCGAACGCGCCTGGGTGCAATGCGGGTTTCTTTTGGTTCCGCCGCGTCTCGTTCCCGAAAGCCCGCGCCCCTTTTCCTGCGGCGAGTGCCAATTTCCGGTAGCCCGGGCGCCCGTATTCGCTGGTTTCCGCAATACGCACAGCTCTGTAGTTTCTACCGAGTGTTAGACACGCAGCCCGAATGCGTAACCAAATGTGTAGAGTTGGTAGTTGTTTTTCCTTTGGCGTGAACGAAAAAAAATACTGATTGGGTAATGACGGATGCCTCATAAATGATACTTTGGGGCGTGCACACGTCTCGCTTGCAGAGGAACGTGTTCACGATGAACAGGAATAAATTAGTGAAGAATAAATGAGGAAAACAATAGAATATAAGCTGGAACATTAAGATAATATTCAGTACTCAGTAGGTGCGAGTACATGAAGTTTACCTTGCGCTCAGTCAGCTGCAAAGATTTGCAAAAGAACTTTCTACAACGGTCTGGTATACATCCGGTTATAGAAAGTAAAACACTCTGCACAATCCGATCTCAAGAAATAATACTTGATGGTGATGGTGCACTCAGTGGCATAATATGGCTAAGGTTGAGATCGGAATTAGTTTCATTTTTGCTATCGAGTTAAATACTCAATAACGTAAAACAATTCCTAATGAACTCTCGCTGGTTCGATCATCACGGGAATCACCAATGGTCTCCAAGAAATGCGTTCATTCCTGTTGTATACCAGAGGTAACAGGAGGGAAAAGAGAGAGCAAGCATTTCCTTGCTGGAACAAGAGACGGAAACACCAGGCAACGAGCTACGTCCCACAACGCGAAATCTACGGTAAAGGCAAACGATGTCAAGAGATGCTATGGATGCTGACAACATGAACACCAGCGACGACAATGACGACGACGAAAGCAGCAACGAGAAAAACAACAAGAATTACATGCAGCTTTATGTTATTACAGAGCACAAGATGAGGGCTATATGCCTCATCTGTAAATTTATCGATACGTTTCTTTCGTCTGTCAGTCCGTCCGTCCTCTCCTTAGAGAAAACGTGCTTCGCGCTTTTAAAAAAAACCGTTCAGAGAACTAAAAGAGAAAAGCAAGAAAGAGTGGAACCGGAACACCCTTTAATGACACGGAAATGAAAGCACGCAAGCATGGACACAAGCGTATTGACGAGGATAGCACAATTTCCGGCCTGTTAGTTACACTTGCGTCTCTGTTAGTGCGCCCGCTTTTCCGCACGCTGAATCTCTGCGAACTTGTTCAACTTTCAGTCGTTATGAAAAGCGTGTCAATCTTCGTGTCACACAGGCTCGTCGAACATTACGAAGAACCTCTGAAGAAACGAGGGAATGGTGCGATGCGTTCAGAAAGAGCATTGTACCGAGTGCGGCTCGGAAACACCACTGTGTTCTCCGAAATAAACGATTTGGCAATTCAGATGCAAGTATCTATAAATATATATATATATATATATATATATATATATATATAGGTAAGCGGTACTTGGTGAGAAATATAGAGTGTCTCGTTCTGAGGCGTGCGAAGACAACGCAGCAGCATTTGCAAACTCTCGGGTTGAAGATCTCCAGCGTGATTGTCTCGTGTTCGAATCCCGCACCTTGACTACACGTGTGACGATGGCACACGTTCACGTGGGCATGGCAGTTGTTGAGATTATCCGCGCACCTGGTACAGCAGGCTGCGAGCGATTCTCGAGTTATCGGACGGTCCAGGCTGGCGAGAGGACTCGTCCAGGCGAAACTGTAACGATCATGTGAACCTTTTTTTGATTAGTGAAAATTACACTCCACAGTATGCGGCGAAATCTTTAAATTAACCGCCAAGAACATGACTTTCTCAGCCCCCCCAACCAACCCCTTAAATAAGCAACAGTGAAGTTTAGCATTGCGCTTAAGCTCCGCAGACGGTGTTCTAGGAAACGCTGGGGCGCCATCTTGGCGGGTCAAAGCAGGCGAAGCAAGTGTGCAACAGAAACAGTTCCTCGGAAATTCTCGGGTGCCCCAGAACGCTTGCATGATCAAGAGCGCGGCCAGCAGCAGTGTAGGTGCCCTACTTAGATGGGCACAAGATGAGACAAAAAAAAAAAACAAAAAAAAGAAACACCGTCGGCGTCTGTCACCGCCCAAAGAAAGGATTGGATAAACTTGACCTTTACCATTTGCTACTGCTCATGTCAGCGTATGAATCACGTTGCGCTATGCACACAGCAGAAATGCTAACGTGTGTGCGAGCAGGCGCTCGTGACAGCAGCGAACGCCGAAATGCTGCCCTGACTCCGACAGAATCGATTGAGCAGAACTTGACTATGCGTGCAGTTAGCTTCGCCATTTTTGCAGTCGAAAGCACTCGCATCTGTGAAGACCTTTTAATCTTCCACACGCTGGACGTACATGCGCCGTCGACACCGGTACAGCAAGACGGCGCTTTCAAGAGCAATTAACTTTTATTGCAATTGCAATTATACTGTCGGGTTGTTGTGATAGTGAAGAACCAAACAGTGGCACAACTGCGAGTGATGAAACTAGCTGTTTATTGGGTGAACCTGTGCAAAGAAAAAAAAAAACAAGTAACAATCAAACACAAAGACAGTGGCGAGCTAAGGGGTCGGTCGTCAAAATGCGATCTACAGGTCAAGACCATCGGCTGTTTGTACATGACTCGCTGTACTCCTCGCGTAAAGTTTCATACAATAATTAATAGAGGGGACTCTGGCGCTGTGGTCATTCGGCCACCACGGGAATGACGGGAAGTAAATGAATCTGTCTGATCTTCGTGCTTATGGTTTCAGGCGCTCCTGTGGCTTTTGTTTATTGTACTAAATTTCAGAGCACTGTATACTTCTCGCAGAATATTCTGCGAACACACACGATTGCTACTAATGGCAGCGGTTCAGCCTGTCTCGGTAGCCAAGTTGAAAGGCGCCAGGTGACCCAACGCGCTGACTAGCCCACGAGAAATTCATGAGGCCATTCTATGCCCTTTATCCATGCACACGTCCGTGGCGTAATGGTTTCAATATCGGGCCTCTGTATCAGAGGTCTTGTGTTCGAATCCTGCTGTCGGATGTATTTATTAAGGTTTATTTATTCATCTGTTACACAGTACCTGGTCGAAAATGGCATGTTTACAAAGTCACGAAGCTGTTTGAAGCCAGAAAGGCAAAGTTCAGGAAAATACATGTACATCCCATAATTGCCATGCTGGCTGAACCACCCCGACTGCAGCTCCCGTGGACAATGGCGCCGGAGTTTCCCCTAGCGATTATTGTATTGTACGACATTTATTGCACGAAATTATATGACTGCTTCAGTGCAATGAACCTTGATCGCGTGTGTCCCAGCATGTACACCACCATTCGTGTATCGCACACAATCTGATTTGACAACATTCTCTTGCAAGGTAAACCGCGACAACGTCAGAGAACCTTCCGATACATGCAGGCATGTCTCGCACCCCGCAATTACCTTGTAACAGGGGCCAGCCGGCGAAGAGCGGTCAACGAAAAAAGAGCGTGTATTCCTGTCAATACAAACAGCTTATATAGGCGCATTCGAACCGTCGTGTGGTCCTGGTATTGAAGGCAGGAACGCGCCTCAACTGTCCGCATGATTGTGACAGTGATACAAGCTGCCAGCTGTTGACCATATGGCGTATCAGGCTAACGCTTCCAAAAAATAGCTTCACTCTCATCGAAAAAGCACAGGGTGAAATATCCAGTAAATATTCTCGTTAAAGAATTAATCAGTCGTATTGAAGAAAAAAAAGGACCCTTTAACGACTCCTGCGATACTTCGGTTCACTGGGAGGGCGAACCCTTTTGTTTTAGCACCGCCGTGTCATCTCACTGCATATCCGTTGCAACAAATTTACAGCCAGCATACTACAGGGATTGGGGGTGGAGGCTGCTACGGAGTTTAAACTGGGGTGCCATCATTACAAGATATTATTTGCCATGTTACCATTTGGCATTGTAGTTGGCAGTCTAATTGCCACCTCGAGTGTCTGCTGATGCGGCCGCAAGATTTCTCGATTCACGGTTGGCACTGGGATATGCAGAAGGTCGCAAAAGAAACCTATCACTAACGCTGACGATCATCATCGATGGTTTTTGCCCCGATGACTTGTTTTCTTTTTCACAACGCGTGACACCAGTCTTTCTAGCTTACACGGAACCTGGCTTGAAACAATCTTTTCCTTGGGGTCAGCTGCAATTTTGCTATTTAAATACATGAAAAGCAGGAAAATTC
Organism: Dermacentor andersoni; assembly: GCF_023375885.2. NCBI lineage: Eukaryota > Metazoa > Arthropoda > Arachnida > Ixodida > Ixodidae > Dermacentor > Dermacentor andersoni. Next base: position 112,841,439 of record NC_092821.1, on the reverse strand, counting down.
CCCAGGACCTGTCTGAGGGAAATTTGTTGCATTTACGAAATAAAGCTACACCGATTCGACCACAGAATGTAGGATTTTGATTTCAAGCCTATACGTGTATTTACAAAGGTTGTTGACTATATTTAAGATGAAGATTTTCAACTAACTTAAGCGCATAGTTTACAAATTCCGTAGCTCAGCATGGGTACCAGACACTGGCTTTCCGTGAACTGTTCGAGCGTCTAAAGCGGACGAATGCCACGTATAAGTGAATAGCTTTCGTAAATTTGTTAGAGTTGTTACGAGGCGACTCAAAAACTGATGGTTTAATAAAGAGGGGTATGGTATGAAGAACTTTATTTAGGTCCTGAGGGATCAGTCAGGGACTGATGCGGGCCGCTCCCACGTCGGTACAGAGAGGCCGAGCCCCTCTGCCGTCACACGGGCCCTCTGGACAGCCCTGAGTTGGTCCGCCAGCACTTCACTGTGCAGCATCCGCTGCCCCCACTGTTCACCTCGAGAACCATCACCGGCCAACGCCAAGCAGCGCCACAGCATGTGTTCTAAATCGAGCAAACCCCCACACTTACTACAATAGACTGAAACCCCGCAGTCCCAATTAATTTTATTCATGATGACCGGGTTAGGATACGTTCGTGTCTGCAGAAGCCTTAATGTAACCGCCTGTGGCCTATTTAATTTAGAATGTGGCAGGGGGAATGCCCTGCGCCCTAAGTAATAGTGCTTGGTGATTTCGTTGTAGGTTAACAGTTGGTCCCTGTCCTCAGTAGCGGCAGATCCGGCCCCTTCAGGGAGTACACGGCACACTAATCCTCGTGCCTCCCTGTGCACCACCTCGTTGAAGTTACGCGGGGCTCCCTCCACTGTCCCCATATGCACCGGCAACCAAGTAACTGTATGCGAAGTGATATCCCTACTCTGCAGCAGTCTGTTAGCCGGCTCCGCAACAAGTCCTCTCTAGAAGGCTTTATTCGCAGATCGCGAGTCACTAAACACCAAAACTCTTGTTGAATCAATTAACGCTAGAGCAATAGCCACCTGTTCGGCAACCCCCGGATCTTTGGTATAAATGGAAGCGGCATTTCTAACGCTCCCTTTGCCATCTACCACCACCACCGAATAAGCATTTTTACCATTAATCCATGCGGCGTCAACAAACGCAGACTCCTCCTCCTGATCCTTTGCCTCTCGCAACAAAGCCCTAGCTCTCGCGACCCGCCTCCCTACATTGTGCACGGGGTGCACATTCCGCGGAAACGGACGAACCATGATATTTGCCCTAAGTTTCACGTTCAACTCGTGTAGGGGCGCCCTATCGTGCGACACAGCCACCGATTCTTCAAGTGACTCTAAAATATACCTACCCGCTGGTGTACCTAGCAACCGCTCCTTCTGTGCAGTACGCTGAACCTCGGCAATTTCATCTAAAGTATTATGCAAACCCAGTCGTAACAACATATCGTTTGGCGTAGTCATAGGCAGACCAAGCGCAGCCTTGACGGCTTTCCTGACTAATGCTTCCAATTTATTTTTCTCCCCCCTATTCCAATTTAGCATAGCTCCCACATACGAGAGATGACACCTAATAAATAATAACAGGCACTTATTGAGGCTCCAAAAGTGAAAACAATTAACGTACTATACAGAGTTGTGTATAGTACGTTAATTGTTTTCATTTTTGGCGCCTCAGTAAGTGCCTGTTCAGAGAACTACGATATTGTCTTTAATGCTCTGTTACTGATTTTTCAGTACTCGCTTTTTTTTTTACATCTCTCTGAAATGCTGCGACCGACTTGAAGGCCCTTAACAAGCAATGCTTTACTGCACCATTTCAGCGTGGGTGGACGTCGCCGTGCCCGATAAAAAGTTTATTCCAACATTCCAAAGTCATTTCATTTAAACTTTTGTGCCGTTGGGTCCCTTCTGTGAAGGCTACATATTCTGATAAATTAAGCAAGAAAAATGGTGTCAATATACGCCAGTGCACACACGCCCCGAGGAAGAACGCAAGACAACTGCCACTGGACAAAAGGAAACAGCGCCCTCTAGCTGTTGCCGGGCGTCCCACAACATAGGCTCGTTGAAGAGCGCCGCTCGCACACCGACGGTAGGGTCGCACCTCGATGAAGCGTGAGATGAGGTGGGCGGGAAACTGTCGGCGCGATTTAGCACCCAGTGAAACATTAGATTACGTTAGATCGATATTAGGGTGTTTTAGTTGAGCGGTGTTTACGCTCCGCTCAGCTGCTGAGCGGAGCGGAAGCGCGAATGCGCATGCGCCATCCGCTAAGCCGTAAGCGGGCGAGCGGAGCGAGGAACACGGTCCGCTCAGAAGCTGCCTGAGCGGAGCGTGCTGCGCAGCACTTTGGCTAGCGTTGGCGTCAGAAAGGATTTGATTGGATGCAGAAAGCAAGCTCGCGGGCTATCACGTGGCGTTCCCTAAGACGGCGCTTTATTTGCCGTTGGATAAAATGGGCCGGTAAGGCATTACAAGCGCACGTGTAGATACTTCATGGACAAATAAGTTTATATATATATATATATATATATATATATATATATATATATATATATATATATATATATATATATATATATATATATACGTTTTCCTGTATAGAAGTGATCAATAGATGTTTTTATTTTCTTTCATTACCCTGAATTTGGCCTGAGGGCGCTGCAACTACGAAAGCTCCGCTTCGCTACGCTAAACGTGTAACACAAACTTGAACATCGCCAGCGGCTCCGCTTTGGCTGAGCGGGACCACTCGGAGCGGAGCGTACCGTAAGGACGCTCAGTTAAAACACTCTAATATGTGCTGGCCGTTCCGCTCAGACTGGCACGCATGCGTGCAACAGCTAAGCGGGAACGCTATAGTGCGCCTATAGTATGTGCGTTCGCAGAACGTTCGGAACGCTTGCCCTTGCTCCGCTGCCGAGCCCCTTGGCCGGCGTGTTGACGGTGTGTCACGAGGTGCGTTCAGTTAGCTTCGCCGTTCTTTTGTGTTGTTTTTTTCCACGCAAGCTCACTCCGCAATTCTCGGGAACCCCTGGCAGACGGTTAATTGGTATACCACAATAAAATTGTCTTCAGATATCCGCTTGACAACACGACAGAGCTCAAAGATATATCCTTTTTTTTTTAATGGGCTCTTAAAAAACGACTTGTATGCTACGAAGAAAAAAAATATATAGGGGCGTTCAACTGAGATTTTTAGTATACAATCGAGTACGAATTTTAGATTTAAAAGACTCCCCAACACCAAGTATTTTTCCAATCCAAAAGAACATGAAATAGAAAGTTTTCGCGCAGTCAATTTGGTGAAAACAATATGAGGCTTACATGCATTATTCGACCCATTAATCCATTACCAGTCGCAAGTAGACGGCAGGACAACCGAGGATCGTGTAAACGAGAAACACTGCTTTCAGTGGTGCAGGGAACCACTGCAGTTACATCAGTGAATCACTCGCCGCAATTTCCTTCTTTCCTTCCCTCCTCTCTCTCCCTGTGATCTTTGTTTTCCCCTTTCCCATTCCCCCGGTGTAGGGTAGCCAACCGGACATTATTCTGGTTAACCTCCCTGCCTTCTACTTTTCTCTTTCCTCCTCCTCCCACAGAGACAGGACGTTACCGGATGCCCACGTTGAGTGTTGCGTTTGTTGAAGGTTAGAAGCGAGATACTGCAGCGCAGCACGTTGTCTGAAAGGAATAAAAAATCGTGAAACTCGCAAAATAACAAATTGAAACAAATGCGTGTATAGGTTGAACAAGTCTGAGCCATTATTTATTGAACGGCTGGTAATTACTGAGCAGCAGCTATCTGTCCTGCGCGTTCCCTCAAGATCCGCATCTGTAGCAGAATCATTCACCAGAGCCCTAGTTGCCACTTTGGTCTCTCGCTCGAGATTCTTAACCGTTTTCATCCCTCGCATATTCAGAAAAAAAAAATACATTCGACCGATTCCGACAGTGAATTCTTGAATACGAATAGAAAACCTGGGACTACATGATTCGTACTCGCAATTTAAAGTATTCGCACACCCCTAAATTTCGTTTTCAATGCCATTAATACGTGTTGGAGGCTTTATCTCCGGTGAACAAAACAACCATCTACTTCTGTTGTTTACGGTTAACGCAGCTTTTATTTGCGTTAAACCCAGCCACGAACATGTTATATCCTGCGTTAGGTTGGGATATTGTGTATGCATCCTGCATTTTTATGTCAAATCGCAGTATTCGAGACCCTCATCACTGGCGCTTTTCGTCATTTTCGACAACACATTGGTGTAGATCACTTAATACAAACATTCTCAAACTTCCACACAGCCGCGTACGCATTTTACTCCAACTCTGGGTTGAATTTCCAAATTATTTTGAACGCGATATGCATTATATTGTGCAAGGGGTCCAACGATCACACGAACGCCTCGAAAAACCTTGCTCTGGCCGAAGTTTTGCTGTTCTCCCCATCTTTCCTACATTTGGCTATCATCTCTCTCTCTCTGACAAGAGTCTGTCGTGCATTAAAGTAGCCAAGATACACAAAGACATAACGAAACTCGTGTCATCGCGCTGGCTTAACCAGCGTCGCGGCTACGACAAGAAATTAAAAGCGCGGAAAAAAGTTAGCCCTTCAGCCACAGCGTTGAACCTTTCATTTCCGCTCCAGGAAAATGCTAATATCGTTTCGTAACTGCACCCAACTGGTCTACATCAACGCGATGCATTCTCCTCACCAGCTTTCAAGCGTTCGCACAAAGTTGTCGGCGCGCAAAAGCCATCTCAAATGTCGCGCGAGGGGAGATTGCGATGGGAAAGCTGGCTGCTGGCGCAATCGGATGTGTGCAGAACAGCCGCGGGGAACGACACTTGCCAGCATAACGCTCGGCGTCGACGTTTTACAAAAATGCGCGTGAGCGGTCGTGCAACGCTGGAGCGAAAATGTCTTCCCGCCGCTAAAACGCGCCGCGCTGCGGCTCGTCGGGTACAGGGGGCGAGGGGGGTATTTCACTTTCCACGGGAGGCTCCGCGAATGGCCGACGGCTGGGGTCACGTGGTGTAAAAGAAAAACGGCGTGCGCTTGAATCACTTCTGCCGCGGTTTATACGCACGGGAACGTATACGAAAAACAGTTGCTACCGACCCGCACGACCCGGATCTCTGAGGTTTCGCAATAGACGACAAAGAATGGCTTTGATACATAGCCGAGGAGGCTACATGAGGTAACTTACGGAGTGGCAGTCATCGGAGCCGCACGCGAGAACTTGCGAAGGTGCGAGTCAAGCTCATATTCGGGAATACATAGGGGCCATGTCATTGGAATATTGCCTTGTGCTCTAGCAGTATTTTTTGCGATTCGTTGGTGTTGGCCTGAATAATTATTAAAGAAAAATGTGTAAGTTTTTTTTAAACGGCTGAGAGAATGCGAGGTGAGATTTAGAAAAAGCTGTTCAGGGATTGGACATTGGTTTAAAAGAAGCCAATCCAGACTTTTATTTTGATAATCTTCCCATTTCTTCTCCATTAAAGTACTTTCTTCGATGAATAAGTTTTGCAATTCAATGTATACATTTTAACGATTATATCTTGCAATTGTTACCTTGAACCTTTTTAGCATTTCAGTATCAATACACCTTTGCCTGCTGTGGTATAAATCCCGGAGGTTCTAAGCTTATGCATATTTAAATAATTTTGTCACTATATGTATCTGGTACAAAATGAAATTTCGAAAGCGAAAAGTAGATATCGTAGTCGCCGTGGTTGCTTTGTGGCTATGGTGTGGGGCTGCTGAGTACGAGGTCGCGCGATCGAATCCGGGCCATGGCGGCCGCGTTTCGATTGGGACGAAAGCACCCGTATAGTTTCATTTAGGCGCACGTTAAAGAACCCCAAGTGGTCTCAATTTCTGGAATCCTGCACTACGGCGTGCCTCATAATCATATGGTGGTATTTGGCACGCAAAATCCCATACTATATATATATATATATATATATATATATTAATGTAGATGTCACACATTACTTTTTTCTTCGGTGTAATCCTAGTGGTAGAATATGAATGTTTGTGAAATAAATATTACATTTGAAATGAGGCTATCAAACCACCCTTTTCATTTTCCTGTGCTACCCTCTGCCGCATGCCGCCGGAAACATTTTGGCAGGGTGCCGGAGCTTTCTTCGGTTGATTTGTGAACCTTCGCCCATGTTTAGTGCGCGTCGGCTGTGCGTTTCCTGGATCGCGAATACTTATTAATGGCTTCTCCTGGGTAGAATATCGTTCCTGGAGGTCACGTAGCACTCACAGACTATTGGGCATATGTGCGGTATTGTGTTAACAGTGCGGCCGATAACCACACGTTGAGTTCCGTCCGCCGACGCGGCTCTTTTTGAGTTTCTTATCGCTGATTTCTGCGCCTGCACCTCAATTTTTGTAGTCTTTTTTTTTTTTACACATTCTTTAGACATTTCGCATATTCAAGAAGTCTTCAAGCGCAGCCGTGCGCGTTAGATTTAGCAAAGCGGTGCGCTTGTTTACATCGACATCTGCAACCACAGATCGTCGTTAGCGTCAAATATTGTGGAAAACAGGGGCATCTCTTATATCGAATAATGTCAAAACGTAGCAAAACATGCATATATGCGGGTATGTACCGTGTTTTTCCACGCTGAGGCGAGTCAGTATGAACGGCCGGGCCGCTTAAACAACGGCAACTGTGGTCCAGATACATACCTGTGCATTACGGGCTGTTAATTTATTACTGATTATCACTTTTCATTAACTTCATCATACTTACACTTTGCGCGTGTCATAAAGCATCATAAGAGAGAACTGTGCTCGCATAAGCACTCATTTATTGGTCGTGTTGCTCTGTCGCGTGAAGGCGGATGCGATCGTTGACACCGTTGGTATACGTATAACTCAGTGAAGTGGTTACTTATGCTGCTCTACGGATTGCGACGACTCTTGTTTTGCGTCTGTTGTTTTGCATTTGACGCCGAGGTAAACAGTGCATCTCTGGAATAAAAAAAGTATGGGTTTTTACCTGCCAAATTTACCATCTGATTATGAGGCACGCCGCAGACTCGGGAAATTCGGACCACCTGGGGTTGCCTAACATGCAACTAAATCTAAGCACGGCATCTCTGGAATTAAGAAATTTGTCAGTATGGCAACTCGTACAGGCCCACCGATCTACGTAGCGAAATCCACCGACAGCCTACGAGTACGGTGGCGTACAAATGTTAAATTAAGACTTCAATTATGGGGTTTTACGTGCCAGAATCACTTTCTGATTATGAGGCACGCCGTAGTGGAGGACTTTGGAAATTTCGACCACCTGGGGTTATTTAACATGCACCTAAATCGCGCCCCCATGGAAATGCGGCCGCCGCGGCCGGCATTCGATACCGCGACGACGTGCTCAGCAGCCCAACACCAAAACCACTGAGCAACCACGGCGGGTCGTACAAATGTTGGCACAACGCTGTGTCGCCGCTTGCCGCTTATTGCGCACGCACCGTGCGAAGTGAAGAGTAGTTGTTTTCAAATCGCTAAGGCCAGAACTGAACCATGGAAGCTGTTCCCTTCTTCGTAACTTCTTACTTTTCAGCTCAGGTGCACCAGTAGCGGGTGCACAAATTCGACGGCACCAGGCCTAAGCTTCGCTGAACAGGATCAACATTTGGTTCAAACTTCATGCGCACGGTTTGAGAGGCTCGAAGTGTGTGCATTTGAACTTCGTAAGCATGTTTTGACTCATTTCGAGCGTGATTGTTGATCGGTACAAGCGAAGGCGCTGTGGCTGTCGCGTTGTCAATTCGACGGCCGATCGCGCGGAGTTCGGTCGAGCGATGGTGGGCGCGCTGATTTTATCGGTGCGCTCGACAAGAAAGCTCGTCGCAGTACGACTCCTGTTCGTCGGTTGCGTCGCTGTCGGCCTGGTATGACAAAACGGTCTCAGCGGCACACTATGCAGAATTGTCGGCCAATCGTTCCAGTGAGCGTCGTTTTCGATGTTACTGCGCCTTACACAAGTGCGAGAAGTCTGGCACACGCTGCCACCACTAGCAAGTGAGGGCCGGCGCTGCAAAAAAGGACTTCGTCAGCAACACGATGTTTTTAAGCGTCGCCCAAGTGTAACGCGGGGAATACTCGTTAAATTTGCTAGCCATCAATGAAAGGCGACAACTACGTGGCTCACGGTGCAGTCCAGAACACTGAATGGTCGGGACCGTACACCTACACTCATTGGTCCGGACGAAGCCCCGGATGCTTTCTTTATTAAAGTGGAGCTGCAGTCTTACGCTTCGCACGCTTCCGGCGGCACACGGACATCGAGCTACCAGGGGAGTTTCAACACGTTACACAAAAGAGGGACGAAACCTGAGTGCTAAAAATGAAATGATCATGTTTTACATGCCATAACGAGGATCTGATTATGAGGAACGTCGTAGTGTGGGACTCCGGAATAATCTGGACCATTTGGGGTTCTTTAGCGTGCACCTAAATCTAAGTACGAAGTACTACATCTAAGGTATTTTCGCATTTCGCCTCCATCGATATGCGGAAACGGGAGCGCTGACTCACGATTAAAAGGTTATTGCTTTTAAACAGCCACATAGATAGAGAGAAAGAGAGACAGAGGAAAGGGGAAAGGCAGATAGAAAAACTCACACATGCGTACGCGGCACGAGTGTTTGCAGTAGCGCACCTCCGAGTCCTTCTTTTTTTCGATGTACTTTATCACGCGATCAGGCCGCGCGACTGCGCGCGCCACCCTTCCAAGACGTTTCGCGACTAATCCGCTAGGGCAGGGCGGATGCGTCGTCGCGCCATGAAAAAAGGCGGATTCCGTCGGTAGTTTCACCAAAGTCCTTAGAAAACGTGCGCAAATATGTTATTACCGTACAGTGGACAGTCTTAATGAGAAGCGCTGAAAAGGCCCACCTTGACGTTACTGCGTGCAGACATAGCGGTCGACGACGTACTCCCAGCGCTGTTCAACTGCCTGCCACATTACCGCGACCGAAACGAGAACCCCGTTGAGTAACATTGACGTAACATGATTTAAAGGGCATTAGAGACTACTGTGTGTCAATTTGCACCAGTGTTTCAATCCCAGCGATAAGATGACGCCTGCGGCTTCACCTTTTCTCGGGTCACCTCCCCTCCAGTAGGTAATATACAACCGCCTCGCTCCATTCGGTCACCCTACCCGCGTCCGATTGTGTTCGATGACAAATAACCTCGAGAGGAATTTCGACACAACGGCTTGCCACGCGAGTGTACGTAATTAAGTTCCCCACTCGGTCAACTAGTTTCTCAAAGAAGGTAGCCTATGTTCTGTCTTATTTTTTTTTTTAACATCATTGTGCGTTCGCCGCTCTGTCAGTGTTTGTGTGCGTGTTAAAGCAACTGCTGCTTCCCGTGTGCCTATTGCAGTCAGTTTCTCCTTCGTCTCTGAGGCAATTCCTTCCAATGTCAACAGAGCAAATTTTTAACCACGAAACTTCAGGTGTCGCTTCTTTTTTTTTTTTTTTTGCTGTTTCACAGTGTTGCAGTGGCGTTATTGTCCATTGTGCTCGACCGAGCGCGCTTAATTTTCCAATACATTTACAGTTCAAGCTGTGGAAGGAAGTTCAGCTTTGTGTAACACGCTGCGAATGACGTTTGGACGACCTCATACGTCTGCCGCTGAGTGAACGATCTTGTTGTGAAGCGCAACATTCTCGATTTTTGGAGTAGCCACGTAGGGTCTTGTGGGACCCGCAGATTCCGAAATTGGGGGCGTTTTCCCGTGTGTTTCGAAGGCTACAATAGGAAACATTGAACAAAGAAAATACGATGCTGACTGCCATTCAGGTGTCAGAAGACGTTGTCATAGACAGTTACAGTGCAGTCAGCAGCAATTTTCCTAGCTTTCTTGATTTTAAGAATCAAGTAAATAACGAATCACAAAAACAACAACATTACCGATGAGCAGCTACGTGTGTAAGGAAGGAAGGAAGGAAAAAAAGTAGAGAAGGAAAGGCAGGGAGGTTAAGCAGTTTAGCGTAACCGGCTTGCTACCCTACACATGGGAGAGGGATGGGGGCGATGAAAGATGGGGAAGGGGGAGAGAGAGAGAGAGAGCACATAGCACAACACACAAACATCGTCCGGTAGAGTCCATCAATCTGGCATTGTACGTGATAACACTGTCAGAGCCGCTTGTCCAATCCCGTCTCTTTCAAAAACTGAAGTAGTCCCTTCGTCGCCTTCACCTGCGATGTCTTCTGTCGGCGGCATGTGAAAATCGTGTCGAGGGACAATGGTCTAGTGTCAAGGTGCGCGAGAACGGATGCCAAGGACTGTCGCTGAACATTATATTCAGGACAGTCGCACAGAATGTGTTGCAGCGTCTCCTCGCAAAGACAGGCATTGCAGAGAGCGTTGTCGGCCATTCCAATGCGGAATGAGTAAGATTTCGTGAAAGCCACCCCTAACCATAAGCGATAAAGCAGAGTCGCCTCGCTTCGGCGGAGTCCAGTTGGCATATAGAGATGCATCAAAGAGGGCAGGTGGTATTGACGGTTGCTCTGGTTGGTCTGGCTGTTTGGTGTGCACCATGAAGAGAGCGTCATCTCCTGTGCAAGCACTCGAAGTCTGCTAGCTGCGTCGGATCGTGAAAGCGGTATGGCCTCTTCTTGTGCGTCTTCAAGAGCTGCCCGAGCGGCATTATCGGCGTCTTCGTTTCCAGTGACGCCGCAGTGACTTGGCAGCCACTGAAACGTCACGTGGTGTCCTTTCTCCTGTGATGTATGGAGTAGGCATCTAATATCGAATACGAGCTGTTCGAATGGCCCGCGACGCAGAGCTGATAGTATAGATTGTAGGGCTGCCTTTGAGTCGCTGAAGATGGACCATTGTCGAGGTGGCTCCCGACTGACGAAACGGAGTGCAGCGCGAAGAGCAGCTAGTTCAGCAGATGTCGACGTTGTCGGGTGGTCAGTCCTGAAGCTGATGGTAATAGTTTTTGCTGGGACAACCACAGCACCGGACGAACACTGGGTGTTTGTGGAACCATCAGTATAAATGTGTTCACTGTCCGCGTACCTCTCGTGCAGAAGAAGCAGAGACAGTTGTTTGAGGACAGGCGACGACAGTTCAGACTTTTTTCCGATTCCTGGTACACTGAGATGTACTGTGGGGCTGATAAGACACCAAGGGGGTATCGATGGTTTAGATGCAGCGGTGAAGCCCGAGGGAAGTTTGTCGTTGTACTTGTTGATAGTTTTAGAGAATGATGATTGGTGCCTGTCTGAAGGTAGTGCTGCAAGGTGGTGATAGGGGGCACGTGCAAAATGTCTGATGTGCGTTCTCAGGGCTTCCACCGTAATGTGAGTTCGCATTGGATGGTCCCGAGCAATCGCAAGAGTCGCCTCTGTTGACGTACATCTGGGCAAACCAAGGCAGACTCTGAGTGCTTGAGCTTGTACTGCCTGCAGAACACGAATATTTGTCTTGCAGGTGTTGTTCAGTACAGGTAGACTGTATCTTAAAAAACCGAGAAAGAGAGCTCTGTAGAGTTTAAGCATTGCGTCTACTGACATCCCCCACGTCTTCCCTGTCAAGTATTTGAACAACTGGGAAGTAGCTGTCAGGCGCCGTTTCATGTAGGCCACGTGTGGGCTCCAACAGAGGTCTCGGTCAATAATGACGCCAAGGAATCTGTGGTTTCGGACATAGGAAATGGTCCGCCCATTGATTGAGATGACATAAGGCGTCATCGGTTTCCGAGTAAATGCGACTAGTGCGCATTTTTCAGGTGAAATGCTGAGACCCTGTTTACACAAGTAGTTCGCTGTCAAAGTGGCCGCTCTTTGAAGTCGCGCACGTATCTGAGGACGTGTGACTGCCGAAGTCCAGACACAGATGTCGTCAGCGTATGTTGAAATCTTGATGGTAGTTGGCAAGCATTCAGCAAGTCCAACAAGAGCGAGGTTGAATAGCGTCGGGCTGAGAGCACCGCCTTGAGGAACGCCCCTGCTGGTATAGCGTCGCGTAGTTGGGCCATCGTCAGTTAACACATAGAATGATCTTGCAGACAGGTAACTTGCAATCCACAAGAAAACTCGACCACCTAGGCCAACCGTCGCAAGAGCGTCGAGAATGGCCTCATGTAATACGTTATCATATGCCCCTTTCACATCTAAGAATAAAGCTGCAGATAAACGCTTACGGGACCTTTCGTGCTGGACATATGAAACGAGATCAACTACACTGTCGATGGAAGAGCGGTCACGTCGGAAACCAGCCATGGAAAGCGGATAAATCTTGTAAAATTCAAGGTACCATTCCAGGCGGCCAAGGATCATCCGTTCCATTATCTTTCCTACACAGCTGGCCAGTGCTATTGGGCGGTAAGAGGTGAGTTCTAATGGGGATTTGCCCTGCTTTAAGAGTGGCACCAGGCGGCTTACTTTCCATTCGTCAGGAACATTTCCCTCCTGCCATGAGGAGTTGTAAAGGCTCAACAATTCTATCCGTGCGGACTCTCCGAGATAGCACAAGGCCCGGTATAATATACCATCTGGACCCGGAGATGATGAGCGCCTGCAGAGAGCTAGTGCCGCTTCGACCTCCTCCATTGTAAAAGGAAGGTCCATGCGGCAATCACGGGAATGGGGGACGTCAGCTCGGGCTGGAGGATCTGGACGAGTCGCTTGGTCTGCGATCCGCGCACAAAAGTCTTCTGCGACATCGATGTCTTGCCGCCCTTGGAAAAGCGCTAGCGCCTTGAATGGAAAACGCCGTTCCGGAAGGCAACGCAGACCTTGCACCGTTTTCCAAATGTGAGACAGTGGCTTGCGAGGGTCGAGTGTCTGGCAAAACGTTGCCCACCGTTCCGACGCTAATCTATCCATACAACGCTGAATCTTCTTTTGCATCCTCCTGGCTGCCCTAAGGTCATGGATTGATTTTGTACGTCGATATCGACGTTCCGCCCGGCGACGAAGCGCTCGAAGTCGCTCTAATTCTATGTCGAAGTCATTTCGCGTGGAAGAGATCGTCATCATGCGAGTGGCGTTTTGCATCGTCATTTTAATCGTTTGCTCTAACCCAGAGGGTAGGCCCTCGCGGCAGGCATCTTCCATCTCAGATTTGAAGTTGGCCCATTGAATCGTCCGAATGGTATTCCGTGAGCCTGATGTAGACGACAAGCCTTTGATGTTCAGATAGGTGGGAATGTGGTCACTCCCATGTGTCTCAATGTCTGGAAACCACTTCACACATCTGGCGAGAGAGTTGGAGACGAAAGCAAGGTCGAGGCAGCTGCCGTATGTCACGCCTCGAAGAAAGGTGGGGCTACCATCGTTCAGGAGAGTAAGGCCATAGTTGTGGGCGATACTTGCCAATCTTCGTCCTCTTGCATTTGTCCTTGTACTTCCCCATGCTGGATGGTGCGCATTGAAATCTCCTATGATGACCCATGGGGCGGGACAAACACTCAAGATATCCTCAAATCTTTTGGTATTGAAATTGCTGGAAGGCGATATATACACGCCTATGAGAGTAAACAAGAGTTTGTTCTTTTTAACTGTGATGCATATATATTGATTGTCGTCGTGGGGCGCAATTGGTTGCAAAACATAGGTGAGTTCACGACGAACAAAAACGACGATTTTGCTGCATGCACCGTTTGTTGATGACATGATAAACTCGTATCCTGACAGTCTTATTGGTTTCGACAAGTTGGGCTCACAAATGACGATGAGTGGAAACCCATTGGTGTAGACAAAGTGACGAAAATCTGAAATTCGTGATTTTAGCCCTCTGGCGTTCCACTGGATGACGGACGCTGCTTTGACTTCTTTCCGGAAGGATGGGGTATGAGTAGCCATCTTTCTAGTTGAGGGATGCAAGCACTGGGCTTAAGGCGTCCAACACTTTAAGTGCGCTTCGAGCAGATGGTGTCCTCATGTCCACTAAAAGCGCTCGAATGGCCTCCATGAGAGAACGTAGCACCGAGATGACTTGACGGTCTGTTTTGGGTGAATCATCCATGGCCGGAGAAGGATCAGGTGGGGCCCCGACCTTCTGAGGTTCTTTCGCAAGGGAGCGGCTCGGTAGCGTAGGCCATTCCTCTAAAGATAGAGTCTTTTCTGCTTCCTTCGTGGAAGTGGTAGGCCCTTTCGCGGCGCGGCTAACTGGCATCGCAGAGGAGTGGGTACTGTCACTTCGCGCATGCGTCTTCTTCGAAGACGTACGATGGTGCCGACGTCGACGCCGACGCCGGACTACTTTGGCTGCCTCCCTGTGGGCCGAATTGTCTCTGGCCATTTGCTTGAGAACCGCGCGTTCCCTCTTGATGCGGGGACAGTCTTTCGACGAGGCCGCGTGAGGGCCGCTACAGTTGGCACACTTCAGGACCGTGGCACCGCAGGTCTGTTCTGCATGAGGTTCAGCGCAACGGGGACACAGTAGCGAGTTGGGACACACGCCCTTAACGTGTCCTAGCCTGAAACACTGATGGCATTGAAGCGGCTTCTGGATGAATGGTCGAACCGGATGTCGAAAATGTCCGACTTTAACGTGGGATGGGATACAATCCCCCTTGAATATTACTTTTACGCAGCGCGTATTCCCAAGGCGGCGCACTTGCGTAATGATCGTGCCTTCGTATGCCGGCTTGATGAGGCTAGGTAAGTCATCATTAGGAATGGCTATGTCGATGTCGTAAATCACACCGGCTATGGATGTGTCGTCGATCGGGATAAAGGGGCGCATTTTGATTCCGCCTAGCTCCGTGATCGCTTGAAGTTTTCCAAGCGCAGTCGCGTTGAACACATCTATGGCGAGTATATTCTTGCGTGGATTTATTCTTATATCTTTAATTTGATCCGGCACCGCACGTTCCAGAAAAATGGATAGGGCTTGCCTGTTCAGCAATCGTAGGTTGCTTGATGGCTCTTCCGGCATATAGATGATGACGTGTGGCCAGCGCGCAGGCCTTGACTTCATAGTCGTTGTGCTCGCAGGAGTTGACGGCGCTGTGTTGACGATTTTTCTTCTCGCCCTCTTACTCCGGACGGGTATGAAGCCGTCGTCGGATGAGTCGTCCGACATGGAGTACAGCTCGGTGTCTTCGGTGTCACTGGGGGAGCCAACTCGCTTCCTTGCGGTTGACGGCTGTGATGACGTCTGGCCAGGCGGGCCTCTAGCATGCTCCGCGTCCATGGCTGCAAGACGGGGAGGCGAGGCACCTCGAAAGCCGAAGATTTTACCAAAAATTCACCGAGCACAGAAACAAGTGTTCTGCCAAGAAGACACTTCGTCTTCTTTGTCCATCAGCTACGTGTGTAGATAGAGAGGTTGTAAGTGAGATGAAAGGCAGAGTGGTCGACCTGAGCTAGTACGTTTTAGTCTGATACTCTGCACTTCGGAGCAGGGAAGGGGAGTGAAAGTACAGGGATAGACGATGACGGTGAGGGATGGGATGAATGTTTATGTACATTAGACGTTATGTATTGTGCAAATTAGCTAGTCGTGTACCACACCGTGGAACATATATAGTAGTCCTAACGGAACTAAAACACAGTTCAAGGTACAAGCGCTGACGGCTTTCCTTCGGTCTCACCTAGAGCACCATTGAGTTGGCGCGCCTGCAGCCGCAGTGATGTAATTCCTCGCCATGCTCGCATTATGAGACGCCTCGTAGCTGCCGTGGCGATGTTTCTGCTGCACAGCAGCAGTTGCCTAGCGGGCTGCACCGCACCGACGTGTTAACCGTGCATTATTGAACGGCGGCCGAGGAGCTTCAACGCAACGATCATACTTGATGTCGCTTTCATTGCTTTGCCGTTCAGGTGAAGCTGTCCGTTTTCGTTTATTGGCGTAACATGTGTTTGCCTGCTGCACGCCCTTAATTCTCGCTTATGGTGTTTGTGTCAAAACTGCTGCTAAAATATTTATACTCGTGAGGTGGTCTGCTGACCGTCACTTCATTGTTTTCATGGCCATCTTCCGCGGTGAAAGAAGTAAAGCGCATAGCGCCTAGCTTCAACGTTCCTGCCAGGTCATAGCGAGATCCAGTTTCCGCACTACTGCGGGGGGTTTGCGTTGGGTAACGTTGAAGTATGCACTCAAAGAGTTCACTATTACTCCAATCGTAATGACGGTAGGCGTTTGTTTCGTGATGCCACTAACGATTACTTGGAGAGTCTGCGAGAGCACCATATCAAAGCTCGCTGCACTGCGTGCATAATGAATGGTACGTTTCATAATTTTGACACCTCCACACACGGCTTCACTGAACTGCTTCACTGCACTGTTTCACTGCACGGCACAGGAAAACGTTGCGGCGAACGTGAGCAGTCGTCTGTGTGTCTGGAGGAGCTAATGAGTTAACATTGTGATGTTGTGAGCGCAGGAGTGAACCGCGTTTTATAAACGGCGCCGTACTGAACTCGAAGTGACGAAACAAAAAAACTCAGTCGTCTTAATGGTCGGTGTCAGCGTGGATGTTGGAGGATGTCGTATTAAATAAAGCTCATCACCCCCGTGGAGGCTTTCCTGCTTAGCGATGCGAACACAATGAGGCTGTTTCGCTTTAGACGGCTGCATAAATTGCATGAGAAAGAACAACATATATGTATTCTTTATTTGCTCGGCATCTGCGCGCTCTCAAGCGTGTTGGAACGTGTGAAAGCACTTTCACTTACGAGACTTGTGCGTTACAGAAACACGATGTACAAGACTATTAGCACGGCTCCTTTTATGCACAAGGGCGCCGCCGGAACAATAAGCGTACATGCGCGTACTCGCTAGATAACTTTTGTGTTGCTACACGTTTATAAGGTGTACGTAAAGTTTGCCTGTTCGTACAATGACATAGCGGCTTGATTACATTAAAAGAAAATGATCAACCTGCCACTTACAACTTTCAGTAGAGAAGCACAAGAACGTTCGAACACAACAATAAAGAAATACATTGCAACTTTCGTGGTTCTTCGGGTGAGGTACTCAGATTAAGCCTGTTGTTTTACCCCTGAACATCTATAAGGTCAAGGTGTCATGAATAGGTATCCAGAGGGCATGGTTCCCTGTTTAAGCATTCAATGGCCATATGTGATGACTGAGCTCAGTAGCCCAGCAAAGCAGATGTTTCCCAATTCGGATAGGCCAGGACACAAGTGAAGTGGGTGGCGCACTGTGCCTGGATCACCCGAGTCGCAAGTGCCACAGGCTGGGGTCCATCGACTTCGAGCGCGGAGCAACAGACAGCCGTTGCAGTGGGGATTTGGTGGGCGGAGGTCGCACGGATTTCTTAAGAGTGTCCCTGAGCACACACAGCCGTTATTGACCAATCTGAGTGGGTCTTTTTTTTTTTTCACCATCAGCAGTTTATTTATATATTTATTTACAAACGTTGCTGAAAATCACCTGGGCCGTTAGCAAAACTGCTTGTTCGGGGCCCATGCAAACGAATGCAAAACAGCATTGCAATTCAGGTTAACAGGTAATGTGATTTGTAAGTACAGATTTCCGCCATGGTGGTTAATTGGCTGTTTGGCGGTGCTGCTGAGCACACGAGGTAGCGGGTTCCACTGCCATTCTGTGTGACCGAATTTGGAAAGGAAAACTGCACATTTTTTTCCCTTTAAAGCGACGCACGTATCTTAACCCCTTCCCACCACTTTGCGGGTGCTCGCTGCTGCCTACTGGCGGTGGACCTCGCCGAATATACAACAGCTTGGGCCACTGGCTATGGACCGATGGACTTCTGCAACTGGCCATGCGCCACATGCCATCTGCCCAACAGACAACTTAGGACGCTGGGTGTGTGTAACTGGGTCTGTGTCCCTGGGTATGTGAACATTCATGGCTAATTCCGCTGAATGGGCATTGTGCTCCAGGGTAAGTGCCAGAATAGACCGGCGGAATGCCGGGCGGTAAGTGAGGAACTTGGCAATGGTGAATTGAAGAAGGCGGCTCCAGAGACGTAAGGAAGTGGGTAACAAAAGCAGCCGTGTATATATGGAGAAATAAGTGAAGGAAACAAAACGGGACTAGGCGGGTACTGAGTGTGAAGCGTCGAGATATAATAGAAAGAAAGAAGGAGAATTGAAGAAAATACACTTCCGTAAACGTAAAAGAAAGATTTGCTTATCCCTGATTCACACATGTAACTGGGATCCTCGGACATTTTTTTTTTACTTATTAAGTATTTTTTTATTGCGATAAAGACTTGCCGTTAAGGCATAATTCTTGGTGCGTATATGTGTATTATATATGTGCTGTGAGGCCTGTGTTGTGTATGAATTGAAGCAGTGTTTTGTGGAATCTGTTGCCATGTATCCAGCTGTCATAGCTGGTTGTCACACTGTAGCGGAGGCCGGCTTGCGGTAGGAGACGCAAGCGTTCCGATTTTAAACCAGTACATGTCCATATTAGGGGGTATGCATCTGCTTCCATCACAGGAGCGGAGCAGTATGGACACGTACCACCCAGTGGTAAATGCGACCAGTTGCACCTTGAGATAACAGTCGGTGTAAGGGTCACCCCGGCCCGAAGCCTCCTAAGCACAACTTCCTCCGCCCTAGTAAGGTGAAGGGGGAGGGAGCAGACACACAGTGGGATAAGAGCGCGTGTGTCCTGCCGGAGAAAATTTTTACGGGCTCGGAGCGAGTTAAGGGGTTGAGGTGGGAGGGGAATAGGCGGAAGATCAGGATTAGGAGGGCAGTGTGCCTACTGGTCAGCAACAATGTTGTGAAGGTTCGCTGAATGGCCTTGAATCCAGTGTACCTTGACGCAGGTAGCTGTTTCACTATTCATAGTGTGTATTGACACGTGTACTTATCTTTATCGGGCGACCACGTTTCGCCGCTTAACAACTGTAATCGCACAGCGACGGACGCGCCTGCATGTATCCGACGTTTCTGGAAAGTTATCGATGCTTCTACCCGGCTGTCTGTTGTCGCCGAACCTTGTGTTATCTGATTTCATCGCGTAACGCGAATGGTGTAGAACTTTGTGGAAGGCACGCGGGTCCAAACGATTAGTCTGGAACCTTCGACGACTGCTCTATAAAAGCCGACGCGCTTGACCCGCTGATCAGATTTTCGACGATCGCCGACAGTGTTCGCCGCTATCGTTGTGCTATAAGTGTAGCCTGTTTTTGTGGGCACAGGTTCGCCCAATAAAAGTTAGTTTTGTTAAGACTGCATGGGAAGGCCCGTTAATTCGGACCGCTGGAGGACACCTCATCACGCCGAGTGGAATCTGCACGGCAAGAATTACCATCCATGACCGGACTTACCCTGCCACCTTCGTTATCCTGCAACAGTGTTCACGAGACGTCATTCTCGGCATGGACTTCCTGAACCAACACGGCGCAATCATCGACCTGAAGTCGAAGTCAATAACGCTGTCGGAAGATCAAGCGATGCCGCCGGAGAGCCCTCGTAGTCACCACGCCTTGAGTGTGCTCGAAGATCAAGTGAGCATCCCGCCTCGCTCCAGCATTGTTATTTCGGTCGGCACCGAAACACCCGCTGACGTAGAAGGCGTCATCGAAGGCGACCAACGTCTACTGCTCGACCGTGAAATTTGCGTCGCAAGAGGGATCGCTCGACTGCATGGAGGAAGCACGAAAGTGTTGCTGACAAACTTCAGCCAGGAGTTCAAGCACATCAACAAGGGCACGACGATCGCATACATCGAGGACATTCAGGAAACCAGCGATGCGTTTGTCCTCTCCGATTCTGTCGCATCTACCCCGACGACCGTAGTTCCCGAGCCAGACTTCGACATAAATCCAAGTCTCCCCGTGATTAAGCAGCAACAGCTCAGAAGTCTGCTTCGACGATACAAAGACTGCTTTTCGACGTCGTCGAGGATTCGACAAACACCAGTCGCAAAGCACCGCATAATAACCGAAGAGTGCGCTCGACCACTCCGCCAGAGCCCTTACCGAGTTTCGACGCGAGAACGCGAAGCTATAAGACAACAAGTCGACGAAATGCTGCGCGACGACATCATCCAGCCGTCGAAAAGCCCGTGGGCGTCTCCAGTTGTTTTAGTGAAGAAAAAGGACGGAACTCTACGTTTCTGCGTCGATTATCGTCGACTGAACAAAATCACGAAGAAAGACGTATACCCCCTCCCACGGATAGACGACGCATTAGATCGACTCTGCAATGCTAAATACTTCTCGTCAATGGACCTCAAGTCTGGCTGCTGGCAAATAGAAGTCGACGAAAGAGATCGCGAAAAGACCGCCTTCATCACGCCAGACGGCCTCTATGAGTTCAAGGTTATGCCATTCGGACTGTGCTCGGCGCCTGCAACCTTCCAGCGCGTTATGGACGCGGTTTTAGCAGGATTGAAGTGGCAGACCTGTCTTGTTTACTTGGATGACGTCGTCGTCTTCGCCGCAAATTTCGACGATCACCTTAAGCGGCTTGGGACGGTATTAGAGGTCATCAAGTCATCAGGGCTCACTCTGAAGCCGGAAAAGTGTCGCTTCGCTTATGATGAGCTTCTATTCCTAGGCCACGTCATCAGCAAATCTGGAGTACGCCCCGACCCGCAGAAGACAGCTGCCATCGAAAAGTTCCCACAGCCAATCGACAAGAAGGCAGTGCGCAGATTCCTTGGCATGTGTGCCTACTATAGGCGCTTTGTCAAGGATTTTTCACGCATCGCGGAGCCGCTAACACATCTAACGAAATGTGATGTGGAGTTCAAGTGGGAAACGCCGCAGGCCGACGCATTTCAAGAACTGAAACGACGCATGCAGTCGCCGCCGGTACTTACACACTTCGACGAAGACGCCGATACTGAAATCCACACTGACGCCAGTAGCCTAGGCCTCGGTGCCGTCCTAGTCCAGAGAAAAGATGGACATGAACACGTGATAGCTTACGCTAGCCGGTCGCTGTCAAAAGCGGAAGGCAATTATTCTACAACCGAAAAGGAATGCCTCGCCATCATTTGGGCTACAGTGAAATTTCGCCCTTACCTCTATGGCAGGCCATTCAAAGTGGTCAGCGACCATCACGCGTTGTGTTGGCTAGCTAACTTAAAGGACCCTTCAGGACGGCTGGCGCGGTGGAGCCTCAGACTACAAGAATACGACATCACTGTAACATACAAGTCCGGAAGAAAACACACCGATGCCGATTGCCTATCCCGCGCCCCCATTGACCCACCGCCGCAAGATGACGAGGATGACGACGCCTTCCTTGGCATAATAAGCGCGGAAGACTTCGCCGAACAACAACGAGGGGACCCGGAGCTAAAAGCCCTAGTCGAGTATTTGGAAGGGCACACCGACGTTGTCCCTAGGGCATTTAAACGTGGATTATCTTCGTTCACGCTACAAAACAACCTGCTCGTGAAGAAGAATTTCTCACCAGTCCGCGCCAGCTACCTTCTTGTTGTACCGTCAGCGCTGCGTCCAGAAGTACTGCACGCCCTACACGACGATCCAACCGCTGGGCACCTTGGATTCTCCCGGACGCTGTCGAGGATACAGGAAAGGTATTACTGGCCGCGTCTGACCGCCGACGTCGCTCGTTACGTCAAGACATGCCGAGACTGTCAACGACGCAAGACACCACCGACAAGGCCAGCAGGATTACTACAGCCGATTGAACCTCCTCGCCGACCATTCCAGCAGATTGGGATGGATTTGTTGGGGCCGTTTCCGATGTCAACATCCGGGAATAAGTGGATCGTCGTGGCGACGGACTATCTCACCCGCTTTGCTGAAACTAAAGCTCTACCAAAAGGCAGCGCAGCCGAAGTGGCGAAATTTTTCGTCGAAAACATCCTGCTGCGACATGGTGCCCCAGAAGTCCTCATCACCGACAGAGGAACGGCTTTTACAGCAGAGCTCACCCAAGCCATTCTGCAGTACAGCCAGACAAGCCACAGGAGGACAACTGCCTACCATCCGCAGACGAATGGTCTCACGGAGCGCCTGAACAAGACCCTCGCCGACATGCTAGCAATGTACGTCGACGTTGAACACAAGACGTGGGACGCGGTCCTGCCGTACGTAACCTTTGCGTACAACACGGCGGTGCAAGAAACAACACAGATCACGCCGTTCAAGCTGGTCTACGGCAGGAACCCGACGACGACGCTTGACGCCATGCTGCCGCACGTAACTGACGAAGAGAATGTTGACGTCGCTAGCTATCTCCAGCGCGCCGAAGAAGCCCGACAGCTCGCCCGCCTGCGAATCAAGAGCCAGCAGAGGACCGACAGCCGACACTACAACCTCCGACGACGCTTCGTCGAGTACCAGCCTGGCGACCGTGTTTGGGTCTGGACCCCGATACGCCGACGAGGACTCAGTGAGAAGCTACTCCGACGCTATTTCGGACCCTACAAGGTCATCCGACGTATTGGCGCTCTGGACTATGAGGTCGTGCCAGACGGCATTTCGCATTCACAGCGGCGCCGCGCACGATCTGAAGTGGTCCACGTGGTACGCCTTAAACCCTTTTACGGACGCTGACGAACTTCGTCATTTTTGTTCTTTTCTTTGCTACGAGTGCTTTTGTTTATTAACTTCGTTTGTTTGCAGCATCGGGTCGATGCTTTTTAAGAGGGGGGTATTGACACGTGTACTTATCTTTATCGGGCGACCACGTTTCGCCGCTTAACAACTGTAATCGCACAGCGACGGACGCGCCTGCATGTATCCGACGTTTCTGGAAAGTTATCGATGCTTCTACCCGGCTGTCTGTTGTCGCCGAACCTTGTGTTATCTGATTTCATCGCGTAACGCGAATGGTGTAGAACTTTGTGGAAGGCACGCGGGTCCAAACGATTAGTCTGGAACCTTCGACGACTGCTCTATAAAAGCCGACGCGCTTGACCCGCTGATCAGATTTTCGACGATCGCCGACAGTGTTCGCCGCTATCGTTGTGCTATAAGTGTAGCCTGTTTTTGTGGGCACAGGTTCGCCCAATAAAAGTTAGTTTTGTTCTTCACAGTATCGCTACTGTGTTCTTGAACGTCACCACCACGTGACAGTATTGTCTCGCAGATTTCAATCGCATTATCAACCTTCTTGAGTTCCTGAATAGCCGCTAAAGAATCAGTGAAGATATCTAGTTGCTTGATGGTAGGCAGCTTAGATGTCGCATCTTGCACAGCATCGTGGATGGCTTGAAGTTCCATTACTAGAGCGCTGGCTTCCGTAGATAAATAGCGCTGGTGGCCGCTGATGAAATTATGCATAGTACTCAGGAATGATGTCTTTCCGCCATCTGGAATAATGGCAGCATCCGTATAGAATTTGCAGGTGTTAGCGCATGATGCATCGACGATATTGTGTTCGTCAATAATACCTGTGGTATCACTGCGTAGTAACTTCGTTGGCTTATTAGTTGTGATGCTGGTGAACTCCCAGGGAGACATTGGATAGGGCTGATTGTCAATCCGAGAGCCGCGTTGAAAATGAGCATGCAACGCAGCGACAGCCGGAATAAGTTGCTTTGTTATTTCACGTGCTTTTTCACGCTCCCAAATTAGCTCTGCAATTGTGTTGAGCTGGGCATGTTCCTGTAAGGTTGGTATCGGAGTGATGCCGGGCAGTGCTGTGATTGTGCGCATAGCATCGCGATTAATCGTCTCCAACTGTGCCAGCTGTGCCAAAGTCAGCCGTTGAAATTGTGCTTGATATAAAATTCGTGGCTGCAAGACTGCGCGCACCAACCGTCGAGCTACGTCAGTACGAGCTCCAGCTGCTTTTGCTGCAATGCGACGAATAAGGTGAAGTGTTTTTGTCGAACTCTGTCTGGTTTTACGGAGCCAGTGTGCACCACTGCCGGACTGGTGAATATCGAGACCCAGTATGCGGACCTCAGAAGCCTCAGGGATTGTCACTGCGCCGAGTCTAAATGTAAAGGGGTGCTGCTTGATTCTTGTGCGTCCTTTCTTGTTGGCCACCACAACATAGCTTGATTTAAGGCGGAAATGTCCAACCCTGCTTTCCGAGCGTAGTTGTTCAGAACATCAAGGGCTTCTTGAAGCTGTTGAGTTTGTCTAGATATATCTTCATGCACAGACCACAAAGTGGCGTCATCCGCATAAATTAAGAACCTCACGTCTGGAATCCGATGTAGTTGCCAGGCTAGAGGTATTAGAGCAACGTTGAATAGAAGAGGAGCCAAAACCGAACCTTGTGGGACTCCCCTGTTCGATGTGAAGTATCTTTCTTGCCTTCCATCTACTCTAATCACAAATGTGCGATTCTGAAGGAATGAGTAGATGAATCTTATCACCCGCGGTGGAAGTCCCAGGTGGATGAGGTTGGCTATAATGATTGCATGGTCTATATTGTCAGAAACTTTCGTTATGTCTGCTGCTACTACCGTGCGCACAGCGTGACTGTGTGGTGAAACCTGTAAAACATCGTCTGATAAGATAGAAAGTCCGTCTTCGGTTACCAAGTAAGAACGGAATCCAATTTGAGCAGGATGATATTTATCGTGGCGTTCAAGCCACCAGGAAACACGTGTGGCCAGCATCTTTTCAGCGAGCTTGCAGACAGACAGTTGAGGTTAGTGAAATTGGGCGTAGAGACTGCAGGCTATTTGGAGACCTTCCTGGTTTCGGAATCGCGACGACAATTGAATGCTTCCAATCAGCTGGAATGTTTCGAGTCTCCCATACTTTATTAATAGCCTGAAGAAGTGCGTCGAGAGCTGCTCCTTCAATGTTCTTGAAAGCCTCATAAGGAATACCATCGGGACCAGGTGTTGTTCGTTGCTTCGAAGTTTCAATCGCCGCTATTAGTTCGGCCATGCTGAAAGGGCCGGATATTTCGGATTTGGAAGTTGTGTCAGTCTCATCAATTTAGGGGCAGTTTATAGGTGACGCGTGATCGTATTTCGGGAAAAACGCTCTAGCAGCGTGTTCTGCAAATTGATGTGGCGAACTCTGCATCGCTAACCTAACGCTCGCTGCAGGGTCAGGTTGCTTACGACCGCGTTCCATTGACCGGAACGTACGCCAAAGTGCCGTGTTTCCACTGCCCGATTCAGGATTCTCTCACCACTCATACCATCTTGTACTTATTAAGTACATTCTTCGCAGAAATCTTTTTTCGGTTCGGCCTACAGACACCGGCAGACACCGGCGCGAGCGACGGAGAGAGAGAGAGAGAGAGAGAGAGAGAGAATGATAAATGAAAGGTAGGGAGGTTAACCAGGACTGAGCCCGGTTGGCTACCCTATACCGGGGAAAGGGAAATCATACAACGACCATGGCAGCGAGTCCATAACAGCAATCGGTGTTAAAAACACACTTTTCACAGTGGTGGGAAGTCGCTGTCAGATCGCGATTTGACGTTTATGGTATCAAAGTAAACGCTTTAGAGTTGTTAAAGCGAAGTTTTCTGTTCGTACAAGAAAAAATAGCCTTTTTTATTTTTATGAAGGCAAAGCAACGCTATAAAAAGCTCCGAGTGGATGCTAGTACGTGTATTAGACATCTCTGTGCTCGCACCGTTACGGCGCACGACCGCGTGTGTAATTAAGGAAAGCGTATGGTCCCGTATACGGCGTGTGCAAAGTTGGCGAAGCAAGGGCGTAAATCGCCACAGAAACATAAGAAGCAAGTATGGTCAGTACAGCTATTAGACAACTCGGCGCTCGTCCTCTGACCGGAGACGGCACGTGCGCGCGCATATAATTAAGGAACGCGTACTCTTTCCGTATGCACTCTTAGTGCCATTCGCGTAAAACATGGCTGGGCAGCCGCAAAACCGAACTAAGGCGACCGGTTTTTATGCCCCACATATTGTAATTCCGCCTCACGGCCAACCTTCAAAGCAAGCCTCTACCCGATACGAAATGAAATAGCAAACCGCAGCCGTGTAGACCTAGGTATGCCCTGCTCGTACACAAACGGCTTGGATTTAAATCTGATTTCGGCCAGTTACGTAGCCAGTAATGTTAAGTACGATGCGAATATGCTGCGTGACACGGCTCCATTTGTTTTTCCCGCGGAGGGGCTGGAGCAGTTTTCGGCAGATTTATCGGCTTGTCCGCACAATCGCGAGGATTGTTCGGAATTCGGGAGTCTCCCGGACAAATTGGGAGAGTTGGCAGGTATGAATAGGCAATATCGTGTTCTCGCAAAACTGTCTGGTCATGTAGTAAACATGCCTGCCTGGTGTTGTAACTCAATGGCTTTTACTGCTGGACACGAAGCGACGATGGCAGCTCGCGGAGGCGGCCCCACTTCGTAGTGGGCGGATTGCAAGAAGCGCTCGTGCGCTTTGAATTGGATGCACGACAATCAGCCTTAGGTGGTCGAGATCATTGAGCAGTCCACAACTTCGGAGTTCCTAGTAGCCCGTGTTTTGCTTTGGGAAGTTGAAATCAAATGAAATCGCATTCAAATTAACGTGACAATGAAACTCTATTCCACTAGGCACTGCCGAAGATATTGAAAAGGATCAATACATGCGCAGCGCACCGCCTATAGAGGCGCCACTGGTGGCCACCTAGCGGGCACTTACGAAAATATGTCCGGGACGCAGTAGCACTTATTTCGTTACCTTAAAGCGGCCCTAAGAAGAAACACTAAGCTAATTCATACGGATGAAGCATTGTGGCAAAACTGGTTTTAATACGTAAGCATACTTTGGCGAGTACTCCAGCCCCGTCACGGGAAAAATGCGATGCCCTGTATTTGCACAAACATGCCTAATTTTGCAAATTTAAGACACTTAATTGTTATAGTAATGTACATGTCGACGATTGGTAGCTTTATAAGAGATAACGAACAATTAAAACAAAGAATGCAAATAAAACAGAATGCTCTTAGAGATAGATAGACAGGGTTCCTTAGAAAACGCATGGGGAAGTTATAATAAGGGTGGGCCAAATTAAATTTTGGGGTGCACCAAGTTGAAATTTTGTTACTTTCACGATGATAGGTTGATTATCAGAAGAGAAGATGGCGATCAAAGTGCAATTCCAGCACTGGTAAATCAGCGCTTGAACTTTATTATGGCGACGTCGCGGATTTCAAAGGGTTTTCTCATATTAAGGCCATTGTGGCCCAGTGAAAGTTCCTGAGATTTTCGATATTCAGTGTTTGGCTCTTTCAGAATTTAGTGCAATCAATCTTCACGGCTAGAAAATTAACTAGGTCCAAGCAGACGTAGTTAAAATTGGTGACGTCCCGCTGAGGTAGTGCAGGAGCTTGAAGGTGGCCTCGCCATCCGCTATGTTGTTTTTGTGTTAGTTTTGGCTTATCAGGCCTCCACTAGCGGCAAGAGTGGCCTTTGCGGTATTTTAAAAGAGTGATTTACTTATACCGCTCGAATTACTTTTCTTTTTAGTTTCCCTTTAATGTCGTGGTCCTTTTAACGGTCGTACATTACCGCGATTCATCTAAATGTAGGCTAGCTTGCAGTGATACCGCAGTTTCGCTGCCTGTGTCGCTGCCATGTATGCGTACGTAGCAGAGACATCAAACCGGCAGGACACACAAACAAAATTATTTTTCACAAGAGAATAGGGACATTTAGTTTTGCCTGGTACCTCATACGTTACGCCTTTGAGTGTGTACTGTCTCGGCGCCGTACCGCGGTAGGTGTGCAGATGGATCAATGCTTCAGCACACCGTCATCTGATACCGTACGAGGGCGTAGAATGAAATTATTGTGAATGGAATTACAATTTTAGTGCGTTCCGCATTGCTAACCTATCACTAGTGGTGATACTGTTGCGTTGTCTGCTAGGCGGTAATCGAAACAACTTCAAGGCTCCATGCTCTCTCTCTCTCTCTCTAAGCCAAGCAGGATCAGAACAAATGGCTGATCTCAACAATGACGACAAAATATCGCTAGTAAGGTGGTAGCGAAAAGTTTCAACATTGGCTCTATTTTGAAGTAGGTAATTTAACTATGTGCATTCAAGCCTTCTCACCTTCGGAACAGTGCCCCTGCACAGCATTGCAGCGTCCCCAGGGTTGCTGCCAATTTGCGAACAAGTCCTGGAAGTCTCTTATCCGGAAGCAGTCGAGCACGCTTCTGCTATTGGAGCTTGGCTTCAGTGAATCGTGCCAAAATGGCGTGGTGACGTTTGAGCCGGATGTTTTATTTTGGGAAGAGAACAATTTAAGCGATAGAAAATCCCTGCGAATGACTTGCCTTTCACGTCGAGGGTAATCGTCAGGGACTAAATTTAGGCGTCTGCGCAACCCCGCGACGAAGCAACCGTCGTCGCAGTGGAAAAGCTCAATGGCTCCACCACCGAGAGGATAGGCTAGGCGTGTTCGCAGCTCAACAGAGCGCATAATTATCGTGTGCTTTCATTTTTTTCAGCATTGACGGTATTGCGCATCCGGAATTCGTCCCGAGTGGCCATACTACGAAGAGCTAGCTTTACTATCAAGTGTTAGTTAGGACATCGGAGGGAGGCCGTTAGGAGTAAAACAGCCTGATTAGCGGCGCTAGATAAGTTGCGCGCTTCAGAGCGAAAATGCACCCTTGTCACATATCACTCCGCAGCCGCGAGTTTCTCGTCTGAGACAACATGGTTTCTGCGCTACCTGTCAGATTAGGCTTTCGATTATTTCACTCCCTTCCCTATATTACTAGGGCACCTCAAATGTCGCCATTTTGGTACGTTCTCCTTAATCCAGCTCGAATCACAGAAGTGTGCTCGACTTCTTCCGGAAAGATTTCCAGTACGTATTCGCAAAGTGGTGGGAACGCTTGGAGCGTTGTATTACTGCGCAAGGGGGACATTTCAAGAGGGACAGTGTTCGTATAGGGAGAGAAATAAATTGCTCTCTCAACTAATGGTATTCTTCCCACGCCGGTAACACAGACACGGGCCCGTGAAGGTGCTTTGAAACAAGAGGACAAAAGTAACGACAGTTGGCGTTAACAGCTACATTCGCACGTCATCCGTCTCCTCGTTACTGAGCTTCGTTTTGCTCGCCTCTGGTCGTGGCTGCGTCATCTACAAGTGCGCGAACCTCCTTGTAGCGCAAAAAAGAAAAAAAAGTTGCACTTAGAATCCCGTTTACTCGCGAGCTTCGCACGGCACAGCCGATGTCGAAAAAAACAAACAAAACAAACAAACGTCGTTCCTAAAGCTAACTACGCATTGAATCGCAGGCGTGACGATGAGAAGCGTTCACATTTCATACGGCGATTATTATTATTATTATTTGTTTTGAACTCATATACACATATACACAGGTATCAGGAAAGCGAAAGCGAGGAGCAGGCTGGCAACTGCCACCGGAAGGGGCACAACGCCTGCCTACTCCTCTGAAGGGAGGTGACAGCAACACAGAAATGGAAGATAGGAGGGAGGGGAGGAAAAAGGAAAGAGGAAAGGAGAGCAACAGGACAAATCTAAATACCAAAGTAGAACACTGCAACAGGTCAAATCTAAAGACTAAAGTAGAACTCTGCAGCCGGAATTAAACTGACGCCGCGTCGAACAGCCTCCACAATTATCAACCACCTCCATGGCTAGTTCGCTATGCGGCTAATTGTGTTCTCCACGATGAGACGCCAAGTAAAGCTGCATGTAATCACCGTTTCACCGGTAGTCGGTTCACAAAGTACACTATAAGGTGTTTGAACCCGCCACCTCCCATCTTCGAAGGAAGAAGCGTTAGGGTACAGTACTGATCACACACAGTAGAGTCGGTCACTGAAGGTCACGCTACTACAGATTGTTCGAATGTTCGTGCTACAAACGTGAACCTAAGTTAGTTAGTTCTATAAAGGTTAGTAGGGCGCGATGGGCCTGATCACGTTTAGATGCACAGCCACTGGGGTATAAACATTCCTCGAGTGTCGCACACCGCAGGCCAAGGAGATGATAGTTTCTCACTAGCGACATGCGCTGCGCATTGAAAGTGGGACACTCAAATATAAGGTGCTGAAGTGTCTCGTAGCAGCCACAAGACGTACACAATGGACTTTCCACACGCCCTTGTCTGTATAAACGTTCGTGCACGTTCACGCAACCAACCCTCAGCTTGAGCAGTTGTGCTCTAGCGCGACGAGGCAAGCCTCGACCACGAACACGGGGCGGGAACGTTCCATTTGCGACGCGCTGATCTGGATGCTGCTTGAGTAGGTGGCGACGAATCAGCAGACGAGCGTCATCAAGCTTGCACACAATTTCTGGGCAGTCACAGCTGTTATGAACGCAACTTGAAGCGAGCCGATCAGCCTCTTCATTTCCGGCGATTCCTACGTGTGAAGGTATCCATTGAGCAACGAGAGATACCCCACGTGATGTAATTTTGCTCGCAGAGTCATTAATGCTGCGCACAAGTGGACAATCAAGCTCACTGTGTTGTAACCTGCTAAGGGCAGCACGGGAGTCCGTAAAGATGACAACCTTCGATGTAATTAACTGCTCTTGCACGTATTTCAGTGCAACATTAATCGCTGCTAGTTCCGCAGTTGGTGACGAAGTTGGATGAGGTATTTGAAAGATACGTCGTAGTTGAGTTGAAGGGCAGTAAAAAGCTGCAGAGGCGCCTTGACCGTCGATGTGTACAGATGCATCTGTGAAAACTTGAAGATAATCTGGAAACTTTTCGAACAAGTGAGACTGAGCCAATTGGAATATTGCCGAAACAGCCATATCAGACTTTTTGTGCATGTCAGGGATCGTGAGGAAAATGGGGAATACGTGTTTCGTGATACCTTTTGGAGGCGGAGACGTATCTGAAGCAGCATGTTCAGAAATGGTAGTGATACCCATAAGAAGCAACATTCCACGCACTACATTCGCAGAGAACGTTCACGACGCCTGTCGCCTTTATTCTGCATGTGGAATCGCTCGAGAATGTGGCTCCCACCAACATGGACGCGTTAATGCAACGTGACGTACACTGAGTCTGCCTTGCATATGAAATTACGTGGATATCGTTCGTGTTTGCCTTTTCTAGTGTCAGCAGAAAAAAAAAAACACGCCTGAATCATAACAGCAGGAATAATGTACTCTTGTAGTATTTTGAAAGGCAGACTCTGGAGATATGCATTCATGCAAAGACAAGATATCGGAAGGGTGACCGCGATGCCCAGTATCAGCGTGGGCGTCGAGGTAGTTACGAGTGAGCCGCGTATCAAAATGCGAGAAAATTTTGAATAAGTGAGACTTGACTCAACTCACCCTCGTGGGGGTTCGAGTTGTTCTGCGCCGACGGAAAAGTTTTCTGGTGACGGCAGCATAGTCACCCACGCCGAAGCTCAAGGAAGCGGCAGGAATGTGCCGGGCTCAACGTAACTTTGTGTGCCTCTTCT
Source organism: Dermacentor andersoni (assembly GCF_023375885.2). Taxonomy (NCBI): domain Eukaryota; kingdom Metazoa; phylum Arthropoda; class Arachnida; order Ixodida; family Ixodidae; genus Dermacentor; species Dermacentor andersoni. The sequence goes on along the minus strand of NC_092821.1, from coordinate 112,810,133 downwards.
CTTAAGAATGCGGCGTATTTCGCGCCCATGCATTTGCAATGCTTGAAGCGGAAAGCTCAACTACAAATGAGAGCGCGTAGTTATGTTTTTTTTTTCTTGCTCCTTGCTATATGGCGACGGCCTTTCTGTTCGTGGAAATTGTCGGTACAGGCGTTCTCCAGTATGGAAAGAAGTAAATGTGCTGCACTGCCTGGTGACAGTATTTGTCGCAATGTGTCTAGCCTTATATATATATATATATATATATATATATATATATATATATATATATATATATATATAATATATGTGTCGATGGGAACAATCGAATTTTGCGCAGTCACAGCCCGAGTTTCCTGCCGTCTCACTTGCGTGTTCCATCTGTATTGCGAAAATGCTACTTTTTCTTACTATACATACAGATATATAGTTGTATACTTATACTGTACATCTTGCGACAAGCTCACACAAAGAGATTACACTACGTCGTGGTTGAAGCAAAGCGACGGGAGGTATCGCTAGCAGTACATGCCGCGGTTACTTACATGTATGGTGTTGTGTACGCGTAACAGTATGCGCGAAGGGTAAGACTCTGTAATAAGATAGGCCTTGCTTTTTGGTATGCATGCTATCTGTCCTGGAGCACAGTGTTAGTGGAGATGTAGCCTGTACGGTAACAACGAAGGAAGCAACATCGTGTGACAGTTCGTCCAAATGCAATGCGTTGTAAGCGATCTTCTCACATAGATTTGGTTGTCTCTGCCCCCCCCCCCCCCCCCGCCCATAGAAGTGAAACATAAAATAAAGTAAAAACGCTGGGCGTTTTTACACGAGCAGCAGAACTTCTTAGTACAATGCGGTTAGTCAGTACATTTGAAGCATTTCATTAATTCTTGTTAATCAAGGTGTCATAAGATGGCGCTACTAGAGCTGCGAGCACCGTACAAGTCTCGGTTTATCAGTATTCAAAAAAGATGATCATATGTTTGCGGGCAAAATGTCTTTTCTTTTCCTATTGGCGCCTAAGCGCACACAAACAAATGTTGATGAAAGTACGAGGGAACGCTCAACGTTTATGTCAATAACAAACCCATTTTCATGCATGACCCGCCGTGGTTGCTCAGTGGCTATGCATATAGGCTGCTGAGCACGAGGTCACGGGATCAAATCCTGGCCATGGCTGCCGCATTTCGATAGGGTGGAAATGCGAAAGCACCCGTGTACTTAGATTTAGGTGCACGTCAAAGAACCCCAGGTGGTCGAAATTTCCGGAGCCCTCCACTACGGCGTGCCTCATAATCAGAAAACGGTTTTGGCACGTAAAACCCCATAATTTAATTTAATTTTCATGCATGATTAATGCGTCTATCGTATCAAGACTGTTCCTGCAACTGCTGCTATCACCTTGTTGGTACTCCGCGGTAATAGGGTAATTTAGTGTCCGTAAGAGGCGTTACAGTTCGCGGAACACCGGATCACCGTGGGTCCTCGAAAGAAGCAGCAACGCTATCAGCACAGTCTTGGAGCACTTGCCCCCGTATTCAGAAATTCGTCTTAACTTTAAGCTCACGCTTGACTTGATTTAAATCACGCTTGTCGTGAACGCACCAAAAGGAAACGCAATGGACATCTTGGGCGCGTTCACGCCAGGCGTCATTTATATCGAGTCAAGCATGGGCTTCAAGTTAAGATGCATTTCTGAATGCGGGGGTTACTTTAACCACAAAGCGCGAAAAGAAAAAAGCCCCACCGAAATGGAAAGAATGAAAACGGAGCGTCACGGGATCAAATTAAAGCCCAGAAAACATCAGCGCAACACGTGATTGTGCCACGGTAAGTTTTCGTATCTTTCAGCGCCACGCTAAAAAGACGATGGACGCTATAGCAAGGCGTGGTTGTCGCAGTTTAATTTTGCAGAGATGACGATACCGTTTATAAGCTGCAATAAACGGCGGAAGGGGCACAATCATATAGGGAGAAAATGTGCGCAGAGCGGTTAGCGAAGAAGTCAAATCGGGAGTTAACGACTCTGGTCCGAATCAGTCGAGCCTGGGGTTACGTGTTGAAGCCACTTTATTTTCGAGAGAAAGAACAAAAAAATTAGCGGGACGCCTTCATGCAGCTTTAGCTTGATAAGAGTGGCTGCGGGACGCAATGATTCCTCCCAGTCTTCCTTTATTCCTTCATGTTAGAAACTTTCCGATACCCTGTACCACTTTCCTCTGAAAAGAAGACAAAACTCCATTATGTATAGATAGCTAAAACGTGGTTACTGAAAGTGTTACTATGTGAGCTACGTCTGACGTCACCGCTACAAGATGGAGCTGCGGCCACTACTGCGCACGTCTCTGTCGGCATTGTTCCAATACACTACGTGTTCTGTACGATTCTGGACAGCTTAAAGCCGTGGTCAAATAACCCTTGCAAAACTGTGCTCTCTCTTGCCCCCCCCCCTCTCTTCCTCTCTCTCCTTTTTCATCCCTATATTCCCTTACCCACTGCAGGGAAGCAAACCGGACGCGTGTGTGGCTATCCTCCCTGCCTTTCTTCTATTCTGTTTTTCGCTCTCCGAAGCACTTCTTCCCTCCGCCAGCGTATTCCATAACGCAGCTGGACGTTTGTCACTCCACTCCTAATTACCAGTCCAGTATAATTGAAGCTTGCCGAACATAATTTAGCTTGGAGAGCTGGACAGCGCACCTTTATTTCCATCCAAGGGGGGCTTTCGATTCTCGGAAGCCTAAGGAGACACCTGCGCCCAGGGAATGCTAAACTTGTTTTCATTTCAGGCTGAAATGCAGGTAAGAATATTGGTTCATTAGTGCTCAAGTTGTGTCGGGGATTTAAAGCTATACTAGTGACGGGGAGAAGAAGAGACGCGCTGTCTCACTCTTCCTTCCGTCGACGAGAGGAAAACCCCAGAAGCAGCTTAGTTTTAGTTGCTTTTTTTTTCTTCGATGGTCCCTTAGTGAGCGCCAAAGGAAAAAAAAGCTAAGGAATGGCTGCAACTGCGCGCTAATGACGGCTGTAATGAGATTTGCTTTGAGTGATCTTCGGGTCTCGAAGCGAACGAGGAGGAATAAAACCCTCAGAAAAGCGAGCGAGTGGTCTTGAATCCCTGCGGATCCTCAACTACAGACTTCTTCAGTTTTAACTGCAGCTTAAACGAAGAAAAAAATAGTATGCCTTAGGCAAACGACTTTGTTTTCGAGACAGAACACACAAAAAAAGAATGAAAAGATAGAAAAGAAAGACACCTTGAGAGGATTTTGAGGACAGACGAGTCTTCCGGGTTTCAGCAGTCTCTTCTTGTGGCTGTTGTGTCCCGTATCTGGACCTTTAGTTTTTGTGCACGTCTTCTAAACTGTGTAGTGCCGCTCAAAAAACGGTAAAAAGAAAAATCTCGGTGGATCTCACGCTGATGTGGAAATCGAAGTTAGTCGATCCTTTCGGTCATGTTCTCGCAATTCGTAAAGCAATAAATGCTCTGCAAGCGTAACGCTAATGAACGAAATGCTTGGAGAAGCTGACGCAAATGAAGTGCTGTCTTACAAAGATAAAATGTTGACGATACAAGGGTAATCCAATGTTTAACCAAACGTAACGCGGCCTGGTAAGAGTAATGTAATGCTTGTAATGTAATGTTTAGATGCAGGCGCGGCCTCTTATTTCAGGGCCCTGAACAAATTTTTTATCGAAGTTGAGAAACGCAATTGAAGTTATAACAGATTAGTTCAGAAATACTTTGCCGCAAGAAGTACTTCAATGCGTTTAGCGGAAGCGGAGTTCCTGCCATTGAAAGGTCGCCTGTGACCCTCTTCGCGGTACTCCCGCTCCTTCTTGAATGCCGTGGGCCCGTGTACTGCGAAGGCTACGCCAGGCCCGAGAGGGCCCACAACGCTCCGCCTGCTGAACGTAGCCGAGGCGCACAGATTTAATTTTAGTTTCGATACTCACGGAAACTCTACTATCGATTTCGGCGCCTACGACGCGCCAAACTGGGAGCCTAACCCTTCGCTTGCAGTGGAGTTCACGGCTTCTCATCCCTTTGCTGTGCTACCGTGTACTAAATAGCTACGTGCGGATTTCTCGCGCCGAGGGGCAGCAGACTCTACGGCATCATACAATTGCCGACTGAAGAACGAAACGTTGTGTTTATGATGCCTCGTAACGAACTTCGACCGCCATGGCGATATACTTCCAATGTGTGCAACTCGGGAAGCAGACGACCTGTTCCAGTGGGATGTTAGCGCTCAGGCAGGCTGCCCATAAGCCTGGACCCACGTTGTCCACAGCGACGACCCAGAGCACGCGGTTGTCCTCAGCGGGCCGCAGTGAGCTCAGCGAACGGTCTGGTGGCGGCACCTCACGGAGGCCGCTGTATCTACGTTACATTGCCGACCTCAGCTACATACGAAGGCATCTAGCCAGGAGCCGCCAGGAGTGTGAGCGGGCGCTGGCAAGTGGGTGTGGTTTGACCTTAAGAGTGAGCGAGACCCGATGGCTACGGAATTAGCAAGACCCGGTAGTTACGACACCGGTAAGCAGTGCGGCCAAAATACGGTTCCCACGCGAGTATACGCGACCGAGCGTGAGCAAACGACAGCCGGCTTCTTTCGGAAGCACCTAATTATTATCGAAATTCGAATCGCACCTTCTCGCTTACTTAAGCCTGTTTCGTCATCTGCGTTAATAAATACGCACCCTATCAGCACGAGAAAGCGCACTGATCCAAACACGCTTCTTGATTTATGCAAACTATCGGCCAATGGCAGCGCACTGTTGGAATCTGCTAGCAAAGGCCAAGTGGTAGCCGTCGACTACCCTGAGGCGGATGAGAAAAATGCCTCTGTTGGAAGGAAAGTGCGTGAGAAAAAGGTGGTTTTGTGCTCTGTATATGAGCCCCACGAGCCGCGCACAAGTGCAAAATTTGGCTGACGTACTCACAGCAGCGTATGCAATCCGCAGAAAGGGTTTTTTCACCAAGCCCGAGGAGTGGTTCAGAGTCCCTTTCAGGGCGGCACAAATGCAGGTTATATTCACACATCCACTACGGCATTGCCTTATGTTGTCCGCTCCTTGCGTAATCCCCTGTTGCCGACTTCCTTACTTCTTGCCGGTGGCAATGGGTAGTGAATGGCATGACAACACTATAATGAGGAGGAAATGATCAAGGTGAAACTACTATGCCGTGACATCCATGACGACTACTGAGTGGCCACGGCTGCACAATGATGACGGCTTGCCGATGACTGCATAATTACGGAAGCGTCGCGAGTACATGTGAACAAGGACTGACTAGAACCTCGAATGACGACGCTGGAATGAGGACGACCAAGTGGCGACGACAGTGTGAGTGATGACGACATATTAGCGATAGCAGAACGATGGCGATGTAACCATGTCTACAGAATGACCACAAGTGTAGGAAGATGAAGGCGTGCCGATGACTGGATGGTTATGAAGGGGCCGTGACGACAAGTGGAGAAGGAATGACGAGGCAGGAGGAAGAACAATGGAATGACAGTTCAACTATGAAGATGTAATGACGACAGATTAACCATAGCGGAACAACGGCGACAGAACCAACACGGGAATGAAGAGGATGGAGTGAAGAGGACACATGGACGACGGTGGCACAATGACGATTTAACAACGAAGCCATGAGGACTGCTGGGTGACCACGACGGAATGAAGACGATGGAATCAGGTGGGGCGACCAAATGGGGATGGCAGAAGGATAACGACAAAGCCACGGCAGGAGTGATGATGACAGAATTACGACAGCGGAAGGATGGCGACGTAAGCATGGTAACCTGAGGATCACGGCGTGAGCACGATGTAATGACGACAGCAGCATGACGCTGCAGCCTGCCGACTACTGCACGGCGATGTGAAGACGACAGAATTATAAGGGCGCGTGAAGGCGACAAAGTAACGAAGAAATTTCGTGATGAACAAAAGACGAAAAATAAATGACGACGATGGAATGATGGCGATGGAGTGAAGACGACCGACTATATTCGGCATCTGGTCTGTACGATACCCGGACGACAAAGATATTACGGGGACGACGTTACGACGAAAATGTGTTAGTGTTCGAGATCCCGTCGGCTCTTACGCATGTCATCTGCCGCCCCCAGGCGCCTTGATTTGCAGCATATCCGATTCTGGTCTGCACTGTACCCGGAAAGGCAATTGTGCAAGAGAGCAGCAAGCATTCGAGAAGTGTGGAGAAGTGCCTAAAAAGCTTTACTTTCAAACAATGTGGACGTCGCCAGTATCTGTTAGCCTATTTCGCTCATTGAAATGTTCATTACAAGTGCTTCTCTTGCGGAACACATCTCGCCCGTCTCCGTGCTTTTCTGGACTTCTCACTGCACCTGTGGGGTCTACCGCCCCCTCCATCGCGGTGATGGATGTGCAACACCTCGAGGATCCTCCCGGTTCCCGTTCACCCGCGGACATCGGTTCGAGGAAGCGAAGAAATACATCGAGTGGTAGCGAGGACACAGAGCTGTACTCCGCATCAGGTGACGAGTCCTCGGAAGACGGCTTTCGACTTGTCCAGTACCGCAAGGCCAAACGAAGAATGATCAACTCATCTTCGGCGTCGAGCTCGAACACTGTGAAAACAGCGCCTCAACGATGGCCTCACTCCATCCTGTTTGTGCCACAGAACGCTACTGACAACCTGCGCGTCCTCAACAGGCAAGCACTCTCCGTGTATTTCGAAAACACTGTGCCAAACGAGATTAAGGATGTCAGGATAAACACTAGGCGAAACATCCTGGCAATCGATGTGATGAACCCGAGCGCGCTGACCATACTACAACATGTAACGCAGCTGGGAAACATCAAGGTCCGATCCATCATGCCAACGAATGGTGCCACAATAACAGGAGTCATCTATGACATTGACAATGAAATTCCTAATGCAGACCTCCCAGTTCTTATAAAGCCAGCAAGTGAACGCAACGTCATTGTGCATGTTTGTCGCCTCGGAAACACACGTTGTGTGAGACTAACGTTCAAAGGCGACTGCCTTCCACCCTACGTGAAGGTCGGCCACTTTCGCCACCAGGTTCGACCATTTATTCCAAGACCAATGCAATGCTTCAATTGTCAGAAGATTGGCCATGTGAAGGGTGTCTGCAGAAATTCGGCCGTGTGCCCTCGATGTGCCGAACCCCACTCAGAAGACAAGTGCAGCGCAATCAAGTTGAAGTGTCCTAACTGTCAGGGTGATCACTGCGCCTCTTCCAAAGACTGTCCCCAGATCAAGAAAGAGATCACCATTCTTAAACAAATGGTGAGAGACAACTCTACCCACAAAGAGGCTGCTGTGAAAGTACGGCGAAGACGACGTCACCGTCGAAGGTCTTCACGACGGAAAACATCAAGTTTTCCGGAACAGTCAACTCGTCAAGCAGCATCACCAGCGGAAGTTTCCAGCCCTCCGAACACCGATGTTGGAAGGGAGAAAACTGCCAGATCTCTCTCCACAAAGGAATGGCCGCCACTTCCACGTACACGACCGCCAGAAGAGCCGCAGAAGAAGCCGCCCCCAGTACAGCAAGGTGCTGTATCCGAGGAGTCACGGAAAACAGATGAGCAAGTGATAGCACTCATTAGGCCTTTAATGAATGCCATTCGCGTGTTGCTAAGCAACATGCGCACACCGTCTGCCAGAAGTGCGCTTCAAGTACTGGACGCTCTGAGTCCGGTGCTTGCAACCCTTGAGTAGATCATGGCTCCACAGCCACGGTCTTTTAGGGAAGAGGTCCGACAAGCAGCTATTTTTCAGTGGAATGCGCGCGGACTCAGAGCGCGCCTTTCGGATTTCCGTCGCTTCGTGTACGCCAATATGTTTCCCATTATCGTCATTTGCGAGCCGAACTTATCGAACACAATCAGGCTTTCTGGATATGAATTATTTATGTCGTCAACTATTTATGAAAACAGTAAGGTTTTGGTGTGTATTCGCCGTGACCTCACATACACTCATCAGCCTGTACCACCTAATGACAATAATCAATATATATGCCTAAACGTAAGGAAAAAGAATTTGGCCTTTACTTTTGTCGGCGCCTACCTATCTCCGTCAAGTCGATTTGGTTACAAAAGACTGCAAGACATCCTTTCCTCAACCTCCAATCCCTGGGTCATCACTGGAGATTTCAACGCCCATCATACACTCTGGGGAAGTCCGATGATCAACGCAAGAGGCAGAGCTCTGGTATCTTTCGCCTCCAGTAATGACCTTTGGCTGCTGAATGATGGCAGTCCTACCTTCTTACGTGGCTCCACCTACAGCAGCTGTCTTGACTTGGCTTTCGTCTCACGAAGCCTTGTCAGACGTGCAGGGTGGTTTGCGGACATAGAGACGCACGGAAGCGACCATATCCCCACGTACATCAAGATCAGAGGATTGTCCCCTTCCAAAATACGGGATACGATCCAAAGAGTGGACTGGCCTAACTTTCAGTCTTTTATGGAAGACCACTGCGACGCCAATCCATCTTTCGACTTGGAAGAGGCAATCAAGAGCGCGGTGCAAGACACTATGCGCACTCTCACATGCTTTTCGAAACTGAACGAATTTGATGTGGAACTAGAACGACTTCGAGCAATCCGACGACGTGCTGAACGAAGATACCGACGTACGAAAACAATGGACGATTTACGGACCACCAGGCGCACGCAAAAGAAGATACAGCGCCGGTTAGACAAGCTCGAATCGCAACGTTGGACTGCCTTCTGTGAGTCGCTAGATCCGCGCAAGCCTTTATCGCAAATATGGAGAACGGTGCGCGGTCTCCGGACACTCCCCGTACAGCGATTCCCATTCAAGGCGCTTGCCCTCTCTCAAAAGAGATCGGAGATTGACGTGGCAGAGGATTTCTGCGCCAGATTATCCGGCCAACTCACACCTACCAACATTCCATCGCCTTCGAGTAACTGTCCGCCACCACGTGATCACCGGATGGATCTACCATTCTCAATCCACGAACTTAAGGCAGCATTAGCTTTGTGTAGCCGCACATCAGCGCCAGGACCTGACGGAATTTCCTACCGAGCTCTGTGTCACCTGGGTGAGCGAGCGAGAGGAGTTCTCCTTGAGGTGTACAATGAATCTTGGAGAGATGGCACACTACCAACAACCTGGAAGACAAGTCGCCTTGTTCCACTGCTGAAGCCTGGCAAGTCGCCGTTGGAACTCTCATCATATCGCCCGATCGCGTTGGCGAGCTGTATGGGCAAAGTAATGGAGAGGATGGTCCTAGGACGCCTGGAGTGGTACTTGGAGTACCACAACACCTACCCAGATGCCATGGCGGGCTTCCGACGTGGTCGATCATCGATCGATAACGTCGTCGACCTGGTCACCTACATTCAACATGAGAAATGCCGTAAGCGTCTCTGCGCTTCCTTATTCCTCGACGTTAAAGGGGCGTATGACAACGTTACGCATGAAGCCATCCTCTCTGCTCTCGCAGAGGTAGGAGAGGGTGGTCGGATGTTTAAATGGATACGGAGTTATTTATCCATGCGATCCTTTTTTGTAAACACCGAAGAAGGCCATACTTGTCTACATTATAGCTACCGCGGCGTCCCCCAGGGCGGTGTACTTAGCCCTGTGTTATTTAATCTAACACTAATTGCTCTCCTTGAGCACGTGCCAACTGCAGTCAGGCTATCAATGTACGCGGATGACATCTGCATATGGACGTCTGCAGTAACACGCCTACAGTTGCGAGCGAGAATTCAGAGAGCCGCCACACAAACTGTTCTCTACCTTCGTAATCGAGGCCTGGAAATTTCCTCAGAGAAATGCGCACTAGTGCCATTTACGCGCAAACCCATGGCCAACTACAATGTAACGATAAATGGCCAAATCATAAGACGGGTCCGATCGTACAAGTTCCTAGGTGTCATAATCGACAGGGACTTGTCATGGAGCCCACACGTATCATACGTGAAAAAACGGTTGACAGGCATCTGTCACCTCTTCAAGTTTTTCGCTGGCAAGACCTGGGGAATGTCGCCAAGTGCGATGTTGCAACTGTACAGGGTGCTTTTCCTAGGATTTCTGCGATACAGCTTGCCAGCAATAAACAACACAGGTAAAACAAATCTACGCACAATACAAAGTCTTCAGGGTCAAGTGCTCCGGATCTGTCTAGGCCTGCCTCAGAGTGCTTCAACAGTGGCTACGATAGCCATCGCTGGAGATCACCTTGTCAGGACCCACATTGAAATTGAAGTACTCAGGACCCATATAAGGCATCTGACCAGGACTCCTCGTCACCACTTGGCCTCCCTAACAGCGGACAGACCACACACATCTTTCAGCCGGACGATAACCGCACATGATGAATCCTTGCCAGCTTGTTTCACCCCGGCTGCGAGACCTTCGATTCCTCCATGGTGCCTCGCTCAGCCAAAAATCAACCTCACGATACCTGGTATCTCGAAAAAAGCTGATCTATCATCGCCAGCCCTTAGACAGCTCACGCTACTACATCTGTACGAGAATTACCGTGATTCTACGCATATCTACACTGATGGATCTGTCCTTCCAAGTAGCTCCGCGGCGGCAATCGTCATACCAGCGAAAGCTACAACAATCAAATTTAAGACGACCCACGCGACAACATCGACGGCAGCAGAGCTCGCAGCGCTCTTTACTGCCCTTCATCACATTGGTGATGAACCACCACATAAATGGACAATATTCTGCGATTCGAAGGCGGCACTGCAGTCTCTACTGTCACCTTTACGACGCGGCCCACACGAACAACTAATATTCCATATTACAGAGACGTTGCAACATATAAGTGAAGCAGGCCATGAGATAACCTTTCAGTGGCTTCCAAGTCACTGCGGGATTATCGGCAATGAACGGGCGGATCACGCTGCCCGCTCAGCCCATACTGAGGAGCGCCACGTCCCAATTCCTCATTCTAGAACTGACGCAGCACGGAAGCTCCGCCTACTTGCTCGGCAGTGCACCGCGTCGCAATGGAATGAGCCACATTTAAGAAACACGCGACTGTACTCACTTGATCCAACACTAAGTCTTCGAGCGCCATCACAGCTTCGCCGTAGAGACGCCACGCTTCTATATCGACTTTGGTTGGGTGTTGCCTTTACTAAAGCCTATGCATTCCGCATAGGGATGACCGACAGCCCAACCTGTGACCACTGCGGCCATGAAGAATCAATTGGCCATATTTTGTGTGCCTGCCCGCAGTACAGTACACAGAGGGCATGCCTTCGCCACGAACTAGACCAACTGGACGACCAAGCGTTATCCGAAAAACGAATTCTACAACATCGAAAAGACCTACCGTCACAGAAGAAGGCCGTGCAAGCGCTATTGCGCTTTTTGCGATCTACCGGCCTGTGTGAACGACTTTAACTGGAACGCCTTTTGTGTGTGTGTGCCTCCATGTGTGCGTGTTTTTTTTTTGCGTTTTCCTCTCTGTCATCTTTCTAACCCCTATCCCCCATCCCCAGTGTAGGGTAGCAAACCGGAGACTCATATCTGGTTAACCTCCCTGCCTTTCCTCTTCATTCTCTCTCTCTCATTACAAGGCTGAAGTTTTTGCTCTTCGCTTACTATTTCGTGCGTGTCTATATGCTCCGAGTTGCGTTGACAATAACTATGCGGGTGCGTCACACTGCGGCTTTCACTATTATAAGCTCCCATTATCATTTGCGCGCTGAAGTTCCACCCGAATGATGTTCGTTTATATGTACATACCGGCCGAAAAGAACGCCCCGTCTACAAAAAAGGCGCACGTAGTCGAATGTACCGGATCACCTATTACCTACCGTGATCCTCTAAATATCCTAACTTCCCTTCACCCACTGCGATGACCCAGTAGGCATGGCGTTGTTCTGCCGAGGGTGACGTCGCGGCTTCGAATACCCACCGTGGCAGCTTCTTTGCGAGGGGTAAGCTCAGTGTGACGTGATGCTAATTTAGGTACACGTTAAGGAACCACACGTGGTAAAAACGAAATTGCAGCCCATCCAGATGTGAAGGGATTCACCCAATGTGACCCGGAGGCAACGTACACCTTCCTGAAGCACTATGATTTAAAGTCGACAGAAGCATCAACTGGTTAACAGCGGAGATAAGCAATAGAAATTCTCAGTACCGGTGGGAAAAAAGCAGGGAAATTGATACCACCGCATCCGTTACAGACACAGGTAGCGATAGAAGGTAAATAGAGAAGTTATAAGAAAAAAAGAATAAAGAGGTTTATACAAGAATGGGCAGAATGAAAAACGTGTACAGTATACCCGATTAAATCAAACAGGCTTGGGGACTATTTGTAAGTGCCCCATTATGAAGGGGACGCCAAAAATTGCGAGTCACTTAAGTGTCCTTACGTGACTGAATGCGAAAGCATTCTAAAATGTCACTTGCCACGACGTGATACGTGACATGACGTCGGAAATGAGCATCTCATAATAAATTTCGCTTCCAGCGATTACGTGGCCATCATACGTTATGTCTCACATTGTGACGTGCCCTTCACATCTCTACTCTAATTCACCTCAGTCCATCTTCCTACAATTTCTAACAAACCGAGTCCACTTGAACCCACCTTGGTGTAATTTGTACCATGCTTAATCCACCTCAATCTACATTATTATAACTTAATTCACTTTAATTCACCTTAATCCACCTTGCTTTAATATGTACCAATATTATTCTACCTTAATCAACCTTAATGCAATTTATACCAACTAAAATATCTACCTTGTTCTTATTTGTACCTACCTTAAACCACCTTAATTTCCTTCACCCCTCTTTATTCCGCCTTAATCCACTTCAATCCACCGTAATTCATATGTATCCACTTTTCCGCCTTCATTCATTTAATCTTATTTCACTTTACTCCAACATTAGTCACCTTACTCTAACTTGTTCTAACTTTATTCCGTTGTAATCCACAGTGACTCAACTTCATTCCCTTTTTTCCTCAAATTACTAATTCACGTAGTATGCCATTTATTATCTTTTATATTACTGCTGAAGGTGATGATACCACATGATGTGATGATGATTTTTGGTACTCCTCATTGCCTACATCGGCGCCATCTCTGCGTCATGGGACATATAATCTTATTGCATTATTGAATCATCATCATTATCAAGTGCGTCGAGGTGGAGAGTTAATTAGAGGGGCGTTCTGAAACACGGAGGCAAGAGGGAGGTCTATTAGCGAGTGCTTAACAGTCCTTGGCTTGAACACAGTCTCTAAACAATGCTCGAAAGCTTTCCCACGGCAGTGAATGCGTTTTAAACTGTTAGCGTCCGGTGTCAAACGCACAACGAAATTTAGAGTTTTGCCTGTGTAAACGTCAAGGCTATCTGGGCCCATGGATCAGCATCTACCACCACCGACTACCAGTGACGAAAACTGTCTACAGAAGAAAAAACGTTGACAGTCACAGTCACAAATCCCAATAAAGAAAGGCGTCAGGCAGGGAGATACGATCTCTCCAATGCTATTCACAGCGTGCTTACAGGAGGTATTCAGAGACCTGGATTGGGAAGAATTGGGGATAAGAGTAAATGGAGAATACCTTAGTAACTTGCGCTTCGCTGATGATATTGCCTTGCTTAGTAACTCAGGGGACCAACTGCAATGCATGCTCACTGATCTGGAGAGGCAGAGCAGAAGGGTGGGACTAAAAATGAATCTGCAGAAAACTAAAGTAATGTTTAACAGTCTCGGAAGGGAACAGCAGTTTACGATAGGTAGCGAGGCACTGGAAGTGGTAAGAGAATACATCTGCTTAGGACAGGTAGTGACTGCTGATCCAGATCATGAGAGTGAAATAATCAGAAGAATAAGAATGGGCTGGGGTGCGTTTGGCAGGCATTCGCAGATCATGAACAGCAGGTTGCCATTATCCCTCAAGAGAAAAGTGTATAACAGCTGTGTCTTACCAGTACTCACGTACGGGGCAGAAACCTGGAGGCTTACGAAAAGGGTTCTACTTAAATTAAGGACGACGCAACGAGCTATGGAAAGAAGAATGATAGGTGTAACGTTAAGGGATAAGAAAAGAGCAGATTGGGTGAGGGAACAAACGCGCGTTAATGACATCTTAGTTGAAATCAAGAAAAAGAAATGGGCATGGGCAGGACATGTAATGGGGAGGGAAGATAACCGATGGTCATTAAGGGTTACGGACTGGATTCCGAGGGAAGGGAAGCGTAGCAGGGGGCGACAGAAAGTTAGGTGGGCAGATGAGATTAGGAAGTTTGGAGGGTCAACATGGCCACAATTAGTACATGACCGGGGTAGTTGGCGAAGTATGGGAGAGGCCTTTGCCCTGCAGTGGGCGTAATCAGGCTGATGATGATGATGATGATGAGCATCCCTATGTATTTTCAATGCAAAAGCGAGAGTATTCGTCTTAAATGTTGAAACTGCAAAAGCGCGCAAAGACGAGGACGAAGATAGGGAACATGCCTGAATGAGTGGAGGACTCGTCGTAGTTATGACTTCAAATTTAAAGTCCACCCTAATTAGCCTTCATCCAATTTGCTCTAATTTGTATCAACCTTAATACACCTTGTTCCACTTTATTCCATCTTTATCAATGTTATACCGCCATAATTCACATTATTCCACCCTAGTCACTTGTGTACCCGTATATGATTTCAGCGCGAAAGCATGAGGACTTGCCTAGGTTATCCGCTGAAATGAAAACTCCACCTTTAGCAGCAATAATCCACCTTCCTGTAATTTTTTATCAACAACAATCCATCATAATCCATGTGATTCCACCTTAATCTACTTTAACCCACGTAAATACACCTTAATTTTCTCGTAATTTATCTTAATCCCCTTGTGCGCCTTAATCCAAAGGGGAGAGTGGGCCAAGTCTAGCGGCTGCAATCTTGGTCACCTGAGTTTCCTTGCCATGTGATGTTACCGCCGGATTTCTCGCCCTAACAATACATATCAGATATAGTATAGCCGCAATCAGGCAATATTTCCACTGTAGTTCGCAGATACTCAAAGATATACGTGCCCCGCTGTTATTCCATCATGTTCCATGTTATTCTACCTTAACCCACCTAAACAAACCTTAGTTCTCTCGTAATTTTGTTATTCCCCTATGTGCATCTTAATCCAAATTGGAGAGTGGGCCAGGTCGAGCGGCTGCAATCTCGGTCACGTGAGTTACCTTGCCATGTGATGATAGCTTTTTCGCACTAACAATATATATCAGAACTAGTATAGGCGGAATCGGCCAATATTTCCACTATAGTTCCCAAACTCTCAAAAATACGCGCAACTGTACGCTTCATTGGAGCCAACCACGATACGTAACGCCCCGCTTACCGACACAGTGCTACTGCACTTGTGTTTCTGGTTAGGTAGAAAGATATTGTCCGTCTACTTGAAAAATTTGCGCAGAATTAAACTACACGAAGAACCAGAAGCGGCAGTTTGTCACCAGTGCAGAAGTTTTATCCTAATATTCCCGTATGGAATACAGGGAGGTCACCAAGGGGAAATTGGAATTGGAAATGATGGTCAAGTGCATTTAAGGATTTGTTAACATTTCACCACCCTCCACGCGCGTAGTCAGGCTGTAGCCTCCAAGGAATTTTCGTTCCGTTCTCCTAACAGTCTAGTAGGCCCAACAGAAACAAAGTCGGCCGCGACACTCAAGAGCGTTTACGTGTGGTAATGCGAAAGCAACATACTTGCTATCGTGAAATGCTTTCGGTTGACGTTCTCGTTTGGCAGGCACCGCACTCATTTTATGCACTTATGACGTCGCCCTATCTCCTCCCCATGGTCTGAGAGAGACAGAAAGGTTTAATGATACGAAATGCAGAGAGGTCAACCTGAGGTACATGCCTCTAACCAGCTGCTCTGCGTTGGGGGAAGGAGAAGAGGGACAGAAAGAGGGAAGAAAGGGGCGCATGATGGCTGACGATGATGAGGAAAGATGTCAAGCATCCCCATGGTCAGCACCGCCACGTGCCCAATGCCGCATGCACTAGGCCTCACCTTTAGTCAGCAAGACGGCTACGACGCTACGTATCTATATTGGCCGCTCTGCTGCTCTGTTGAAAGCCTGAAGCTTGCCAATCAAGCTTCTTGCTTGTCACAATCTTGTCGCAAACGCCTTGCGCGCTAAGGATACGGTGTTACGACTTTTCACCGGTGCCACCACTATTCCGACTTTGAGGTGGTCCCGTAGCGCTCGTCACCCGTTTCGTGACAGAGCGTTGGTAGCGAAGACTCCGAGTCAGGCGTCGGTGAGAATAACAAAAGGGACTTTATACACCATATACAAGTCATTATACAGGACATGAAGGGATCGGCACTGGGGTCGAGAGCTCACAGCAAACGCGACTGTTCTCGCACGGCGACTTCCGGCGAAAACGCGTGACACATTTCACTCCAGTCGAGAGCGGCACTGGCTCCCGGTGGGTCGGCGGATCCGGTTTTCGAGGCGGCCGCGTCGCAGCTTTATACTCCCCGAGAACCATGGTCACTCAAACGGCCCAATACAAAGTCAGCACTCGACGGTCGTCCGAGAGGTCCAACCAGCGACCGCGCTGGCCACCCCGTTCAACGTTGGCGGGCGCGGTGACCTCCAGGCAAGGCGAGGTACGGCGCCGGGCTGTCTGGCACATGGCGACACGTTCGAACATGTTGCCCGCCGATGCTTCTCCGGAGGACACCACTGCCTGACGGCTCAGCATCTTGACTTGTCAAGGGAGAATTAGGGCGCTGTGCCTTTCGGCGCAGCCCCGGGTTTGTCCAAAGGGCGCTCGCAGGATAAATTCTGCATCTTGCAGATTCGGAATCCGGGCTTGTGGTAATGGCACAACAACGGGCACCGAATGAACGATTTCGACGTTGGGTGTTGTGAAGGCCTGGAGCAAAGTGTGCCACATGCATAGTATCTCGCGACTACCCTGTGCAATTAGGGAGAAATAGTGTCGCCACATATAGTTAACCCCCACAAAGTTAAGCGAACGCAAGATGGCGGTGTCCATTAAAAAGAAAATGGTGCAGATTATACTGTATGTGAGTTTAAGAGGAAAATTTGTACCTACCTTACACCACCTTAATTTCCTTTACTCCTCTTTATTCCGCCTTAATCCACATCAATCCACCATAATCAATTTTTATCCACTTCAAACGCCCCTTCTTCGCCTTCGTTCACTTCATCTTAATTCACTTTGCTCCACCGTTAGTCACCTTACTCTAACTTGTTCTAACTTTAGTTCGTGGTAATTCGCAGTGGCTCAACTTCATTCCCTTTATTTCCCTGAAATTACTACTAATTCACGTTGTTATGCCATTTAATATCTTGTATATTACAGGTGAAAATGATGATACCACATGATGTCATGATGATTTTTGGAACGTCACGTGGCCTACAACGTCGGCTTCTTTGCTTCAGGGACATATAATGTTCTTGCGTTTATGAATCATCATCATTATCAACTGCGTCGAGGTAGAAAGTTGATTAGACGGACGTTCTGGAATACGGAGGCAAGAGGGATATCCAATAGCGAGCGCTTAACAGTCCTTGGCTTGAACAGAGTCTCTAAACGATGCTCGAAAGCTTTCCCACGACAGTGAATGCATTTTAAAGAGTTAGGGTCCGGCGTCGAACGTGCAACGAAATTTAGAGTTTTGCCTGTATAAACGTCATGCCTATCAGTGCCCATGGATCAGCATCTACCACCACCCACTACCAGTGACGAATACTGTCTACCGAATAAAAAAAGTTGACAGTCACTTGAGTATCCCTATGGGATTTCAATGCAAAAGCGGGAGTACTCGTCTTACATGTTGAAACAGTAAAAGAGCGCAAAGACGAGGACGAAGAGAGGGAACATGCCTGAACGAGTGGAGGACTCGTCGTAGTTATGACCTCAAATTTAAACTCCACCTTAATTAGCCTTCATCCAATTTGCTCTAATTTGTATCAACCTTAATACACCTTGTTCCACTTTATTCCATCTTTATCAAACTTATACCGCCATAATTCACATTTATCCCCACTAATCAACATTATTCCACCGTAGTCACTTGCGTACCCGTATATGATTTCAGCGCGAAAGCATGAGGACTTGCCTAGGTTATACCCTGAAATGAAAACTTCACCTTTAACAGCAATAATCCACCTTCCTCTAATTTTTTATCAACATTAATCCATCATTATCCATGTTTTTTCACCTTAATCTAATTTAACCCACGTAAACAAACCTTAATTTTCTCGTGATTTATCTTAATCCCCCTTGTGCGCCTTCATCCAAATGGGAGAGTGGGCCAAGTCGAGCGGCTGCAAACTTGGTCACGTGAGTTTCCTTGCCATGTGATGTTAGCGCCGGATTTTTCGCCCTAACCATATATATCAGATATTGTATAGGCGCAATCAGCGAATATTTACAGCGTAGTTCACAGTTCCTCAAAGACATACGTGCCCCGCAATTTCTCCATCAAAATCCTTGTTATTCTACCATAATCCACTTTAACCCACTCAAACAAACCTTAATTTTCTCGTATTTTTGTTAATCCCCTATGTGCACCTTAATCCAAATTGGACAGTGGGCCAGGTCGAGCGGCTGCAATCTCGGTCGCGTGAGTTGCCTTGCAATGTGATGATAGCTCCGGAAGCCGGATTTTTCGCACTAACATTACATATCAGACCTAGCATAGGCGGAATCGGCGATATTCCCACCGTAGATCACAAATTCTCAAAGAAAAAGGTAACCCTCAGTTCTATTTGAGCCAACGACGACATGTAACGCCCCGCTTACCGACACAGTGCTACTGCACTTGTGATTCTGGATAGGTAGAATGACATTGTCCGTTTATTTGCAAAAAGTTGCGCAGAATTTAACTGCACGAGGAAGCAGAGGTGGATGTTCGTTACCTGTGCAGACGTTTTATCCTAGTATTCTCATACTGAATACAGAGAGGTCACAAAGGGGAAATTGGAATTGGAAATCAAGGTCAAGTGCATTTAAGGATTTGTTAACATTTCACCACCCTCCACGCGCGTGGTCAGGCTGTAGCCTGCAAGGAATTTTCGTTCCGTTCTCCTAACAGTCTAGTAGGCCCAACAGAAACAAAGTCGGCTGCGACACTCAAGAGCGTTTACGTGTGGTAATGCGAAAGCAACATACTTGCTATCGTGAAATGCTTTCGGTTGACGTTCTCGTTTGGCAGGCACCGCACTCATTTTATGCGCTTATGACGTCGCGCTATCTCCTCCCCATGGTCTGAGAGAGACAGAAAGGTTTAATGATACGAAATGCAGAGAGGTCAACCTGAGGTACATGCCTCTAACCAGCTGCTCTGCGTTGGGGGAAGGAGAAGAGGGACAGAAAGAGGGAAGAAAGGGGCGCATGATGGCTGACGATGATGAGGAAAGATGTCAAGCATCCCCATGGTCAGCTCCGCCACGTGCCCAATACCGCATGCACTAGGCCTCACATTTATTCAGCAAGACGGCTACGACGCGACGTATCTATATTGGCCGCTCTGCTGCTCTGTTGAAAGCCTGAAGCTTGCCAATCAAGCTTCTTTCTTGTCACAATCTTGTCGCAAACGCCTTGCGCGCTAAGGATACGGGCACCGAATGAACGATTTCGACGTTGGGTATTGTGAAGGCCTGGAGCAAAGTGTGCCACATGGATAGTATCTCGCGGCTACCCTGTGCAATTAGGGAAAGATAGTGTCGCCACATATAGTTACGCCCCCAATATGTTAAGCGAACGCAAGATGGCGGTGTCCATTAAAATGAAAATGGTGCAGATTATACTGTATGTGAGTTTAAGAGGAACATTTGTACCTACCTTGAACCACCTTAATTTCCTTTACTCCTCTTTATTCCGCCTTAATCCACTTCAATCCACCATAATCAATTTTTATCCGCTTCAAACGCCCCTTTTTCGCCTTCATTCCGTTCATCTTAATTCCCTTTACTCCACCGTAAGTAGCCTTACTCTAACTGGTTCTAACTTTAATTCGTGGTAATTCACAGTGACTCAAATTCATTCCCTTTAATTTCCTCAAATTACTAATTCACGTGGTATGCCATTTATTATCTTTTATATTACTGCTGAAGGTGATGATACCACATGATGTGATGATGATTTTTGGTACTCCTCGTTGCCTACATCGGCGGCACCTCTGCGTCATGGGACATCTAATCTTTTGGCATTATTGAATCATCATCATTATCAAGTGCGTCGAGGTGGAGAGTTAATTAGAGGGGCGTTCTGAAACACGCAGGCAAGAGGGAGGTCTATTAGCGAGTGCTTAACAGTCCTTGGCTTGAACACAGTCTCTAAACAATGCTCGAAAGCTTTCCCACGGCAGTGAATGCGTTTTAAAGTGTTAGCGTCCGGTGTCAAACGCGCAACGAAATTTAAAGTTTTGCCTGTGTAAACGTCAAGGCTATCTGGGCTCATGGATCAGCATCTACCACCACCGACTACCAGTGACGAAAACTGTCTACAGAAGAAAAAACGTTGACAGTCGCTTGAGTATCCGTATGTGATTTCAATGCAAAAGCGGGAGTACTCGTCTTACATGTTGAAACTGTAAAAGCGCGCAAAGACGAGGACGAAGAGAGGGACCATGCCTGAACGAGTGGAGGAGTCGTCGTAGTTATGACTTCAAATTTAAACTCCACCTTAATTAGCCTTCATCCAATTTGCTCTAATTTGTATCAACCTTAATACACCTTGTTCCCCTTTATTCCATCTTTATGAATTTTATACTGCCATAATTCACATTTATCCCCACTAATCCACATTATTCCACCCTAGTCACTTGCGTACCCGTATGTGATTTCAGCGCGAAAGCATGAGGACTTGCCTAGGTTATCCCCTGAAATTAAAACTCCACCTTTATAAGGAATAATCCACCTTCCTCTAATTTTTTGTCAACATTAATCTATCATTATCCATGTTTTTCCACCCTAATCTAATTTAACCCACGTAAATAAACCTTAATTTTCTCGTGATTTATCTTAATCCCCCTTGTGCGCCTTCTTCGAAATAGGAGAGTGGGCCAAGTCGAGTGGCTGCAATCTTGGTCACGGGAGTTTCCGTGCCATGTGATGTTAGCACCGGATTTGTCGCCCTAACAACATGAGAAATAGTATAGGCGTAATCAGCCAATATTTCCACCGTAGTTCACAGATACTCATAAGTTAACGCGACCAGCAATTTCATTGGAGCCAACCAACCAACCTAACGTCCCGCTTATGGACACAGTGCTAGCGCACTAGCGTATTTGGTTAGCTGTAATCATCTTGTGCGTCTGTTTGCGAGAGTTCGTGCAAAATTAAACTGCAAGAGGAAGCAGAGGAGGATGTTTGTTACCTGTGCAGAAGTTTTATGCTAATGTGCCCTTACTCCATAAAGAGAGGCCACAAAGGGGTAATTGGATTTAGAAATTATGCCCAATTGCATTTAAGTATTTGTTAACATTCCCCATTCTCTACGCGCATAATCGGGCTGTAGCCTCCAAGAAACTTTCGTTCGCTTCTTCTAACATCCTTATGTGCCCAATAAAAACAAAGTCGTCAGAGACAGTTAAGACCGGTTACGTGGGGATGCGGAATCAACATAGTTGCCTTAGTGAAATGTTTTAGATTGACGTTTTTGGAGTGGGAGGCAGCGCGCTCATTTTATACACTCATTGCGTCGTGCTACCTCGACCCCTTGGTCTGAAAAAGAGAGAAAAGTTCAATGATACGAAATGCTGAGAGGTCGGCCGGAGGTACATTCGCCTAGCCAGCTACACTGCGTTGGGGGAAGGTGAAGAGGGAAAGAAAGAGGGAAGAAAGAGGCGCATGATGGCTGACGATGACGAGGAAAGATGTAATGCATCCCCATTGTCAGCGCCGCCACGTGCCCAATGACGCATGCAGTAGGCCTCACCGTTAGTTAGGAAGATGGCTGCGATGTGACGTATCTGTATTGCCCACTCTGCTTGTCTCCTGAAAACCTGAAGCTTGCGAGTCAAGCTCCTTGGTTGTCCCAATGCCCCAATCGCCATGCGCGCTAAGGAGAACAGCTATGAATGAACCATTTCGACGTTGGCCTGTGTGAAGGCCTCGAACCAAGTGCACACATGGATAGTCTATCGCCCCTACCCTGTGCCATTAAAGAAAAATAGTGTCGCCACATATAGTTACGGCGCCACAATGTGAAGCGAACGCAAGATGGCGGTGTGCATTAAAAAGGAAATGGTGCAGATTATATTGTATGTGAGTTGGAGAGGAACAAGTAGTGCTGTGTACATTGACATGTAGCACAAATTTTTTCCGGGGAATGTATTTCGCCAGCTATTCTAAGGTTATCATTCAGTGCAAGAACGCGTCTGCATCATTTGGAACTTGCTGGAATGTTAGCGTTAATTCTATTTGTTGTGTATGTTCTCGCCGAACTTGCGGTGATCACATTGTATGCGTGACTCGAGTTGAGCAACACTTTCTAGAAGGCAGGCGGGCTGGAACATTCGACGAGTCCCGTATAAAAGCCGACTCCCATAAATTAACCGCAGATGGGATTTCGACGATTGCCGACTGTGCTGGCGGCTATCGCATTGTCTTGAGTGTCGTTTGCTTTTGTGGACGTAGGTTAGTCTAAAATAACAAAAAGAAGTTCTATTCGTGATTGACAGTTTTCGTATTTTTGTCACCGTCACGGCACCCTGACAATATTACGCAATGTGCCCATATTGCAATCTGTGCCCAATTACAATCCTCCGATGGGTCCCAAGACAACGTCGTCGCTGACGAATCTGTCTTAAATGTAAAGCGACGGAATCAACCCCCACTCTGGCAATGGTGTCAATTGTATATCCCTCCATTTGCGCGCGGATTTTCACCGGAAGGTTTGAATTGTTCCCTTGTAGGACGCCGTCTAGGACTTAGTAGTGGGCAGCTCCGCGGAACCCGCGTGCAGCTTTCTGGGCCTATGGTCGCACTTTTGAAGATGGCTGAAAAAAAAATCACGCAGAAACTCCTTTGGGAGTTCTCCAAGTATGCGTAAGCGTTGCGCCACTTGCTAATCTCCGCGCAGCCTGGCGTCATAATCAGCGTTATTGAACTTGATCCGGCCAGTACTAAGACAACGCTATCGCGACGCGAACTACTGCGGATTGAGGCGCAAGATGCATTGATGACGCACCCAAAGTACTTGAAGGGGGCGGCACCAGGTGGGCTGATGACGTTTCGATCATTATAAACCTGGCATCGCTATTTAGAGCCTTGTCCAGACGCGTCGAAACATTATGAACCGTGATTAACACTACGCCGGCGGCGGGTGCGTATGGAACGGCCGCGCGGACCATACGTTGAAAGGGATCGGTGATGCCAGCAGAGAGTGCCGACTGCTGATAGCTTCGCACGGTGTGCTCCCGCCGTTTCGCGTTGAAGAGAGACGCGCAGGCCCATATCTTGGAAGTCATCTGTGAATGGGGCAGGGTACGGAGTGTGCTGACAGCTTTGTGGGTGCTGTACAGCGAAGAGACGCTCACATATATTATCTATGTCTGCGCGCAATATAGTCCCAAAAGACAAGTGATGTGCAGAGTACTGGACCAGTTGGGCAATCGTCCGCTATCGCAACTGAAATCTTTAGGTCAGTGCTCTGAAAGAACATCCACGTTGAAGGCCTTATTCGCGTTATTAAGGTTCCTGCGGTCTACGGGGCTTCACGATAGAATTTAAGATCGCCGACCCTGCCGTTCTATAGTGTACGGGCTTTGTTCGTGCTCGTCTCGCTCTCACTCTATCTTCCTCTTCCACTCTGTTTCTATGTTATCCCCCTTAACCCTTCCTTCTATGCTGGGTAGCGAACCGGAACTACCTGTTAAGCTCTCTGCCCTTCTCTGTGTTCTCTCTCTCTCTCTCGGCTCCGTTCGCGTTGAAACGACAGGCAGCAGGAAGGTAAAGTCGCTCGCTGATGCTGGCTCCATTTTGAAAGCGATCGTGTTACGTGCCAGACGGTTTTTCTCGTTCGGTAAGCATAGAAATGCTTAAGCATTTAAACTCTCATAAGGTGGTTACGAGTGCGTAGCGTGAAATGCTATGCGTTAAAACGTTAAATACGGGACTTCACGAGGCGAAACCACGACCTGATAATGAGGCACGCCGTAGTGGGGGACTCCGGAATAATTTGGACCACCAAAGGTTCCTTAACGTGTACCTAAATCTAAGTACACGGGAGGTTTAACATTTCCCCCCACCGAAACGCGGTCGGCGTGGCCGGGGTTCGATCCCACGATCTTATTCTTTGCAACCCAACACCATAGCCACTAAGCAACCACGGTGGATGTTTTATGCGTTAGCTGAGGTGCTGGCTAGGCGTTCTCACTGTGGATCTCCAGCTTGCCGAACCTCTTGAAGGGTTGAAAGGCCCTGATAGCTGAATGACATTACAGTGTAAAATATATTTCATAGCGTTCTAGCCTAAAGTGTAATATACTTCCATGGAGCAGCGGTGCTGTGCTTGCGCTTCGAGGACGCACCGCACATATTTATTTTTCACGGCCTTTGCAGCCGGCACACGTTTTTACAATCGCTAGTAGGTACAGCGGGACGTGGCGCTTTACACGGCGCTCGACCTTTCTGCGCAGGCACGAGTAAGAGCGGGTGCGAGAGAGAAAGTCTGGGGGCGTTTGCTCCTTGAATATATGACTCGGCCTAGGCACTCCGGAGGAGGTTTCTTAACGTGTGTTGCATGCGTTTGTCCCCTAGGCATGCCGGCATTGCGGAGTACGGTCCAGTTTACGCTCCGCCGCTGGCTTCCCGCGCGATGAGGCAGTGGACACGGACGCCCCATTTGGTGATCGCTGTGTCTGAAGGCGCAAGGTTCTGACTGGTGTTGTATCAGTCACGGGTCGCTTTCTTAGTCGCAACGATAGATTGCATTTTTTACAAGCACTGCTTCAGGAGTGCACTTGTAACCGGCAAACGGAGGCCTCAGGAGAGCACCTGAGGTTATAATAAAGCAGGAGGCGCCGGATCTCCGGGGCAACCAAGCTGTAGCGGGGGCCGGTGGTAGCAGGGCGGCCCGTGGTTTGGGGCCGCTAAGCCCTTAGCGTGCCTTAGCGTGCCAGGCGGTGTTCGCATAAAAAATTGGCTGTCCGCCAAAAACTAGCCGTTCTTATACTTCCCTGGCACGGGCAGGCCTCTGCGAGCCCCAACCTATGGACCAGTCCAGGTTCTAGCTTTGATGTCCGCGTTGCCACTTTGGTGCCCTGGAGGCGCCGCCAATAATGCGAAATAATGACACGTTGTTTTGATTAGAACACGATTGAAGAGAGATAATTGCGTCGAGACGACAACTTGCGACGCCAAGTTCAGCACTACCGCGCCACGCGACTTCTGCCGGCATGCCTAAGAACGAAGCGCATACAACACACGCTAAGAAACTCCTCCGTAGAGCCTAGGCAGTCGTATATTCAAGGAGCAAAACTCCCGACATTTCCTCTGTCGCACCCGCTGTTACTCGCGCATGCGCGCAAACGTCCGTCGTCACCGCAAGTGCCACGCCCCGCTGTACCTACAAGCAAATGGAAATACGCGGCCGGAGCCAAGACGCCGGCAGAGAGCGCCGACCATAGCGCCCCCGGGTTGCGCGTTCGGTGGGCCCTACCATGGCGTCCCTCTGTAAAGGTGGAATCGCACAGTCAAACCGTGTTGAGCTTGTTGGGGTCACGAACGGCTTCTTATTGCCTGGCGTTGGTGTTTCCTTATTGGAGTGGGAGCGCAATTATCCGGAACGCCAAGAAAATCTAGGTTCCACAGGCCGTTGTGTTTGTCGTCGCCTTGAAGATACGGCACGTACCATTCCAGACCGCGTGCACGCCGTTCGTCTTTCTTCCTCCATCAAAAACGCTTTCCTCCAAGGGAAAGCAGGGATTCATATCTATCGGTGGACTCTGCTTTGGAATTCCTCACGAAGGTCACGTTTGTGCATCGCTTTCCATTAGCGATGTCTTCGCGCCTTCACAACTGAAAGGAGTTCAACGACACTGACATAATCACTGACACACTACTTGAATCACGTAGAAGGTATGGATAGCCAGTGTTGATATAGTACTGAAAAAAGTCGAGCCGCATTTCGAAGTAAAAACAACAACAAGAACTACAACAACTCGTTAAGAAAAACCAACCAACCATACCACCCCCCCACCCCCAATCCCTCCATTACCACCGGCTTCTTTGCCAACCTCCCAAAGTGGGTGAGCGCCATGGTATGATATGCAACAAAGCAAGCAAACAACATCCGCCAATCCCACACTGTGGGTGTTTGGACGCGCAATCAGAATAACAAGAACAACGTGGTCAGCGCCCTACTGGATGGTGGCTATCTTTGCCAATTCCGCACCCTTTATGAACACGCCCGCGTCCATGGCCAGGCCGGCTCTTGCAATCGATGTGGCTGCTCATCGCCACTCCGCTGCAAACAAAGTCTGCCTCAAGATGCAAACAGATGTAAAAGCAGTTTGCCAATTTAGCGAGCCAAGCTGAAGTCTTGCATGCTTAAGTCTTCTTTGAGGACTTCGAACGGGTTTGACCTACATGGGATCTGGGTACTTCGTGGAGCCTCGTAGCGAGTGGCAACAGGCGTCGAAATGTAGGGAGAGGAATACGTCCGCCGCGCTCGGGAATCGAACTCGCTACCTCGGGCTGAGAAACGCAACGCTATATATTGTTGTGACGGAGACGTCTCAACGCTGCCGCCACTGTTGCGAAGGAGGATCCAAGGCGACAGTGATTAAACGAAACATTTATATGCAGTATGTACAAGGGCGTTACATGAACGGCTCAGAGGCCGGGGCATAATGGACTCGCACTAAAGCGTGCGGTGAGAAACAGGAGCACGCTTCTGCTTGCTGTCATTGTCGTCGTCCCGTGGTTCGGGCTTTTATAACCACAGGAGTCGATGCAGTTGCCATCGGCTCGAACCTACAATCAGGACCCACCACGGGTTGCTGTGCGAATTTCGACGAATGGACGAGAGGCACCTGCATCAGGCGATCCCGGTGAAGTGGTTCAACGGCGCCGACCCGGCGGTGCCGCCGGATGTAACCCGAACACGACGCGCCGTCGGGCCCGGCGAATTCGTTCGGCGTCCAGCTTCAGCCGCATGCCGGCAACGCGAACTTTTGTTGGGAGCTCTAGCACAACAGCACACCCGCCGCCAGACCATGCGCCAGGAAGACGAGCTGCTCCCTCGTGGCTCGGATGCCGGGCGCGCTTGTTGGCCAGGCCCATCCAGGTTCCCCTCCGTGTTTCGGGGAATAGGTGGCTCCACGCTCCTTCCCGTGAACAGGCCCCACTCGCCAGGCCAGGGTCACTCGTTCACCGGCTTGTCGCCCAAGTGTCTCGACCAGCTTTATTTGGCAGCTCCGACAGGCTTTCATCTCGGCACCGGTCAGGGTTAGTTCTGCAGCATCCGAGAACGAACCGACAACAGGCAACCCCCAACACGAGCAAGTACCGTTTTGTCACCCGTCAGAATACCAGACTCAAACGTATCGAAATGGTTCTAGCTTTGTCTCTGTCCCAATTTATTTCCCTCTTCGACAAGAGATACATGTGGTATACAGAACTCTCAAGCGCGGCACAAACAATGTGTCACTACATGACACGTAATGATTACGATACAAAACAAAATTTTGGTTTTCTTGAGATCACTTGGTCAGAAAACACTAAGCTGAGGCTGAAAATGAGGTGTCTAAATTTTGCCCTCAGCTAATAACACCATTAGCGTTTCGTGAAGTAACGAAATGCAAGTCACGAGGAGTTCGAAGGCAGCACTGTTTAGAACGCACGTCTCAATGCGTCTGCGTTCGCGTTCAACTTTCCTTTCTTATAGCGAACGACAAGATGGTGCTGCTGGAGCGTCATACTCCATCTTAACAACCGGCCGCTTTTAGACGACATATTATTTAACCAAGTCAGGGGGCAGTGGTCGGTCTCCACCACAAACTTGGAACCGGCAACGTAGCAGGGAAATTTCTGCACGGCCCACACGACGCAGGCGCATTCCTTTTCAGAGGTGCTGTAAGCCTCTTCTCTGCAAGTTAGTTTACGGCTCAAGTACAAAACTGGCCGTTCATGACCGTTATCATCCTCTTGGCATAGCACCGCTCCCATACCACGGTCGCTCGCATCGCACTGGATGAAAAAACCTTTTGAAAAGTCTGGCGCCAGTAGAACTGGTTTCTAGCTCAAGGCTTGTTTCAGCATTTGAAATGCGTTCTCTTTTGCCGTGTCCCATTGCACCTTCACTGGCTCAGACTTTCTAAGTGCGTCAGTTAGAGGACAAGCAAGCGCAGAGTAATCTTTCACGTAATGCTGGTAATATCCAGCCAAGCCTAAGAAGGCCCTTATCTCGGAATTGGTGGTTGGTCGGGGGTAGTTTACGAAGGCGGCTACTTTGATTTCAGACGGTCTTCTTCGGCCGCGCCCCACCACATGCCCCAGATAAGTCACTTCGGCGCAACCAAGGTGACACTTCACAGGTTTTACCGTAAGACTTGCTTCTTTCAGCCTGCTCAGCACGACTCGTAAGTGCGCCAGATGTTCGACCCAAGTGTTTGAAAAGATGGCGGCATCGTAGAGGTAAGGGAGTGCGTACTCAGACAGGCCACGAAGCACTTGATCCATCAGACTGGTGAAACAATACGGCGCATTTTTGAGTCCAAAACTCAACATGACGGGGCGGAACGTTCCGCTCGGGGAAACGAACGCAGCGTAGCGACTGGCCCGCTCTGTGAGGGGGACTTGCCAATAGCCTCGCACAAGGTCTAGTGTGGATATGTAATTCGACTTCGATACCGTCTCCACCCTTTCCTCGAGGTTCGGTATCGGATAGGTCTGATCTCGGGTTATCGCATTGAGGCGTCGATAATCGATGCACGGCCTCGGATCCTTCACTGGTACTTGGACTAGTATTAGAGGGGAGGTGTAGTTGCTCTCACTCGGCACAATGACTCTTAGGTCACACATGCGCTGAATCTCATCCGCTATAATCCGTTTCTGTACAGGAGAACAACGATACGGCTTACTACGTATCGGCTCTTCGCACTTTAGTTCAATGTCGTGCTCAATTAGCGTCGTCTTTCCGGGCTGATCGGAAAAGACCTCTTCAAACTCAGAAACAATTATTTTCAAGTCCTCCTTTTGGGCTTCGCTTAGGCGAGGTTCTAACTTTACTTGTTCCAGCAGGACATTCGGACCACCTTCCTTAATGTCCGCAGTGGTCAGGATTTCCGTACCTTCCTCGTCCTGAACGCTCAAAACTACGTTCACCACTGCGTGATGCTGAATGTATGGTTTCATCAAATTGCTGTGGTAGATTTTGTTTGGTCGTTTGCCTAGTTTCACTTCGTAGTTTGTATCGGAAAGCATATTACCACAGAGGAGGATATCGAAATCATGGACAGTGGGCTGGCGCACTTGACTGAAGCCAAACAATCTATGTTAAATAGATGGAAAACGCAACGGCTGAACAGGAGACTCAGGAAGCGCATATCATTGTTGAATAGGGAGATTGAAGAACACTCCAGAAATTTACAGAAACAATGGGATGAGCTTTGTAATTCCATAGATGGTCGAATCAGACGCGGGGGAAATTGGAACTTACTTAGACATTTGCTTCATGAGAACGACACGAAATCTAATAGGAGAACAGTAGTAGCACGACTCGTCCATCGTGAGAGTCAGGACACAACGGAAGAGGCCATTCTGGATCGGCTCGCAGCTAGGTATTTACCACTTAAGGATAGCAATGAGAGTACAGACCTGCCTGAATATACAGGGGAAGACGGTGAGCCTATGGATCAAGACTTCACAGATAGCGAAGTTCGTGCAGCCCTGTACGACCTCAACAGTAGATCTGCTGCCGGTCCAGATGGCATTTCCAATAGGCTGTTGAAAATTTTTGACGATGATTCTATAAAATATTTAACAGAGTATTTCAACGAACTCTGGAAAAACGGTGATTATCCGAAGGAATGGAGAATTGCTAACACAATTCTTATTCCCAAACCAGGCAAGCAACTCAATCTAGATAACCTAAGACCCATATCGTTAACATCATGTCTGGGCAAAACCATGGAGCATGTCATACTCAATAGACTGACTAAGTATGTAGAAAACAGAAATGTTCTTCCGCATAACCTGATCGGTTTCCGTCCTGGACTTTCGACTCAAGATGCAATGCTTTTAATCAAACATCACCTTATTCTTGCTAGCCCGCTACATACGAGAGCTCTTCTAGGCCTAGATGTGGAAAACGCCTTTGATCGCATCAAGCACAGGGCCATATTGGATATCCTCTCGGAAATGGGATTCGGTAAGCGATTGCACAATATGGTGAGAGCCTTTCTCGGTGGCCGTTCTGCTTGTCTCAGGTTAGGCGAACTCCAATTGACAACCCTGGAACTTGGGAATAGTGGGACACCACAAGGGCCTGTCCTATCTCCCATGTTATTTAATTTGGCAATGTCAAAAGTGGCTCGAGGTCTCGCGCAGATTGAGGATGTCCATTTTGCTATATATGCAGATGATGTAGCAATCTGGAGTGCCGAAGGTAATATGGGACAAACAGAGACCAAACTCGGAGAAACCTCAATGAGGTGGCAAATGAAGCAGCACGAGGACTTTCAAGCCGTGCTCTTCAAGACCGAGCAACTTACACTTCACCCGGGGAACACAGGGATCGATTATTAACATATAACGAAATCACGAAGCATTATTATTTAAGCAGAAGGGAATACCCATTGCCACACGGTAAGCTTAGCAGAGCCCAAGCGGCCACATTACGTTTGCTACAGACAAGAACATACCCAAGTCAAGATTTTATTAACAGGATCTATCCGGAGAGGGAAACTCAAACCAACCGTAATAAGTGCAATGGCGTCATTACCCTTGACCACATGCTTTGGCAGTGCGCCGTGGTCTTCACAGATTGTGACAAGCAACAAGAATGGTGGCGGCAAATGCTACACACTGAATCACTCTCTGACCAATTACGCGCAGTCCAGAAGGCCCGCGATGTGGCTGAAGGGCTCAGCCTGATAGTCCCAACGTGGGAGCGGCCCGCGTCAACGTAGGGTTGACCTTCAGGACCCAATAACGTTCTCCATACCATACCATACGAGTGTCTCAGAAAACAAGTCGACAGAGACACCTAAGAATGCTTACGTGTTGAAATGCGAAAGCATTGTAGTCGCTTTGGTTAAATGCCTTTTTCCGCATGTTCCTTGTACGCGCAAGCTCTCGGCTGCGTTCTAACTGCCTCTCGGTAAGGCCAAATCAAAAGGCGCCGAGCGTCTCAACATGCTCGCTTGCCCGTGAGGAATGACGGGTGCCATGATGCATGCACTAGGCACATCTTATGTCAGCTGGAGCATGCGACTGGAAGCACGCTCGTCATGCATCCCGGAGGACAGAGCTCGATTACCACCCAGACGAAAATATTAGTTTCGAAGGCATTAATTTGTTTAGAGCAACCACCCTCAGCAATGCGAGGTCAATCCGAGCATTTTATAGCTTACTTTAATAGTGGTACTTTCTTTTAGGTTCACTTCGGGCAGGCTTGTGTAGACGAGTGTAGTGCCGGGCAGAGGCTATTATGCCGTGTGCTCCACTTGGCTCACTGGGCTGTAGCCAACCAGAGCAGGCAGCGTGTCGTTTATGGATAAGCAGACAGAAAGCGCCTGACTCCGCACTTCATCTGACTTCGAACCTACTGGCTACGTTTGTGCCCCTTCCTGAGATTTGAGTGAATGGGTGAAGAAACATTATTGCAGGTCCGGCGAGGACTCGAACTCGACGCGCACCCGGCTAGTCCCACGTGGGACCGGCTGGTCTAGCCCACCGGCCCAATCGCGAGTACCCCGGACAGCCAGGATTTTCTTGTCTAGAGCGAAGTAACGTAGAAGTGAGTCCCACACCTCCCTAATGAACTTGGGGTATGTCGACCCGCACTCCCATAGCATGTGCGCTAGAGTGGAGGACTGCCCGCAGGACGGGCAGGCGTCGTCGCGATGTACGTCAGGGACCAGCGGCTGCAGCGCGACCTCATCACTTCGTGATGTGTTTCCTTGCCATGTGATGATAGCACCGGACGACGGATTTGCTTGCCCTAACAATATATGTTAGGAATAGTATAGGCACAATCAGCGAATATTTCCGGCCTAATTATCACACAACAAACAGCACTCGTACGAGCATTCACATTGGAGCCAACCATCTAACCTAACGCCAAGCTTATCCACACAGTGCTACCGCGCTTCCGTGTCTGGATATGTGCAAGGATATTGGCCATCTTTTTGAGAGAATTTGTGCAAAATTAAACTGCAAGCAGAAACGAAGGATGAAGTTTGTTGCCAGTGCAGAAGTTTTATCCTAATTGTCCGTCCTCACTAAAGAGAGGCCACAAATGTTGAAATGGAGTTGGAAATGATGGCCAAGTGCATTTCAGGATTTGTTAACATTCCACCATCCTTCACGCGCATAGTCAGGCTGCAGCCTCCAAGGAGCTTTCGTCCCTTCTTTTAGCAGTCTAATATACCGAACAGAAACAAAGTCGGCAGGGTCACTTAAGACCGGTTACGTGTGGGAATGCGAAAGGAACATACTTGCCTTAGTGAAATGCTTTCGATTGACGTTCTCAATTGGGAGGCACCGCGATCATTTTTTACACTGATGACGTCGCGCTACCTCCTCCCTGTGGTCTGAGAGAGAAAGAAAAGTTTTAATGATACGAGATGCAGATGTGTCGGCCTGAGGCACATTCCTCTAGCCAGCTGCTCTGCGTTGGGGGAAGGAGAAGAGGGAAAGAAAGAAGAAAAAAAAGGCACATGATGGGTGACGATGATGAGGAAAGATGTAAAGAATCCCCATGGTCTTCGCCGTCACGTGACCAATGACGCCTGCACTGGGCCACACTTTTAGTCATCAGGATCGCTGCGTAGTGACGAATCTGTGCTGCCCACTCTTCTTGGCTGTTGAGAACCTGAAGCTTGCCAATCAAGCTGCTTGCTTGTCAGAACCTGGCCCCAATCGCCATGCGCGCTAAGGATGCGGGCTCCGAATGAACGATTTCGACGTTGAGTTTTGTGAAGCCCTCGAACCAAGTGCACACATGGAGAGTCTCTCGCGCCTACCCTGTGCAATTAGAGAAAAATAGTGTCGCCACATATAATTGCCGCATCACATTGTGATGCGAAAGCAAAATGGCTTTGCGCATTATAAAGGAAATGGTGCAGATCATATTGTATGTGAGTTGAATAGCAAGAACTAGTGTTGTGTACATTGACACGTAGCGCATAGTTTTTCCGGGGACTGTATTTCGCCAGCTAACCTAACGTTATCGCTGGGCGCATAAACTCGTCTGCTTGAGTTATCTTGCTGGAATGTTGTCGTTAATTGTATCTGTTGTGTATGTTCTCGCCGAACTTGGGGTAATCACATCGTATGCGTTACTCTAGTTGTGCAACACTTTTTCGAAGGCACGCGGGCAACAGCGGTTACGTTGGAACGTTCGACGAGTCCTGTATAATAGCCGACTCACTTGATTTAACCGCAGATGAGATTTCGACGATCGCGGACAGTGCTCGCCGCTATCGTATTGCTTTGAGCGTCACTTGCTTTTGTGGGCGCAGAATAGTCAAAAATAAATAAAAAGAAGTTCCATTCGTGTTTGAAAGTTTTCATGTTGTGTTCGTCACCGTCACTACAACTTGACAATAATACGTAATGTGCGCATATTATAATCCGGGCTGTATTAGAATCCTCCTACGGGTGCCAAGACAATGTCGTCGCTGACGAATCTGTCTTAAAAAGTACAGCGATGGAATGAACACCCACTCTGGCAGTGGTGCCAAGTGTATATCCCTCCATTTTGTCGCGGATTTTCACAGGAAGGCTTTGAATTGTCCCCTTGTAGAACGCCGCCTAGGAGTTACTTGTGGCCAGCTCAGTGAAACCCGCGGGCCGTTTTCTGGGCTTATGATCGAACTTTTGAAGATTGGTGTAAAAAAAGATCAGGCAGAAACTCCTCTGGGAGTTCTCTAAGTACGCGTAACCGTAGCGCCACTTGCTCCTCTCCGCGTAGCCTGGTGTCATAATCAGGCTTATGAAACTTGATCTGGCCAGTACGAAAGACAGCGCTACCGCGACGCGAACTGCTCCGGACGGCGGCGCCAGGTGCATTGATGACGCAGGCAAAGTACTTGGAGGTGGCGGCGCCTGGTGCGATGATGACGTTTCGTCCATTGTAAACCCGGTATCGCTGTTGAGCGCCAGGTGCGTTCGCGTCGAAACATTATGAACCGTCATCAACCCTACCCCTGCGGCAGCTGCGTATACAACGGCCGCGCGGACCACATGTTGAAAGCGATCGGTGATTTCTGCAGAGGGTGCCGACTGCTCATAGCCTCGCTCGGCTTGTTGTCGCCGTTTCGCGTTGAAGAGAGACGCGCAGGTCCAACTTGAAAATTATCCGTGAATGGGGCAGGGTGCGACACGTGCTGACACATTTGTGAGTTCTATGTTCTAGCCGCTTCGTTCGCGTTGAAACGACAGACAGACAGCAGGAAGGTAAAGTCGCTCACTGCTGCAGGCTCCATTTGAAAGCGACAGCCTTAAGTGACGGACGGTTTTCCGCGAAGCATATTACTAGAGCTCAACCCAGCCCGTCAGGCGCGGCGGTGTCGCCTTCAATACCAGGTGACACCGTGACGTCACGACAGAGGAGAAACGGGTCTCCAACTCGCGCCGTCGCTCGCGGCGTCGCGGCGGTATATAAGCAGCTGCGCTTGTTTCTAGGTGGCTTTGGCTCAACTCTTGCAAGATGGGCTGGGTGGGAATCGAACCAGGGTCTCCGGAGTGTGAGACAGAGACGCTACCACTGAGCCACGAGTACGATGCTTCTAAGCGGTACAAAAGCGCCTAAAGTGAATGCGGTGTTACCTTAGAAACGAGCTGTTTCTAAGGCGCAGGCGTGCGTCGCTTGCTCAGGCGCACATTTCGTTGCCGCGCCGAACGCTGCGTTGCTCGACGCTCACCGCGTCCAATGCGGGGCGCGTAGTCGCTGCGCCGTAGCCCATTGTCTTACACGTCCCTTGGCGGGTTGACGGGAACGCTGTCGCGTTCCACTCTTGAAGGCGAAGCAGAGTAACGCATGAATTGTTTCTTCTACTAGCCGAACCAAATATAGCCAAGCAACAGCAGTTCACCAGGCTAAACAGTGGTTCAACAACTAAAATAAAGGCTAGTATGCTTCGCATCCTGGGCTTAACCTTAGCTAAGCCGCAGCCATCTTTTAGCCCTAACGACACAATAGGACTCACCATCCCTTGAGGATCGGTGAACTACGGCGGAATATCGACTTATTGCGCCTACGCTATGTTCCTACATTGATAGTGCGAAAGCCTTATGTGCTCTGTGAAGCGAAAAATGCGTTCTCCAGTACTAACATCACATTGCAAGGAAACTCACGCGACCACGTGATAAGGTCACGTTGCAGCCGCTCTACCCCGACGTACATCGCGACGACGCCTGCCCGCCCTGCAGGCAGAACTCCGCTCTAGCGCGCATGCTCTGGGAGCGCGGGTCGACATACCCCATGTTCATCAAGGAGGCGTGGGACTCGCTCCTAGGTTGCCCTGCTCTAGACAAGCAAATCCTGGCTGTGCGGCGTGCTCGCGACAGGGCCGTTGGGCTAGACCTGCCGGTCCCGACGTGGGACTAGCCGGGTGCGCGAGGAGTTCGAGTCCTCGCCGGACCTGCAATTAAGTTTCTTCACTCATCCAATCAATTTTCAGACAGGGGCACATACGTAGCCAATAGGTGCGAAGTCAAGTGAAGTGCGGAGTCAGGCGCTTTCTGTCTGCTGATTAATAAACTACACACTGTCTGCTCTGGTTGGCCCATTGACCCAAGTGGAGCACACGGCATCATAGCCCCTGTCAGGCACCAGCTCGTCTACACGAGCCTACCCGAAGTTCAAGTAAAACAAACTAGCACTAGTGAAGTAAGTAGCAGAATGCTCGGATTGATGTCACATTGCTCAGGGTGGTTCGTGTAAACAAAGTAATCTGGGTGGGAATTGAGCTCTGTCCTGCGGGGTGTGAGACAAGCGTGCTTCCCCGTCGCATGCTCCGTGTGGCCAGAGATACGCCTAGTGCATGCGTCATGGCATTCGCCGTTCTTCGCGGGCAAGTGACCGCGTTGAGGCGCTTGGCGCCTTTTGATTTGGCCTTACCGAGGGTCTATCGAGGCGCAGTTAGAATGCAGGCAGGAGCCTACGCGGACGAGGAACGTGCGGAAAAAGCATTTAACCAAATGGACTATGATGCTTTCGCATTCACACACGTAAGGAGTCTCAGGTGCCGCTGTCGACATTTTTTACCCGAGACACTCGCGCACTGTGAAAATGTCTCCTGGGATCTAAGCTACATGCCGTGAATGTAACCCGTACTTGCACGTTCCTAATGCGCATCGGATTCCTTGCGTAGTATTGCAAGTAGTTTATCAAATAGTACTGCAGGAAGAGAAATGTCCAAGAGGGACATAGTTATAGATATAGTTATAGTTATTAGAGACGTGGGAGCTCATCGCCTGGTGGCGATGAGCTCCCACGTTTATTGCGAGAGCCGGCATGGCCATGGACGCGGGCGTGTTGTTAAAGGCTACGGAATTGGTGAAGGTGGCCACCGCCCAGTAGGGCGCCGACCACGTTGTTCTGTTTGTTAATCTAAGTGCCCGTCGCTCACACCCAGAGTGGGGATTGGCGGACGTTGTTTGTTTGCTTGCTTACTCATAATACCATGGCGCTCACCGCTATGGTATTATCGCCGGCAAAGAAGCCGGCGGGAATGAGTGGGATCTGGGGCGAAGGGGTGGTATGGTTTGTTGGTTTTCCTTTACGAGTTGTTGTCGTAGTTCCCTCAAAACGTGGCTCGTGTTATCTACAGCGTCCCGAGAGACTTTCGTACTCGTCACCACCGCATTATTGATGGCTATGGCTATTCTCCACGTGATTAAAACGGCGTGTCATTGATTACGTTACTTTCGTTGCATTCCTATCAGTGAGAAGACGCAAAGGGATCGCTAAAGGACAGGGATCCACAAATGTGACCTTCCTGAGGAGTTCCAAAGTGGGGTCCACCAACGCATGTGAATCCGGGCTTTTAGAAGCCAGAGTTTTTCCTTGAACGAAAAAAGAGGAACGGTGGGCACGCTATCTCAAATGGTACTTGCCGTATGTTGGAGGCGATAACAAAAACAACGGCCTGTGGAACCTTGACTCTGCTGGCGTTCCAGATATTTGCACTCCAACACCAAGCCGTGACTACGACAGAGCCAGGCAATAAGAAGCCGTTCGTGCCAACAACACGCTCAACATGGCTTGAGTGTGTAATTCCACCTTGACGGCTTGACGCCATTGTAGCGCCCACCGACCGCGCAACGTGGGCGCGCTAAGGTCGGCGCTCTCTGCCGGTGTCTTTGTGGCGGCTGCGAAAGACGAGAAAAATAAATACGTGCGTGCTTTCTCGAAGCGCAAGCACAACACCACGGCTCCATGGAAGCATAGTATATTTTAGGCTAGAACTCTCTGAAATATCTTTTACACTGTAATATCATTCAGATACCAGGGCCTCTCAACCATTCAAGAGGTTCGGCAAGCTTGAGATCCACAGTGAGAACGCCTAGCCAGCCCAGCAGCTAACGCATAAAACACTCACAGTGGTTGCTTAATGGCTATGGTGTTGGACTGCAAAGAATAAGGTCGTGCGATCGAACGGTGGCCACGGCGAACGCATTTCGATGGGGGCGCAATGCTAAATCACCCGTATGCATGTTAAAGAATCCTAGGTGGTCCCAATTATTCCGGAGTCGCGTACTACGGCGCGCCTCATTATCAGGTCATGGTTTCGGCACCTGAAATCCCGTATTTAACGTTTGAAGCCATAAAAATTCGCGTTACGCACTCGTAACCACCTGATGAGGCTTTTAATGTGTAAGCATTTCTATGCTTACCCATCTTAATGCTTACCCATCTATGCTTACTTATCTTAATCCCCCTTGTGCACCTTAATCCAGTTTCGCATAAAATCTAACGCCCCGCTTAGCCATCATAATCCATGTTATTTCAACTTAATGTACTTTAACCCACGTAAATGAACCTTAATATTCTCGTAATTTATCTTAATCACCCTTGTGCACCTTAATCCAATTTGGAGGGTGTGCCACGTCGACCGGCTGCAACGTGACCTCATCACTTGGTCACGCCTGCTTCCTTGCCATGTGATGTTAGCGCCAGATTTGTCGCCCTAACAATAGGTATCAGAAATAGTATGGGCGCAATCACAGATTCAAAGAAGGAAGAGTGCAACTGTTCGATTGGAGCCAACCATCTAACCTTACGCCAACGCTTATCCACACAGTGCTGCCGCACTTCCGTTTCTGGCTACGTGCAATTAATTATAGGGGTCATCTGTTTGTGAGAATTTGTTCAAAAATTAGGTGCAAGCAGAAACAGATGATGAAGTTTTTTACCTCTGCAGAAGTTTTATCCTGATATGTCTGTTGTCAATAAAAAGAGGCCACAAATGGGAAATTGGAGTTGAATATGATGGCCAAGTGCAATTAAGAATTTGTTAACATTTCACCATCCTCCACGCGCATAGTCATTCTGCAGCCTCCAAGAAACTTTTGTTCCCGTCTCCTAACAGTTTTATATTCCCAGTAGAATGAAGTCGACAGAGACACTCAAGATCTTTACTTGTGGGAATGCTAAAGCAACATACTTGCTTTAGTGAAACGCTTTCGATTGACGTTTTCGATTGGGAGGCAGCGCGCTCACTTTATACACTCTTGACGTCGCGCTACCTCCTCCCTATGATATGAGAGAGAGAGAAAGGTTTAATGATACGAGATGAAGAGAGGTTGGCATAAGGTACCATCTACTCTTTGTTGGGGGACGGGGAAGAGGGACAGAAAGAAGGTGCCATCTACTCTGTGTTGGGGGACGGGGAAGAGGGACAGAAAGAAGGAAGAAAAACGCCCATGATGGCTAACGATGATGAGGAAAGATGGGACGCTTCCCCATGGTCTGCGCCCTCACGTGCCCAATGACGCATACCCTAGGCCTCACCTTTAGTCAGCAAGATGGCTGCGAAGCGATGTGTCTATATTTAGTAGTAGTGGTACCTTTTTAGTAGCGTGACCTGCAGTGACCTGTGTGTTCTATTTTATTTTCTTAGAATTGTCATCTTCCTCTTTCTTTCCACTTTCCTCCCCTTCTTTCTATCTATCATATCTTCTACGTTTCTTTTCACCCCTTTCTGAAGAGTAGGTAGGCGTAGTGGCCCTTGCAGTGGCAGTTGCAAGCCTGCTTCTCGCTTTCCCTTTCCTGTCAAGTGTATATATGTT
Organism: Dermacentor andersoni; assembly: GCF_023375885.2. NCBI lineage: Eukaryota > Metazoa > Arthropoda > Arachnida > Ixodida > Ixodidae > Dermacentor > Dermacentor andersoni. The sequence continues at coordinate 112,770,650 of NC_092821.1, read as the reverse complement.
TTCAAAACAAATAATAATAATAATAATAATAATAATAATAATAATAATAATAATAATAATAATAATAATAATAATAATAATAATAATGTTATTGTTGTTGATGATGATGATGATGATTGACCATACAGACATGCCTTACTGGCTGCACTTTCCAAAATGACGTTTGTTTGAGTATTCACTGAAAACTGCGATGTATGGCGTCTTTAGTTATAGTAATGACGGTAACAAACCTAAACGTGTTTGATACCCTCGGTGCTACACTAAACGTGAGGTGGTGTCGTACTGAGAACGACGTAAGAAGATGAAATCGCCAAGGCAGATTTCCGGGCCTTTCCGGAAATTAAGATCAAAAGAAAGGCAAAGGTAAGGGAGATGAGTGGTTTTACATGGAAGCGGAACAAAACAATGCAGGAGATTACACTGAAGGCGCATTCTGGGCTACATTCTGAAGCCACATTTAACTTGGCCCACCCCCACGTTTCAAGTTGGCCCACCGTCAAATTTAAGTTGAACCGCCCCGTTTGTTCAAGTGGGCCAACCCTCAAATTTCAATTGGTCCACATCTAAATTTCACATTGGCCCACACCCAAATTTAGGCTGGCCCACTCCAAAATTTCAAGTTGGCCCACCGACGAAATTCAAGTTGGCCCACTCATACTATAAGCTTCATGCATTTTCTAAGCAGCACTATGTACCTCTATGAGTACTTTTTTTCTTTAAATTTGTTTGCTTTACATTCTTCCTTACTACTTAAAAGCTACCAGTCATGTACATTTACGCTATCATAATGATTAAATGTCTTAAGTTTGTAAATTACGAATTTTTTGTGCACACACAAGGTAGTACACTTTTCGCATGACAGGGCTGGGGAGCTCGCCAAAGAATCCGTGCGCATTAAGAAAAAATGAATTACAATCACTAATATTTTCGTATAGGTACAACTGACCTGTAAGTTACTAGCTAGCAAGGACTGAACATTATGTTTCACTTGCGAACAATGGCGAAACCGGCCCGCCTGGGTAGGCGCGATTTCTAGGAGTCCGGAGATGATTGGAGCCAATTGGTGTGCTGCAATATTTCGACTATCCACACCGCTACCGCCGCACTTGGTGCGGTTAACTCCTCTCCTTTTGCCGACATGATTGTGAGCATTCGCAGCAACAGTAAACGGGAAGTTTAGAGATAAAGCTTCCTGTTCTGTTTGTACGTCTTTTACCGTAATCTGTATATCGGACATGAAGGCACGTCACAAATGCAGAATTAGCCACAAAAACCTTTTGCGCGTACAGATGAGACTGTTGCCAGCGTTCGAACGAAGCAGGCCAATGCGATTAGAATAATGCGATCGCCCGTCACGTTCGGCAAACTGCCGACGAATTCACGTAGGCCTTGTGGCTACTGGCAATGAATTCTGCACGGGCACAGACTCTGACGCAGGTTCTATGTATGTATGCGCAAATAGTGCCACTAGAGAAAGGTAAAGTGACCGTATTATTTCCTTGTGATAGCGCCGTTCACTCTGTATTCAGTGCCAGGAATGCAGGTGCTCAAATATGACCAATCGGAGTGATCCTAGCCAAACGGAATCACTCCGAAAGTTGAGACCAAACTACTGAACAATCGGCGTAAATTTTAGTCAGTTCGACAATAATATACACTTTAAAGTTGCCTGTGTAGGTATATAGTCTGGTTAATTGTACGCAGAATATATGTTGTCTTCTAAATAAGTGCCCTATGCTTGTATTCATTTAGGAGTAAATAAATATGGATCAATTGACTGAGATGTACAGTTCCGATGCTTGTCGAATGCATCGAGCAGATAAAGTAGTCATTTAGTGTGCCAGAATCGATGCCAAGAAACCGGAAAGGAAGGGGTAGGGGGTGTTGTCACAGGTTGTTTTATGCCAAGTTATCTGGCACATAAAAGTTTTGGAAAGGTGAAAGGGGCACGTTCTTGGCGTACACTCATATTATACTCCCCGCCGCCTTGGCTACGCCCATGTCGGCCACACTTGACCCGTGAAGCGCGCTCGACGAAACTTAGTCACGCGACGGCGGATGCTATGATCCATCATACCGAACAGCAATCATCAGCACTTTGGCATACCCGACCCAACTTAGGCACACGTTATGTCTCTGGTGTTCTCCACCGAAACAAATGTCAAGCTCTACATTTCTTGTTGGATTGTCGTGAATCAGGGGGCTGTATCCTAGAATTGTAACCGGTATTCGGATTCTAGTGTAAGTAGTATAAAAACACAGCAGTGCAGTGAAGATGACACATGTTCAGGCGAATTGGATGGATAGATGGATGGAAAACTTTATTTGGTTCTGCAAGTAGTGGTCATTAATCACTAAGCGGGCCGCTCCCACGTCGGGACCGGAAGGCCAAGCCTCACGGCCACGTCGTGAGCCTGCTGGCCAGCCCAGATTTGTTCATCCAGGTCCGGGCTGCGAAATGCAGCCTCCCACCTGGACGCATCCTTGATCGCCGAGTCTTCAATTCTTTCCCAAGACCAGAGCATGTGTTCGAGCGTCATTAAAGCACCACAATCTTGGCAATAAGGCTCTGTATACATCTCCGGATAAAACATGTTCAGTCTCCGTGGGCAAGAATAAGTACCAGTCTGTAGTAAGCGTAATGTAAGTGCCTGCGCCCTGTTTAGTTTAGGATGCGGCAAGCCATAAACCCTGCGATTAAGAAGGTAATACTTCGTGATTTCATTGTATGTGGAAGTGGTGTCTCTGTTCTCGGGGAGTACCGCCACGCCGTGGCGCGGGGCAGAGCGGAGGGTAAGATATCGCGCTGCCTCATGAGCGGACTCATTGAGATTTGGAGGGGCTCCTTCAATCATACCAAGGTGAGCAGGGAACCAACATAAGTAGTGTTGAGCGGTCTCTCCCCGGCCACGGCGGCCGCATTCCGATGGGGGTGAAATGCGAAAACACCCGTGTGCATAGATTTAGGTGCACGTTAAGGAACCCCAGGTAGTCGAAATTTCCGGAGCCCTCCACTACGGCGGGCCTCATAATCAGAAAGTGGTTTTGGCACGTAAAACCCTATAAACTATCTGAGTGATCTCGCATGTCTGCATAATTTTAAAAGTAACCTTAGCCACCGAGCCCTTCTCAAAGACCCAAACGGCTGACTTTGAATCGCTATATAAAATTTTCTCACTTTCTTCTGTATCCTAGCTAGAATGCCTTAATTCTCCTATTTCCCCTTACCTCGCGTAGCAGGGTGTAGGCGAACGCTACCGCTTCAGAAAACGTCTCTGATTTTACGTGAATAACTATGTCTCTACAGGACATTTCTCTTCCTGTAGCACTGTTTGATAAACTACTTTTAATACTACCCAAGGAAACTGATACACATTAGGAAACTGCAAGTGCGGGTTTCATTCTCGGCATAGCTTAGATCCCAGGAAAATTTTTTACAGTGATCGAGTGTCTCAAGCCGACAGAGACATACGTGCTGGAATGCGAAAGCACTGTAGTTCCTTTGGTTAAATGTATTTTTCCGCACGTTCCTTGTTTGTGCAATCTCTCGGCTGCGTTCTAACAGCGCATCGGAAAGGCCAAATCAAAGGCGCCGAGCGCCTCGACGTGCTCGCTTGCCCGCGAGGAATGACGGGTGCTATGATGCATGCACTAGGCACATCATCAGTCAGCTGGAGCATGCGACTGGATGCACGCTTGTCATGCATCCCGGAGGACAGAGCTCGATTCCCGCCTAGACAAAAACTTCATTTTCAGAGCATTAATTTACTTTGTTCACAGAAACCACCTTGAGACATGTGAGGTCAATTGGAGTATTTTATGACTTACTTTACTACTGCTACTTTCTTTTACGTGCATTTCGGGCAGGCCCGTGTAGACGAGTCTAGTGCCGGGCAGGGGCTATGATGCCGTGTGCTTCACTTGGCTCACTGGGCTGTAGCCAACCCGAGCAGACAGCGCGTCGTTTATGAATAAGCAGACAGAAAGCGCCTGACTCCGCACTTCACCCGACTTCGAACCAAGAGGCTACGTATGTGGCCCTGCCTGAGACTTTAGTGAATGAGTGAAGAAACTTTATTGCAGGTCCGGCGAGGACTCGAACTCGTCGTGCACCCGGCTAGTCCCACATCGGGACCGGCTGGTCTAGACCACCGGCCCAATCGCGAGCACGCCGGACAGCCAGGGTTTGCTTGCCTAGAGCGGGGCAACGGAGAAGCGAGTCCCACACCTTCTTGATGAACTATGCGTATGTCACCCGCACTCCCAGAGCATGTGCGCTAGAGTGGTGGTCTGCCCGGAGGACCGGCAGGTGTCGTCGCTATGTACGTCGGGGTCGAGTGGCTGCAACGCAACATCATCACTTCGTCACGTCAGTTTCCTTGCCATGTGATGCTAGCACCGGATGCCGGATTTTTCGCTTCACGGAGCGCCGAAGGCTTTCGCACTAACATATGTAGGAAATAACATAGGCGCAATCAGAGGATATTTCCGCCTTAGTTCACAGATCCTCAAGGGATGGTGAGTCCTATAGTGTCATTGGAGGTAACCATCTAACATAACGCCCAGGTTAGCCATCATAAAGCATGTTATTTCACCTTATTCTATTTTAACTCACGTAAATAAACCTTAATTTTCTCGTATTTTATCTTAATCCCCCTTGTGCACCTTAATCCAGTTTGGAGAGTGGGCCAGGTCCAGCGGCTGCAACGCGACCTCATCACTTCGTGACGTGAGTTTCCTTGCCATGTGATGATAGCACCGGATGCCGGATTTGCTTGCCCTAACAATATATATTAGGAATAGTATAGGCACAATCAGCCAGTATTTCCACCTAGTTTACAGACACCGAAGAACACGTACGGTCGTACTCGCATTGGAGCCAACCATCTAACTTAATGCCAAACTTAGCTACACAGTGCTACCGCACTTCTGTTTCTGGCTATGTGCAAGGATACTGGCCATTTCTTTGTGAGAATTTGTGTAATATTAAACTGAAAGCAGAAGGAGAGGAGGCAGTTTGTTGCCAGTGCAGAAGCTTTATCCTAATTGTCCGTTCTCAATTAATGGGAGGCGACAAATGTGAAAATGGAGTTGCAAATCATGGTCGAGTGCATTTAAGGATTTTTAGCATTTCAGCATCCTTCACGCGCATAGTCAGGCTGCAGCCTTCAAGAAGCTTTCGTTCCATTCTTTTAGCAGTCTGATATGCCCAACAGGAACCGGGAGGGACACTTAAGTCGGGAGGGACACTTAAGACCGGTTACGTGTGGGAAGGCGAAAGCAACATAGTTGCCTTAGTGAAATGCTTTCGATTGACGTTTTGAATTGGGAGGCACCGAGCTCAATGGGAGGCACCCAGCCGTGCGAAATTTGGAGTACCAAGAACCGAAACCAGTGCCAAGCTTGTCCGGACTACTTTGCGTACGAATAGTTCTTCGGAAGCGCTGCCTCTGTAGCTTTGGCGTCGTAGCCGAGAAACGCTGTGCGCTAGTTCACCACAATATATAGTCAATATCTTTTTTTTTTTATTGTCAAGGTTCTTTCCCCTTCATCGTACAGCCTAGTTCGCAAAGAAAAAAAAAACGAGACTCCAGGACATCTGCACGCGTGGAAGTTGGCTCTTAACCGTAATTTGGTGAAAGAAATAACTATATTTAACACATGACTAAATTGCGTTTTTTAATTTATAATGAAAATGTGATAGAGTAGATTTGGTAGGAGTTGGTAGGCTGACCCCGCACATGTAGGTAAGAAATAAAAATAAAAGAAGCGTAATGACGCATGTGCGCTGTCGTTGCAGGCCCCACACGGCGCGGCAAAGCTTCTAAGGGCCCAAGAAATTTTGGCGAAACCGCGTATAGTTAGAACACCGTGCGAGACGTTGAAGCGCAACGCTAAACCTTGTTATCGCAGTCAGTACTACTCCCTTCGGCGGGTAACTGCGATTTTCTTTAATACCTCCTCGACTATAAGATAGATTAGAAATGATGACCGCGTAGCCACAAGAGCGTTCGCCGTGCATTTAAAGACGATCGCAGAGAGCTGTCGTCTTTTAAAAGGCGCAGCGGGACCCCGGCATTTTAATGCGCGAGCATTAAAAGCGTCAAAGTGGGGAAAAAAGAAAGTGGATGTGAAATGTGGGAAGCCGGTCACGTGGTATAGGTAGGTCACGTTGTATTATACATTGCCATTGGCGGTGGGCGGACCCCGAGCACCGTCAGTTGACTTTCGTTTCTCGAAGAAGTCCGACAAGCGTCCAGCGAGCTCCCGAAGAGCACTAATCAATGTAGCAAACACGGTTTAAGTCATGTAACTGGCGACCTCAAGGAAGTGCGACATCAGGGTTACTGATTTACCTCGCATTTACCGGTAAATCGCCAATAAATATTTCCGTGCGGATAACTGTGGAGTCCTCGGGCCTAATACGTTTGCTTCTGTAAAAGCCCTGTGCCCCAGTCGACTTTATGCAGCACGCAAAGTATGTCGTTAACGAACGAGCAGTAGATTACGATATAAACTGCGGTGTCGCTGCAGGGTCTAAATATGTTCAGGATATCGAATGCCTGGAGCGGTATCTCCTGTCGTAAGACAGTCTCATAGGTTCAAAGACACAAATGATGGGAATACATCGAGAGAATCGTGTGCATACAGATGAAACCTAGCTTGTTACGTAACAAGTTACACGTAAATAGATACTTGTAATCAAATAAGTTTCAGGGTATTTTTGTAATTTGCCTATAACATTGTTTACTCGGTGACGCTCTCTGTGATTCAACTCATTCTTTTCTTCAGTAACCAATCACGCGTCACCAGTTAGCTTACAGACGAGACAAGCTGCCACATGCGACGTAGCTTTGAGAACCTGAGTTTCAGGAAAACTACTGCACAATGCCCGAGGTTGTGCTGCAAGGCAGCCTAGCGCATGCGCTAGTTCCGTCGACAGCCAAAACCCGGATTCTCGGTATTTCCTTCCTCGTTGAACTGGGGCTGCGCCACATGGCTCGAAAGCGAAGGCCACGCAAGACCTCAATGCCAGGAAATCAGATGTGGACAGTTTTGTTTTAACTTGTCAATGGTCCAACCAGGAGCGTCTTCTCCAAGTCCCTGCAACAATCAAATAAGTTGCGCTTCATGAAGAGCCCAGATGCTAACCACAGCTCCCTGCGCGATATCTCCGTATATACGATACAACACCACCCTATGCCCCGCAGCGCGTACATCCAGGGAACTGGTTACCCTTCCTGTCTTTGACTCTCTTTTTCCTCCTAGAACCAGTTTTCAATGCCGCTGCTGATGTGTTAACAACAAAAACTAGGAAGGATAAGAAGCGAACATTTTCGAAACCAATTGTTAGTGCATATAACCAATGTATGAAGGGCTGGCTGTATAGGGCGGAGTGAAATTTCAAAGCCATTTCGTTCTGTTCACTGTATCTACGCAATGGAAGTAACAGTTCAGAGAAAAGTGACCTAGGAGTACTGGATTACTTTTGAGTAATTACTGCTTATTTCGTGGCGCAGTAATTGGTAACTGCACACAATTACATTTTTGAATGAAGTAATTGTAATTGTTTACTTTATTTCTTTAGCCCGTACAAGTCTATATAAAAACTCTGAACGATGGAACTGCTTTATGCAAGCCGTACAGAGATTAGAACAATACCATTACGAGATTAAGGCAGGCCCGCATAACACAAACAACTCGGTATCTCTATCATCGGGGAAGACGTGATACCTAGCGCTGGCAGAGCTCTTTAGCAAACTGCATAGCACATTCTCTACAAACACGCCAGGGTGGCATCTAAAGTACGTATTAAATAGGTCAGTTTTCTCGAAAAAAATGTAAAGAATGCCCAAGCCCATTCAATGCTTCTCGCTGCACTGTTTTCAATGTGAGAAACAAGTGTCCTGATTTCTTGAGTTTCTTGGTACACTTTGCTGAGCAAGGGCCCTCTGCGAGCCAGTAGGGCGAGGTCAAAGCTGAGTCCAAAATTCAGAGGGCATGTGCCGTGTTTAAGAAAGGCTGTCATCAAAAGACAACGTGGGAACGTGCGCATCTGTCCATGATCAGCAGCGCTTTTAACATGGGGCTCTTTGACCCACAACAAATAAGCACTTTCCGCAACGGTCCTTCGTTTCGTCGAATTGAGTTGGAAGAGGTTTCTATTCTGTTCGTTCGCCGCTTGCAGCAT